>NC_140074.1:52951297-53551297 GCF_964194135.1 Talpa europaea | reverse complement strand
GCTCTTTCATGAGAGATTTTGCTGGTTTCCTATGATGTAAGTGGGGAGGAGGGGTGCAGTTAGAGGGGAGCAGAGTCTATGCTCCTTACAAACAAACCCTGCTGCTAGAGGCAGCCAGCATCAAGCAAGATGTCCCCTGTTCCTAGGGTTCCCCAGGCATGCCAATGTTGGGGAGATGTAACACATAGAGTAGGCATAGAGCAGTTGGTGGCTTTCAACTATATCGTAAGATGGGGGCTACGGAAGTGCTCGTGTTAATGTGAGGTCCAGGTGGAGGGAGTCATCAGATCCCTCGAGCACTGTGGGCCCCACTTCTTACCTGCACTGTCATTTCAGTACCAGTAGGTCAGGTGACTACTGCCTTTGGTTCCCAGTGACTGGCCCATTTGTCACCCAGACGCCAGGATGTAAGGCGTGCTCACAGCCCATAGGACTGCAGTTTGTGAAGACCTGGAGGAGATAGCAAGGGATCCTGCCAGGGCAAATGTCCCAGTGCCCTCCGGAGGAAGCCCATGATCTGTGATGTGGCAAAAGGGTGCTCCATTGCCTTGCCCTTCTCCCCATCCATCTCCTGCTCCTCCTGCCACACGGGCTATTTGCTCCCCTGCTCTGTGGTCTGTCCTGGCAGGTCTGTGCTTATCCCCCCCAATACAGCGTGGCTGTCCCTTACTCTGTGAAGTCCCCTGCTCCTCCTGCTGTGCTCCCTGCCCCTCCCACTGTGCCCCCTTACCCATAAGCCCCTCCCATGGGATTTGCTACCCTCGGCCCATGCCCGCCCTGGCTTGGAGCTGCCTGAAGCCAAGGTGACCTGTGCTAGGTCTGGTGCAGGCCTAGCTCAGGTGCAGAGCAGTACCTGGGGAGCTGGATGCTGGCTTTTTGGGCCTGAGGCTCATCCCTACTGATGAGGACACTTCATCAGAGCCTGCCCAACCTGGAAGGAACCAGGCTCTCCAATTGCAGTTAGTAAAGGGACACTAAGGACACCTGAAATGGTCTCAGCCTCAGCCCACGTCTCCCTTCTCTGCACTAAATATATTACTTTTTAAATTAATATATTAACTTAGAAATTTTTTTCAGAGATCTGAAGGTGACTTGCTTCTGACCTGGCCCTGCACTTTCTTTGAGTCAGACCTCCCACCAGCCTAGCCTGTCTTTCTGAAAGCCTGAGGCCTAGGGGGAAGCAGGATTGGGAGCTGAATGGGGAGGGTGAATAAGAGGCCCAGGCAGAGCCCAGTGGAGGGTCCTGGAGGCACAGTGAGAAGGGATTTGACATCCTCAGAGACCAGGACCCAGCTCCTTCCTTCCTGGAGTGAGATGATAGCTGCCTCAGCTTGCGGACAGAAATAGTCTAGCTGATGAAAATAAAGTCAGATTCCTGAAGGGATAAAGGGCCGCTCGCAGGAAAACGCAAACACTATTTCGTCAAGAACCATATCCCGCAGAGCCTGTCCTTTAAAAAGCAGCCGCAGCCGATTATTAAACTGTAGCTGTATTTTCCTGGCACCCTCCCAAGCCTCCCTCCGCAGCCCACCCGATCTCCCGGCCTGCTGTGGCACCGCCTCGGGGACTTTCAGTTGTGTGACGGGTGTCTCCTTGGAGAAGCTCCTGCAAGGGCGTGGGGGTGAGGAGGGCACATCAACAGAAGAGTGCCGACTCCACGCCTGTGCAAGTACTGGCAACCACGTCCCAGCACATCTCAAACTTGAATTCTGAAAAATCTAAATCATGCCTGGTTTTGACATTTAAAAAACAAACGAGTGAAAACCTCTGAATCGGGCCTCTGGCCATTTAGTGCATCCCAGCCCAGCGCTACGTTGTGGTCAATGTGCTTGCTTCGTAGGAACCAAAGTTGTGCCCGGTGCTGCTGTCTTCCAAGTGGTTATCCTACTGAAGCTGTGGGTCACTTGAGAAGTCAACAGATTCTTTCTTACTTAGCTGTGGGCCATGGAATTGGAGGTAGATTCACAGACAGGTGGAGTGGGGAAGGTCTTGGCATTATGGGGTCCGGTCTCCCCATTCCATAAACTGGGAAGCAGAGCCCAATGGGAGTAGCCTTGTCCAAATTCTCAGTCACAGCCAAGCTGGCTGCCAGGGCTCACTGGCCAGGGCTCTGTGACGTATACCCTGGTCTCCTGTATCTCTGTCAGCCTCACTTTCCTCTTATATAAAATGGGAATAGCAAGCCAGCCTTCTGTTTTTGCAGTCGTGAGAATCAATAAAGGCTCTTCCTTTTTTTAAGTGAAAGCACTTTTCTAAGATAGCAGCTGCTGTTTCTATGATAAAGAGTCTTCCACTAGGAGCAGATCTCTGAAATACAGCTGCGGGAGTTAAAAAATCACCCCCTGCTTTGCAGAGGCAACCAAAATCATTTGGTCTGGCCCTGCAGACCCTGAAACTGAGGCCTCAGGAGCAGGATGGGGCCTCTTCAGTAAGCCCTCAAAATACAGAGTCTGCCACTCAGCCCCCACATCAGCCACCCGACCAGAATTGCGCCCTGGCGAGCCTACATGGCTGCCAAGCCCTTGCGTAATGGGTGATGAGACTATGGACTTGATTGGAACCATTTAGGAGTGGCCATATGATTAGGCACAGCTGGAAACTTCTCTGCTGCTGCTGCTGCTGCTGCTCTCGAAGAAAGAGAATGGAGGCCAATAATACAGGGCAATTGAAGCTTTTCATGGTGCTGGTCTCCAGAGGGACCATTTAGCACATTAATAATCGATGAGATGCTTCCACCTTATGGATTCGTACGAAAATGGGTGGAGGAGAAGAAAGGGAGTGATATTAAGGGCATACACTACGGGCAAGGGGAGTGGGTGAGAGCACAAGGATGGGGGCCCATGGATGCACCTCCTGACTGTGCCATGATACAGGGAGGCCCAGTTCTGAGAGTGGGTGAGCCTCATGCCTGAGGTGAGGGGAAGGCTGGTAGCTTTTGGTTTGAACACAAATGGGTGGGTGGAAGTAAGGTCCCTCAGAGGGATCCTGAAAGCACCCACCTATCTTCCAGGAGAAGGGGAGACGCTTCTCTGTTGTTACTCATTCACTCATTCCTTCATTCATCCATTAACTCACGCTCATATTTATTTATTCATTTCCTCATTCAACAAGGGCAGCGTCTGCTGTATATGCTCTTAGGCTCTCCCAGACCAGTGCAAATCCCACCGCTCCGTGCTGGCCCCCTGGGCAGGTGGGCATAGCAGAGAGGCAGTTTGATGCAGTAGCCAGAGCAGAGGCCTGGACTCCGGAAGCGCTGGGTTATTGTCCATCCTCTTTCTCTCATTGTTGGCAACGGCTTGGGCCAATAGACAACCTCCTGGAGTCTCGCTGAACTAATCTGTGATATGGGCTAACCAAATCTACCCTTCGGGGATCATTGGAAGCATCAGATAGGACAGGGAAGATGGAGCAGGTGGAAGCACTTTGCAGACTGTAAACCCACTACAGATTAAGGTTGATACTACCATGACTGATGCTTTTGCGATGAGACACACCGGCCAGGTCACCAGCAGGGAACTCCTTGAAAATTTATGTCTCCATTTGTCTCCATATTCAAAGTTGTGTGGAGGAAATGAACTATCACAGACCATGAAGGTGATTCGGAACAGTAAAATTAAAACAGAGAACCTGCCGAAGAGACAAAATAATAAGGTGCTCTTTCTGGTTGAGTTTTCACAGAAGCAGAGGCGAAGAACGGCATGACGCAATCGAATGCCTGGCAGTTCCCAATCTATTCCTGCCGAGGACCCAACCCATATCTCTCCTGTCCATCTGGTGGAAGATTCAATTCAAGGTTCTGACCTCCATTTTTAATTCAAGACCATGGTATCTGAAGTGATATCAGTTCCCAGCGTGTAACTCCAATGGCCTCATTGTTTATGCGCCTTTCACCACCGGCCACCTCAACCCCTTTCTGGAAATATGCGGGGTGTTAATAATTCATTCTAAATAAATAAATCACTCACACTACTTACGGTACAGCTGATGCTGCTAATCAGGGGCAGAACTGCAGGCTACACTGAATTGAGTCTGGAATTTTGAGTTTGGAGGAGTTGAAAAAGTAACTCTCTCCGGGGGGATAGGTGCTCGAGGGGTAAGATACCAACCTAATATGGTTGTTGTGTGGGTGGAAATAAAAAACACGGAGCAGGAAATGTGGACAGAACAGTCCCAGGCAAATGGGGACGAGCTGGTCCCCCTGACCCAGCCCAGAACCCCCGGAGGAGCCTGGCCTCTATGTGCTGTCAGGTGACTGATGTGCTTCAGTGGGCGAGAACCTGCTGGGCGTTCAGAGGCTGAGCCACCCCAGGAGAAGACTGGGTGACTCCTGATGCTAACTGGGGATCCAGACACCAGAGAAGGGCTGGACTGGGCAGTGTTTTCCAAACAGACCCAGTGGAAGGGCCATCAGGTGGGAAAGAGTGAGGATAGTGCTGGCTTAGCACTTAACGATCAGACTCCCAGAGCCACTGGACAGCATCTCCAGGAAAACCTGGGAAGCTGACTTGTTTGTTTTGTTCAAAGGAAAGATTTTATGTTTGTTTATTGTCTTAGTACTGCCATAGTACAAAGGGCAATCTAAAATGGATTGTCTTTCATGTTATTGCCATGTATGGGCTGCGTCCAGATGTGGCCTGGGTAATGCAGAAAGGGGCACTACAATGCCAGACAATAGAATGTGGCCAAGAGCTTGAATCAAGTACTAAACTCATGACCAGCCTATGTGATTCTGGTCAGTAACATACGTGCTCCCACACCAGCCAGAGCCCTGAAAAGGCCTTTACATTGCTCCTTTGTTTAAAAAAACACAACCACATGAATCTGCAGCTAGATTGAGGTGGTGGTTGCGCTATTCTGCAAACATACTGAAAACCATTGACTTGGACACTTCATCTTTTTTCATTGAGAAAGCTTATGTTTTCTTGAGGTGACCTTGGTTTACAACACACGCCATACAGATGTGTCGTCACACCAGGCCCACCACCAAAACACCCCTGGTCCTCCACCATTGTTGGGTCCCCTCTGCCTTTGCTCTCCACACACCAACCCCATGAGCTGGACACTTATTCTCACTTCAAAGATGAAACAACTGAGGCATGGAGAGCTTGAGTGTCTTGTGGATTGCCAGGACTAAGGGGCTCCAGTGTCCACCCTAGCAGCATCAAGTGCACGGCCACTCACACTACCCACTGACTCTTCATGGCAGTGCCAAGGGGAGGAGAGCAGGCATCATCCTAGCTAAGTCAGATTTCTAGGTTTTGTTTTAGTTTAGTTTTTTCTGTTTCTTTGTTTTGTTTCTTTATATTCTACCTATGAAGGGAATCATCTGGTATTTGTCTTTCTCCTTCTGCCTTATCTCACTTAGCATAATCCCCTCCAGTTCCATCCATGTTGTCTCAAGACTTCATCTTTTTTTGTAATAGTTAAATAGTATTCTGTTGTGTGTGTAGACCACAGCTTCTTTATCTCACCTGTCCTTGACAATTAGGTTGTTTCCATAACTTGGCTATGGTAAACAGTGCCGCAGTCAACAGTTCATAAATCTCTTGAAAACCCGAAAGCTACAGGCGCATTACTAGAATCTCATTCAGTCATTAGTAACTACCCAGTTTGTAATTATATCATATGAAAATGTCTCCCGGGATTTGGCCTCTCAAGTTTGCAGGCTTTCATTTGCCCCTACCAGGTTCCAGAAGCAGGAGTGGCTGCTGACTTTGAGGCTATTCAGACTCTGGAGTCAGCATAGGAAACATCTACTAAATCAGGCCTGGGATCTACTTCCCAGATGTCAGAGTGAATGTGCAGATGTGGTTGGTGTTTTTGCTAACTCTGGACATCCCTGCGGTCAACCTCAGGGATCTCGATGACTGTGTGGCCCGGAGCACATAGAAGGGATCTGTGGCTCCAAATAAGGAACAAAGGTGTTGGATCAAGGTGAGGACACCTCATTTCCCATCCTGGCCCCGCCGTCTCCCAGCTGGGTGGCTTTACACCACCCTCTTGGGAGTCTGTGCATAATTCCTATGCATAATTGGGAGTCTCATCATAATTCCTCTACCTGCTAGCAGTCAGCTGCCTATGAAAGGTAAAAGTAGGAGAGGGGCAGAGATGTGGCACCAGCATCTCTGTTAGTCCCCACTTTGTTCACTCCCTCATACTCAGCGCTAGGGCCTGCTCGCTGCAACTCGGGTGCCTGTGCCCAAGCTGTTCCACAGCAGGTGCCTGCTGTTCCCTCCTCACCTGGCCAAGTGCCCTGTATTTTCTGATGTTCAGTTAACATGTTATCTTCTCCAGGAAGCTTCTCCAGTCTTTCCCCAGCCTGCTCCCCAGCAGGAGGAGATTCACTCCCCCCACCCCATTACAAGTTCTTCACTCAGTTCACCTCTGCCCTCTGCAATATATGACAGTCTCTGATGAGATTACCCATCACCCTGGAAACTCGTTCCGGACAGTCCTTTCCTGCCTGAGTCTTTTCTGAATCCCCAGGATCCTCCCACAGATTCTGGCACTGAGTAGGTCCTCACATGTCGTTAATGGACACATCTGGATGGTCCGGAATAAAAAACAGCTCACAGTACAACTGGCCTACATTTCTGTGGTCTTGGCTGGTTGGCGCTAAACACTGCACATAATCAATGAATTCATTTATTCCACACACCAGCCCCATGAGCTGGACACTTATTCTCACTTCAAAAATGAAACAACTGAGGCATGGAGAGCTTGAGTGTCTTGTGGATTGCCAGGACTAAGGGGCTCCAGTGTCCATGCTAGCAGCGTCAAGTGCACGGCCACTCACACTACCCACTGACTCTTCATGGCAGTGCCGAGGGGAGGAGAGAGCAGGCATCATCTTAGCTAAGTCCATTTTCAGAATGACTATAAGATGCAAAGGGAGCAAAGACTTGCCCTGCTTCCTGCTTTGAGCAGACCGCTGACTGAGATCTTCCCGCCTCACACACATGCAGGCACATGCATGGGCACATGCACACACACATACAATTTTAAAGTGGTTACTCAACCTGTAACTTGTATATATATATAAAAAAATGGTTCCCTTGAACTCAGAAAATAGATGAACTGGCTGTTGGTGAAAATCAATGACTATGCTAAGTATTTCAAGCATCTAGTACTATAGTTCTGTTCAGGGGTTTGATAACAAATGGGTTGATTTTTTTTTAATAGAGCATAGGCTTCTTTGGTTTTGAATTATACAGAAGGCTTTTGCTTTGACTCCATTTACTAAGATTAAATAATTCACTATTTCTGTGATACAGAGGTGGTGCCTTATACAGTGGGAAGTGCCAGGCTTGTGAAAAACAATCCTAGATTAGATGAGTAGTATTTAGATGTTAAGGCCAAATGCCAATATAAGTTTCATTTTCTCAAGTTTCCCAAGTTCCCCATCCAGCTATGACCTAGCACAGGCCTGGTGTTGAAGATGGGTGTTGGCTTTGTGGGTAATTGAGAGCAACTCCCTTCTTTGTCCTGGTGTCTTCTGAAACTCCAGGGGCCATGGAGTAGGGGGCACGTAGAGCCTAGAATAGGGGGCATGTAGAGCCTCAGCTCAGCAAAGCAGCTCTGGCTCAACCCACCAGCCAACGCTTGCAAAGAGGCATTTTCACTCGATTCTCAGTTTAAACACCACTTCTTTGGGAAGCTTTCCCAGCCAGCTCACTGCCTTCAATAGACGCAGCCAAGGCATCCTCTCCCTGCCCTGCAGCGTCATCCTGTGTTCAAGGTCAAGCTGCTTGCCTGACGACTGTCAGCTAATGGGATGGCACCTCCTTTGTGGCAGTTGGAACCCCACAGTCTAACATATGACCTGGAGCCCAGGAGAACCTCCAGGGATCTTTGGCTTTGTTTTGTTTTGGGTTTTTGCAGTGTCTCCTCTTGTGTAAGCAGCATTATGGTATTTGAGTATATTGGATCCATCATTTACCAGAATCATGATGGGATTCCCAGACCCACAGGGAGTTTGCATTAGTCAGTGTGGTATCTCCTGTGTACTGCTGGTGGCACACCCAGTGACTGTAGAGGAGCCCCAGATGAATATTTTATGTCTCTTTATTTACCTTTACACTGTCTTCTTAGCAAGTGATACTGAATTTCCATTCATGGCATTTAAAGGAAAGGAGGAATCAATATAAAGGAAAATGCTGAAGAATTAATGATACGAGTGGTATATGGATTTGGCAAAATCAAGAAATAGGCAAGTGATGAGGTCTGAGAAATGGGATTGCAGGTTCGTTAGAACCATATTCCAGTCATTTGCAGACATGAGTTTTTCCTGCAGACAGTGTACTAGCTGCCTTCCTGGTGGTCCCATCCTCCCTCCACATTTCCTTTCAATTTTTTATTTTGAAAATTCTAAAGCCAGCAAAAAAAAAAAAAAAAAAAAAAAAAAAAACCCTAGAAGAAAATACCATGCACATCCCATACCCTTCATCTAGATTGGTTACATTTTGCCATGTCTGCTTTCTTCTCCTCTATCCCCCTGCCTACCACCCCTGCTCCTCCCTCTCTCCCCTCCCGACTGCCCTGCACATACACACTCATTTATTTGTTGAGACACTTCACAATAGTTTGTAGACTTGAAGACACTTTACTCAAAATACATTGGTGTGAACCCTCTGAAATCTATTGTAGTCTCTTACATCACTACCATATAGTTATCACCTCTAAAATAGTCACAGTGATGTGATATTATTACTAATATACAGTCCATATTCAAATCTCCCCAGTTGTCCCCCAAATATTCGTTTTCTCCTTTATTGGAGGGTGCAAGGAGGCCATTAAAGAGCCGGCCGGCCAGCACGCAATGCATTTGCTATGCCACGTTTCGTCTGGTGCATTCTCCCTACTTTTCTTCTTTGGCTTTCAGGACATTGGCCTTTTGTGAAAGGCCAAGCCAGTTGTTTTATATGATGCCCACAAGTCTCAAATCTGGCTTTGCTGCATTTCTATACTGTGTTCTTTCCAATGCATTGAGGCAGGAGCCCACGTACTGATGATGCTGAATGTGATCGGTGGGTTATGCTGGAACCTGCTGGGCTCATTCTAAAGTTACCTTTTCTCCTCAGTAATTATTAACTAACCTGTGGGGTGTGGCTTTGAGACCATGTGACCATCCTGGTTCTCCACAATCTCGTACCCACTGGTTTTAGTGTCCATCTGTCCTTGCGTGAGTCTCAATTACATTGTGGCTGCAAAGTGACCATTTTGAATTCTGTTCTTCCTTCTATTTTTAAGTTGGCTTTCTTCTCTGTGGAACTGTTGCCTTTTTTGTCTCTTCCTTCCCTCCTCCACGCCCTCTCTTCCATTGGTTTGCACACTTAATATCTTATGTGTCTGAAACCTGAAATCAGGCATTTTTCCACCTCTTTTGGGTGAGGAATCATACTTGGATCCCAAGATCTGGATGATAGTAGTGCACACTGCTACTGGGGTTCGCCGTTTTTAGATATTTTTCTCCCTGGACTGAGGAGATAACTAAACAAACAAGGACAGTCTATAAGTCATGTGCCTTGGATTCCTCAAAAAGTTAACGCAGAGGGAAACCAGAACAATAGAAAGGCAGGGACTCTTCTCAATGAAAGAGACTGAAAAAACATCACAACTAAATGCAAGGCATGTGGATTACATCCTGAATTCTGAAATTGTAAAGGGCATTTTTGGAAATTGAAGAAATCTGAATGTGGACTGTACATTCGATGATACTGAATTACTATTCATTTTCACAAGTGTGATAATGACACATAATGACATAGGAGAATGACATTCTTAGGAGATGAGTTGCCAACCATTTAGGAGCAGAGTGTCAAAATGTCTCTAAGTTAATTTCAGATGTTTCAAAATCAAAAAACTGCATGTATGTGTGTGTGTTTCTGTGTATACTTATGTGTTTCTGTTCAGATCTCATATATCTTTCGCCTTTTACTTATGTGTATATGAATGTATTTATGAAGATAGAGGAAAATGGATGTGGAAATGGTAAATGGTGAAAGGCATATAGTGTTTTAAGGTAGTGGTGCTTCAATTCTTTTGTTAGCTTGAATATTTTCACAATAAAAAGCTGCAGCTGTGTTGGGGCAGGAGGACCCTTTAGTTGGACCAAAATAAAGATGTATCCAGAAGTCCCTTTACAGTTTTTTCTCATTATATTAGCAACTTAATATACTCTTAAGTCTTTATCTCATTTTTTTGCCTTTTCTTGCTTAATTTTATTTTAAAATATATGCAACTTTTCCATGATTCTATAGTAAAAATTATATAACAAACAGAGAACTCTTGGATCTGATCAAGCTCCCTTCTGTTCTGTTCCATACTGCTCCTATAGATAACTTTTTTTTTATTAGTTTTTCACTTTATCCTTCCAGTGTTTTCTTATTATGAATGTGCATGTATTTATTCCTCTTTCTCCTTGTTACATAAAAGGGAGCATACTACATATGCTACTCAGCGCTTTGTTTTTTTTCACTTAGTTTCCTGGAGCTATTGTTGGTTGTTCTACAAGATAGTCCTTACTCTTCACAGCTGCATAAGCTTCTTTATGTGACATATTCTGGATGGCACAGGCAGCCAGCCCCCTACCGGTGGACATTTGGGTTATTTCCAGCCTTTTGGAATAACCTTGACCACGTGTCATATTATTGCCAGTGTAAGTTGGGTATGAACTTCCAGAAGCGGGATTTCTGGGTCAAAGGGAAAATGCATCTATAATTTTTCTAGAAATCTTTGTTGAATGAATGAGAAAACTAATGAATGATTAAGAAGAGCGGAAAGTAAAAGACTAATATCTAAATGGAGACATAAAACAACTAGACTAAATCTCTTTGTGAAAGAGGCGGGTTTAAATCCCTTCTGGCATTGTTGTCTCAGTTCAGAGATTTTCATTTTCTCCCTCGAAGGGAAGAATTTTTCCTGGGTTTGTAAATTAAAAGTAGAATTACAAAATCATGAAAATTTGGAGCTGAAATAAAAAGTCACCTAGTGCCGTCTGCATATTTTAACAATTGGATCCTGAGATCCAGACAAAGAAGGGGGTCTGTAGAAAGATGAGGAAAACCCAAATTCAATTCAAATCCATCCAGTTCAGTAAGCAGTTTTATCACTTTGTGATAAAATATGCTTATTTTTAGTTCTTACTGAGAATCTGATGTAAATTTGTGAACCAAGAGCCCTCAAGACCCCCATAATGTGACATCTCCTGCTGAGTGCTCTTCACATACATGGATTTTGTTTCACATCTTTTGTGTTATTCCAGGGTATTAAAATCCAGGTATGGTGATAAACTGGATCAGGTGGAGGGTTCACTGGCTGCGTGCCTTCTGGGGAGGATGTGGTCATGTTTGCTGAAGGTGATCTGAAATTACATAACCATGGCCTGGTAGTGTTCTGTTTTGATTCCGAGCAGGCAGCGTGGAGCAGCAAATGAATTTAGCCCAGGCCAGCTGTGGACTTGGGCTGGGAGCCTGGCAAGCCCCTGGTCTTCCCTGGGCCTCAGTGTGTGAAATGAGGAGTGGGAAGAGCCTGAAATGGCAGATAGATGAGTGGCGTTGGTGTCATTACTCTCCCTCCTGTGCTAATTGCAGATATAACTAATTGGTCACCACAAGCTCCTCACTGACTTAATCCACTTCTCTCGGCCGCCACTGTCAGCCCCTGGATGATGTCGCGTAGACTCAAATCTATTTACTGTCTCCAGCTTGGATGGTTGCTTAGGCTCACTGGATAGAACACCAGATGTTCACTTAAATTTGAATTTCAGATAAATAAAGAAGAGCCCTTTCAGACAAGTATGTCCCCAGTACTGCTAAATATTGAAAACCTCATAGGCCTTTCCCACACTTATTTCTCCCTTTTTCTGTGGAATTTCTTTCATGTGAGAGATCCACTCTCTTTTTAGTACTTCTGATAGGGCTTCTCCAGTGTGCAGGTAAGTGTGTAACTCATTGTGTTGTTTAAATTCACATCATGCCTTGATTTTAATGGCAAGTGATAGAGACTTAAATAAGAGACTCTTATTTCTGAGGGCCGTATATTTTGTAAGACTTCCTAACAAATCTGTTTCTCAGCCCTTTTTCTTTGTATATTGCTTTCCCAACTTCGCCAAGTCTTCCACTTGTGTTATTAACTTCTTCAGTATTTTCCTTTAACTTGACTCATCCTTTCACTTAAATGCCATCCATGAAAAAAATCAGTATTATTTACTAAGATAGTAAATAAAGAGAAAATGTACCTATTAAGATATAAAATATTTGTCTGGAGCCCCCCCAAAAGTCATTGGGTGTCCCACCAGCAGGCCATACTACTCTGACTAATGCAAACTCCCTGTAGGTTTGGGAATCCCCTCCATGACCCTGGTATATAATCTCTAAGCAGCTCCTTGAATATTTCCAGTGATGGGAAACTCAGTACTTTGCAAGATTTTGATTCGTTCTTGGAAGCCTCATTTAAAAAAATTTTTTTTTTCATATGACCCATGTTAGCATCCCTCCATCAGTCATTCATGGATCCTTGCTTTACCTCTGAGACCCCACACAGTAAGTTTGCTCCCTTTGCATTTCATTTATTCATTCATTTATTCAACAAATGTTTGTATGCTTCTTATATGACAACTTATGCTTTTATCTTTCAATCTTGTGATGGAAGGAAGGATGCCGTATTGATAGCATGTGATAAGGTCTGAAGAGAGTGAGGATGAGGGTGTTAAGGAAGATTTCTTTAGAGAAAATGAGAGTGAACCTTATATGGTTTGGGAAATAGAAGGGTGGGGTGAGAGGTAGAAAAGGAGGGGGTCTCATAGCCCTTGCCATGCAAGACTTACTTCATACAAAACAGTTTCTCATTCAAGTTCTCACTTTATTTATTTATTTTTTTATTATTTAAATTTTATTTTTATATTCCCCTTACAATTACAACCCTCTTATTATGACCCCAAGCCCTCCTTTCCCCGCCCCCTACCCCCCCATAGAGAGTCTCTGGTTCATAGTTGTTTGTTGATTTTGATATTTTCTTTCATATAGTTATTCTTTTTTCCTGGTCCCTTATTTAGGTTTTCTAGATTCCTGCTATGAGTGAGACCATCCGGTATTTTTCTTTTTCTTTGTGGCTTATTTCGCTGAGCATGATCCCTTCTAGTTCCATCCATGTTGCTGCAAATTGCATGTGTTTATCTTTTTTGAATGCTGAGTAATATTCCATGGTATATATGTACCACATCTTCTTGATCCAGTCATCTATTTTTGGGCATTTGGGTTGTTTCCAAAGCTTAGCTATTGTAAACAGTGCTGCTATAAACATAGGCGTGCAGGTGCTCTTTGGAATTGATGTTTCTGTGTCCTTTGGGTAAATACCTAGGCAAGTTCTCACTTTTTTTGAGGAGACCTGGAGAGTTAGTCAGGATTTAACTCAGGGTGGTTGTTTCCATTTCACCAGTAGGTTAATAGATTGTTGGTAGACTTGCAGCTTATATAGGAGGAGTTGGGTCTTTATGTCCCACAGTCTCATGGCCATGCTCATTTCCTTTTCCCCCAGCAACAGCCCCTTTGGTCCAAGATAACTTCTTCTGCCCCACTGGGAAAAACTTTACCTTCTTGGAAAGCACCTTTGAATCTTTTATTCTCCTTCAAACTTACTTAATTTTCCCAGGACCAACCATGAAACAAATCCCAGGGGTCTGGAGTCCAGCCTTCTGCTGCTCCCTGACTCAACGGTAAACTGAACCCAAAAGCATCCCTTCTTTTGGAGCCCTTGTGATCTAGCCTTCCCAGGCAAGGGGAAGAAACAGGCTGGGACAACTGAAGAACAGCAGGGAGGGCTCTCTGGAGGAGGTGACTGTGAACAGGTATGGAAGGATGAATAGGAGCTAACCCTGAGGAGTCTTGGGGGAGCCAACACATGGAAATGCTGCATCCTCTCCCACTGCAAGCTTCATGCTGGGCCCCAGCACACCTTTCCCCCCATAGATGTGATTTCAACCTATCGACTAATTAGAAGTGCTAAATTGACATGAGGAGACATGATTTTTGCAGTGTGGTAATTAAAAGGCAGTTGGCTTCACAGCTGTGATCACACGAGAATGATTCTTACCCCTAAAGACATCAGCTGAAAGCAAAGTGCAAAGGAGCTGAGGAAACCAAAGAGGTTTCTAATATAATTTGTTAATTTCCTGCATTTGTCACCTGCACAGCTGTGAGGGGAAAAAGGAACATTTTACCAAAAGTTTAAGAGAAAATTAAAGACATACATTCTGATTACATACAATTAGACAAGCAATATGATCATTTTTTTTTAAATTTACAAGCCAGTTTAAAATCACTAGAGTAGGATTTAGAAGATCTAATTTAGAATTATGTCTCAGTATGGTGGCAGCCACATTAGAATGAGCAAACCCTTTCACTCACTGAGGCTTCTCATCTGTAAAATGGGTGTACTTTTCTTCACACTGGCCTCTGGGTTGATGTGTTAAGGGGAAGGGCTCTAAGTTAAAAGACCTTTCATAATTGTGAAGAACATCCAATTCCCATAATGTCTAGTCTAGCAGTTGTATCTGACGTTAGCCATCATCCATCGGGTGTCTGTGTCATTCCTATCCCCACAATAAACCTGAGAGGGGGTGTCATGCTGATTTACAGAAGCGACCACTTTCTAAGGTGAAGTAGTGCATGTAAACCCAGCCTGTCCAAGATTAAACCTGAAATTCCTACTGAGAACCATACTACTTTCTCAGCACTGGGTTGTTTTTGCTGTTTCTCTATTTTACTCCCATTTTTTTAACTTGAAAAATGAGAAAAAGAATTTGAAGAAGTAATATTTGTTGTTCCCACCTTCTTCACATAAAACAATGATAGAAATGTTGAGGAGGGGAGTTGAAATGTTGAAAAGGAAACAAAAATCACAGAATGCCACACAGCACCCCCCGAAATTTGTATCTTAAAGAGCACAAAATTAAATTTCTTTACAATTTACTATTTGCAAATAAATAAAAGCAATTTCATAAACTGGGTGATAGGCAATTGGATATTAGCTTTGTTATTACTCAAACTGAACATTCATATTTCATGCACTTATAAATGTAGTTTATGTTTTATGATAAAAGTTTGAAGAGAAAAATGTGAAGTGGTCAGCGCCACTTAAAACATCAAATGTGTATGAGTTTTGTTTCATCTAATTAAACTGCATCATCTTATGGAATCAAAAGCATAATAGGCCACAAATGTTGTATTATTGTTTTCTTTCTATTAAGCAAACCCTATTTTTTCTTCTCCATGTTCAAAAATTGCTCCAGTTGCTTTCTCATCTTATACCCAGGTGCCTCCCTAAGAAACAACCTTACACATTGAAGGAAGAACTGCATTCCAAGAACAAAAGTCCCAAATTCAGGCCCTAGCCTTGCCTCTAGCTAGCTAACTTGTGACTTTGAACAAGTTACTTAACCTCTCCGAGCTTTAGTTTCCTCATTTACAAAATGAGGATAATAAATTCTACCTATATCATGGGTATTAATGAAGATCAAAGTTAGATTAAATAGCTAAATGTGACTAGACTAAATAGATTAATTGTAAATTCTAGAAGTTGTTAATCACAGAGAAAAAGCATTTACAGTCTTTGGAATAAGCAAAATGAAGTAAAGTTAGCCTCCCTGCTCTGCCAGTTGTTTGCTATGTGACCACTTGTAAGTGACTTAACCTCTCTGAACCTCAGTCTCCTCATCTGAAAAATGCTGATCATAATAGTGTCTACCTCATAGTGTTGTTTTGTAGGCTAAATGAGAATTCAAATGCCAAGCCCCTGCGGAATGCTTGGCCCCCACTGATGCTCATTTTGCAGTAATTTTAAGGAGTCAAAATATCTGAGCTCAAATCCCAGCCCGGCATCATCCTAGATGGGATCTCAGACTTGTCTCTCTCTGAACCTCAGTTTCCTTATGAGAAAACAAAGCAAAAGCAATATGCCTTTCCTGCCTCCCTCACAAATTACTGTGAGTTCCCATGTAAGATTATGACCGTGGAAGTGGGTGGTAAAAGCTGAACTACTGTGCACTTTGTGGAGTGAGTAAAAACTCATCAACAGGAAGGAGAGATGATTGTTGCCCAATGGGTGGCCTCTCTCTGACCAAACAATTTCAAGTCTTAGAGAAAGTCCACACAGGAGGCCCCCGCGGACCTTTTGTGGGAGTGGGGCTCCCCAAGTGCCAGGCATTCATTTTCCCTGGTTAACTCAGGGAAATGGCTTTGCAGCCATTCCTCATCACATTAATCTCACGGGCATCTATGTTGAAACACTTTGTGTCCAAACAGTTTTTCTCCAGGGCTCGGGCACAACAGTGACCTGGCACAGACCTGAAGTGGACCCGGGTTCCCAACGCAAACGGCCCGGTGCCTTTGTATACATCCTGGCACTGGCCACAAACAGGGTTTTGTCAGCAGCTTCCTGAGAAAGTTGTGTTCTATTCATCTTGGCTGAAAGGAACCCTAGATGACAAATACCTCCCTCATTTAATTACAGAAACAGTCAGCAAACCCATGGAAAAAGATTAAACCGAACAGAGAAAAGAGCAAGCCTCAATCATTTTCTCCTCCCTCTGCATCTGGCCCGTTTCTCACCTAGGATTTAGCAGCTAAGACCACTTTTGGTTATACTTGACACCTGAAAAATGGCTTATTTCTGCAAAAATGTTAAACTCAGGTGCCCCAAACCAGGTAGAATGAATTGTATATAGGCGAGAATTCATCAGTGGCTGGGAATTTAATAAAGATCCTGAAGTTGGGAGGTATATTTACATTTTTCATGCAGGCTTATGTCTGCAAAGAGGAGTGAGACACAATGGCAATTATCTGAATAAATCAGATCAAATGAAACACACACCCACACAAAACTAACAAACTCCTAAATCATTTTCTCCTCAATTGTTGAAGAGAGAAGCACAGGATTTTGTGGTTACAAGGAACCTTTGAAATCTTGAGTCAATCGATCATTTTCTGAGATGAGAAAGACACCTACAAAGAGGAAATGATTTGCCCTTGTTCTCACAGTCAGAGAGATAGGGTTGAACTAGCTTCCTAAAGAGCCTTGTAGTTGCCTTAGCTCCCCACTTCTCTCTGCCTGTGGGGGCTTCATGTTAAAAGTGATTCATGATTCAATGTGCAGCCTTTAAACTCTCATACCACATCTCGTGGTGGGCTGGAGCCTCCCACCTGGAGAGAGATGCTGATGACTCTCCTTCCACCCCACTCTGCTGGTTTAGGGTGTCTCCCCCAGAATCACCCAAGACCAACCATGCCCACCTCAGAAACTTGCTATGTTGGAGAGACTGCAGAAACCTTGCAATAAGCCATCTCCTGCCTGTTGATTTGTGGGTCTCAGAAGAAGGAACATACCCTCAATCATTGACCCTTCTCCTTTGCGCTCACCGCCTGGGGCAGGCTACAGAGAGAGACCTGGATATTAAGTCCAAAGAACAGTTCCATACTGATCTTGCCAGCTTTCTGGGCCACAGTTTCTTCAGCTATAAATAGACGGCAATCCCTGCCTCAAAGAACCTAGGGTCTCCAAGACTCCTGACATACCAAATATTTGGAAACTGTAAGTGGGTTCTTTAAGTAGGTGAGGCTGGACTGAGGCAAACCTCCTATACTTTGCCTCTTGGCACTCAGAACCTTGTCTCATAAGGTAACAATTACCCTGGAAAATAATAGGCAGGCATTTTCTTTTCTCCAGTTTGAGTTAGAGACCCCACAATTTGAGTTAGAGACTTCTACCAATCAGAAAATTGGACAACTATGCCTCTACTCAACAGTTGCTGAGCTTTTAAGAAACCAAGATTTTGTCTCCTCTTCCTTCTCGTCTGTCTTTCTAAATTCAAACAGGGCTATAAATTCCTTGGAAATGTTGTCTAGGAAATGAGCAGGAGGACACTAGGAGTGTATTGCATTCTGGGAAGCAGAAGTCTCCCAAGTAAAGTTTTTTGGGCAAGAAAGGAAAATCCTGGCAGCAGTGTATGATGGAAATGTACTGTGACGATCCAGAATATCAGAAAATCAGGCACCGAGGGGAAAGATGTTACCTTATTAATGTACACCTGCATAAATTTAGATACTTCTAAACACCAAAAACTGTGCTCAAATACTTGTTCCCCAATTTTATGAGAAAAATACTCAATTTTAGTTTGAACAGATAGAAAGCAGAGCCAAGGGCAGTTCACATATTATATCTTTTGATAAACCATGTCTGAAAAGACCTGCTTTGATTTTGAAGATGAGTATATTCAAAATATCTAACATTCAGCCTTGGTAAAAATGTTACAAGAATAATCAAAGTAGCACAATACCCAGAAGCAGAGGAAGAGTCTATTTCTGAAAATGAACTACTATAGGATAAAGAAGAAAACTTTAGAAAGATGCTTGGCATCCTCAATCATAAGGAAAAAAAAAAAACCCATGGTCTCCATAAAATAACCTGAAATAGAGGATGAGTACAAAGGATATGATCATAAAAATTTCCTAGGAAACCAAAAATGTCAATAGCACAACAAAAATATGTTGGAGACAGTAAAACTTAAAACCTAGCTATTGAGGCCAACAGGCATATGAAAAAATGTTCAACATCACTTGTAATCAGGGAAATGCAAATCAAAACTACCATGAGATACCATCTTACACCAGCGAGAATGGCACATATTAAAAAAACTAGCAACAACAAATGTTGGCAAGGATGTGGAGAAAAAGGAACTCTCCTGCACTGCTGATGGGAGTGCAAACTGGTCCAACCACTAGGGACAGCTGTGTGGAGATTCCTTGACCTACTAAACATAGAGCTTCCATATGATCCAGCAATTCCACTCCTAGGTATTTACCCAAATGACACAGAAACATTAATTCCAAAGGGCACCTGCACGCCTATGTTTATAGCAGCACTATTTACAATAGCTAAGCTTTGGAAACAACCCAAATGCCCAAAAAATAGACGACTGGATCAAGAAGATGTGGTACATATACACAATGGAATATTACTCAGCATTCAAAAAAGATAAACACATGCAATTTGCAACAACATG
Source organism: Talpa europaea (assembly GCF_964194135.1). Lineage (NCBI taxonomy): Eukaryota > Metazoa > Chordata > Mammalia > Eulipotyphla > Talpidae > Talpa > Talpa europaea. Next base: position 53,532,240 of record NC_140074.1, on the reverse strand, counting down.
GATGGAACTAGAAGGGATCATGCTCAGCGAAATAAGTCAGAAAGAAAAAGAAAAATACCGGATGGTCTCACTCATAGCAGGAATTTAGAAAACCTAAATAAGGGGACAGGAAAAAAACTAATCAATACAAAGTAAAAATCAAAATCAACAAGCAACTATGGACCAGAGACACACTGCAGGGGTGGGGGCGGGGAGAAGAAGGACTAGGGTCAAAACAAGGGAGGGGGCAATTGGATGGGGAATATAACCAAAATGAAAATGCATACATTGTGCAAAAATGAAAAATGATGTAAGAATTATATAAAATAAAATATTAAAAAAAGTTAATATTAAATTGAAAAAAACAACCTAGCCATTGAGAAGAAAGTCAAAAAATTCATAGAAGAAAGAACCTGGCTAACATACTTATGTACATTACCTAAGACATGGAAGCAGCCTAAATGTCCTCCGATGGAAGATTGGATCAAGAAGATGTCATATATCCACATCATGAGTATTACATATAATCATAAGAAAGGGTGAGATGCAGCCACTTTCAGCAAAGTGGAAGGGATTTGAGGGAATTATGTGTAGCAAAGTAAATCAGTATGATAAAAGCAAACACTGGACATTTACATAGCAGACAGTTCGATAATGTAAAACAGTTTTAAAAACCAGTGGACATCAATAAACATTCTGAGAGCTCTGAAGTTAAGAGGGAGAAGGTAGGGAAAGGGACGGGGGCGGTGTAAGTAATGCTGTGGGGGGGGGCGTGGAATTAAAAAAAAAACTAATAAAAATATAAATTTAAAAGATTTTCACAAAAGTTTATTTTTGAGATTTGTGAACTTGACACAGTTTCATATGCTCTCTTCTGGTTGAAAACATTTAATTTGACGGATGATCTTAAGTGACCGGTGTTGTTTAGAACACATTAACTATTTATTTAAATGTTCCATGATGTTCACCAAAATAGTCCTTGAAATAAGAAGGGAAAGCTGACTCATGTGGGTTTTATAAATTGTGATGTGCCCTTGATTTAAAAAAAAGCACTACAAATAGCAGAACTGATTAATTTTAGCACACATATTTGACTGTTTAATGAGGAAGCATTAAAAAATACAAATAACAGGAGTATCAGAGGGATGGCAGGTAAATGCATACAGAAATAATGGGTTTCAACATTATTATCAAGCAAGAGATATAAAACAATAAGCAGCAAAATGACAAGGGAGTTTATTTTACCTCAGTAAATATTTTAATGCTCAGTTCACTCAAGGATTATCTGCTAAGCGTCTGCTATTTGAATTAGGCAAAGGTATGTATGTATATATTGCTGAAAGTTAGAGATATAATTGCCATGAGCATTTCTACTCAAAACAATGTAAAATCAGTATATAAAGCAAAAACTGTTGAAATACACAAGAAAATTGTCAGAGGTGATAGAGAAAAATTTAACAAACTGCTCCATTCTTGATCGATCAAGTAAACAAAAATACAAAGCATGTGGTAATATACATGGGTAGTATAAATAGGTAGTTTGATTATCTCTCTTATGCATAAGAACGGAATTTTCACAAAACTTGATTACATAATAGGCCTCAAAAAAAGTCTAAATTAACTTCCAGACCAGACACTGTACATGCCAAATTCACAAAAACAATGCAATAAAACTAAACATGATAACAATCCTATAAAATAAATTCAGAACAATTCCCTGAAATGATTCCTTGGTTAGGGATTAACTCCATGCCTCAACCACAGTCTGTTTAGAAATGAACTCCACCTCAGGAATCCCAAAAGAGCTGGGTCTTTGAGTTGGGGCCCTAGTACTTCCAAACAGATGCAGGTGCCTGGGAACTATGCTGGGGAATGAAGCCTGGCAAGGCAGAGAGCCAGGTGGGCAGCCAGCAGGGACAGAGGAAGAGCTCTGGTGTCAGAGTCCTTGGGACCTTGATTGAGACCTGCTTTTACCTTTCATAGGCTCTGGTGGATATCTCCATATCTCACTGTTTTGGGGCCTCAATCTGCTTATTCAAAACTATCGATGCTGAACTGTATCAGTGGCTTTCAATCCTCACTGGGCATTATAATTGCCTGGCAAGTTTTAAAATAACATTGATACATGTACTCCGTGCTCAAAGACTCTGATTCTGTTGGTTTGGAGGGGGACCAAGTCATCAATATTTTTGAAAATCTCCCCAAGTGATTGTAATGTGCAGCCATGGTAGGGAACCCCAGAATTCGATGCTTTCTCAGGTCCCTTCAGCTCTGAAGATCAGCGGCGCAACCAGGCACCTGCAGCCTTGCAAATGGAAGGAAGGTTAGGAAGCTAGAACAGAACAGTGATGCAGAGCAATCTAATCAAAGTGTGTATTATCTCAAATGGTGCAGAAAATGTCAGTGCCAGTTAATATTTTGCACCCAACATGATTTAAACCTGGGGCATATATTGTACTCCAAGCCCATTGTAGACACAATGGACCATTTATTCACTGAACAGTAACCACTGTAATTACCTACAGGGCAAACATACGAAGTTGTTCAAGCAACAATTAATTGTGGACCTGGAACTAATGGGACAATAATGGCAAAGTATCAACCGGAGTGTGATTCAGAAATCACATCAGAAAACCAATATTTTCCAAATTGTATTAGATAAGCATTTTTTGGGATGTGATAGCACATATACCATCCCAGGTCCTGAAATAGTTGCTCCCTGATTTTTCTAGTAACTCCCTCTTGCACTGGTGATGATAAACGTTTGAAGTGTTGTTTTAATTTAATTTTTATTTTTTTAATTTTTTAAGATTTATTTATTTATACAAGCACTGGGTACAGTCAGAAGCGCGGGAGGGTGAGAGAATTCACCAAAGCCAGCGTGGAGAACAGAACAGAAAGACTGACGAAATACACTGCTGAGGGGAGCAGTGGGCGGCAGGAGAGGTCTGCTCGACATGTTGGACCCTCGTCCGGCGGCCGGGGATCGAACCGGCGCAGCAGAGGCTGAGGGCAGCTTTGCAACGCAGCGCTCAACCGCGGTGCCACTAGGGAGGCCCTGTTTTAATTTTAAGAGAAGAGTTACAGATGCTAAATTTGAGGAGACTGAAGAGAGCTCCCCTTTCTCACTCATTGAGGACCCCAACTTGTTTGGGTTGTAGGATCCCCTCTGTGAGTCTGCTGGAAGCCATGGATCCTCTTTTCAAAAAAATGCTGGTGTCTATATACAAGTACACACCCACACAAACTTTCTCATATATAGTTTTCAGAGAGTTCACAGGTGTCTTGCATCCATCTGTGTTCTCACTAGGTTGTGGTCCAGCCCACACTTGCAAACCTCCAAACACAGGATCTCACTGTTCCCAACAGCTTGTCCTTTGCTAGACAACTCCAAGTACAAGTGTTTGTCCAGTTGGGATTTTCCTCTCAGCAGATTCTTCCCATTGGTCCTTCTTCTATCCAAGGTTTTTATTTATTTTTTTAAAGATTTATTTATTTATGCATACAAGAACTGGGGTACAGGCCAGAGTTGTGGGGGTTGAGAGGAATCACCAGAGACAGAGTGGGGAACAAAACAGGAGGAATGACTGAAATACACTGCTGAGGGGAGCGGTGGGCGAGACAAGAGATGTCTGCTGCGCCATGTGGGTTGCTCCCTGGCTGGGGATCGAACTCGTGCTGCAGTGGCTGCGGTGAGTTTCATAGGTTGCGTCTTAACCCCTTGAGTCACCAGGGAGGCCCTATCCAGAGTTTTTAAACAACCATTCTACTCTTGATCTTTGCCAGTCTTGGGATTTCCCCATCTCTGTGGGGATCTTAGAAATTGGTGCCTATAGGTGCTCTCTAACTCCACTGACAATTGAGGGGCTGTTGTGTGCTCAGCACTGGGCTGCTGTGTGGAGGCTGCCCACCTTCTGAGTCAGAACAGGGGAAGATCTTCACTTCTCTGTTCTCCTAAAATCTTGTGGGGAGCAGAGGAACACATCCTCAGTTGGTAGGAGGGGGAGTGAAGCATCTTCAACTGGGGCCTGAAGGTGCCAGGATGTTATTTCTCTGGATGCTGAAATTAGTCTGGGGTGTATTAGGTCCAGAGCTGCTGTATGGGACAAGTCAGGGTTTGGGGAGAAAGCCAGTGACAGCAAAGTTTGAGTTTGCTTCAGCCATGTCCTGTTTGGATCAAAGATTTAAATAAAACAAATGAAGGAAGGAAAGAAAGAAGGCAAGGCAGAAGGGGAGTTGGGAGGAAGGACTGGAGGGAAAGAGGAACTGAGGGAAGGAGGGAGACTGACTAGAAGAAACCAAGGAGGAATTCTTTTATAATCTCAGCATGGGAAAGCGCTTCTAAATATGACGCAAAACCTGAGGACAAAGAAGGGGTGGGGGAAGGAATATACTCAACCACATTAAAGAAAAAAAAAAAAGACCTTCTATATGGCAAGAGACCATAAGATAGAAAAAGCATAAATTGGGGGAAATCAGCAAGTTACACGCTGAGGGTTAATTTCCATTATATAAAAAGATCCTTCTACAACTGATAAGAAAAAGACTGAATATCAAATTGGAAAACAGGCAAAGGATGTGAATTGTTTCCAGAAAGAAATTGCAAATAGCTTTTAAACATAGGAAGACACATTCAGCCTCACTCATCGCTAGATGATTGCAAATTAGAACTACAAGATACCTTTTTCAAGATCAAAAGTTTCTTAACCACCGTCTGTGGATGAAGCAAGGAGGGGAAGGGCCAGCAGACTTCAGAGGAAATGTTAGGGAAGGAGTAGCATTTAAACAGGACCTTGAAGGACAGGTAATTAAAATCCAATTTAGCATCTTACTGGCACTTAAAAGAAAAAGAAGACATAATAAAGGGAAAGAGAGACAGATGCGACCACTGAGTGTAAATTAAACTACACTCTCAGAAAATGTAAAAACGAACAAATTGAGGATTTGTAGCCCCTGTAATAGCCTGAGTTGGAATGTCATACATATGAGAAGTCTTCATCAAACTCAATAAGAAAATCATTAAACTCAAAAAATAAACAGGAGGTGAAAAAAGCAACTACTAAAATAGGGCTTATGACTAGTTAATGACCACATGGAAGACGGTTCAGCATTCTACAGAACCAATGAAAGCAATATGATTCAGTTTTTCAGAGATAACTCATTATAAGCTTAGAAAAATGTTTTATTTCCCTCTGTTGATAAGGATGTGGTGAAGCTGGCCTTCTAATTATACCAGGCTAGTGGGTGTGTAAATTGATACAATCCTTTTTGGAAATAAGTATCAAGTCTTTAAAAGCTCAGCTCCTTTATCTGAGAAATTTTGTATCAGAGCCTTTATCCTACAGAAATAGCCTGAAAAGGGGGGTAGGAAGGGGTGCTGTGCATAAAGATTCTTGCAGAATAATTGGACAATAATGATAAATTAGAAACTATCCAAATGTCCCCAAACTAGAGATGATTCAGTAAATTATGGTATGTTCATCGGCTGGAATATTGTGTAACTATTAAAATATTTACAAGCATACTTTAACAGGGTCGTTAAATGCTTGTAGGGTAATGCTAAGGGAGGGGGAACAGTTCAATTGTGTGTGCAGAAGATCTCAAGAATCTTTTTTTTAATCACATAGATATAAAAAAAATCTTTTAAGAAGGCACAGAAAAAAGACTAGAAGGAAATACAATGCAACATTAATAGTGTTTCTCTGCTGGGAGAAGTATACCTTATTGGTTCCTTTTTTCCCCCTTTCTCCTTAGTTTGCATTGATTTCAACCTTCTCTTCAATGACAATGTGTTACTTTCACAATCACAGGCTTAAGAATTATCTTCACCTGTGCATTTGTGTACCCCAAGGCAGAATTAAAGCGCTCTTTGCTCTGGAGAAGATCCTGGGTTCACAGCTGGGAGCCCCCCCAGTCAAAGTGCTTTCTCTCTTGTGTTTTTCAGCTTTCCTTTGCTGCCACCACGCCTGTTCTAGCCGATAAGAAAAAATACCCTTATTTCTTTCGGACTGTCCCATCAGATAATGCGGTGAATCCGGCCATCCTGAAGCTGCTGAAGCACTACCAGTGGAAGCGGGTGGGCACGCTGACGCAGGACGTGCAGCGGTTCTCCGAGGTAGGAGGCTGCTGAGTCCAGCCAGCTGAGGCCCTTGCCGATGGTGGCCATGTGGCCTGACTGGGGATGGGTGGTGTCACGGGGCTTGAAAGCTCTCTGGGACTGATGGAGTTTTGTAGAGTTGTGGGTCCTTGGGCTCACTCTGGGAAAGGTGTCACCAGAGCTCTGGTTTCAGCGGCCCGCGGCGAGTTCCCGGCGCGAGTTCCCTGGGCGAGTTTCTCCACGAGACAGAGACATTAGTTTTATTTAAAGAACAGGTTTATTAGGGAAAGGGAAAGAGATCAGTTTGCTAAGAGAGGCCTGCATGGTCGCAGGTGGGCAGCCTTGACAGGTCACAGGCAGGCAGGAAGCTGCTGCCTTGCAGAGGGAGAGAGTTGGTGAAAAGAAGCACCTGCATAGTCACAGGTGGGCAGTGGGAGTGCTGCCCCGAGCCTGTGCAGAGACTGCACTGATATAGACTTCTCTTTGGGACTCATCCAGGCCACTCATCCATGGAGTGGCCTGCTTGTTGCTGATGTTGGGTAACAGGCAAAACTAGAAAGGGACCAGAGATTCCAGGGTGGGCCCAATCTCCATATCTTTACCATCAAGTCTGTGCTCCACGCCCTAGAGCAGTCTGATCCTGCTTGGCTTTTATGCCTTCTGATAAAGCACTGGTGCCTGAGGGTCCTGATCTATACAGCTAGGTTAATGGTCATGTTATTCCCCTCGACCCTCACCTGGTGAGTCAGGTTCTGGTCTTGGGGCACCTCCTTTCCAATCTTTCTATTCTTGTCCTCCATCAGGACCAGCAGGATCAAAGCTGTGCAGCCATCGACCATAGAGAGATGGGGGGGGGGGCCGGGGGTTGCTGAGGAATGTGTGGGTGGGACAGGTGAAAACCTCTACCCCAGACAGGTCAGGAGGGAGCACTTCCCTTGCCCTGTGCCTTCAGCCTGAGTCCAGTCTAGTCCTTGTTATTAAGGACTTGATGGGCCACCAAGAGCATTTCTCCCTTGAGGAGAGGTTTTTTCCTGGGGGAGGGCCGACTCAGAATGAAGACTCCAGTGTCATCATGAATTGGAAGTTTGGGGGAAGCAGTTGGTGTATTTGCTTTAATGACTGACACACAAATATCACCATGTAATAGTTTTGGTTTGGGGAGGAAAAACACAAAATATTGCAGCAAAACTGTGCTCTACCCTAAGTGCTTTCAGCTTAGTGTTTACCTGCCCAAGCTTTTCCAAAGTATTTGTTTAAACCCACATGACTTCAAAGTATATCCTTTCTTTAATAAAAAAGAATTATTTACTTTTATACAAGTACTGGGGTATAGACCAGAGGTACGGGAGGGTGAGAGGATTCACCAGAGACAGAGCGGGGAGCAGAACAGGCAGACGGACCAAAATACACTGCTGAGGGGAGCAGCAGGCACCACCGGAGTGGTCTGCTGTGCCATGTGGGTTTCTCCCTGGCGAGCTGGGAATCAAACCCATGCTGCAGAGGCTGTGGACAGCTTCACAGTGCTGCACTCAACCTGCTGTGCCACTGAGGAGGCCCTTCAAAGTATATCCTTGGCTTTGTCCCGCTTTACAGCACATCTTAGAGCTCTTGGTGGACCTCATTTTTATTAATGGGTCTTGGTGTTCTGTCAGACTGATAAATGGCAGTTAATGGAAACAAACCCTATGGGTATTTTCAGCTTTTGATATCACAGCCAACACCTTCCTGCTTAGGTGTGCATCTTTGTGGTAGATTTCTAGATGTGAAATTACTTGGTCATTTAAAACATTGAGATACTATACTCACCTGTGTCCAAAATGGCTGCTCCAGTTTCTACTCCATCAACTGCTTTTCAAAATTCCCACTTCCACATGCCCTACCTTACCAGTGAATATTAACATAAAAATTATTTATTTGTTTATCTATTTATTTATTTTAAAGATTTATTTATTTTTATACAAGAACCGGGGTACAGGCCAGATGCGCAAGAGGGTGAGAGGATTCACCAGAGACAGAGCGGGGAACAGAACAGACAGACTGACGAAATACACTGCTGAGGGGAGCAGCGGGTGAGACAGGAGAGGTCTGCTGCGCCATGTGGGATTCTTGCCAGCTGGCCGTGATCGAACCCGCGCCGCAGAGGCTGCACACAGCTTCACAGTGCGGCGCTCAATTGCCTGCACCATCAGGGAGGCCCTAGAGTAAGATTTAAAGGGTGGTCCCCACCCTTGTCTTTTTCGCATATGTTTTATAACTCCTTCTTTCCTCTCTCCTCCCTCGTGTGCTCGTGATACAGGGAGCCTCCCGACTAGGCCAGACATTCCAGGTGTGGTCAGCAACACATGAGAAAGAAACTGAGCAAAGGAGACACAGGACGCGGGGGTGGGCAGGTGTTGGGAGGGCATGCACCTCTCTGCCAGCCATTCGGGTGGGTGAGGAAGGTGGGCTCCAGAGGGACAGGGAATCTCCAGGCCTGGTTTCTGCTCTAGCTCTGCACTCAGCTATTTGAGGCTCAGTCCTGTCTCTTCCAGAGAAGGAAAGGCCACCCGATACTTTGGCTTTGCAACCTTGGAGAAGTCACCTCACTCCCTGAATCTTGGTTTCCTCCTCTATGATGGGAGTCGGCCTCCCAGTGCCCTCCCTCTAGGGTTCTTGCCAAAAGCAAATGATAATGGATTTGAAAGAGCTTTGTAGCAGCAAAGGAGGTGCTTGGAAAGCAGAAGTGTGTGGCCCCACTGTCTGTGGTTACTCAGACAGGGCCCGCTTTCCTGGCAAGCATGGTCCTCACCTTCTAGCTCTGTCTCTTGGTCCCTAGGGAGAGGCACAGAGGGAACTTGATCTCCAGTGGGAGTGACTCATTAGGGACTTGTTGCCAAACACTGAAGAGATTCTTGACAGAGGGACAAACTTTTCTGAAATGAAGAGAAACTGGATGATGGTGTAGGTAGAGAGAGACCGTGCCATGGCCCCGCTAACTCAGGACTCTGTGGTGGTTGAAGCGACCTGCTCTTGTCTGATCACGTCTTGGACTGTCAAGCCTGAAGGGCCCTTGGAAACAGCTGCCCCAGCCTTATCACTGTCCAGAAGGGGAACTGAGGCCCACTGAGGGCAAAGGACAAATTTCAGGATTTCAAAGCACTTCTGAAGCCCTGAGCAGTGAAGTCAGGACTGAATCCTGGGTGCATTGCTCCTTCCCACCCATGTTTTCCTGTCATCACACGGCAAGTTTGAAATACCCACACCCTCAATCCTTGGTCTGAGGGGACACATGATCAGCTCCCAGCTTGGCTGAGTGCTTTGTAGCTCTCACTTTAGGAGAGGTCCTGATTCCCACCAGACATGGAGAACACTGAGGCTGCAGAGGGTGGGTGGGTGGTCTTGCCCCAGGGCAGAGTCTGGTAAAGGGTCCAGGGAGGCTGGGAGCCTGACCTCCCGATTGGCTCTGTCGGTCACATTCTCTCTACTCCTCTTTCCTCATGGGAATCAGATATTGATGATTTGGCATCATATCTCCAAGTCTGCACAGCTATGTTAAGGCCTTCAGTGAGTTTGAGGGCATCTCAGAGGGAAACCTCCTTTCTGACAGGATGCTGCTTGGTGGTATTGCTGGCAGGGACCCCTCTCGATTTAAATCTCTCCGCCCAGCTGACTCCTCTCTGTGCCCAGGGGCTTTGCATCCCTCTCTGATGTCTGGGCTGTGTCGCTGGAGTGCAGGCCCTGGAAACTCGCCAGGGGCTAACAGCTTTTCGTGAGTGCAAAGGAAACTGGATTCCTTTTATGAAACTAGTCGATCAACAGCGTCAAGCATTTCTGTTCCGGGCTGGTGCACTGCAAGGAATGTCAAATGAAGGCAATCCTCAAGTTGGAAGGGGTCGGGGAAGGTGAGGGGGGTAGGAGGGCTGGGAGAGGGGGCCAGACCTTAAGTCCTGGGATTGAAAGGGACTCCTTTGAACCTCCAATTCCTGAGATTCAAGAACTAGTGCATTGACCCAGGGGCTGCTAGGAGCTCAGTCAGAGGCACTGATGACCATGCTCGCCTTTGCTAAGCAGTGGCTATGTAAGCCAGGCAATTCCCTTCCTCTAATGAGATCCTGGTTTCCCTTGTGGAGAATATGAATATTTATTCCTACCTCACAGGCACTGAGAGATGAGAGAGTTAGATGAAAAAACATAAATGAAAGATCTCTGCATAGTGAGTGCTCATTAGATGAACATTCTCTACTCCACTAATTCCTGGGACAAACTCTAGGAATGCATAGCCGCTCATTCAAGAAAGAATAATGGGACCTACTGTGTGCCAAGGTCTGTGATGGGCGCAGATGTGTTCTGGAAAGCCAGTAAGGAATGGGCATGTCTTCAGGGTCAGTGGTTGTCCACACACCCTGACTCTATGTGAACAGCTAGTGCAGAGCAGAGGCAGGGGTCGCTGGAATTAGGGGCAAGGAAAGGAGAGACCAGGGTTCTGGGTATCATGCATTGGGGGTACTGTGGGCTCAGGATGGAAGCAGGACTCAGGTCAGATGAAGGCAGCCAGGAGAGGAGCTGGAGAGGACTAACAGACATCAGCGGGGGTGTCTGGACCTCTACACCCAGTTCCAGATCCCACTATCAGTGAATGGCCGAGGGGTACCCTGGGACCCCCAAACTCTGAAGGGGTCTGGCCATCTGTGCATACAAAAGCAAAGCAAACTCTGAGTATGTAAGAACTTGAATAGAGTTAGCATGCATAAAGAAGAGAAGCGAGGATTTTTTTACTAATAATACTTTCACAATAAAACATCCAAAATTACCCGAATTCTCAAGGGCAAATGCCCAGACAAACAGGGTTGATCTGAAGTCGGACTGCTGAGGCCTGAAAGTTTGCCAGAAGTCTAAGGCACTTTCTGGCGGGGAACCAGAGGAAAGGGGTTCAGAGGCAGATCCTAGGAAGCTGAAATGAAAGTAGATACTACAATAGATCAAGATAACAGCTGCCATTTTCAGCCTCCCCATGTGTCTCTCACCATGTATTTCTTCCAGGTCTCCTTCCCAGCATTACCAGGGTACAAGTCAGGCTGCAGGAAGCAGAGTTCTTCCTCCCCAGAGCCTACCTGCCTTCTGTGGCATCTAGAGCTTCACCTAGATGAAGCTGGCCACTCAGCTCCGCCTGCTAGGCCCCAGTAGCTAGTCCAAGGTGGCTGTATGTAAGTGAGCTGGGGAACGTGGCACCTCCCCCTTTTACAGAGCTGCCTCTGTAACACTGTGGCTGACTAAACCATCTTCATGTTATTCTTTTTCTTTTTTTAAAGATTTATTTATTTACGCATACAAGAGCTGGGGTACAGGCCAGAGATGTGGGGTGGTGGTAAGAGGATTCACCAGAGACAGAGTAGGGAACAGAACAGGCAGATTGACTGAAATACACCGCTGAGGGGAGCAGCGGGCGAGGCAGGAGAGTTCTGCTGCACCATGTGTGTTGCTCCCTAGCCGGCTGGGGATCGAACTCGTGCTACAGAGGCTGCAGATTGCTTCATAGTGCGGTGTTTAACCCCTTGTGCCACCAGGGAGGCCCCCATGTTATTCTTTTGATTCCCAATTCTATGATGCAACTCACCAGCTGAATACCCTTGGACAAACTACTCCAGTCTCTCTAAGCCTCAGTTTTCCCTCCTGAAGATAAGAGTGTTGGACCCATTGACCTCTGAGATTTCTCCTAGCTCAAAGAATTTAGGAGGAGGGCTTTGGACAGCTGCTCATTGCCCCTGACCCTGCCACTCCCAGGAGTGTGGCCATGTTGGTACTTCCATTTTTACATCTTGAAAATGGGCATGATGGTGGTAGCTAACTCTTAGGGTTGTTGTGAGAATTAAATGTGTTCAGAGACTTGAAGTGCTAAGAGAAGCAGGTGATTCATAATAAACACCATGCAGGGGTCGCTGTGATTTCACCATCATCTAGAATCTGGTTCCTTAGCCCCCATTCAGGAGCCTGGTCGTGCACCTGGGTTTCTTGCCACAAACACCACTCCCCGGCCCTCCCCACCCTCCTAGCAGGTGCCTGCCCAGTAGCTGGTCCTCAGTGATCCCGGGGCTTTGGGGGCTGACCTTTCCGTACCGGAGGCCTCCCACAAGTGGTAGGACCCACTGAGGCCCTTGATCTGTCCACGACCAAAGGTCGCCATCTGCAGAGGCTCCTCTTCAAAGCCCTTGCCCTTTCAGCCCTCCGCAGCTTCTCCATGGCCCTTTGAAGCCTTCCCTGCTTGCCAGGCTGCCATCTGTCCCACCAAAGGGGTCTCTGGCCACCTCTTCTAAAGTCCTGATTATTTAGAGAGGAAGCTGGGGGGGCACTCCTGCAGGAGAGTGGGGGAGATCTCATGCTTGAGTCTAACCCAAGAGCCAGCCTCATTAGAGGCATCAGCCCTCCCTTGCCACCAAGCAGGAGTGGGCTTCGCTGTCACTGGAGAGACCCTTTACAGTCCCCTGAGGCCTCCTTCCCTGTTTCACCCCCAGTTACTGTCACTTTCTCCTTTGGTCCAACCACACCTCCATGTTGGTTTCTCTCTCGGTGGGATGTCCTGCTCTACACCTGGCTTAACTTTCCTCCCTAAGGGGGCTCAGGTGTGCTGCCTCTGTGTCCCTCTCTCACTCCCCCTACCCCTGCCCCCCGGGTTCTCTTGTACCAACTGCTTGCACAGAGCGGTGTAATATACCATCTCATCTGTCTCCACTGGACCGGAGAGCCCCTGAGGACAAGGCCACAGCGGACTCTGTGCTCCCCTCCCGCCTGCTGCCTGGCCCGTGTGTTCAGTAGGGATTTCAGTAAATGGATCTCTATCCATTAGGCCAGATTCCTAGGCGCAAATGCAATGCTTTCCTCTCTTCTGCTCTTCATCTGCCTGCTCCTGGGATGATGAGATGGATGGGAGGGCACAGAGAAATGCCAGCCCCTCTCCTGAGTCACAGGGACTTGGGAAGGATGGGTGGCATTGACAGGGTCTGCAGATCTCACCCCCATAGAACTCCTCCCAGACCATACCGTCATTTCCCAATGGGGTCTTTTTCTGATGTGACATTGTATATTGGTGGGAGTTCTTCTCAATGGAAAGTTCTGGACTAGCCACAGGAACCAGCAGTGACCATGGATCTACCACATGGTTGTTTTAGGAGGTGTCAGTGTGAGTGCATACATGGAGCTAGTGCCTGAGTTATTTTTCTTGTCTCCCTTGTCCTAGAAGGGTCATTCTGATTTGCCAACACTTAAAAATCTTCCTTCCATAGGATCGGGTATTCCCACCTTTTAAAGCCATGTTTGGCTCTCAAGTGTGGTCCCTGGACCAGCAGCATCAGCATTACCTGAGAACTTGTGAGAAAAGCATTATCCAGGGTACCACCCGAGTACCCCTGAATCGGACACTTGGACAGGGCCCAGCTTGCTGATGTCTGAGAGCTCTATACTGGAGGGATGGGCGGCTGTCAGGTGAGGCCATTGTGCTCCTGACCCCACTTTATCTGAGAAAAGGGCCAGGCCCTACAGGCGCTAAGCTACCCCTAGGCACTGTCATAGGCGTCCCTCCTTTAGCTGCAGGTCTTCCAGACTCAGGAGGTAGAGGGGACTCTTGAGAGATCTGATCTAACCCTAGTGCCCCACCCCTGTGCCGTCTTTGATCTGAAGAACTTGCCAAAGCTTATAGATGATTGGCTCTCTGTCCCCAGGCAAGCAAACAGCTTCTGCTGCTCTGTGCTCTGACCTCCAGCTCTGGGAGATTCTGGGCCAGGGCCCAGCCAGCCGGGATCGCTCTGTATCCAAAGGCCCACACATGGCACTATTGTGTCAGCTTCGTGAGCATTGGGGAGGGGGATTCCATCATTTCCTAGAAAGTGATATGTGTATGTGACATGATTTTTATACAATTTAATTAGTTGTGCATTTATGTTATTTTATAGCAGGAAAAGATTTCTAGCCCATCAAAATTGTGCTCCCAGATGTTACTGTTAAGGGTGGAAACCTCATTTAAAAAGTAAGATGGTTTATTAGAAAATACTAAAGCTAGTAACTTGCAAGCATATAAGTAGTGCACCAATGGGGTGATATTGCCTCTATGGGGGTACAGGAGAGACTGAAGTTTGGGGACCACTGTGATGAATGAAGCCCTCTCGGCCACCTCTTTAACAGGTGGAGGTGAGGGAGGAGTAGAGGGTAGTAGTGGCAACAACGCTCCTTTGCAGCCCTGGTCCAAAGCAGATATTCAAGGGGGAGACTTTTTAGTCAAGTCAAGTTTTGACCCTGAAGGTCTTCCGTCTTCTAAGGTGGAAGTTCCTTGGGGCAGACTCTGGGGTTCAGGCTATACTTGTTCCTTTATGTGAGTGTCCCCAGGGAAAGTGCTCTGTCCTACCCAGCCCAGCAAAGTGGGAGGTGTCCTGACATATCAGGACACACCAGCAGGTACTCTGCTCTACCCAGCCCTGCAAAGTGGGGGTGTCCCAACGCCCCATATGAACTGCCTCCATTGGGGTCTGAAGTTTCTAGGGCTCCTGCCATCCTGGGAGCAGCATGTTTATCAGGAAGCACATCCAGAATCTCTTGTGCAGTGTGACTGCTAAACCTTCTGAAAAAGAGGGAGCTGTCCAGGCTGGATGCCTAGGCCACTGCTCTCCTCCTCCTCCCCGCACTCTGCACAGGGAGGAGGAAGGCCCCAGTGGACACCTCCACCCTAACAATACACAGGTCCTCAGAGCTGCTCTGAGGGTGCTCAGGGGTGTCAGGGCCTTGGCGATGGGTCTGTTGTGCCAGGACAGGACTCATGGAGACCTTGGCAAGCGTCATTCTCAGCTCTTATAGAGAGCATAGGTGATTGGGCTGTGATAGTAGGTAAGTGCATCCTCCATCAGCCCTTCTGGATCCTGGATCCAGGAGCACAGGGGTATGGGGAGCGGGGTTGGCAGAGCGGGCCATACCAGGTGACCTCAAAGCCCTCACCAGGGCCACTTCCTGGGGTCTCTGGCATAGCCCCTTCACCTGGCCCCAGAGTGCGACTCCAGCCCTGTGAGGCAGCTACCACACCAGGACCTTTGGGATAGTAGAATGTAGTTATGACATCATCTACTGTCATTTTTGGGGTGCCTTCGATGTGCAGGTGATGGCAGTCAGCCACTCAGCACAGCATAATCTCCATTTTGTAGAGTGGACTCACTCAGCATTAAGTCACGTTGCAAAGGTCTTGCAGCCAGAGGGGGTGGGGGTCTGTCCCAGGTCTGTGCTTGTGGAGAGAAGGAGGCTGAGGCCTGGGCCAATGTCCCCCACCCACCCCATTGTACCCCCACCACAGAAACAGATATATAGACCAACCAATCCATGCCTCTAAGGGCCTCCAACCAGTCCCCTGCCATTTTCACCATGGGACTCTGCATTTAATTTTTCTTATTTTCCCAGATCCACCATCCCTGATCCCAGCTCACCTCCACTCCTGCTCCTACCAGAGTTTCCCAGGATGCTTTATGGCAGCCAGACCCCTTGGCTAACAGGGCACTGCATCTTGTAGTGTGTAGGTGCCCAGAGCTATTCTGGTACATCGCGGCCACAGTTATCCCCCCAAGGCCCATCTGCCGAGTTTGGGAAGTGCCAGGGCCACATGAGCAAAGGATTAGTTGGGGAGGTGTGTGGAGCCTTCAGGAAACAGTGAACAGTCTGTTGGGGCTGCATGGCTCAGTGTGAAGGTGAGATGTGGGAGAATGGACCAGCAGGAAGGAGGGAGGGTAAAGGCCCTCATGCCTTCCTATTTGTACTTTACCTGTCAGCAGTAGCGAGTCACAGGTTTTAAGTTAGCATGAAAGATGGAAACAATCTTGAGGACAGATTGGGATGAACAGACTAGAGTCTGGGAAACCAGCCAGGAGGTTACTTGCAGCAAGCCAAAGAAAAATAATAAGATTGTCATTACTTTCACACAAAAGAAATTTCAAGTCCCTTTTTAAAATTTTTCTTCCTTATTTTAAAATATAAATTATTGTTTTCTAACCTTAAAATGGATATGTGCTCAATGCAGAGAACTGGAACAATACAGAAGAGCATTAAGGAAAATTAAAAACCGGCCATCCCCCACCCACTGAAGGGTCATTGTTAACTCTATAGGCATGTTTCAACAGATTTTTTTCAATGCATGTAAGTGCACATGTATAAACAAATATTTGCTCTTATTATAGCAATGGCTTCTTTAACCTAGCAGTCCAGTGAGCCTGTTTTCCCAAGCCCACACATGATCCCTACCACTTGACTTCTCAGGGCCTTTTGACGCTGGTGACCTCATGAGCTGTCTCTATCTCTGCCTCCACTCTCTCTGATGTGTTTTGTTTTTTTTTTTAAAGATTTATTTATTTATTTATACAAGCACTGGGTACAGTCAGAGGCGCGGGAGGATGAGAGAATTCAACAGGGCCAGAGCGGAGAGTAGGACAGGCAGACTGATGAAGTACACTGCTGAGGGGAGCAGCGGGCGGCAGGAGAGGTCTGCGCGCCATGTGGGACCCCCTCCAGTGGCCAGGGAGCAGCCGGGGATCAAACCAGCGCTGCAGAGACTGCAGGCAGCTTCGCAGCCCAGCCCTCAACCGCTGCGCCACCAGGGAGGTCCTCTCTGATGTGTTTTAAGCCATGTTTTCTCCCAGTTTTATTCATCCTACCATCTGTTTCCTTCCTTCCTTTCTATATTCCAGTAGTTCTGCAAATATTAGGCCCATTCATTATCTTTCCTCTGAATGGTTTTTCAAAATTGTTAGATTGTTTTTTCTTTAAAAAACAATCTTCATCATTTCAAGGAATTTGGGATGGGAAAGAGGTAGATAGATATTCTCTGTTGCTGTTTTTTTTTTTTCCCCCAATA
Organism: Talpa europaea; assembly: GCF_964194135.1. Lineage (NCBI taxonomy): Eukaryota > Metazoa > Chordata > Mammalia > Eulipotyphla > Talpidae > Talpa > Talpa europaea. The sequence continues at coordinate 53,515,312 of NC_140074.1, read as the reverse complement.
GCTGTGGAAAAAATTCTACCCTATGGCTATGCCATAATTACTCAAGGAAGCTGCCATCATTGAATATGAAGAGAGTTGTCAATTTTTCCTGATTGCAAAAAACAATGCAGTAAACTCACACTTGTATTTTTGAGTGAACATCTCTGATTAGTTTCTGGGTATAAATTCCTAGAAATAGTGCATGCACATTTTTGAACCTTTTGTACATGTTGCCAAATTGTCCTCCGGAAAGATCATACCAATTTAGAGTTTCATGGCAGTATATGACAGCACTCATTGCCAACTTTGTATATTATTCTTTTTTGATCCTTGGCAATTGCTATTTTAATTTGCATTTCTTTGATTACCACTAAGATTGAATTTCTTTTTTTACTAAGAATCTTCCTCATTTCTGTTTCTTCTTTCGTAAATTGGCCGTGTATGTTATTGGCATATTTTCTTATAGGAGTGTTCTTTTTCTTACTGATTTATAGGCGCTCTTTGTCACATTGTGTCCTTTGTCACATTGCTGCATTATCTCCCAGTGTTTCATGTGACCTTCGATATTGTTTATTTGATATAATTATTATTCAATAACAGTGAAAATTTTGATATTTTTATAGCCACATTTATCAAGATCATTTTTTTTATTTTCAGTTTTATGCTTGGCAAGCTCATCCTATCCCAAAGAGTCTTATAAATATTCACCTATGTTTTCTTCTGGTACTTTTATTACTTCCTTTTTCAATTTATCTAGAATTTCAGCACATGGCTTGAAATAGCAAACGTTCCTTCTACTCCAATAGTCATTAGATAATTCTTTGAGAATTTAATTAATATACCTTTTCCTGACTCATTTAAAAAGCCTATGTTAAATTTTATCTTTAGTAAATTATATTATTTATATTTTATATATACTCTAGACTAATTCTGTATAATAGAAATATAATGTAAGTCACATATATGATTTGAAAGTTTCTAGTAGCCACATTTAAAAAGTAAAAAGAAATAGATAAAATTAAATGTAGTGAGATATTTATTTAATGCAATGTATTCAAAATATTGTCATTTCAACATGTGGCACTAGCCATTTCAAGTGCCTGGTGACCACCATACTAGACAGTATATCTTTAGACTTTTTCTTCCATTGATCTGTCTATTCTGAATTGGCACCCCAGTGTTCTAAGTATTATTCATTTTAATACAATTTAATGTGCAGTCCTACCTTCTTTCACAATTGTCTTTATTTTTACCAATTTAATTCTTATAAGATTCCCCAGAATGTCATTGATGTTTCTATTTTAATTTCAGTAACTTCCAGAATAATCTGGGGGGACATTTGCTATCTTATAATACTGAGTCTTTCCATAATTATTGTTTCGGGGAGTGGGTTTGATTTTACTTGGTATTTGTAAAGTGATTATTGATGCAATATAGGAAAGCTATTGATCAATGTATATACTTCTTCTGACTGACCATACTGAATTCTTACCACTTCTGGTGACTTTTTCTCTCTTAATTCTCTTGGATTATCAAGGTAGTCAGTAATACCATCTGGAGTTAAAATAAACATATATTCTGTTTTCTAGGGTTACTGCATAGTGTTTAAAAGTTCTGGATTTTAATTCTAGTTCATTCACTGACCAACAGGGAGACCTCCAGCAAGTGTTTTAACTTTATTGGGTTCCTAATAATTAAGGCATAATCACATTACCTCTGGTGTTGTGAATATTAAAATAGTTAACACATACAAAGTACCTAGAGCTTAGAACAGTGCCCAAAGAAGCAATATATAACTTATTATATATATAAAATATATAATCTTACATTATATATATAACTTATTATCATTGCCTTGTCACTACACATCCTAGAGTTATAGTTAAACATAGTGATAATAGTGAATATTCTTGTCTTGTTCTGAACTACAGTGCTGTTTGTTTATCAGGTATGATGTCTATTGGAAGAACAGATGTTCCTTATAATGTAAGACATGTTCAATTCTTATTTATTCAGTGTTTGTACCAGATATGCATGCTGGAAAATCATATGCCTTTTGAGAATTTTTTATCAACAGCTATGCATATTTTCCTTTGCTATATCAGTGTGACAAATTCTAGACATTAGCTTCCTCATTGTGCATTCTACAATGTTTTTATTTAACACCCATCATTGAATGCCTAGTATGTAGATACATCAGTGAATGAAAAAAAGTTCTTGACTTCAAGGATCTTACATTCTAGAGAAAGGAGAGATGATAAACATAATAAGTAAATAAACTTAAAATATGTCAGATGATGACAATGCAAGGGGAGTAAGATTTGCCATGCAGGATGGGGTGAGGGTAAGGAGAGCTTCAAAGATAAGGTGACATTTGAGCAGATACCTGAAAGTATCTGAGGAGCAATGAGGAGCAAATCAGAGAATATCTGAGAAAATAGCATTCCAGATGAGAGACAGCAGGTGGGAGTGATTCTGGTAGTTCTGGAACAACATCACGGAGGCCATTATGGCTGGAATCAGTGGGTAAAGGGGAAATGAATCCATTGGGAGGGGGTGGGGGTGGGGAGGAGAGCTTTCTGGCCCTTATAAGACATTTATGAGGACTTTATCTTACACTTTAAGTCATGTGAGACACTCTGGAGCATGTTTTTCCTTTTTTGAGAAAAAAGTCACAAAAGACAAAATCCACTATTTTAATGTGTACTATTAAGTGGTTTTTGCTATGTATACGATGATCTGCAAGCTTGACTACCTAATTCCTGAACATCTTCATCACCTTGAAAAGAAATCTAATATCTATTTGCAGTCCCCCTTTCCTCCTCCCCTCAGCACCTGACAACTACTTATCTACTTATTGTATCTATGAATTTGATTATAATAGATATATCATATAAATGGATTGTGTGGGAGGGGGCAGGGGAAATGGGTGAAGATAGCCAAAATGTATACGTTTCCATTTACGACATAAACAAGTTCTGGGGATGTAAATGACGACAGTTAACAGTACTGTCTTGTATATTTGAAAGTTGCTCAAAGTTCGCATCACAAGAAAAAAAGGTTTAGCTGTGTGAGGTGATTGATGTTAACTAAATTTATTGGAGTAATCATTTCACAGTGACCGCTTTCTCAAATCATTATGTTGTACATCTTAAACTATATAATGTTACATGTCAGTCATATCTCAGTAAAATTGGAAAAAGGAATATAAAATATGGCACTTTGCATATAGCTTGTTTATATATCTTCTTTGGAGGTGTTCCAATCTTTTGTTCAGTCTTTAACTGATGATTTTTTTTTGCTTTCAGTTGTGAGTTTGTATACTAGTTACTAGATCCCAACCAGAGATAAGATTTGCAAAAAAAATTATTTTGTGGGTTGTCTGCATTTTCTTTGTGGTGTCATTTGCATAAAAGTCTTTAGTTTTAGTGAAGCCAATTGATTATAGTAGTATCAATTGATTATAGTAGTATGGATTTATTTCTGGGCTACTGAAGAGTTTTTTAAAAGAAAAAGAATTTGATCTCTTACATTTTAAGATCATCACCCTGGTTGCTGAGTGGAAGGTTGTGACTTGGCCTAGATAATGAAGATGGATCAGATTCTGGGTATTTCTTGACAGTGAGCGAGCTCACAAAGTTGATTTCTTGAGGGAATGCATGTGTGATATGATAAAAGAATGAAACATCAAGAATGGCACTAAAGTTTTCATCTGAACAAATGGAAGGAATAAATAATGATTTATTAACCTGAGGAAGAATGCTGAGGAGCTAGTTTTAAAGAAGGAAATCAACAGTTAGTTTAGAGATGCCTTTTGAATATTCAGATGAAGAGGTTGACTAGGTAGTTGGATAAATGGATAGGAATGCTACATTAAACAATATTCACATTCCTAAAATAAACCTTTCCTTGTGATGTAGCATTATTCTTTTAATCAATTCAATTATCTGATTTTTTTCCCTGTAAGTACATGTGATAATAGTTTATATTTTATTCTGTGCCATCTTCAGTTAGGTTTAGTCATCAGAGTTATTTTAGTTCTACATGAATTAGAAAGCTTTCCATCTTTTTAGGTGCCCTGTAATATTTTATAGAATATGCAAGTTAGCTTTTTGAAAATCAAAAGATGAATCTATGAAACCATCCAGGATTTTGCATCCTCAGTCTTTGTAGATAAATCTTCTTGTTAATTTATTTTTTTGTAGTATCATTGCTTTATTATCGTTGAAATTAAAAAAAGAAAATGTGTCATGTGTCAAATGTTTGTTTTGTCTAAAATATTACTATTTTTATTTAAAGAACCAAGTTTTCATATAGCAGACATTTTCTTTTATCTTTAGTTGTTGCTTTTTGTGCCACTAGCTTTTTAAAGAAATACCCATAATTCAAAAATGAGTCTCTGTCATTTATTCTCCATATTATTATTTTCTCTCTGATCATTTTTTGTAATCTTGTTCTCTACATTCTGAGAGACCAGCCCAGTGTTGTCTCCCATAATATCTACCAGCTTTCTGCAATCAAATTCTGTTCTTTACAGCTTCTAACACTTCTTAAATTTTCATAACATCATTCATTGTATATCATTATTATCTTAAGCCCGCCCCTTTCTTTTAGTTTGTCTCTTTTATTGTATATTCTACTTCTTATATCTTAGAGACAGGTTTTCTTTAACCTCCTTAAAGTACAAAATAGAAAACATTTTTAGAGGTGATATTCTCCCTCTGCCTGCATTCCTTGTTTCCTTTATGTTTCAGAAGGTTTTCATAGTTTCCATGTGCATTTTTAGAGATTTCCGAACTTGGTATTTGTTTATAATAGGAGTTAGTTCTCTTGGGAGCCCCTCATTGTTCTTTCTGGATGTGATTAGATCCTTCACCTCGGATATTTACCTGGAAGACTAGATGATGAAATTTCATACTATCAGCATCCCAAGGGGTTGAGAAGACTTCTTGTGTTGTGGGTGTTCTTTTTTTTTATTGGCACAGTTGCTCTAAACATGGGCTATTCCCGCTGGCCTCCTTGCTCTCCTGCCTGCTGTGTCTAGGAGATGCCTAAGTCTGTGATGGAAAAATTGGGCCTGGATAGACTTTGCTTGTTCTTTAATGAAATGGCCCAGCCACTTCTGGGGGCTGTTGGCTGCAGCATGAGAGGTGGCCTCTACACTCCTCTGTGGCCTAGCCTCCACTCCAACATTCCATCATCCATCGTCAGAGGCTGTGAGGTTGGTCCTGTCAGCACGTCTGCCCACCCTGCTGTACTAGGCAACTTTCTCAGGAAGGAAAGCTGTGAGTCAGCCTTCAATCTGGTCTGCTGGCACTCTACTGAACAGAAATTCCTCAAAGTTGGTGGCATATTGATGGCATGCTTTCTTATCTCCCAGTGCTGAAGCAGATTCCCCCTATTTTTATACTCTCCTGGTCCTTTCTGTCACTTTCAGAAGGAGTAGCTTAGGTGGGAGTTGGACAGCTGTGCTTTCCCCAAAGTTTCATAGTTAACACTGTTACCCATAGTCTGTACTTCTGTATAAAGATACACGGCATGCCTGAGCATCTCCTTGTCGGTGGCTCCCTTCTAAAATTCCTTATATGTATTGGACCATATTTTTTCTGCTTTTACACTTTTTCCTGGCCATTTTTCCTCACCCTCTCAAATTTTAGTTTAGCATTATTTTTAATCAGATGGCTACATTTCCTGCCAAATATGGTGTCGCCAGTCTTGGGGCAATGAACACCATCCCTTGCCAGGAAGCTCATCATCTGGCATCATAAGCCACATCCTGGGCTTCAGCAATATTGATGGAGTTTCCCCACATCCTCTTTTCTCTGCCAAAGTTGTGACCTTCAAGTGGAAACAGAGAAGAAACCGTCCTCCTGACCCCCAAGTCCCCAGTCTCCTTCCAAAGTCTTACGTTTCACATTTCAGATTCCTTCTGGCCCACCTGGGCCCTCATGCGTGAATCAGCAGCCGTGGGCTGCAGGCGCCGGGGGAGGGGGCTGCAGAGGTCCCCTTATCCCCCCGCCATTACTGCCTGGCTGGCTGCCCCAGGAAGACAGCACATCACACAATTTGCCATATCAAGTCTGTGAACAGCTGCCTCCTTAGCCTCCATGGGGAGTTACCAAGCACCACACATCTGTTCCTTCCGGCAATGGTGAGAAGATTCCTCCCACCTCGAGAGCCTGTGAATTCCCTTTGGGGTTTCATGGGATGTAGAATAACATTCTTCTGCAGAAAGCCTGGAACCAGCCTTCCTGAGCAGATACACCCATCAGGTTTAGTTCCAATGGCCCCACCAGCACTTTTCTCCCTTCTTCCAGCCTCAAGGCATGTTTGCTCCACTTCTTCTTTTTGGTTGTGTCACCTCTGATGACAAACACTGCCATTTGTTGAACCTCAGCCATGGAAAACACTAAGCCTGGACTAGCTCATTTTTACCTTTCTAGTAAGGTGAAGAGAAAGCATGGTTGTGTTCCTTTGATGGATGAGGAAAGTGCTCAGAGTGCCCTCACCTCACCGAGGTGGCCCAAACCGTGGGGATGCAGCCCACATTCCAGCCTGGAGCCCCCTGACTCCAGTTTGTATATTCCTGCCTCTCTACTGCCACCTTCTTAGAGAGGGAAGTAGAACTACATGCTCTCTGTTGTGAGTTTAAAGTAGGGGTCTGTAACTGAGGGGCCTTGGGTCAAATCTGTCTATGTTTTTGTGGATCAAGTTTTACTTGGACACAACCACGGTCATTCATTTACACATTGTCTGGGGTGGCTTTCAAAATGTAAAGGCAGACTGACTAGTTGTGACAGAGACTACATGGTCTACAAAGCCTAAAATATTTTGTACCTGGCCCTTCTCAGAAAAAGTGCACTGATCCCCAGTTTATACCATGGACTGTGGAGAAAAACAGACCTGAGGCTCAGTTCCATGCTCCCTGCTTCCTGGCTGTGTGACCACAGGCAGCTGATTCCACATCTCTGAATCTCATTTTACTTCCCTGTAAACTGACCATAATGATGCCTTTTGGGCTGATAACAAAGGTCAAAAGGAGTGAGAGAGCGCGAGGGAGGAACTATGTCAGAAGGGCACTCAGTAAACATGACATATCATTGCTTCCTTCCTCGCCTATCACAGATGAGCAGCCTTCTCCATTTTTGCTCTGTGGCTTCCTTTCTGGTGTGTTCTGACATTTCTGCCTATGAATCCTTCATCTCTGATGCATAGATGCTTCTTGAGCCTCCTCAGAAATCTGGGCAGCAGACATAGTCTGCTACCTCGGGCTGTGAATAGGGTGTCCTTTTGGTCTCCTGCTCTCATTCTTTCATTTGGCCAGTGCTGAATGATTGTGATGGGGACTCAAACAGGGCCTCCAGACCCTCGAGGAGCTCATAACCAGGGGCAGATGGATAGGTCCACATGCCATGACAATAACCCTAACCATGGTACCCCTGGTCCTGGTCCCATTTGGAAAATTCCCTTTGCACGCTGCAGCATGAGTACCTGTTCCCTGGAGCTTCTGGCTACTGCTCTTCGGAAGATACACTATAAAACTGCTTAGCTAGCACGGCTTCAAGCCCGACTCCCAAGCAGCCCGCCTGCTCAGCACTTTGAAGCAGTGTTCACCCCAGAACACAATTGACTCACCTGGCCCCCCAGCTCCCTCCCATAATACACACTCAGCACCTCTACAGGCAGGGCTGCCTCCACAGCCAGAGCAAGGGCAGATTGTCTTTCCTGACCTTGGAGGAACCGGACAGCTTAGCTCCCTGGGCAACCCCTACTTTCCCCCAGCCTCGTGCACTAGGGCAAAGGAGACTTTATTCTGGGTACCTCTACAAGGGATTCTCAGGGTGTGGGTAACCCGAGGAACTTCCCTGTTCCTCCAGAATGGGGCCAAGAAATCACGGGCCTGGGAGGAAGCTGCAGAGAGTGCAGGTGTTCAAAGGGGCAAGTGCAGTTCATTGGGAAATCCAGGAGGACTTCATGGAGGAAGGGCTGTTTGTGACAGGACTGAAACAGTGAGCAGGATTTGGATAGAGGAGAGCAGGGGGTCAAGAATGTAAAGCGATCGGTTCATTTGTGGTTGGTGGTAAAAATGAATTATAAAGGTACAAGATAAAGTAGGAGGAGAAAAGTAAAGCTATAAAATTGCTTAAATTTTGATGACTTCTGCCTAAAAGATTAATAACTGTTGTATCAGTCAATGTCCTGGCAAAAAACAGATGGTATACTCAGAATTGAAATAAAGGAAGTTTACTTTAGAGGATATACTTTGGGCAGGGCTAGGGAAACTAAGGTTAATGCAGCACCAGGGACTAGCAACGGTGGGAGAGCAGACCACCCATGTGCCCTGGAGAACAAAGGGAGGAAGCAGAATTTCTAGAGCTGGAAATAGTGGCTGCTTGACAGAGGGTATAACCAAGTGGAGAAATGTCATGAGTTCTTTCTCCATCCATCCTCTGACTCCTGCTGGGCCTCCCATTGGCCTCTGACTCCTGCTGGGCCTCCCACTGGCCTGACTCCTGCTGGGCTTCCCACTGGCCTCTGACTCCTGCTGGGCCCTCCAAATGGCTTCTGACTCTTTCTGAGCACCCCATTGGCTTCTGACTCCTGCCGAGTCCTTCCTTTGGCCTAAGTTACCTAGAAGTCAGAGGATAAGGGAGCTCCAGAAATGTGGAGGATCAGGGAGCTCCATATAAGTCAAATTATAAAAGGTATACAGGAGGCAGATTTCAGGGTGCAGATGAGGATGCACACAGAATAACCGACACAAGAAATTATGCCAGTCATGTTAGTTATTGGGATTGGGGCAGTTTTATCACCAGTTTTCTCAGACTTTCAATGCCATTTAGAAAGCACTCTGATAAGTTTAAAGTCTATGAGTATAAAGGTATAAAACTAGTCTGAGACTATGAGGATCCTAGCACAGAAGAACACCAAAGCAAGCAGCTGGGGTTCTCCATGAGCTCTCAGCACAGGGAAACTTGTCATCTGAGGACAGAGGAGAAAAGTGCTAGTTTGGGCTTAGCTCATGCAGCTGGGTGGGGGGTGAGCTGGACTAGGTCTCTGGAGGATCTCCCAGTCTCCAGGGAGGCTGATTGGGGAACATCCCCAGGAGGAAGTGAGGGTACAGGACTGGGCAGAGGGAGAAGTTGACACATGAATTTGCAATAGAGGCCAGAGCTGGGCTCATAGGGAGCTCTGATGCTGGGATAGCCCTTCAGAGAGGTCCTAAACGGAGGCAAGAAGGCTGATCAATCATTGGGTGAGGGCTGCCCTGGGGGGGGGGGGTGTCACCTTGGATGAGACTGACCTGCGTAGGCAAGGGTCAATCCCAGGAGACACACAGCTGTGAGCTGTTGGTAGCCAACACTGCCAACAGCTAGGAGAATAAGTGCCTCTGTCCACTGGAAGGTTCTGGCACTGCCCCATAATATCCATTGCAGGGTCCTTGGGAATGAAGGAGTTTAGGCAAAAGGGTCTATTAGATGGGAGCATGCGAAAAGGGTGCCACTTGGCCAGTGGTCCCCAAATCTGGCTATGTAGCCAAGACCCCAGGGGGCTTTATACAAACAAATCCATGACCTCACTCACCCCCATGCCAGAGTCAGAATCTCTTGGTTGGAACCCAAGAATCTGTATTTCACAGAATTCCCGGGGGATACATTTCACAGGGGGAGCCACTGCTCTTAGACAGCGCTGAGCCCCAGGGTGGCCAATGTCAGGGAGATTTCCAGCCTGTGCAGTGATGGCCAAGTGGCTGCTTGGACCGGGCCCAGTGCTGGCCCCAGAACCACAGGGTCAGTGCCCTCCAGCCGCTCCTGTTGTGTAGGGACTGGGTAAGGGGTCTTGGAAGGATGGCATCTGGCAGCTCTTTGGGGGCACGATTACTGTTCTGTGGCAGCTGTTAAAGGGCCCCATGGTACATCCAGAGGCAGAAACTGGATTGAATCTAGCTCTGCCCCTAAACAGCTCCATGATTTGGGCAAGTCCCCTCCACCCCTCAGGACATCAGCTTTCCCCACTGTCCAGTGAGGGCTGCTGGGTTGGGGTGTGGCAGCGCAGATGTCTGGTGTTTGGAGCTCAGACCCTCTCTCAGAGTTTTGGGGACTGGGCCTAAGGGTAGAAGCGCCAATTCTGCTGGCCGGACAGGGGCTTCCCTTTGCAGTAACCTAAGGAGCTGAAGTGCGTCTTGGACATCTGCCACCTCCTTGTACTTGTCACTTTCTGATCCTGAAGCCCCATCCTCCAAGGGTGCCCTCCTCGGCCCTCTCTATCTCCCACCATCCTGATTGCTTCCTTTGTGACCCATGGAGAGAGACCCTATCACAGCTGCAACCTGCCATACCATGCAGTCTGGAGAGAACTCAAATAAACGTGCCCTACTTTTCTTCTATGGGAACCCACTGTGAGGGTCAGACCAGTACTGCCCCCCAACTTCCTGCTGTCTTCCTCCACCCTTCCCTCTTAGATTCCAGAGCAGAGAAACATGAGTTTGAGTCTTGGTCCTCTGGCTCACCAGCTGTGAGGCACTGATCAAGTCACTGCACCTTCAGATTCCTCATCTGCTTCAGATAAGCCAATGGCATCTGCCTAATGAGATTGTTGAGAGGATGACAATGACTCCGAGTGAATCCTGCCTTGTCTGCCACAGCCTGCTTGCTCTGCGAGGGTATGGAGCCATGGGTGGCAGGAGGTGGTCAAGAAAGTGTAGAGAATGGGAAGGAAGAGACATAGGCTCCCAGACTGCTTTGCACCCAAGACCGCTTCCTATTCTCGCTCACACCCAAATTTGCAGTCCTGGAGGAAGAAAGGAGTCCATGCAAGCAAAGAAAAAGCTGCAGAGGCTCAGGCTGCCAGGCATCCAGGCAGTACAGCAGAGGAGGAACAAACCCACTTTGGAATACAGAATTGCAAAGGAAGGTGCAGGTAAAGAGGGTATAGGTTCCCCAGGCTCTCCAAGGACTATTTATTGCCACCCATGAACTGAGAGGTCACATGCTTGGCTCCAACTGTGTATCCAGCCACACTTCTGCCTAAAGCTGTCCTGTAGGCATAAGAATATGGCTACAGGCATAAGAATATGGACCACCTCCCTGCTCTCAGCGTCTGTCCCCTCAACTGTTTCTAGAATTTGAGACCTTCCTCAGGGTTCCCAAGGTCACCTCTATCCTCCATCTGATGTCTGAGTCCTTTCCATGGCAACCCCCCCTCATCTTGCCCACCTGCAGTGACAGGCAGCTCACTCCCACCTGGAGAAGCCCTCCCATCCTTAGCTCACTCTTCTTAGAATGTTCTGCCTCTGAATCTCCTTCCTGGTGGCTTCCTCCTCTGCCCCTGGCCTTCCAGGTGACAGCTCTTTGAGAAGCACAGGCAGGGTATTTCACAGGCCTAGATTTGTGGACCACATGGCTCCATCCCTTCCTGCTCCAGTAGCAAGGATCTGGCTTAGAAAGCCCAAGAATGACTACATTCTACTTCCTTTAGCTTAGGTGTGATTTCACCAATAGCTCTCCTTTCTGTTGGTGTCAGAGGTGCTCTTTACCTATAGCTGATTTCCTAGAGGGCTGTGTGTTCATCGTGCCCCTGTTTTATGTAGTACCCAGATATTTCAGTAAACATTGGTAAGGTCCCATGAGTCTGCTGCAATGAAAGCAACAGGCACTTTGTCAGGGAAGCCATGAGAGTCTCGTGACTAATTTCACTCCCCCATACGCTGGGCATATCCTGTCTTCCCTGAACACCAACACAGTGGTGGGCTCCTTGGGAAACAGAGGCAATGGGAAGACTGTGGGTGAGGAACTTAATGGGGGCTTGTACCTTGCCCAAGGCAGCCCCATGCTGGGCTCCAGGAGGTCCCAGATCACGGGTGTGTGGCCCCTCAGGACAGTCTCTGGCCAGCCAGGAAGAGTGACTTTGAGCACAGGACTGGAGTTCAGAGGAGGGTCAGTGCTGGCACAGGAATGCGGGACGGCTCCATGTGCAGCCAGGTGTTTACAGATATGCGGGATCTCAAGGTCAAAGCTTATTATGTAAGTTTTCTATTCTGCTATAACAAATCACAAACCTAATGGCTTAAAATAGCACAAATTCATTATCTTTTGCTACCAGAGGTCAGAAATTTCAAATCGGTCAGCAGGCTAAGATCGGGGTGTTGGCAGGACTGGGTCTTTCTCAGGCTCCGGAGGAGAATAAGTTTCCTTGCCTTTCCAGCACCTAGAGGTCACCTGTGTTCCTTGGCTTCTAGCCTCATCATCCATCTTCAAAACATCCAGCAGGGCAGCACCTTCAAACAAATCTTTCTTATTCCTGCCTCGGCCAGATTTGCGCTCTCCTCCCTGCCTCTTTCCCTAATCAAGACCCCTGTGATTGCATAGGGCCTCCCAGGTGACCCAAGATGCCTTCCCACCTCACGACCCTTCATGCGATCCCATTTGCAAAGCCCCCTTTGCCATGTGAGGAAACCTATTCTGGAATGCAGATGTGGGCCTCTTTGGGGGTGGGGACGCTAGTCTGTCTGTCACACTTAAAATTCCCTTTGACAAGCTACATGGCAGGAGGGGGGATTTGAGAACCTGCATATCACCTTCATGCAGTTGGGGTGCTCTTGCCTAGGTGTTTCTGCCCTGGCATGTGTGGTTCTGGGTTATGGGACCCCGAGGAGGGAGTGGGAGCTAAGGAGAGAAGACTGCGGCCCGCAGGTTCTCCCATCTTCCTTCAAAGGACTGGGGAGATGGGATGACAAGGGTGAGGGCTGCCAGGGAGGAGGAAGATGTCTCAGTGGGTGTCCTGAGTGTGGGGGCTAGTTCTACCAGGCAGGCCCCATTCTCTGCCATCATGTGTTTGGGACAGGTAGGAGCTGTCACAAGTGATGGATGTGAGTGATTGAGCAAGCTCAGGCCACCGGTCCCCATGACCCTGCACAAGATGAGGGGGAGGCCAGGAACTGTCTCCAAGAAACCCTACCCTCAGGCCTCTGTGTCCCCCAGAGGTGCTAGTAGAGCACCATGGTGCTGTCCCCTGGGGCCAGATGCTGTGTCAGTGGCTGTGTCCAGGTCGTGGCGTGCTGCCCAGCCACTGGCCACTTGCCTCATCCCTGCAAGATCATCTCAAGACTCAGCTTAAGCTTTTTTAGGCTCAGACTTTCCCCCTTCTGTACCTAAGCCCGGAGGATACCATGCATCCTTAGAGTGTGTGTGCATTCTCTCACTCATCTCAGAGTTGTGACACCTACTGTTTCCAGACATGATGCTGAATCCAGGAAATCCAACCATGCCCATTGCTTGAGGGGCTGCTGTGTGAGTGAGAGTAGCTGTCACAGCTGTGGATTTACCAGTCAGTTCAAAACCAGTGAGCTGGACTCCTGAGTCCCCGTGGATCCCCATACCTGGTGACACTGACAATCCTGGTCCTCTGCTTGTTACCAGCAACTCCAGGGAAGGGAGAAAAGTCATAAATAAGTGGCTGACAAGTGGAGGGAAACTGGGGTTCCACTCAGGAGACCTTAGACTATGAGGTGAGCCCGTGGACAGGATTGGAAGCCTCAGAATGAGGGAGCCAGATCTGGGGAGGCCCCTCATATGTCCACTACCTGTGACTGCTGGGACAAATCACCACAAACTCAGTGAATTTGGAAGCAATAGAAATCCATTCTCTATGAATGGATATCAGGTCCACAGCCATGGACCTGACATCAAGGTGTCAGTAGAGCTACACCCCTCTGAAGGCACTGGGGGAGAATACTTTCTGGCCTCTTCCTCCATTGTGTGGCTACAGGTGTTCTTGGCTTATAGCTGCATCTCTCCAACCAACTTCTGCCTCTGTCTTCCCATGGCCCTCTCCTTCATGTCTCTGTGACCCAGATCTCCCTCTGCCTTTCCCTTATAAGGATACTTGCCATTGAATTTAGGAACTACCCAGGTAATCCACAATAACCTTGTCTCCAGACCCTTAAGTTAATTACATGCACAAAGACTCTTTTTTTTAATTTAAATATTTTATTTTATATAATTCTTACATCTTTTTTCATCTTTGCACAATGTATGCATTTTCATTTTGGTTATATTCCCCATACAATTGCCCCCTCCCTTGTTTTGACCCTAGTCCTTCTTCTCCCCGCCCCCACCCCTGCAGTGTGTCTCTGGTCCATAGTTGCTTGTTGATTTTGATTTTTACTTTGTATTGATTAGTCTTTTTCCTGGTCTCTTATTTAGGTTTTCTAAATTCCTGCTATGAGTGAGGCCATCAAGTATTTTTCTTTTTCTTTCTGACTTATTTCGCTGAGCATGATCCCTTCCAGCACCATCCATGTTGCTGCAAATTGCATGTGTTTATCTTTTTTGAATGCTGAGTAATATTCCATGGTGTATATGTACCACATCTTCTTGTTCCAGTCATCTGTTTTTGGGCATTTGGGTTGTTTCCAGAGCTTAGCTATTGTAAATAGTGCTGCTATAAACATAGGGGTGCAGGTGCTCTTTGGAATTGATGTTTCTGTGTCCTTTGGGTAAATACCTAGGAGTGGAATTGCTGGATCATATGGAAGCTCTATGTTTAGTAGGTCAAGAAATCTCCACACAGCTTTCCATAGTGGTTGGACCAGTTTGCACTCCCACCAGCAATGCTGGAGAGTTCCTTTTTCTCCACAACCTCGCCAACATTTGTTGTTGCTAGTTTTTTTAGTATGTGCCATTCTCACTGGTGTGAGATGGTATCTCATGGTAGTTTTGATTTGCATTTCCCTCATTACAAGTGATGCTGAACATTTTTTCATATGCCTGTTGGCCATTTGCATTTCTTCTTCAGAGAAGTTTCTTTTTAGCTCTTCTGCCCATTTTTTGACTGGATTATTTTCTGTTTTTGTTGAGTCTCATCAGATCAGCTCTTTGTAGATTTTTGTGATCAGTCCTTTATTGTTAGTGTTGTGTGCAAAAATGTTCTCCCAGTCGGTGGGGTTTCTCTTTGTTTTTGTTATTGTCTCTTTTGCTGTGCAGAAGCTCTTTAATTTGATGTAGTCCCAGCTGTTTATCTTTGCCTTCACTATCACTGCTTTGGGTAATGTGTCTGTAACGATGTCTCACGAAGACTCTTTTTCCATATAAGGTCACATTCACAAATTTGAATGGTTAGGACTTCACCTTATCTTGGAGGGCAGGGGCCTTACCATTCACTTCACTGGCTCTGCATTGTGAACATGCAGGTGTCACACACACATGCAGGCTTCGCATGGAGGAGGCAGCTACATAGCTACATCTGTACCCACAGGTATGCTCATGTGCAGGTACCACACCTGTGCAATAGATCGAATCCATTTTCACTTACGTACTTGCACTTTAAAACTTTCCACTTATATTCAATGTCGATTATGACTCTTTTAAGAGCTAACTTAAGATTTGTGGACATCTGAAAGATAGGCACTTGTCTTTGGATTTTTCAAAAGGAAAAATCCTTTGGCGCCATTCAATAAGTGCTCATCAGGTTTGGAAAGGGGAAAGCACAGCCACATGGATGCTACTTCATGAGGTTAGGTACATGATCTTTGGAAAACTTCAGCATTGCAGCTGGCTACTTCAGCAACTATAAATATGAAAAAAGTGGGAGTAGTTGGGATTTTGAAACACTTGTTCTCCTGGAATGATAAGAATTGGTGGTGAAAAAGAATTCCCTCTCTAGCATCCCAACCCCCTTCTATTTGCATACCTCTGGTGACAGGTAGCTCACTACCTACCAAGATCAGTTTCTCTTATTTAGAAAGTTCCTTTTGGTCTTGGGCCCAAGTCACTTTCCTGAATCATCTGCCTGTTGTTCCCCTCTCCAAAGCAGAGGTGTCCACAACCAGGTGCCCTCTCTTCCACATGACAATCCTTCAGGGCTTGGTATGAACCATCACTTCCTGCCTTGTTCTACTCTTCTACAAGCTAATATTTTAATTATCCTAAATTAATGATGGTTCCTGGGGAGCTCCAGCCCCAGTAAAAGTGACCTGAATTATTTAAAGATTTGAGTGTTTCACATGCCTGTTTATCCTAATTAGCATCTTAACTACAGCAGTGCCCTCTGCCTCTAACGAGCCACATTTTCACGTTCCATATTTTAATGGATTTTACTTGAATGAACTGTTTAATCAAGTGAAGACACATTTCATGAATGAATAGAAGTAAATCTATAATTATACACTTTAGTCAGGTAAGAGGAGTGACATTTCGGCAAGATCCAGCGCTATATATAGCTGGTGCATTTGAATGACAAAGTAGGTTACCTCTACTTCCATAGGAGAGTCAGGAATTCACTTTGCTCTCAAATTCATTTTGTAACCTAATTGGAATTAGGTTTTCAAAGAGTTGTAAAGTGCATGTGGTGCAGATAAGTTCCTCCATCTTTACCTGGGTCTCTGCCTTCCTGGATGATTCCTAAGCTGGCGCAGAGAACTCATTAGGGAAATCTACTGGCGAACTACTAGCCACAGAAATCCCTGGGGTCTTAAGGTCTCTGACAGTCTCTGTGGGCTCCACTGTGAAATTTACTGCTCTCCCAGAGGCTTCCCCACCTGGGACTTATGCTTGCTGTGTGGTCACTTTCTAGCTGTAATACTTTTCTCTTCTCTCTCTGTCTCTGTCTCTGTCTCTATCTCTCTTTCTCTCTCTCTCTGTCTCTCTCTTCCTCCTCCTTTGCTTCCTTTTCCCTTCTGGCTTGGTCAGGATCTTGTCATACTGCTGGAGGCCAGGATCAGAAAGATCTGGAGATTCAAAATGAGACGTAACTACTGGCTGTGGCAGGACTGGGCAGTGAAGGAGTCCCAGATGTGAAATTGATGGCGCAATGGAGCTGCACAAAGTGGGTGGGGGGGATAGGTTGCTTGGGGAGTTTCAGGCAGGCTGACAGCCCAGCACTGATCCTGGCAATTCTGTTGCTTTTAATGGGTTTACAACCTTAGCTGCACATTGGAATCTGCTGTGCAGGTCTGATGCCCAGAGATTCCAGTTGGTGCAGGAAGCAGCCAGGGCAGCAGTAGTTTGCAACACTGCCCTGTGATTCTGATGTGCAGCCCAGAGGACTGCGGGTGACTGCAGCCCCAGGCAACATCTTAACTCCAGCCTCATGAAAACCCTGAGCCGGCACCACCAGGACCACCCAGTTAAGTCGTTCCCACATTTCTTAACCCATGGAAACTGTGAGAATATATGCTTCCTGTTTTAAGTCACTACCTTTTGGAATAATTGGTTGGATGACTAGTATGGATTGGGTCACTTGTTGCCCCCTCCCCACCATCTCATCCAGCCTCCAGACACTCTTACCTGGGTGATTGCTGCATTCTTACTGGCTTCCTAGTCCTCATATGCCCTAGCCCCCCAGAGGCCCACAGCAGCCAGAGTTACCATTTTAAAGCACAATTCTAATCACACTACTCCCTCCCTGAAACCTTATAATGGCATCCCACTGTGCTTGGGGGAGAATTATCAGGCCCTCATGGTCTGTCCTGCCATCGATTCTTTCTCATTTCATCCCAGTAACCTTCCCATCTCCCTGGCCCAGCCTCTGCTTAAGCCTAGCCGGCTCTTGTGCTAGGTTCCCGGCCGGCTCCCTCCCACCATGTGCTTGAACTCAGCCTGGAGTCCTTCTCCATGCCCTGCCTCCTGGCCTGGGTCTAACTTCTCCATTACAGTCTCTCCCAGAAGCTTGCCCCTGAACTTGAGTGCCCTTGGTAAGTGGCAGGATGGTCATCTGATTAATGTCTCTTGCCCCACTAGGTAGACACCCAGGACAGCAAATGGCTTTGCACATCATCACGGACCTATTACTTGGTCACACGGTGAGCAGAATGGAAGGGACGTCAATAACAATCATAAATGAGAGAAAGAGAATGACGAACCACTAGGTTGCTGTTCAAAAAGGTGTTCAAGGCCTGAGGCCAGGCAGTGACTGGCATGAGATAGAGTTCCACTCTAGGAATGAAGCAGGGGCCCAGCTTGAGAGCTTGGGGTGTAAGAAGACCCCCTTAGGAAACTCACGTGTGCTGAAGCCCTTGGGCTCCTTCCATTGCCTTGCTAGCAGACAGAGTGTTCAGGGCTGAGCTAGGGGGCCTCTAGGGACAGGAAGCAAACTGGCCCTACCTGTGGGTAATAGAAAGTTGCAGGAAGCTGGCAGGACATGCAGATAGGGTCCTGGGACCCTAAAGCAGGACCTGTGAGTGGAGAGACAGACCGACCCCTGTGGTGATTCAGGATGAAGGCAAATAATATAATTATTTCATAAATCCACGACAGAGATTTTCAGAGAGAGGGTGTTGCCCAGCATCACCAGGAAGCCGATGTGTGTTTGGGGAAGAGGTGCAGGTTTCAGAGCAGGAAGGGACCTTGCACCTGGAGCGGTGCTATGCCATCCCAGGACTGGTGACAGCCTCCCTGATGAAACAGGTGGACCCATAATTGCTTAAAATGGGTCACTGGAATGTAATTATAGTCAGCCAGAAAATCCTTCCAAGAACTCAGTTCACCCATATTTGTTACCCAGTTTCATTTACTTCCCACATTTTTCTCTGATCTCCTTTTCCTCCTCCAGCTTGTCTGCCTCACCCCTGCATCTATAGGGTAGAGCTAGGTAAGGACTGGTTGTACTGTGCACTCAGTTGGAGGAACCAGGCCGTTGTGAAGGTGTCATTGGAATGACAATCCCTGTCACCGATCCCCCATGGCCCCGTGAGTCAGCTGGGAGGGAGATTGTGTGAAGACCCACAGGTCACAGCATTTTCTCCCTGCTCAGCCTGAGCAGGCCTATCCCCACAGCTCTGGCTTTTCCCCTGAAAGCCACCAATGCTTCCTGGCTCTTGACTTCTTCAAGATAATGGACTTCCCTGGACTTTGAAGTCAGAGTTCAAATCCTTGGATTTAGATCTTTGATTCCCAAGGCGTCATTGGTATCACCCTTGTGACCTTTGTAGTCCCCAAACCATGTCCTTGACCTCCCAGAAGGGTCCTTAGTTCCTGTCCTGGCCTCACCTCTTTCCCCTGAACCTGAGCACTTTTGTCACTGTCCCCATAAAGGCAACGGGAATTGAGCCCCTTGCTCCAGGTGTGGTCTGAGATGGACAGACCAGAGGGCAACTGCCGCCTCCTTCATTTTAGATGTGATGCCTTTTAAAATGTGGTTCCTAGTCCTACTCATCCTTTTGGCAATTGTCTTAGTTAACGTGTGGTGGTCAACTAATAGAGGAGGAAAATATCACCATTAAAAACATTTTTCACACCATTATCAATGGTTTGCTTGAAACTTATCCTGCTACCTTTAGTACATTGATCAATTACATTGTTGCTTTTCCATGTTTTGGTTATTTTAAAATACCATTTATTATCAATTTGCTTTTCCTAAAAAAGGTCCATTGGAATAAATACTCGAGCTGAGCGCAGACTTCTTGGTGCTAAAATTATGGGACGTGAGTGGCTGATCACACCGACCATCTGTTCTGACCTATTCTTGCTCCTAGGGACGGAACATCTGACAGGGTCCAGAAGAGGCAGCCTGGGACCATGTGGAGCGCGGTTCTGGGAGTCAGATGCCTGTTTCTCATTTGTGAAATTAGGGGTGGAATGAGGGGACCTCTAGGGTGTTTGGCTTCATTTGTTTTGAATCTGAGGCATTTTATCTGCTGTGATTACGTACAGCTTTCATGCACACACTTAGACATAGAAGGGTACCTCAAGCCACTGACCGCCTTGATGCCTTGATGCCTTGCCTTAGGCCTAGAAATACTCACTCCCACTTTTAAGCAGTTTTTAATGCAGAACTACAGCGTGTAAAGAGCCACTCCCCATTTTTAGTGTTCTTGCTGGACCCTGAAACACCCATGTGGGTGACCAGCAGTATCGCCCCCATCGACAGTGGAAAGACTGAGACTCGACAGAGCTCGAATCATTTCCCTCAGATTGGGTGGCGGGCAAGTGGGGAGTCGAGACCTGACTGTGCCCAGAAGCACGTGCACCGGCTGCGTTGATTCAGGAGGTGGGAGTGTGCGTGTGTTTTACAGTTGTTGCTCCGCACACCCTGATGGGGGCCTGCTTGCACCCAAAAAGGATTTGAGGCAGCAGAAGTAAATTGTAATGGCAAAGTCAACTCTTTCCCAACTGTTTCCCAATCTTCCATCAAAATAGACATAAAAATTAAAGTGGGCTAGGGTCACCTGATGGTGGCATTTCATTCTTCTTATAAAATATTTATCTCAATGTTTCAAGCCTTCAGAAGTGCACAGAACAACAAATGCTCATGACTTACTGCCCAGAATTAATAAATGTTCACATTTTGCTCTATTTGCCTCATATTTCTTTTCTTTTTTTTCTTTTTTAATTTTTTTTAAGATTTATTTTGTTTACACAAGAACCAGGGTACAGGCCAGATGTGCGGGAGGGTGAGAGGACTCACCAGAGGCAGAGCAGGGAGCAGAACAGGCAGACGGACCAAAAGCACTGCTAAGGGGAGTAGAGGGTGAGCCAGGAAAGGTTTGCCATGCCATGTGGGTAGCTCCCTGGACGGCCAGGGATGGCACCCCCACTGCAGAGGCTGCAGACAGCCTCACAGTGCTGCGCTCAACATCCTGCACCACCAGGGAGGCCCCTCATATTTCTTCTAAAGAATGAAAATACAGCCGTTCCCATTGAAATCCCCTTTTCTCCAGTAGTGGTGGCTTCCCAGGCTTCCCATCCTGTGACATTTAAGGCCAAGTTATTTAAATTTAATTTAAATTATTTAAATTTGGCCCTAAATAAAATATTGATATATTCATTGGAAGCCCACCACTTGTTGAGATAAGTGGTAAAATACACAAAACATAAAATTGACCATTTCAACCATTTTAAAGTAGCATTACAAACACTCATATTGTTTTGCAACTAGCACCACTTTTTCATCACCCCAAACTGAAACTTTCCACCTGTTAGACATAATTTCCCAGTCCATCTCCCCCAGCACCTGCTAGCTCCCATTCTACTTGCTGTCTCTATGAATTTGATTATTCTAGGAACCCCATATAAGTGGAAACATATGATATTTGTCCTTTGGTATTCGGCTTATTTCAGATGATATGAATTCAGAGTTCGCCCATATTGTAAGATGTGTTAGAATTTCAATTATAAAGGCTGAGTAATATTCCATGATATGAATATATCACAGTTTGTTTATTCATCCATAGGTGGAAACATTTTGGGTTACTTATATCTTTTGGCTAATGTGAATAAGGCTTCTATGAACATGGATGTACAAATATGTCTTTGAGACCCTGCTTTAAGTTTTTTGGGATATGTACCCAGAAATATTGCTGGGTCATGTGGTAATTCTGTGTTCAGTAAAAAAGCGTTCCAATTTCTTGACATCCTTGCTGACACTTATTGTATTCTGGCTTTTTTTCTTTTTTTTTTTTAATTAATAGTCTTCCTAGTGTATATGAACAAGAAATGCTTTTTAGATCATCTTCTCTAAAAAAGAAGAAACTGAAATCCTGAGAAGGGGAGGGTCACACATAGAGGCCAATGTCACTGGAATTTAGTGACAGCAGGACCTGAAATATGCAAACCCCAACCCCCTCCTTCTTCTTTCTACTAAAACCATCCAGTTTCCATTCATTCATGTCAGGAGTGCACAGCCATGACATGGGCCAGATCCAACTTCAGATTTATTTGGTCCTTACTTTGCTAAAACAAATAAATAAATAAAAACACAGTCATGTATCATTTAATGATGGGAATGCAGTCTGAGATATGTGTCAGTAGGGGATTTTGTCCTTGTGTGAATGTCATAGTGTGTATTTATACAAACCTAGATGGTAGCGCCTACTACATGTCTAGAGTATCTAGGGACTACCACCATATATTTAGTCTGTCATTGACCAAAATGTCATTATGAGGCAAATACCAAGGCTGTAGTACCAACATTTTAAAATGTAGAGAATCTTATATTTTAAACACATAGGTTTCTGATTTCCCTCTCCGAGATCAGTTCTGGTGATTCTGAATGAATGTGCTGGCATGGCATGATGAGAGCTGAGTAGCAGCTGCCATCTGGAATGGCACATGTGGTTCCCAGTTTGCCACAGTCCCTACCACTCCCTAATAGCAACCACGAGACTGCTTCACCGGTGGCTGGTCCCAGTAAACACTGGAGTTGGTAGTCTTATGCTTTCCAAGCACAAAGATATTAATCATTCCACGCATCAGTAGACATGTAGTTATGTTTAACATTGTAGGCCGCTTCCATGTCCCACTTATTCTTTCCTCTATTCTGCATTGTCTATCTGAATGTTTGACTATTTCCTTGCCCTAGACCTAAAGTAATATTGCAAATAAATAACACAAAATATAAACAAAGATGTATTTGAATAGTCTGATTTGGAGACAATATGATATGGCAGAGAGACACCAGCTCAAAAGTCTAGAGATTTAGATGCTTGTCCGGATGCTTCCAGGAAATTCCTGAACAACTTTAACAAGCCCTTTCCATGCCTGGCCTCCTTGTGCTCATGCATCATCTTAGGGTGGGACCAGAGCCTCCACAAGTTCTCCTGGGCACTCTCATTCATAATGAAGAAAACTCCATGCCTGCAAGAAAACTCTTATGCATGTTGGTGAAGAAAAATCCCTTCCCATTTGAGCTGCTTGCCCAGAATGCCCTTGCTCAACTGGCCCTTCCTATGTCTGCCTGCACACCTACCCTCTGCTTTCTCTTTGCTCTCAGGTGAGGAATGACCTGACTGGGGTCCTGTATGGTGAAGACATCGAGATTTCAGATACCGAGAGCTTCTCCAATGATCCCTGCACCAGTGTCAAAAAACTTAAGGTAGGTGCAGCTGGCCACGGCCTGGAAGACAGGCAGGTCACCATGCACATGTGGTTCCCTAATCCTCAGACTATGAAAGAATCTTGAGAACAGGTTGTTTCATTTCCTCCTTGGCATCAGGGGCATGGCAGGAAAGGTCTAAGGGGCTGGATTTTCTTGGCTTTCCTCTTGCCTGTGGTCTAGCACTGGCCTAAGGTCCCATTGTCTGGTGCACAGCCAGGGAGAGCTTACTCAGTTTTGTATCTGTCAACCCAGCCTGAGCAGCAGGCCAGGCGTGAATTATTACCTTCTCAATTGTGGAGCGGCTCAAGGAGAGGAACTATCTTGCCAAAAACCACAACGAAGAAGCTGTTTGGGGACCTAAAGCCCAGCTCCTGACCCCTCCACTGACACGCATTCCAGAAACAGAATGGGCCAAATTTGTCGGGGAGTGAACCATCTCTAACTGCCACTGGTAGTTCCCGCCGCCAACAGTCAAACATCTTGTTTGTGCCAGACCCTGCCCTGGATCAAGGGTGCCATCAGCCTGCCCTCTGTCCTCAGGTGGCTCACGGCTGGTAAGGGAGGCAAATACCTCCCAGGAGAAACAAAAACAAAGGGAACAGGGAACAAAGGGAGGGAGTGACTTATCCTCCCCAGGGAGAGGGCTCAGACAAGCCTCCAAAGAGGGCAGCTTTTGCCCCTGGCTATAGAGGAGGAGAGGGATGGGGGCTTTAGCCCTACAGGGGTGGAGGGCAAAGGTCAGAGGGCAGGACAGTTGTGCTTGCCTGGTGCCTGAGAGCTGCAGGAATTCCACTGAGGCTGTAGTGTCGGGATAAGGGCAAGATACTGGGGTTGGAAATAGAGTTTGGTATCAGTTTCCATAAGCCGTCAATGCTGAACTCAAGAAGGCTGCTCAGGCTTTGTAAGCAGACACAGACGTAGTTATCACTGTCAACTCCTGCTTTTGTGCTCTTGCATTTCCCTGCCACATTGAAAGTCATTGGCAGGGAGACTCCAGATGCTAACTGCTGACATGTCCCTGCTATCTTGGGTGGGTCCCAGGTTTCACCAGTGGGACCAGATGGCAGTTTGGCGCTCTTGTCTTCCAAAACCCTCAGTTCACAGATGGGGAGACTGAAGGTTAGAGATGGGGAGCAAAGGAAGCAGAGCACCCATTGTTTGTGACTTGCTTAGGAGCAGACAATAAATCTGCTTCATCTCTGGGAGCCCGTGGGATGGGGAAACTGTAGTCGGGAGAGCCTGCCAGCAACCCAGGTGACGAGACTGGATCTGCCCGAGCTCCCTCCTTGCAGGCTTGTGGGACCTACAAGTCTCTGAGGGGTGGGGTGCCCACGCTCCAGAGAGCATCTGGGCAGAGGGGAGGGGCTGGAGGGAGAGGCCTGGTGCTGCGCTGACATTCTCCTGCCACATGCAGCGTCTCCCCAGGGTGGGCACTTGAAATAGCTTCCTGTGCCTCAGAGGCCCAACAGAGTTCTGTAGGCTTTAAACTTTAAAGAGCCTTTGTGCGTGGAGCAGAAGCACAAGTTGAAAGTACACAAGAAATTAGGGATGGAACTGGGCACTCTGCTCATCCACCAACTGGCCAGCAGAGGCAGGAGTGATAATTATGATGAAAATAGCAGCAGCCTTTCCTGGTCACTGACCAAGGGCCAGGCCCCATGCAGAGCCCTTGAGCTTCACTTTCTCGCTCAGTCCTCCCCAGAGCCTGGGGCAGAGGGCATTTTTGTCTCCCTATTTCATAGATGGGGAGCTTGAGGCTCACAGAGGTTAAAGAACTTACCCGAGTCACCCAGAAAAAAGCAATGGGTTGGAATTCAACCTTGATCAGCTTGGATCAGGGCAGGGATTTCCAGGCAACACACAGGTCCAGCTTCTCCACTACCCGGAACAGCAGTGGTTCTGAGGTGGGATTCTCAGACGACACGTAACGTGCCAGGGAGAGAGCAGGGCAAATAGGTCAGCATGCTCAGCCTATGGGCAAAGGATTCCTTTTGTGTGGCGTGCTCTTCCCCAGACTCCTCCTCCCTTTCCAGCCTCTCCTCTTTGCTCAGCTGTCCTCCCTAATAGCTTTATTTAAATCTCAGTCCCAGCCCTTTCTTGGGTATCTGCCCCAATTACTGTTGGGGTCAGCTTTCTGTCTATGTGGATACATTCCAAACTTTAAATGCATTTTTTTGAGTCTTGGCCAAAATTTTGAAGATGCCATGAATATCATTTTGAATGTGTGTAAATATTTGAAAGAGAAAAATAAATAAATAAATCTAAATCCCTGTCCTCGAACATCCCCCTTTCTGCCTTTTTTCTCCAGTTCATTGATAGACAGCTGTATTCATTTCCTGGGGTTGTCATAAGAAAGTGACACCAACTAGGTGGCTAAAAATGACAGAAATTTATTCTCTCGTATTTGGGAGGCCAGAAGTGCAAGATCAAGGTGCTGGCGAAGTCATGCTCTCTTGAAGGCTCTGGGGCTCCTCTGAGCTCAGATGTCAACAGTCCATGGTGCTCCTGACTTGATTCTAATCTCTGCCTCAAATGGCATCCCCCACCCCCGCCTTTCTCTTCACTTTGTCTTCTTATTAGGACAGTAGTCATGTAGGATTGAAAGCATCTCTGGCGCCACATGACTTCATCTTAACTAATTACTGTCTGTAGCAACTCTTTCAAATAAGGTCACATTCTGAGGTACAAGGGGCTTAGTATTTCAACATATCTTTGGGGAACACAATTCAGCGCATAACAGCATCCGACCTGCTATTAATTTTACCAAATTGTGTTATCATCTGTCTCCTCCCACTAGAATGGAAACCCTAGGAGACAGCCGTTTCTGACAGTCTCAGCCAAACCTAAATTGCTCAATAAAGTTGTTGAGAGTGTACAAATGAAACACTGAGTCTGAATAAACAAATCCAACACAGACCACGAGGATAAAATACTCAGGGGCAGAGAAAAGTAACTCTTGGGAAGCTCAGAGAAAAAAAGTATCTCTGCTTCCCTGTGGAGGAGAAAAAGAAGGAGATAAAGAGGACAAGAAAGAAAATAATACAACAAATAGCAGGATCAAAGCTGCACTGCAAGGAGTAGAGAGCAAAGTTAATGCCCAGGAAATGAAAGTCAATAATAAAGAGGACAAGCCTGAGATGCTTTCCCAGAATTCAAAGGAAATAGTCAAAGAGATCAATCTACTGAGAGAAAATAGTAGTTATGGATATTGAAGAGGAGAAAGCCTAGAAGAAAAGCAGATGAATGAGACAAGCAAAATAGCTTGTGGCAATCAGCATACCTAGCTGGTTCTAATATCTTTCTTCATTAAAAAGAACCAGAGCTCCTTGGAGAAATGGCTGATTCTGGGGCGGAGACAGGAAATACACAAGATGACCCTGGAATGTCTTGTAGCAGCAGGAAGTCAGGAGGTGCTCAACACATCCACACGCCCTGATGAATTCTGTCAAAGGAGCTCAGCTGCCAACGCAAAGAGCTCCCAGTGGCCAAAGCTGGGACAATTCAGCAATAAAATAATAGTGCTGGGTTATAACCCAACGTATAAAGCAAATATCCATTCACACCCATTCTTACATGAATAATTTAATAAATACGTGGTCGTGATGGTGTTGGGGGGAATCCATCGACCAGGCTGCGGAATTCCAGAGTATTTATCTAGGTATTTTATGCACGAGGAGGTGGAGCTTAAATGCCCACTTGTTAAGTGACTTCCTTCCAAAGACTATATACAAAGATGGGGGAAGAGAGTGACTTGACAGAAGAGAAGTCCAGCAAACCCTACCTTGGCCAAATGATCAAGGTCAACATCACCAGTGATGGGTTGTGTTGATGGAATGTAATCCCTGATATGTTGTGATGAGCTGGGCACTTGACTTCTGTGGTCTTCCTCCCCAAAACCCAAAACCCTAATCTAACCAATCTAACCCCAATCTAACTTCAGGAAAATTCTTGTTACAGTCCGGTCTACAAAATACCTGCCAATACTACTCAAAATTGTCTAGATCTTCAAGAATAAGGACTAGCTGAGGCAAAAGGAGACACCACAGTTAAATACAATGTGGTTTCCTAGACAAGGTCCAGGAGTACAAAAAGGATATCAGAGGAGAAAAAACTAAGGAAATCTGAATTAAGTACGGGCTTTAGCTAATAATAATATACCAATATTGGCACATTCATTGTAACAATGGTGCTACTTAAGGTAAAATAATAAATAGAAGGGGAAAATAATAATAAAAGGGGAAACTGGGTGAGGGGCATAGGGGAACTCCATATCCTATCTTTGTAATTTTCTGTAAATTTAAAGCCACTTTCAAGAAAGTTTATTTTTAAAAAAAATAGGAGACAAACTTTAGTGGACCCAAGGGAGACCTACTAGATTGAACCATACAGAATTGCCGATATTCAACCATTTTTGAACTACAAAATCAATAATTTCCTAAGTGTAGACTTTATGTGCAGACAAACCAGACTTTCTGCATTCTAGCAGAACTGGCAAAAAGAGAGTCAGCCCTAGACACATTTTTGGCAAAAGTTTTGAAGTAGAAGCATACAGGGGAAAATCTACAAGTATCTAGGTCAGAAAAAAAAATCAAATTTCCCACAAAGGTGCAAAAACCAGGCCACCCGACTTCTCCACAGCATTCTATCTCAGAGACAATGGCACAACTGGGAGACATTCTCAAGTATGTGAGGCTCACAGGATGTACTAGCTGCACTTCTTGAAGTTCATTCTGGAAGCCCTAGATCAACCAACCAAGGACCATGCTGACTGTGTAGCAGAGGTCATGATAAAGACAGCTAAGCAGGGACCAGAGAAACCATGGAAGAGCCAAATCTAAATAGTTGTTATAAAAGTGTGTACAGATGCAAACACTCATTTTGAAAGCAAATATGCAAATACATATAATGCAAACATAGATACTGTAATAATAATAATTGAGGTATGAAAATGCAAATTCCATGAACAGAACCAGAGAGGATGTGAGTGAGTTTTAAAAAAAAAGAAGTGCCAAATTCAGGGACTCCAAAGGGACCTTCTTGCTCATGCATTTCCTAATGAGAGAATATTAGCTAAAGAAATCTATGAATCACTTAATGGTAAATATACTTATTGCAAACATAACTGAAGCTTTTGAAACAAAGAAGATAAAAGCCAAGAAAATCTAGTCCACATATTGAAAACTAGAAAGCATAAAGTTTAATTGCCAACCAAATATATTCATTCTGACCATCAATTCAAATAGGTCAAACTAACTATGAAAAAGTAAAGACTTCCAGATTGTGTTTTCAAGAACTAACTATAACTATTGATATTTACAACAAAGTGACACAGAAAATTTCAAGGTAAAAGGCTGGGCAAAGGTCTAACAAGCAAGTCAACGGAAGCAGAAATTCCGGTGTTCATATTTGAGCAAAGAGAATTCCAGGTGCTAGTGTTAAACAGGGTTAAGGAGAGTTGTTTTCTATAGAGACGGGTACAATTCACTGTGAGAATAACACATGCATGGACCATTACTGCTCTAAGTTATATTTCACTGAAATATATAAAGAAAAGCCTGGTAAAAACGCAGAGGGAATTGACAAACACAATAGTATCGGGAGCCATTCTATCTCTCTCTCTCTCTCTTTCTCTCCTCAACCCCTCCCCCTCCTCCCTCTCTTTCACAGATCAGCCAGCCAAAAATAAACAAGAACATAGAAAAACTGAATAATGAAATTAATAGGTGGTTTGGCAGATCAGATGTGTATCCAAGTTCGTATCAAGAAAATCAGGAAAGAAAGCCATCTCTGTGTGATGGCCTTTTAAACTCATTCAGCTCCAGGCCCTTTCCTAACAGGGACCTTTAAGTGAACTCTTACCAGGCTGGGCTGGGAGCCCCCCCCCTGAGCATAGGCCCTGTGGTGGGGCAGCGCCAGGCTGCAGATGTGCCTTTTTGTTCACTTCAGCTGCTGCATCTGCCTTCCTTGGGCTGGGACAGCCCATTCCTTTTAGAGGCTTTCACAGGGGAAAACTTTTCTTGCCTTTTCCAGCTTCCAGAGGCTGCCTGCATGCCTTGGCCCCCAGCCCCTTCTTTCCTCAAGGCTGTCATGGGCCAGTTGTCTTTCTCAAATGGCATCTCTCACCCTGACTCTTCTGCCTCCCTCTCCCACTTTTACAGACTCTTGTGGTGACATTGGTCCCTTCTGGATAATCCAGGAAAACCTCCCTGTTTTATAAATCAGCTAATTAGCGACCTTAGTCCCATCTGCAATGTTAATCGGTCCCGTGTCTTGTCACATGTTCCACGTGCCACTCACAGGTCCCAGGGATTAGTATGTGGGCATCTGCTGCTTTGGGGAGGTGCAGGCTCTTATTCTGTTATCACCCCCAGGAGCACCGCAAAGATAGGCCCTGAGGTGGACTGTTCCCTTTGCTCCACGGGTGAGTCTTGGTGAGAGTATCCTCCTACCTCACAGACCAGGAGCCCCTCCGGACTGCCTGAAACTGAGGTCCACACTTGTCTCTTAGGGGCACACAAAGCTACAGAAAAAAACATGGTGTGTGTTCCCAGGGAAACAGTTTACTGGGAGACATGGGAAGAAAAGCATTATTTTTATCTTAAGATAAACACAGGTACATTATTAGAATGCTAAATATATGTGAATTTTCGAGATAAAATAATAAACCTCAAAGATAGGCCTTGCTTTGCCCTGGGTTGCCACTGGCTGCTGGCTCAAGTGTACCTGTCTCCTGCTTCTTTGCCTGTGGGGACATTTTTAGTAAGGGGGAAAAATGTCTATGAAACACTAATTTTAGCAAAATAAGAGAGCACTCTTTCTGGGTATGGAATCAGTGTTGGAGCCAGGAGGGATTTTGGGAAACATGTAGGTGATCCCTCCCTGCCTTACCCAAAAGTCCCCTAGCCAGAGAGAGGGGCAGGGGTGGGCCTGGGCTTGCAGCCCCTTTGCTAGTGCCGCTGTGGGTCAGGCCCTCCTGGCCTGCATCCCGGCCAGCCTCTGGGGCTCGCCACAGCACATGTCTTTATACAGCATCTTACCAGGTTTCCTCTGTTTTTTTCACCAGCCCAGTGGGGGAGGCAGGGTGTGGCTGTAGAACTGGGCCCCTGAGAAACTAGGAAGCAATAGAATGGGGGTGGAGACAGATGCATAGGTAGCAGGAGATGCTGTATAACTCAGAGGTCGGTGTCATGGCTGACCTTGCAGGACTCCACACTCCTGCCACAACAAAGGCAGAGTGGGTGGCCCTTAATCTCCCTAGCTTTCTGCTTCCCTGCTCGTTTAAATGCAGAACTGCTATTTTAATGTCTCAGAATTACATGTACCACCTAAGTTCTTTCACTTTAAAATCTGCATGACTGCAGGTTATAGCTGCAGGCTGGACAGCTCGGCTCAGCCCGGGTGGGGTTGGCTCCTTCAGCTTGGGTGGCAGAAACATGGGGTGGATGATCGAGCCTCAGGCTCTGGGAGCCACACCAACCTGGGGTCTGGGCCAGTGCCACCACTTCCCACCTTTGTCACCTGGGGTCTTAGGTTGAGCTCCCTAGAAACAGAGCCTGACGTTCTTGTGAAAGCGATTTATTGAGAGTGGGCTCGGGAGGAAGGGAAGCAGGGTAATACAAAGAGGGGAGCTAGGCCGGAGTGTGTCTTGGCTGGAGATCAGTTTAACCTGGCCCCACACAGGGTCTCTGGGGCACAGACTAACCCAGATTTGGTTTCACCTTCCAGAGGAACCCAGAGTTTTCTACTTGGGTCACTGCGAGTGTCCTTTGCTACTGTAGGCTGAGGGGACAGCCTAGCCACAGCGCTTAGCACCAGGACTGGGAAGAACATGGGAATTATCATTTCTATTGAGTTGCTTAGGATCCTCTGCAAATTGTGGGTCATACATTAGTTCCTAGAATTGGGTCATCCTTCTTAAGTGTCGTGTGTGTGTGTGTGTGTGTGTGTGTGTGTTGGTTGAGTGTGTGTGGGGGGGGTGAGGGGTGGGGAGTTGCGCCCTTTAAAGGCCTCAGAGACAAAGGGCTCCAGACAGCAGATGAGAGGAGCCCAGGAAAGAGGAAAGAAATCTCAGGGTTGGAGTGTTGTAGGGCTCCTCTCCAGAGAGTTTAGTGGGTATCCTGCCTCACACATCCTGTGTGTGCTGTGTGGAGTCAGCTGGTCAGAGCTGGTCAGCTGGTCGGCTGAGCTCTCCTTCCTTGCTCCTGCCCCTCCCCATGGCTGTTTGCCGCCATCTTTGTCCCCTCCCAGCTGTGGCCCTTGAGGATGGAGCCGAACTCTCCACTGTGGTCTGCTGCCTTAGACCTAGCCATTCACTAAGTCAGCATATATTCTCCTGCCCTCAGGGCATCTTCTGTCTGTCCAGGTGGCCCCTGTGAGCCACGAGTCTTTGAAAGATTATGGAGTATGTGGGACCCTGCCCTCTACCACCTCCTGTGTTCTCTGTAACATCAAATCTCCCTTCTATCTCTCTCATCCTGAGGGACATTTGTGACTCCTGCCCCCCAACCCCAGTCCTCCTTAAACTGTCCCCAAGTCCTTTTAACCACAGACCCCTGCCAGTGGGTGGGGGCTCAGTCAGAAGCAGGGGACACTGACAACACAAAATTTCTCTTCCAAGTCTGTGGACATTCAGGGAAAATACAAATTATGGAATATTGAAAATGGTAATTCTAGAACTTTCATGAGAGCATGGACATGTTAAAAAAAGTACTCTTACGGCTTCCCTGGTGACACAAAGGGTTAAGTCACAGCACTGCAGCACAAGTTTGATCTCTGACCAGGGAGGTGACCCACATGGCACAGCAGATCTCTCCTGCCTTGCCCACTGCTCCCCACAGCACTGTACCTCACTAGATCTGCCTGTTCTGCTCTGTCTCTGGTGAATCCTCTCAACACCCACCCCCTTACACACCTCTGGCCTGCACCCCAGCTATTGTATGCATAAATAAATAAATCTTTTTAAAGAATACTCTTAAGATTCCTCAAATGATAAACTTCCCCCTGCCCCCAGCCCTGATTCTTCCAATAAACTCCTGCTCTAGAAAGAAACAGGTGATTCTGCACTGTCCCTAACAACTCCTCAAGCCCAGATTCACATACATCCCATTTTAAGATGGACCTCAAACTACTTGCACTGCTTTCAAAGCCCCCACTAAGAACCCCAGTCTAGTGGCATCCCCCTCTGCCTTCTCCCCTACCCTGGCATTCCAAACTCCACTCCAGCCCAGACAGCAACACTGGATGCTGGCTCGCTCCTCTTCTCCCCTGCACTTTGCAGCTTCTTGCCCCCTCTTATTCACATCTAAATCAGAGTGGTTGTGAATATATCCCTGCATCAGCTAGCTCTGGATGGGATCTTTCTCCAGGGCCTTCTGATGATGGGGGCACCAAGGTGAGAGTGTGGGTTCTGGGGTGCTATGCAGTTTTGGGGAAAGAATCTTATCTTTCTGGGAAGGGTTAACAAGATCAGTGATCCTTTAGACCCATTCAGTCTTAACAGTCTGAGTGCACAGAACCAAGTGGTCCATGCAACTTGGTTGTCATGGAAACAGATATTATATGGTCTGCGAGTGGCAGAACTGGTTATTTGTCTGTCAGCAGGGGATGAGGCGGTCATCCATTAAGATGTGGGTCTCTGGTCCATTCAAGAAATGGACGTGGTGAATTCAATCGTTGTGTGGACCCCAGGCTAACAGGACATTAGTGCAATGATAATAGTTGCAACCAGCTAGTGAATGACCAATGAGGCCAGGTATTGTGCTTAGTGCTTTACACAGCAGCATTCATTTAGCCATGCATCCAACACTTGCTTATTGATACATATGTTGTGCCCTGTGCTGGAAGCTGGGGATCTAGAGATCAATCAAGGTACCCTCAGTCTAGTGGGGAAAACATAGAGTCAGTGGATTTGTGCCATGATCAAAAGAAGCACAAAAGGCTCTGACCCAGATGAGCAAATGGCCCCCAAGCCTGATGGGTCAGTGTTGATTTCTCAGAGTAGGAAGTGTCTAAAGTAATGCATAAAGAATGAGTAACGGTTATGCAGGAAATATGAGTGGCATAGGAGGAAAAGGCATTTTGGATGAATGAGCTCGCAGAAAGAAAGGGGATAGAGTGAGGAAGAAAAGAGAGGGAAGGACAGAGAGGTTGAGGGAGGGCAGCCTTGTTTTAGAAGATTTCAGGTAATCTAACAGCTATGGAAAAATGAAAAGAAATGTGATTTGAGAAGCA
Source organism: Talpa europaea (assembly GCF_964194135.1). NCBI lineage: Eukaryota > Metazoa > Chordata > Mammalia > Eulipotyphla > Talpidae > Talpa > Talpa europaea. Next base: position 53,482,291 of record NC_140074.1, on the reverse strand, counting down.
AGTTACAGTCAGTTGGGCTGATTTTAGTGTGGGCAGGAGTGGCCAGGAGGGAGAGGGCACCTCATGGAGACCAGTGGATGGGTTTTGTTATCATGAATTGTACAACCTTCCAGCAAGTAGGATCATCTCTATTTCAGAGATGAGGAAATTGAGACTCCAAGACATTAAGTTTCAGGGTATGCAATTGGTCAGATATGGAGCTAGGATTTGAACTAAGGTATCCCTGCTTTCAAAATCAAATAAGCTAAGAGTCCGATAATCTATACCATATTCAGCAACACAGGACTTGGCACAAACTACATGTTTCATAAATGTTTGCTGGTTGGCTGGCTGGCTAGATAAATATAAATAGATGGAATCTGTTAACAGCAAGAAATGCTAAAAGATTTCAATAAACAAGCTGAAAGACCATGGGAGTGTGTCTGGGAGTCTGTCCACAGAACGGAAGCAGCTTAGAACTTTTTATAGCATTGCAGACGTGGTGATGACAAAGGCTTGCCTTCCTTCAACAGCTCTGTTAATGATCTTTTAAAGTCCTTTCAGAGCAATTTTTTTTTTCTTCTTTCCATTCTTGCTTGCAAACGAAGGATGATTTTAGAATCCAAGCCTTTTTATTTTGCTAAAGTACATGATGAGTAAAATGGCCTCTCAGTCAGCACTTTCCAATTTTGAAAGATGCTAAAAACTGATCTTTAAAGGCATGTTTCTCTTCTTTATGCATCAAAGGGCCCCAAGGCCTGCTGGAGAGGACACAATGAAGGGCAGGAAGGTAGTACCACCTGCAAGGCTGAGGATCAGAATGGAGGACAGGAAGTGGCTGGGTGGGGGGCTGGGGTAGGGTGAAGGCCAGGACCTGACTGGTCTGGAAACTTCCACACACATCCCCTTCCAGCCTGTTCTCTATAGAACAGGGGTCAGCCTGGTTCCTCATCCCCTAAAAAGTGACCAAAGACTCCTTACCCTAACCAAGAAGGGAGACTTGGGCAGACAGATGCTTAGTAAATGTTTTTGTAATAAATAAGTAATTGGATTTATTGTAAAATACATACCTATTAACCATAATAAGTTAATAAGCACAATCCCCAGTATTGAGCTTTGGAATATACATTGCCCTTTGAAATAAAGATGGGCCAGCAGATGGTTATAAAATACAAATAGTGGCTACCACTTACTGGGTTTTACTATAGGCCAGAAACTGTGATAAGTACTTTAGGAGGACTATCTCATTTAGACCTCTCAGCAGCCCTATAAAGTAGTTGTAGTCTTATTCCCATTTTGCAGATAAGGAAGTTGAGGCTGAGATAGGAACAGCAGCTGCCTGATGCCCCTGAAGCTTGTGGTGGAGCTGAGATTTGAACAAAGGAAAGAGACTCTGAAACCTCTTAATTGGGCTCCAGGAAGGTAGAACAGTCTAGAACACTGGGAGTGGGGGTTAGCTGGGGTCTTCTTGTTTCTGCTGGCAACTCTTCTGGAGACCTTGGAAACTCCTTCCTTTCAAGAGAAAGGCCTCTTTCTCCCTGGTGCAAAGGGATGTATGTAAAGTAAGGAAGATTAGATGGTGTCTCAGCACCTACAAGGTTTGCCTGCTCTTGTGGGAGAACAGGGCAGAAGCTTTAGCCCGCAACCTGTTCCAACTAGCACTAAGGCTTTCAGGAGATCAGGGAGGACCTCAGCAGGAGGTGGGGGCAAGCTGGTCAGAGAGAACCCTGGGTGAAGTAAGGTTCAGCCCTGCTGCCTGCTCATGTCTCAGCTGGGAAATGTTCTCTGCCTGTGTAGGAATGTTCTCTGCCTGTGACCTCAAACCATCTGGAGGTCCCGCTCACCCACACACCTTCACATCCGTGTCCTTCTGTCCACAGGGCAATGACGTGCGGATCATCCTCGGCCAGTTTGACCAGCACATGGCAGCTAAAGTGTTCTGCTGTGTAAGTAAAAGCTTTGGTGGTGGTATTTGTGTCAGGGAGACTCACAGAGCTTCTCCCAGGACTCATTCGCACTGCCTGGGCTGTGGGTGATGTCAGAGGACTGGAGTCTGGGTTGTTGGAAGCAGAAATGGCCTCTTTCCTCTTTTCAGGGAGGGTAAACCCAGGGCCCATGGCCAGGCAGCAGCCTCGGTTTAGCACACCCATTGCCTGAGCCCTGCTGGTTAACTCTAGGTCCCCTGACTCGGCCCCTTCTGCGGTGTGTACTGCATGAAGGGAGCCCAGGTGCCAGGTGGGACAGAGGCCTCCACCCACTCCCTGCCCAGGGAGCAGGGTTCAGAGTCAGCTTTAGAGCCACTGTCAGTCATTCAGCATCCATCCCTAACCCTTTGAGTTGTGTACTGTGTGATGGGTGGCAAAGTACTTCTTTATACATATCTCATTTAACCTTTTCAGGGACAATGTGGAATAACTATTTATCTCATTTTAGAGATGAGGAACTAGAGGCCCAGAGAGGTGAAGGGACTGGTCCAAGGACATTCATGGCAAAGACAGAGGTCCCCATTCACCCCCTTCCCAGGCTAATCCTGTTTTTTCTGTTGATGTTCTAACCTAAGTATATGAAAGAATTCCAACTCAGGACTAGTCTTTCCATTTTGATACCATGACTCCCTCTCCTTTACCCCAGGGTCAAGAGAACAGGCCACAGAAATGACAGCCCAGTCCTGTGAGTGACCGTCTATACTGTAAACTCCTCCCCTCAAGGAAGGTCCACCTAGGTGTGTTCCCTAGTGATGGACCTCGGGCCTCTGTCCCCTCTGATCTTTAATCAAGAATGTCCATAATATCGTAAAAGGCATGCTTGTAGAAATTTTAGATCTCATGAAATCTGTCGGATGACAGAGCAAGTGTCCAAAGATCCTGAACAGACAAGCCCATTAGATTAAATCCAAAAAGATTAAATTTAATGTTGCTAATATAGGATGATATTAGAACAAATCAAGCTCCCTATGTCCAAGGTGGTGGAGGCAAATGAGATGTTCTGTGTATTTAGAACAAAAGAGACGTTGGCGCCTCAGTTGACCTCAAGGTTTCTATGAGTCACCAGCATGAGTGCAGCTGCAGGGGACTAGGGTGACTTCAGCCTGCACATCCTTACCCAGGGCAGGGGGCCCTCTGCTTTCCTGGACCCTATTTCAGAAGAGATGCGGAATTGAAGAGAGACCAGGAGTGAGGAAAGAGCAGTGACCTGCAGCTGTGGTCACGTGAGAATATTAATCCTGAAGTCTCGGAACACAGTGAGCACTGCCTGATCACCTCTGCAGGTACCAGGGGAGAAGCTACACAGCCACTTCTGGACACCCCAGATGCAGTTTAGCACCATGAGTCAGTCTTCTGGGGTGAGAAGCCCTGGTCTGCTGCACAGTAACTGAATTTGGCTTGTGGTCGACACTTTTTGAGCCTCAGTGTTCTGTCCTCCCTGGGGACAGTGGCTCCACCGATGTCGTGGAATGGTTGTGAAGATAAAATGAGCAAGCCACTTTGCACAGAGCCTGGTGTGTAGTAGGACCCAGGAAATGGCAGCCTTCTTTTGGTGTGAGGTGTCTGAGGCTGGAATGGACCCCTGGGCTGGCGAGTTTACTAGCTGGTAGAAATTATATGATTGCATTAAGCAGTCTTTGTATACATTAAGGGTCATATGGGATGTTTCCATAGGAAAATCTAAAAATAGAGAGAGAAAAATTAAGAAAATAGAGCAGGGCCTCCTTGGTAGCGCAGGCAGTTGAGCACAGCACAGTGAAGCTGTCTACAGCCTCTGCAGCGCCGGTTCGATCCCCGCCGGCCTTGGAGCAACTCACATGGCGAGCAGACCTCACCCGTCTCACCCGCTGCTCCCCTCAGCAGTGTATTTCATCAGTCTGCCTGTTCTGTTCCCCACTCTGTCTCTGGTGAATCCTCTCACCCTCCCCACATCTGGCCTGTACCCTGGCTCAGGAAGGAAGGAAGGGAGGGAGGAAGGAAGGGAGGGAGGGAGGGAAGGAAATAGAGCAAATTTATTTGATTTAATATATTTTCTTTCAAAATTCATGAAACCTTGCACATTACCATCTAAGGTCTAGAAATGGCCCATTTTAAAAAGGAAAATAATACCTCAAGTTGAGAGGCATAATCTATCTTAGGAGAGAAACTGGGTTTTGCACCCCCATATCCCCCAGGCCTTGCAAGCAGCTGGCACATGGTAGGTAATAACTCCAGGAAAAAAGAAGTAACAAAAAACTTCCTGAAGATGCCACTCTGGGCACTGACCATCTCCCATGTGCAAGAATTGCCAGCAGACATTGTGTGCCCATTTGTGCCACACCCCAGCCGAGGCGTGGCTGAGTCCACTCTGTGCTGTGCCCTGGGGCTATTTTCCAAGTGGTCCTTCCCGCCATGCTCTCTGCTTCAGAATGCACAGTATGGACATCTTCCTCGTGCCCCACAGCCCAGGCTGCCTGCCTTGGGCACACAGGAGGATACCCGCCTCCTCGTCCGTATCCTCCTTCCTCTCGTTCGGCTGTTGATATTTTGAAACGGGCTTCCTCGTAGCATCTTTGCAGGCTGTTTTGCAGGGCCTCTCAGGAGGTTTTGGTTGGGTGTTCATCCACTGTGTCACACCCTCCGGGACCTTCAGTCTCACCTGCTTAGGAAGGAGTTAGTTCTGGGGGCAGGTGTGGGTGGGCCGAGGAGGGCCTGCTTAATGTCTCGCTGGAGTGAGTCTCTGAGTGATGGAGCTAAGGGGTGCTCAGGGAAGACACCCACCCGGAGAGAGTCCGCAGTGTGCTCGGGTCAGAGTGCAGACCAGATGGGAGCAACCGCATCTCTGCCTCCCAAATGTCGCAGTGCAAACTTTGCAGCATGTTCTGTGTTCTTGAGATTGGAACCACCACCCAATGGGAGAGCAGACTCCAGCAAATGAGGGACTATTTATAGCCCAGTGGCAAAATGTTCATTTTGGCTCCAGCACAGTACCAGCATGGCTTGTCGCTTTGTTTTCCCCTCCCTCCTTGGTGGTCTATTCTAAACTCTCCAGCGCTCCAACCTGGGTTCTGGTTTTAGCTCCACCAGCTGTGTGACCTCAGGCAGGTCACTTTACATCTCTGCACCCTTGCGGCCTCACCTCTAAAATGGAAGCAATGATCCCTGCCTCATCTGCCTCATGGGCTTGTCAAGAGCCTTTAATAAAGCCACCAAATGGAGACCATTGTGACAGCTGTTAACTTCTCAACTGATATGAGGGCTTATTGCTATTATTGTTGTGAACTGGAACTCAAAAAGGAAATGTCCCTGCAAGGGGAAGAGAGGAGGCAGAAGGAAACTTCATAAAAGAGGACATTGGGTTTATTTTTCCTTTAAAAAATAGTTTTTGCGAACTAAACCTTATTCATTAAGAAGAAGCTCAGCATACTGCCTGTTCTTGTTGAACTGTGATTTTTTTAATGTAACTGAAATATAAGAACTCTGCATTTTCTACAAAAGTTCAGATTGGGACAATATTATACAGTAATCACTAGAAAAATGGCTGTGATCTAAGGTTGTATTACAAGACATAAAATATCTACAGTGAGGGAGGGGAAAGTCTTCTGTCATCAAAGGAGTCTAGAGAGGATGCTCAAACAAATGTCCTGCGATGTTAAATGCTCTTTTATTAAACAATTTTTATTTAATCTCCAGAGGAGTCACTGAAACACTGGACAAAGATCAGGAAGATGAGATCTGAGTTTAGATTAATTTGGGGAACATTCTGACTCACACTCCAGTGAGAGTCTCCACACTACAGACTGGGGTTTCTCAGGTGCTAAGAGTTTTAGAGAAGTTGCCTCCCCACATGTAGAAATGAGTAGAGCTCCCCTCTAACCCTTAGACTTGACAGTAACTGTTCCCAAGTGTACAGAAACTACTAGGACTGAACCTGGCTTAGCATCCTAGAACCTGAGTGGAGAGCAGCCAGAAACTTCCCAGAGTCCAGAGCAATCTCAGCCTCCTCTCTACATCCTCCTGGATTCTGTCCTGTCTGTGTTCCAGGCCAAGGAATACAAAGGGGTGTGGCATGACTTGTTTCTCAACATGTCCTTCTAACAGAGTGGCTCTCCAGAAATGAATTACAGAATTGTTTGAAGTCATGTTTTCAAATGTGCACCATTCATCAAAGGGCGCAGAGAGCATTTGTACCCACTGTTTCTCTCCCGTCACCTCTGAACATTCTATTATTTATGGGAGAATGACCTCTACTTAGAAACTTCATTTTGAACCTAACTTTGATGGGACATTACAAAGTGTAATTTTGGGGTGCATCTAAGCTATCAAAAGACATACTTTTCCTGATATAAAATAACCACAATAAAAATTTAAGCCAAATACAGGCCCATTAGAACAGTGTGGTGACTTTTTCTTTAAATTGGAGGCAGGCAGTGTGACTTTGTGGCCTTCGAGTAGGCAGACTTAGGTTCTGGGCCTGATTTTTCTCCTTGCTGTGTGACATTGGAAAGTGACTCTCTCTTTCTCTCTCTCTAATTTTCAGTTTTCTCATTCCTAAAATGAAGATAATAAACTCTGCTCTGACCACTTCACAGGATGAATGTAAATGACAAATAAATAAGATTAGTGTAAGGGACTTTCCAGAGGATCTAGATTTATGCACCCCATGCTTTCTTTGGGTAGAGACTCAGAGAGATTGCTCAGTTTGCCAAGTTGGATTTTTGCTAAACTGCTTACTTAAATTAGATTGTCTCAGTCCCTTGCAAAATTGCTCCCACTGAATTGTATTTTAAGGCTATGGCCTCAGCATTTAGTAAATATCTATACAAAAATTGAATAAAAATCTATACAAAATGTGAAATTTGTTGTAGATATGCTGTTGACATTATGCTGACTAATTTGGTAATGTGCTCTATAATGTGACATTTTTCTAAGGATTAAAACTTAGAAAGCATTTTGTTTCCCTGAAGAACTAGGGTACATTCTTCTTATTGATAATCAGAGTTATGTAAATATTCTTAATGCCCTTTTTTCTTGGGCTACCGGAAGTTCATGGTGGCATATACAGCTCATTAGGTATAGTGTTGGAAACTTTGGGTAGCTTGTTCCCTTTACCTCTAATAACTTATTTATATTTCCCAGTCCCTTATGTATTATTCAGTGTTTATTGTTTTATTACATGTTTCCCATAAACTACTTTGGATTTAAGGCAGGGTCTAAGGAAGTAATAAAAAACATTACATCTTTTGGAAAGAGGAAGGTTGAGCCTCCTCTACCTGTCTCACGGGGAACAAAGCCTTGAGCAAATGTTTGACTCTTGATGCCTTCATGGTTATCCCATCTATTGCAGGCATATGAGGAGAACATGTATGGCAGCAAATACCAATGGATCATCCCTGGCTGGTATGAGTCTTCCTGGTGGGAGCAGGTACACACAGAAGCCAACTCATCCCGTTGTCTCCGGAAGAATCTACTTGCTGCCATGGAGGGCTATATTGGTGTGGATTTTGAGCCCCTGAGCTCCAAGCAGATCAAGACCATCTCAGGAAAGGTCAGTATCTTGGCCTGCCCTCCTCAGCCCCGGGCCTATCTCTGGTGATTGTCTCGTTCAAAGTACCCAGATCTTATTTTGGCCTTTGCTGTGTGACTTTGAGCAAATCACTTGATCTCTCTGAACTTCACTTATCTGTTCTATGGGCCTAGCCAGTCTTTCACTGGTGTACCTCTAGGGTAACATGGGAATCAATATGGTAAGGTGCTTTGTAAGCACATGTCACAGTGTCCATGTGAGGTGTGGAGTGGTGATTTTTATGTCACCAACTACAGGTGATGCCTTTCTGACCAGAGTGTGGTTTCTCAGTCTCAGTGATGCTGTAGTCAGCCTGGAGGAAAGACAAAACCTTAAGTAGACTTTGGGAAACATGTGCTGTTGGCTAACCAGACTGGTTCAACCTGAGGTTTTCTACTTCCCAACTCTAAGTGGATGACCTTGAACTTGAGTTCTCTAAGCTGCCATATTTTTCATCTGTATAGTGGTGGTAAAAATCACTCTTCTGGGGTTAAAAGGAAAACTGGTGGCTGATTGTGTTATATGGCTACCATGTGCTGACCTCAGTGTTGCTGTAACTGGGGGCAGGTCCCTGGACAGGGCACATAAGTCCTCAGGATGTTTACCTGTTCCCAAGACGTGTTAACTAACCCTGCCCTGCTGATCTTGGCTACTATTGAGAGAACCAGGGAATATAGCAGATGTAAAAGCATTTCAAAAGTACACTCTTTTCCGTCAGTATAAATATTACCAGGAACCAGGCAATTCAGGTTCACAGTCGTGGTGACACAGTAAGATCTATCTTTCAATTCTAACCACCAGCCAACATTCATTAACACAGAACAGATCCTTCTTTTCTGTCTCCTCTGAGCTCAGATTATTAAATTCTCCGTCCAACTCCAATTTCATTTAAAGAATATATTTCATGGTAATGTAAAAAATATATATATATAATTTTTATCCATTATTTAATCTCAATTGGAGCCAACTCTACAAGAATGATTTATTGATTTGTCAAAAAAAGTGGCAAACCATTAGGACACATTGTAAACAACTCTTTAGATCATGCTGGCACCTGGGAAATCCTGGAAAAACACTGGCTAGAAAATGGTGAAAGAAATATTTTCATACAAAAATCAATGAGTACAAAAAAGGTTTTTGGAAATGCTGAATAATGAGTAGAAACAACTCACTTTATTTCAGTGAGTGTTATTTTTAAAGGTGTCAAAATTGGCAGCATACTAGAAGATTCTTGAGTCCAGGGATACCCTGGATTTTAATCTAAAAATAGAAAATACAAAAACTAAGAAAAAATTCCAAGCAAACAGACGGTATAATAATTAAGCTGAGAGACTTAAGGAAGACCAAAGGCTTAATAATCACATGTACGAGATCTGTGAAGCTAAGCAGGACTGAGGACCATGCGATGCCAGGAGAAGGGCATCACATGTCCTTCCAAGGAGCATACACAGCTTTAACAACCAGGGCTCGGGCCATGCCCCATGTCAGCAGTACAAAGGGATGTGTTGGTGGAAGGTTGTTATTGGCAGTGTTTTGGTTTTGGGAGAGGAATGTTTTGACTTTACAACATTTTCAAGGTCATTGATTTCCCTTTTTCATTTCTAAAGTTTGGGAGTAGGGAGGAGCCTGACCTCACCCCATATCACTGTGTCCATGGATGGAATACCTTGGGACTGTTTCTGGAGCTATTCCCTTAACCTACAATGCTGGTATCCCACTCATGGGCTCCCAGAATGAAGCAAAGCCAGGCTGGCTGCTTGGGAAGGCTTCTGAGATCCCAGGAGACAAATTCCTGTCCCTAAAGTCTTTGAGGGACATTATCAGAGGTTGCAAGATGATTGACGTTTTAAGGGAAAATTTGAGCCTCTTTGCCTCTTGGAATCAGAGGGTTCCTAGGTCATCTAGACCAGCCTCCCACAGAGTCTCAGACCCTTCCAGTAGCAGAGGGCTCACTGCTCTGTCTTAATTTCCCCCCAGGACCCTCTAGGCCCACACAGGTCCTATTGGTAATGACCACACCCCCAGAGGTATCCCTTGTCCAAACTAAACAGCCCTGTGAGGGCTGTTTAATTGCAACTTACAGATCCAGGGCCAGGCCCAAGGGTGCATTTTCAGCAGGTGCCAAACACCTCGGTAATCAAGATTTTTAAAAAATATGCTAGATGCAGTATTTTCATAAAACTCAAATGCATAAAAAGTTCATGATGAACAAAATATGAACATTTTAAAAAAAGACAGGAACCACGGGACTGAGATTAGGGTGAACCAGCAGATTTGAGTCACATCATAGCAGGATAAGTCTTTGTCTTCATTAGACATTTTCATATTTTGTTCATCATGAATTTGTCTTTGAAGTGTTGCATTATGATATTATTTGTCTTGGTTACTGAGGTTTTTAACCCCCTCTTTAATTTTTCCCCTGAAAAGAGCTTCTTGTTCACCTCCCCTGGGTCTGGCCCTTCACAGGTTGCTGGAGTCCAATACTCTGTCCCCAGCAGGTGGGGCCCAGAGTTGATACACTCCGGATTGTGATCTGACCACAAGCCAACCTCCCCAGCCAGACTTTAGGAGTCTGTGGCAGAAGTTCTAGAGAGTGGAGAAAGGATTCTTGAATTTGGGTTTGCAGTATACACCACTGCTGGGAACCTTGGTCAGCCTGGCACATGCTGCTGACTCCATCCCTACGTTTGGGGGCCCATCAGAACCCAGAAAGACAGACAGACAAATGGAATCATACCAAGTCAGTGGACTCTGGCTATCCTCACTGTTTACATATAGAGAGGCTAAGGAGTGGGGAGGAGAAAAGACACACCCAAGATCCCGGTGGTGGATTGAGGGGTGACCCCTAAAAAGATATGTTCACACCCTACCCTTGGAATCTATGAATGTGGTCTTGGGAAAAGGATCTTTGCAGAGGTAATAAATGTAAGGATCTGGAAATGAGATGATCCTGGGTTACCTGGGTAGTCCTTAACTCCAGTGACAAGTGCCCTTCCTCATAAGAGAAAGACCAAGGGAGATTTGCCATACAGAGATCTTGTGAAGACAGAGACACACACTGGAGTGATGTGTCTGCAAGACAAGGAGCCCCTAGTGTTGTTGGCAGCCACCAGAAGTTAGGAGACTGAGACAAGGAACAAATCTTCCTTGGAGCCACCAGAAGGAATCAACCTTGCCACCACCTGAGTTTCAGACGCCTGACTTGAACTGTGCTGTAAGCTGCCCAGTTTATGGGAATTAGATACGGCATCACCAAGAAACTAATACAGTCAACCCAACAGAGATCCAGGACGTGATGCCAAGACAGCTTATCCCTCGCTCTTTGCTCCACCCCCCTTCCCAGGAGTTCCCTCAAGATGTAGGCAGGTATCCAAAGTGCCCTTCCTGTGGTGTGTCACAGAACCCTGGGATCACAGGAGACCTCAGAGGTGGCCCCAACCTTCCCCCTCCCCTGTCAAAAGTGGCTCAACAGGAGTGCTCAGGGCCGGTAATTAGGAGGTGGAGCAGAATCCTGGCATCCCCACCCCTCTCCGCCACCTCAGTTAGTCCCGCTCTCACTCTGAGCCTCAGTTTCCACATCTCAAAATGAGAGTTTTGAACCAGGTAATTCCTGTCCAACTTCTCTGGCTGTGTAAATATGGCATGGGTTATTACAGCAAGTGGTGTGACCTGGTTAAAATGTCAAACTCTGGAATCTCCAGGATAAAGGAAACTCCTGGTAGAGAAAGTGGCAGAATCAGGCAGAAGAGTGACCCCTCCTGGAATTCATTCGCCAAGGCTCCCTTTCCACATGTCTGTGCCATCTCCCTCATTGGTGCCCAGGAGATTTCTGGTAAAAGAGTAACAAGGTCATGGTCTGCATCCAGGGCATGTTCAGCAGTTCTTTCCTATTGAAATTTCCAGAGATGGCACGTGCAGACCTCCAGGCTTCCCTGAGCACATTCAGAGCGCAGGCGTCACGAACACCTCTGGGCATTTGCTCTGGCTCTGACTGCAGCTCTTTCTCCAAGTTCCCCATCACCACTCCACTCCCGCAGTGAGTCTATTGACATTGCTGATGTCCAGTGTCAGCTTTCACTTTTCAAAGCCCTGCTAGGTTTGTTTCCTTCTTGAGCATTTATAATGCTGGCTGGGTTTCTCCAGGGCTGGCTCAGCCTCTCCGATCAGGACATTCTTCCTGTCATGGTTCTCCTGCTGAGACACTGAGCTGAGCCAGTGTTCCAGATGGAAATGTCACAGAACCCTGGAATCACAGGAGACCTCAGAGGTGGCCCCAACCTTCCCCCTCCCCTATCAAAAACACAAGCTCAGTCCTTGGAAGGGTTTTGTCATGTTCTCTGGCAAGAAGCTTCTGGGACCACCCGTGACTCTTAATGCAACATGGTAGAGGTGGGAAAACACAATGGAGTAAGTCTTCAACTTAATGACCCATCTCATTGGCACTTCCATGAGCTCCTACAAGATGAAGAACAAAGATTGTGGCACTGGCAGGGAAGCACTGGGCTCTGGAGAGAAGCAAGGAAATGTGCCTTAGAAACTGGATGCTCCCCAGCAGCCAAGCTTCACAATGCTGCTACCTGCGCACCCCCTAACTCCCCCACAGGACTCCTGTTCTGCAACTACCCAACACTCACTTCACTGGGAGACAGGCAACATGGCAGAGGGACAGGGACCTGGGAGGAAGGTGTGGTAGCTGATGGATAGTCACAAGCAATAGGACAGTGACTAGATGTGAACCTGGACCCCACCACTTCCCAACTGGGTGACTCTGGGAGACAGCTAGCTGTCCATACCAACATCCATAGCACCCATTCCTCCTCAGGAACCCAACTCCAGTTTTTAACTAGGTATGTTGCCACATCTGAAAATCTACCATTCTCAACCTCCCATATAGCTAGATGTGGCCAGGATTCTAAATCTTCCAAATGAGATGTAGATAGAAGTATTATATGGGACTTCTGAAAGACTCCTTGGAGGGACCATTTTGTCCTTCTTTTTCCTTCTCTTTTGTATTTGCTGGCAACATTCAAAGAAAAAGAGTATTACTAGAAATCCAGAATTCAGCCTTATGACCCATCCCATTCAATATCTACTGACAAAAGTAACCACTCTTCTGACTTCTATCAACATGTATTTGTCTGATTTTGAACTTTAAATAAAGGAAAGCACATAGTATATACTCTCATAAAGCATTATGTTGGTGAGATTCATTTATGTTGTTCCATGTAGACATTTGTCCATTTTCATGGCTGAATAATATTCCCCTGGTGGCTATACTATTTATTTAATTTGACATTAAGATTGTTAAGTTTGGGGCCATTATGAACAGCGTGACTTTGAACATTATTGTCTAGCTCTTGGGGAATCCTTTAAAATCCCTTCTCTGAAGAAAGTGTTTTGAATGGTCCAGTTACTTTTATATTTATAGGATCTTTAGATTTAGTGTGGATTAGTCTTTCTGGTAGTCATTACAAGTCACCCTTAAGTAGCTCCTATCTTCTGACTTTCTCGCAGTTTGTTAGTCTGCCTTTGTTTGCCATAGTCCTTTTGCCAGAGAATGAGTGGAGCAAAAGCCTAAGTGGTTGTCATGCTGGAATTTATTTTTTTCTTTTTACTCACAGTAATTTTGCAATTTTAGTAGTCTTTATCTGTAACTATTGGTAATAGCATGATTTTATATAGAATGGCTATGACTAAAAATCTTGTGTATAGTTTGTGGTTGCTAATACACTTCTTCTGCTGTCTTCAGCTGCCCAGAAGTCCTCTAAATGTTAGTTTTGAATAAACAGAAATTCTTTATTTTAATGAATTCTACCCCAAAGTCTTGAAGATGTTTTCCTCTCATTTTTTAGAAGTGTTTACCTTTCTCATTTAGATCTACAATCACCCTAGTTGATTTTGTGTATGGTGTGAGGTAAGGATCAAGATTCCTTTCTTCTTTTTCATATTGATATACAATTGAACAGCATTGAAAAGCCCATCTTTTCTTAGACTATGCTGCCATTTCACCTTTGTCAGAATCAAATGACTACACATATTTGTTTCTATTTCTAAACCTTTTCTCTTGTATTAGTTGGTCTGTTTTGGTTTTTTTTTTTTTTCCAGCAAAACACCTTTGTGTTAATACTAAAGCTTTTTAATAAGTATAACTACTGGTATAGATCCTCCCTCTTTTTTGTTAGTTGTCTATCAAGATTGTTTTGCCTATTCTTATTGCTTTGCATTTCTGTATACATTTTTAAATTTGGTTGTCAATTTATACACACATACACACAAAAACATGGGATTTTGCTGAATATGTAGTTTGCTTTGGGGAAAACTGACATCTTAATACAGATTCTTCCAATCCATTAATTTTTGTATAACCTGCATTTAGCTAGGTCTTTCATTTCTCTCAAAAAATGTTTTGTAATTTTCTGTGTAGAATTCTTGCACATATTTTGTTTGATTTATTTCTAGGTATTTGATGTATTTTAGTGAATATATGTGCAAATTACTATGGGTACATACTTAGGAGTGGAATTTCTGAGTCATAAGGTATGCATATGTTCAACTTTAGTAGGTACTGCCAAACAGATTTCTAAAGTGGTTGTACCAATTTACATACCCACCAGCAGTGATTGAGGCTTCCAGTTGGTTCACATGCTCATCAACATTTGGTATTGTCAGCTTTTAATTTTAGCCAATCTAGTGGGTGTATAGTGATATCTCATTTTAGTTTTAATTTGCATTTCCCTGATGACTAATGAAGTTGGACCTCTTTTCATATTTTTGATGACCATTTTGATATCTTCTTTTGTAAATGACTAGTTAAGTCTTTCACCCATTTTTTTCTGATTGGATTTTCTGCCTCTTTCTTATCAATTTGTAGTTTATTTTAATTTTCTGGATATGAATTCTTGGGTTGTGAGATGTACTTTATTTTCTTCCACTCTAACTTATCTTTCACTCTTTTAATGATGTATTTTAATGAACAGAAATTCTTAATTTTAATATAGTCCAGATTATTACTCTTATTTATGATTGGTATATTTGTGTCCTATTTAAGCGTCTTTGTCCACTCAAGTACATGAAAATATTTTCCACCTCTGTTTTTTAGAAATTTTGTTTGACCTTTCATATTTATATATGGAATTCACAAAATAATTTCAAAGGAAATTAATCTTATGTGTGATCTGAGGTAAGATCAAGATTATCTGTTTCCAAATGGATAACTATTGACTTAGAATCATTTATTGAAAATTTCATCATCTTCCCCATCCTACTCTCATGTCATAGTGTCATCATTGTTACAAATTAAATTAATGTATGTATGGTGGATCTGTTTTGGGATCTTCTATTCCATTGTTCTATTCACCTGTCCTTTAACTGCCACTACACAGTCTTAATAATTGAAGCTTTATAATAAGACCTGATAAATGGTAGTATAAATCCATCATTTTGTTCTTCTTAAGATTTTTTTAGGATATTGTTGGCCCTGATGTTATTTTTCATTTAAATGTACTCACATCTTTGCTTTCTGTTACTTTTAATTACTTCTTGCATTTCTGCTTAAAATTGTTTTCTTTCTGTCTGAAGAACTCCTCTTAGTTTTTCTTTGATTGTGGGCCTGCTGGAAATAAATGTATTTTCTGGTTGTCTGAAATTTTATTTTTTCTACCTCTAATTGGAGGAATATATTGACTGGATGTGAAATTCTAAATGATCTATTATTTTATTTCAGCACTTTAAGATGTCATTTTATTATCTTCTGGTTTCTGCTAAATCAATTGCATTTTTTAATATTTTATTTTATATAATTCTTACATCATTTTTCATTTTTGCACAATGTATGCATTTTCATTTTGGTTATATTCCCCATACAATTTCACCCCCCCCTTATTTTGACCCTAATCCTTTCTCTCCCTACCCCTCCGCCCCCCGCCCATAGTGTGTCTTTGGTTTATAGTTACTTGTTGATTTTGATTTTTACTTTGTATTAGTCTTTTTCCTGGTCCCTTATTTAGGTTTTCTAAATTCCTGCTATGAGTGAGACCATCCGGTATTTTTCTTTTTCTTTCTGACTTATTTCTCTGCGTATGATCCCTTCTAGCTCCATCCATGTTGCTGCAAACAGCATGTGTTTATCTTTTTTAATTTCTGAGTAATATTCCATTGTGTGTATGTACCACATCTTCTTGATCCAGTCATCTGTTTTTGGGCATTTGGGTTGTTTCCATGCCTTAGCTATTGTAAATAGTGCTGCTGTAAACATAGGGGTGCAGGTGCCCTTTGGAATTAATTCAATTGCATTCTTATCGCTGCTTTTTTAAAGATAATGTATCTTTTTCTCTCTCTCCCTTTCCTATTTTTAAGATTTTGTCTTTGCTTTGGTCTTCAACAGTTTTACTATGTGGTGCAGAAGTGAGGTTTTCTGTAGTGTATCTTACTTGGAGTTCATAGAGTTCATAGAACTTCATGAATTTGTAGATTGATGTGTGTTTAGGGAAATTCTAGCATAATATTCCTTTAAGTGTTGCTTCTGCCTTTTCTTTCCTTGCATTCCAGACAACAATTACACATATGCCATAAATTTTCAATACATTGTGTATCTATTTTATGTCTGTTTATTATTTTCTATCCATTTTTTCCTCTCCATGCTTCAGTGTGAATATTTACTACTAACTTTTCCTCCAGTTCACTGACCCACTTTCTGCCGTGTCTGATATGCTGCTATATCCACCTATTGAATTCTTAATGTCAGTTATTACATTTTTTGGTCTTAGAATTTCCACTTTATTCTTATGCTTTTTCTTTCATCATTTCAATTCCCTTGTGATATTCTGTATCTTTTCATCTTTTTTAACATAAAACTGTTATTTTAAAGATGATGTCCATTAACTTCAACCTTTGGATTACCTATGGGTCTATTCCTATTGCCTCTTTTCTTTCATTCCTTCCCTCCTTTTCTCTTTTACTTCTCCTTCCCTTTTAATATCATCTGGACTAATCCTGATATACCTAATAAATTTGACTAATTGACCTGAATATAAAAAATGATGGAGACTACAGATAGTATTATCTTTCTCAAGGAAAGATTTCTTTCTCCTCAAGAAGACAGGCAGGATAGATTACCTTAATCCAATCAAGAACTGACTGAGCCGATTCCAGACTTGGTTTTAGTTTCTTTAAGCCCTGATCCTTTTTTAAAAAAAAAATCTTATCTTTAGACCTGGTCTACTTTAGTTTGCACTTATTCCTGGCATCTGTCCTTCTGTGTTATCAACTGAAATCCTGCAGTATTATTGACCCTGAATTCCAATTTTCACCTCCTGATACTATGAACCTCCAGATACTATGTGTACCTTCTTAGCCCTTAAGCACCAATATTTGCTTGTAGTTGTAGCCTCCTGCTTAATTATCAGCAAATATTCCAAGTGCAAATGCCAGTCTGAGTACGGGACACACCTCTCTGTGGTTCCTTTCCTCTGAGGTCTTGGTCCTAAAAGTCTTGCTACCCTGATAGCCGAGTGCTACAGTTATTTTTGGTTTTTTGTCTGTTGATTTTTTGTCTTTCTCTCCCTGCCAGACTGCTATAATCTCTGATCCAATGCCTTCTGTGTCTGCAACTAGCCTTCCTACCTACAAATCAACAAATACCCCAAGGGAAACAGTAGAGTCTGCTGGACTCCTGTCAAAGCCTTTCTCTTCTCTTCAGGATCTTGGCTGCTCAAGTCCTGGATGTCCTGGTTGCTCTCTGATGTCTTTGAATTACTCCTTCTATATTTTATTCTGCTCTGTGAATATTCTTCATGGAACCTTTAGTCTGATATAAACTAGGTCATCATAGTCAGAGTGGAAGTTGGAACTGAGATTACATAGCTTAAAAGAAGGAAACCACCACATTGGGAACCAGGTCAGCATGTTACTGTCTTCTGCTCTTTGAGATGCTGTTTTGGGTAAGAGGAAGCAGACATGTTTCTTGCAGCTTCACAAGAAGATGCAACATGCTGAATGCAAGTTATAGGGAGATAGATGTCAGCTGTGCAGACTAGTCTCATGAATATCAGGCATCTCCTCTGGAAGACTCTGCCTGAAGAGACAGTAAACTTACTGATACTGGAGAGGCTCAGAGGGGGCTAACAACACCTAGATGTTGCTTTTGAAAAGATCCAATCATCAGATTGTAGAAGGAACTTAATCAGTGGTAATCAATCTGTGCATTCTTACATTCTTAGATTTTTAAAAATATGGATGTCTGAGTTATCTCAAAGATATAATGAAGCAAAATATAGAATCCTGCATCTGCATTTTTAACAAGCTCCCCAGGTTACCTACAATTGGAGTACAGGAGTCACACTAAACAAATATCTCCTGCTGTACCTTCTAAATGAGACTTTGATTCCAACATCCACAAGGGAAGCTGGAGAGAAACTACCTGTTTCCCAGCTGTGGGGTTGTCACTGGAGACATAGAGGGGGACACGTCCTTTTTCTCCCTTTTCCCGTGAGGTTCCCTTCTCCCACAAAGCAGGACTCAGCTAGCTTGGTCCTGTTGGAATGACAGACCCATGAAGTCTAGTCACATTGTGGGTTTGCACGCTTGTGTGGGCTCGCCGGGAACCTAACCTCTATTTATAACATAGTTTCTATGGGAAAAAATATGTTCCCAGTTCCAACAACTGCCTTTCAAAAATATGCTAGAGCACAACCTGTCAGTAATTGGGACGATCTATATAAAGTTATTCTCTCAGAAACTTTTAACATCTCATGATAAACTTGATCTCAGAGAATGAGTAATTACTCAACTTTCAGTGTCAGCTTTACAGTGGAAGAAATTCTGCCCTGAAGTGTTGGAGGCCTGCTTTAAAAACAACTATAACTTTTTCTCAGACAATTGGGAGAGTGTTTCTTCCTGCTGTCATTGTTTTGCCCAAGGGAGATTGGTGCTGGCTTCACTTGGGATGATGATGAATAGCCTGGGATATAATGTGGTAGTGATAACGTCTTCAGCTCAGTGTTTGCAAAGACTGAGAATGAGGTCACCTTTCAGAGCTTAACTGCACCTGTGTCCTGTTCCAAGGACTCTACTCACAGAAATGAGGTAAACAGTCATATTTCCAGTGTTCTCCACCTATCTCCTGCCCCTAAACCTCTGGAAGGAGAACATTTTGTGAGACAGAGAAGATAGGGGTTTGCAGGTGGTACATGTAAAATATATTGTGGTGGCGGGGGGCGGGGAGGGACTTATGTTGGCCCAAAAGCAAACTAAATAATCAATATGAGCTTGGTCCCCCTCATGTCCTCACAAGAAAGAAACAAAGAAATAAAATAAATTATATCAAAGAAGCTTAAAATCTACACTGATTACCTCCTGGTGAGACTCCATGGAGAATGTTCACCTCAGGACTGGACCCCTGCCTTTAAGAGGGTTGTAGAAACTTCGAAGCATGTGTCTGTGGCATGCTCTGGATGGGGAGGAGGTCTCGATAGGTCATTTGAATCTTATCATTGGGTTGAAGGAACAGCACTCAAAAGACAGACACCACAGCCCTCGGATGCCTGTGTGCGTCAGAGAAAGCTCACAGGAGCAAAATCCAGGAGAGAAGTCAAAGGGGCCTTTCCTTTTATGCATAAAGCAATTAATTAGAGAAATACACATTTAAGTAATTTTTTAGTGCTTTTAAAGTAGACAGTTGCTGCAGCAGCAACCAGAAATAGATCCAAATCACATTTAGAAATCAAAGAAAACACAGCCAAATACTAAAAGACGGAAAGATAACCAGGATGCCTTCAAACAAAACAATTAAAGGTATGACTATCAGCGCAGCAATAGGGTTTAAAGAAGAAATGCACCTATGGAATAAAAATTGACCATCGGTATTTGAAAGAAGCTCACTCTACTCATTAATCAGAAAAATAACAAATTAAAATTAAGAGGAGACATACTTTTTACTTTTCTTAACAAATTAATAATTTTAAAAAGTAAAATACCTATTGTCAAGGTTCCAGGGACATAAGTACATTCAATACACAGGGGAATTTTAACTTTTCATATTTGGGGAGAATAACATGGCCCCTTATATGTATGAGTAGTATTTAAGTTTTTTACACCCTTTGCCTCAGCAATTATACCTCTGGGAATTTATCCTGAAAAAGTAATCATCAGTGTGTGTTCAGAAATTGTAGTTACGGGGGTACTTTCTGCAGTCCTATAACAAGAAAATATTAAAAATAACCTAAATGTCCAATAATTGGAAATGAAGTAAAGGCAGGACATTGATGCTAAAGGCAGGACATCGGCACACTATAGGGTGGCTGTGTGCTCTCAGCCAGCTGGGCTCACTCTTGAGTCTTCAGGGCATCCATGGCTTGTGGCTATAGCCAAGTTGAACAACCCTCTGCTATTAATAGCACCAGCTGGCACTTGTCGGGTACCTAGCATGTCCTAGACACTGGGCTGTGTGCTTTGCATGCATCATCTTATTGAACCTCACTGCACCACCTAGCACAGACTCCAAGACCAGGCAGATAGGGCCCTGCCCCAGGTCACAGCAAACCACAGAGCTGGGGCTAGAGGGCAGATCTCCCAAATGCTGTGGCTTTACCTCTGTGCTCCTTCCTCTGTTGCTAAGAGGTACCTTCTAGATCACTTCATTTTTCATCTGGAAAACATGAGACTTAGAAAGGGTCTCACCCAGTCTTGCTTTGGGTTCTGGTGCTAACTAAGTGATCAAGACAGATAGCATCCCTGATACCCAGGGAGCATAATCCCCAAGAGACAGGGTTGGAAAAAGAGAAAATCAGCTAGTAAACAGGGAAAAAGGAAAATACAGGATGTAAAGAATATCATAGAAAATATAAGACTGGTAAATAGTGCCTGGGTGAAGCGGGGTTAGAAAGGGTGGGTCAGGGAAGACATCCATGAGAAGTGATAAGTGTTGACATTTGAATGTCAAGAATACATTGCAAGGAGCCTGGGGTGGGGGGGCAGTTTTCTGGCCAGGGAAACAACTAGTGCAAATGCCCTGAGGTACAAAGAAATTTGGTGCAATTGAAGGACACAAAAGGATGAGAAATGATGAGAAAGAGCCTCAGAATGGACCTTTTCTTTTTTTTTTTAACCTTTTTTTTAAGATTTCTTTATTTATACAAGAATCGGGGTACAGGCCAGATGTGCGGGAGGGTGAGAGGATCCACCAGAGACAGAGCGGGGAACAGAACAGGCAGACTGATGAAATACACTGCTGAGGGGAGCAACGGGTGAGACAGGAGAGGTCTGCTGCACCATGTGGGACCCTCACTATCTGGCTGAGATCGAACCGGCACTGCAGAGGCTGCGGACAGCTTCACAGTGCTGCACTCAACTGCCTGTGCCACCAGGGAGGCCCAGAATGGACCGATTCTTGCTCCCGCAGGAGAAGTGACATGGACAGGGGGGTGAGTGCAGAAAGCCAGCCTGGACCGCAGCATGCACAGGTGGAGGGTGAGATAACTGTGAGAATGGGACTGCAGACAGCGCCGGTTGCCTTGAAGAACCTTGATTTGATGTGTTTCTGCCGCACATTGTAAGCGATGAGGAAAATGTGATGGCTGAACAAAATGCTTTTCTAAGGAAAACTGTAAACAGGGATAAAACCTGAGCCATCCTGTAAGGACCAAAATTTTTAAAAAGCAGGTAGATCTGTTGCTGGGACACCCTTCATATTTGTTTAGGCAGAATTCATGGCCTGCGGGGTCCCCAGTTTAAAGAACTGGTTGTCCCCTGGCATGAGCGTGAGCCCCACTCTACTAAGGCCCTGAACCAAGTACAAGAGACCCAACTGGAAGTGCAGCCACTGGTGTACCCAGCCTTCCACGGCTCAGCCCGCCCAGCCTCCCTTGGGTGCTAGATCTTGCTCCAAGCAATGGGATGATTTTCAAGATGAAATTGTGTCTTCCAAAGTTGTAGATAAGAAAAGTAGCAAAGGGGGAATGGGATCAGTCTAGCTACACACACAGACACACACAGACACACACACACACACACACACACACACAAGCTTTGTGACCTTAGGCAAGTCTAGGACCTCTCTGCACCTCTGGCTGGCATGTATGAATGACAGCCTCAAAGAGCCTTCCTGGTATAAACTGACAAGGAGTTGTTGGTTGGTATGTGTGATTTGTCCCCAAGGAGAGTTTTCAAAGCTAAACCATGGGTTCCGCTGGCATTGCTGGCAGAGTTGTTCAGCAGTGACTGGAGGAAAGGCCCATGGAGGGGCTGAGAGTAGTGGATTCCCCTGGGGTGGCAGTCATTTGGATGGCCAAGCCCCAGGGACTGGAGTAAAAAGGGCGGTTTCATTACTTTGTGGCCATAATCAGAATGTTAATCTCACCAATGAAATTCTTTTATGAAATTCAGCTCAATGGAAGAAAAAATTACTTTTTTAATGCCGAGTTATTCACAGAACCTGCTATAGTATGGAGGATGACAGAGGAAGTGACACAAAGTAGCAGCAGAACAGCTCCAATACCTGGGCAGATGGGACCTGCTCTAAGCCCCACATACCAAGAAGTCCTCACTCAGACCCCTCAGAGCTCAAAATCCACAGGGCCACAGGCACATGCCCACTTGGAGCCTATACCCGCTCCCCTTCTAGATGGTGACCTGAATTCCTTGCCCAAATGGCTGGAGCCACTTCCAAGAGGGTGGGGGACCTCATTCCTGGGTCAGCCTTCTTGGGCAGGGGGTCACACCTCTGGGGTGGCCAAGGGGCTACTGAAACTGGGAGAGGGAGGACCTGTGGACTGAGCTGGGCTATAGGCTGCAGAACGGAGCTGGGAAAGGGAGAGTGTGGGTCACAGCATGGCCAGCGCCCCCTGTGCTGTTGTGTCCAGCCAGATACTCTGAAGAGCCCCAGAATTCTGTATTCACTCAACCTTCCAGATCACTGGGAAGTAGTGTTTATTATGATGGGGAAATAGAAAGCACTTATTGAACAGTTTGTTTGCTTATCTGTAAGTTAATTATTTAGACAGAGGATATGGGGGCTCCCACTAACCCCAGGCACTGCAAATATCCGGTGGGAGTCTGGTTAGGGTACATTATTCCTTCACCCTAGCCTTGTCAGATAGCCAGATTCAAATCTCAGTCCTGCCACTCATTAGCTATGTGGCCCCAGGCAAGTCAAATTCCCTAACTCAGTTTCCTCATCTGTAAAATGGAAACAATAATAGTATTCCCCCCACCATGTGAGGTTGTTGTGAGGATAACATACCTAGAGCCTAGCACCATGCCTGGCACATAGTAGGCACTGGAGAATGTCAGCTCTTGGCGCTGTGACAATGCCCTGCTTGCTATAACTTTGTGCCCTTTAACCCCATGTTTTCCAGACTCCGCAGCAGTATGAGAGAGAATACAACAACAAGCGGTCAGGCGTGGGACCCAGCAAATTCCACGGCTACGCCTATGATGGCATCTGGGTCATCGCCAAGACCCTACAGAGGGCCATGGAGACACTGCATGCCAGCAGCCGGCACCAGCGGATCCAGGACTTCAACTACACAGACCACACGCTGGGCAGGATCATCCTCAACGCCATGAACGAGACCAACTTCTTTGGGGTCACGGTCAGTCTTACATCCCCCAGCTCCATTTTGCTCAATGCCCTTTAGCGGCATACAAGGCAAGAGGGACTGTCTCTCTATTTCTGGGATTGTTGAATAAATTCTTGTGACTGTAGAACTGCAGGGCTGCTGAGATAAGGGGCGGGAGCAGGATGCTCTCTGGCACTTTGGGAAAATGCCTCTTAATAGCTCAGGGATGAGAACGGGCCTTGGGCTGATGGCACACAGAGTAGGGAAATTCACCCCGTGGTGGGGTGGGGTGGACCAGAGGTGCTCTGGCCCCAAAGTCAAGTTCAAACACTAAGTCTTCACTTTCAAATTGCCTTCTCCAAAATACAAAGTTTTCATTCCCAAGATGGAAATAATGCCTACCTTGTGAGGCAATTTAAAAAATTAGCCACGATAAGCAAAAAAAAATGCTATCTATGAAGTTGTTCAACAAGCTCCTTGCTCTGTCTGAGTCTCAAAATTCTCATCTGGAAGAGGGGTGATAATATTTGCCTTTCATAGAAGCTGGGAAAATCGGCAATGATAATAATAGCTAAAATTTCCTGAGTGATTATATTGTTCTAGATTCTGTGCTAAAATAAGCCCTTTGTGTAAGTCCCAGTAATGCATGTCCAATGCTGGGCACATAGTAGGTGCTCAATAGATGCTGTAATTGTTGTTGTTAATACTGGTCTTATCCATATGCCCTCCACAGAAAGTAGGTGCTGTTATTATCCCTATGAAAGGTGAGGAGTCTGGAGCTTGGAGCTTTTAGGGACTCCAGCCATTCAGTGGTAGAGCCAGGATTTGAACCTGGATCTGACTCTTCATTGCTGCATTATACCACATTTGGCAATGGACATAAGTGGTAGTTATTTATGTCTCATAATGATCTATTTGTCACTTGACTCTGTTCCCAAAAAATGTGGAAAACGTGTCTGAAGAATAAGCTGAATAAGTACTCTCCTGTGAACTCACTTGTAGAATCGGTCTGTGTTGGGGTGTGAAGAGATCAGATGTTGACTGGTACATTTCTTAAATGCTTATATTCCATCATGTGTGTGCTCTGGGTGGCATTCTGGGTCTGGGAGGTCAGGGCCCGTGCAGGTACTGCAAGTGCAGACATACGGTTTGGATTTCATTGGTGGAGAAGGTGGACTCCTATTCTGGAGCCCAGGGTCCAGATACAGAGGCAAGGCCTAGACCAAAATGAGAGATGGACATGACAGAAGGTTTAAAAAAAAGAAAAAGGTGCTCATACCACAAGAGACTGTGATCTTTTGTGAAAGCGTCAGGGAAGGTGTTTTGAAAGAGGCAGCCTTTGTGCTATGCTGTAGACAGGGAGAGGAGATAAGGAAGAAGCGTGTGCTTGGATGTGGAGGGTGGGGGGACAATTACTTTGTCAGGAATATTGGAAAGGAGGGTGATGAGGCTGGAAAGGTACGTCAGGTCCCAATTCTAAAAGGACACTTGATGGAGATGGCCTTTTTCTTACGTGCCCAGGATTCTCCAAGTGCGCCTGGTGAGGTAGCACCAGCCCTCTGTGAGCTGGTTAGGCATGCACACTCCTTTCACACCACCTAGACGCCCTGGATTCCAACCTCTGAACTGGGGTCCAGCCACCTGAGGTTGAACAGCCCCTCCAGGTGACTCCGAAGAATGCTAGAGTTTTGAACCATGGGAGTTTGCTAACAACAAAGTGGACCTTGGATTTCCAAGGTCCCTGAGGAGAGCCAGCCTCGGCCTGCAGGTCTGGGCATCCGTTCCCACAGTGGAGATGTAACAGTTCTCTGGTTCTGGGCAGACTCTGTGTCGACAGCACAGCCTATTATCAGACCTGAAACTTGAACAGCTCAGACCAGTGGTTTTAAAAAATTGCTGTTTTATCCTCAGATCCTCTTGTTACCAAATCTCACATGGTGCCCAGTGCATAACACAGAGTAAAGAGGAGCTTTGTGCTTGAATGCAAGAGGAACCCAGACCTTGCCAGCCCAGGAACCCCTTCCCAGACCCCCCCCCCCCATTCAGCCTACCTGATGCAGCCCAGAGACCTCTCCTGCAAGGCTCCCCAGCACCCCAGGCACTGAGAAGTCCTTTCTCTTTGAGAGACAGAGAAGATTTTCCTGGTCCCAAGGGTAGCATTGGCACAAAGTGGCTTCAGAACATGGGTACATGGGTACATGGGTGCATTTATCAGGATCATCTTTTCCCCCTTTATTTCTTATTTAATCTGAGTTGAAAAGACTGGCTAGAGAGCTACAGAATCTAGGAAGCATTCTGCCCTCTCTCTCTCGCCCTAGAACTCAGCATTTTGCCTGGATATGTGATACGTCTTAGTTGGAGAGAATTTATAACCACTTCCAGTGCTCCCTTTCATCTAAGCCGAATAATGTATAATTCCCACTTGATGAGCAATTAGACAAGACTGCCTGAAACGCATTACAGGACTTGATGATGAGTTTCTTTTTAATGAAAAATTCCTTGACACACGCTTCTGCTCTGGTTTGTGACTCATAATTTGGCAAATGTCAGAACTGAAAACAGTTTTAAACATCCTCAAATTCAACCCCCCTTGTATTATAGGTGAGAATCTGAGGTCCAGGAAGGGTGCTTTCAAAATCAGAAGGAAAGACCATTGGTCAGGGCCAGGCTAGGATTGGTTGTACACCACCCCCAGCCCTCTGTGCTATCTACCTCTTCTTTGTGCAAGTTCCCCTTTAGTGGAGGAAGAGATTGCAACAGTGAAACAGTTCTTTACTCCCCCCCCCCACCTCTATCTCATTTGTCACACATTAATTTGTGCTTGTCACTGGATTGCAGACAGGTTTTGTTAAAATTGTCTTCTGATCACAGAAAAAAGGACACCTTCTGACAAAATAAAAAGTGTCCTTGTGGTCGAAGGAGACCACAGAAGGCCAAGTTCAGCCGTAAATAAAGAGCCAGAAAGGAAAGGAACAAGGGAGGTGGAAATAAATGGAAGCCTTTTCTATTTGCTGGAGGTTTTCATTATACTGCACACACGGCATCCATTTTTCCAGTCTCAGGCAGACACTTTATTCTAGGTCACCCTCATTCACCATGTTTACTATACAGAAAATCGTTTAAACACATTAAATTAATTATATCCGTGACTCGATTTCAATTGATTCAGTGTGCACACTCTCGGCTGGGAGCTGGGCCTGAGGCTCTGGGTAGGCGTGTAGAAGGAGCGATTTCTTCCTTGCATCCCAGCCTGAGAACCCAGCTTAGCCTGGGGCCCAGCTCTGGCTGAGCTTCCTAGGAGCTCTTCTCCCAGCTATCCTTCTCAGGGAACACCCAGAAATGGGATTCTGTGTTCCTGCCCGCACACAGATGGCCTGGGGCTCTGGCCCACCTCTGATTCCCTACGATCCTGCTTGATCCTCAGCCTGGTTATTACCTCTCTAGGGTGTGCAAATAGCAGTGTGCTTTCCTACCTGGAATCCCCTCTACTGCCAGACAAACCAGAAATTCAGGCTGGAATTAGCTATTTAGATCTCAAAAGCTGGATTGTTTCAGGCAATGATTCCTAAACTTCTATATGCATGACAATTGCCCAAAGAGTTAGTTTTCTTTAAAATTCAGATTTCCCAGCCCTGCCAGCAGAACTGCTGATCACTGAATCAGAAGTTTACTAGCTTTGCTTCAGGGGCAAAGGATTCATATTACTAACAAGCTGTCTGGGTGAGGCTCCCTTAAGAGCCTTGAGACCCCCTGGGGCTCCTGCAGATATGTGTGTGTGCACACCTAGGCAGCGTGCACACAGAGGCAGCATGCACACATGTACGCACACTTTTTAAAATTTTAAACCTGCCAGAGATGTATTTGTTCTCAACTCATTCGCTACTTTACTAGCCCCTGGGCCGGGAGCTGGAAGCAAGAGAGGAATGAGTTTGCTGCTTCCTCAGAGCTCCAGCCCAGCAGAGTGATAGCCAGTAGGGGAGTATTTGCAGGGCACTCTAAAAGGTCTGGCCTTGGCAACAGCATTCTGTTTAGGAATGAAAACCAAAGGGCTATCCTCTATTCCACAGTTCTGTTAGCAAAACCCTACATGCAGATAATTGCAAGGTGCTGTGTGAGTTCTAATCCTGGGCCAGACACTTGGAGGAGGATTCAGTGCCAGGCGTCCCCATTGCTGCTGTTATAGGGCAGCGCCGATATTGAACGGGTTCCTGGCTGTGGGTCCTCACCCACAGGCTTAAAAGGGACTTATTAATACTCCACTACAGACACACACACAAAAGGTTAATAAAAGGTTTATTTACAAGGGAAAAGGAAATAAGGAAAATGTACAACTCAGGGAGAAAATAGGGAAATAAAGTCTTTAATGCGTCCTACCCGATCCGCCGACCTGGAAACCCAAAGGCACTCTCAGAGATGGCCGATGCTGCGAGCTGGCAAGGAGCCAAAACAGGAGATCCCCCAAAGCCCCCGTGTCTGCCTTTATATCAACCTTGCTGCTTAACCCCACCCTCAGGTCCCAGCCACCTTCCCTTTGGTGGTGATGGGATTTGGAGTTCCTAGTGTCTTTGGCTTTGGCCTGGGGTGGGGGTGGAGTCCACAAAGCCTGTATGGAATTGTTAGGGGGAAAAGGATGTCCCAAAGCAAATTCCATATAGGCTTTGTGGACTCCACCCCCACCCCAGGTCAAAGCCAAAGACACTGGGAACTCCAAATCCCATCACCACCAAAGGGAAGGTGACTGGGACCTGAGGGTGGGGTTAAGCAGCCAGGTGGATATAAAAGGCAGACATGTGGGCTTTGGGGGACCCATTTTTGGCTCTCCACCAGCTTGCAGTGTCCGGCCAGCTCTGAGAGTGACTTTGGGTTTTCCAGGTCGTCGGATCGGGTAGGACGCATTAAAGACTTTATTTCCCTATTTTCTCCCTGAGTTGTACATTTTTCTTATTTCCTTTCCTCTTGTAAATAAACTTTTTATTAACCTTTTTGTGTGTGTCTGTAGTAAAGTATTCATAAGTCTCTTTAAAGCGCGCGGGTGAGGACCCACAGCCAGGAACCCTTTTAATATCGGGGTTTCTCTATAACAGCTTGGCGCCCCACGTTGGGTGCCAAATCTGTTATAGGACAGGGAGAGGGGCAGCCCAAACCCCGCAAACCTGCCTATTGTAAATGGGTTTTGCCATCCGCCGCATCAACACAAAACATATGAGACTTTAATGGGAAGGAACTTTAATACAATTTGGAAACAATACAGGAAAGGCAAAGAATTTAGTTTCTAAATCAAGCACCCAAAGTTACCCATCCCCTCGTGGGTAAAACTCCATCCAAATGGGATCAGCCCAAAACAAGGCCCCAAAGCCTGCCACAAGTCTAAAGCATCTTCCAGTGGGGACCCACAGAAAAGGGTCAAAAACAACCAGACAAGCCCAAAAGGAAAAGAGCAAAATCAATATCAAGATAAAAGCTGCCATTGTCACCTCCCCACGGGTCTCACCCACATCTGTGTCACCCAGTCCACGACCAAAAAGACAAGCTGTTTCTTCACGTGTCTCTAGGCTCCATGCGCCTCCTCCAGGTCTCCTGGCTCCACCCTGCTCCTTCCTTCCTCAGTCTCTTGTGCAGCTTCTCCTCTTCCTGCTCAGCTCCACCCTCCCTTGGGTGGGGCAGGGAACCTCCCCCTTTCCTGGGGACCACCCTGTTACAGAATTAGCTTTAGGACATTCTTTTCCCCCTAACACTGGCACTCGTTGCCCTGTATCACAACTTAGGGTCTCCCCCAATTAGGCTTTCCTACCAAAGATGCACTAAATTCATTGACAGGAACAGGCTTGTCTCCATAATCCTTCTACACACAGTTGAGAACGTGCGCTAAGCATCCAGCTGAGAATCAAAGCCTTAATTTTCCGTGAGTGATCACTTAAAATTTCTTCCCAATTTTCAGTCTCTTAAAACAAGGATGATGTTTCTGTTCTCAAAGTGGACAAGTCCTGTGGGTATGTCAGATTAACATACAATGGCTCCATCAGCAAACAACCCCCTTTGGTGAAGGTTTTTTTCTAATTTGTCTTTTAAAATGACACCATAGGGCCTCCCTGGTGGGGCAAGGGGTTAAGCACAGGGCTATGAAGCTATTCACAGCCTCTGCAGCACGAGTTCCATCCCCAGTGGGCCAGGTAGCTCCCCACATGGCGCAGCATACCTATCCTATCTCACCTGCTGCTCCCCTCAGCAGTGTATTTCAGTAAATCCGCCTGTTCTGTTCCTCACTCTGTCTCAGGTGAATCCTCTTGTCCCCCGCACCTCTGGCCTACTCCCCAGTTCTTGTATGCATAAATAAATAAATCTTTAAAATAAAATAAAATGATACCATATTTCACTTGTGGCGCCTGTGACAGAGGCCAAGTTAATAAAATGTAATCCATGTAATATTTTCCCCTGAAAGTTACTGAGTATCCCAGATTGGGGCTATGAGCACCAAAAGCACTGGCCATAGAGAATTTGAGAGAAGTTTCTGAAGAATATTTTTGATAGTGATAAGAGGGCCCATTCTTGCTAGACTTTCCTGTGGCTGCCTCCCCATGCCCCCCGGAACCTAAGGTAGAAGTGATCACAGCAGCAGAGAGCAAGTTTCCCCCTGTAGTGGACCTGTTCTTCCTCCTCCCCCCAGCCTCTCTCTCTCTCTCTCTCTCTTAACTAGCTGTGGGTCTGGACATCTCAATTTAACATCTGCCAGGAACAGCAGGCAGACTGGGGGTCAGGCAGGTCACCTCTGATTGTGATTATCTCCTAATTGATCTGACCAAGAAGGTGAGGAAGAAGAGCAGATGGCCATTTGCCATTTCTTGATCTGTTTGCTTCTGCTTCTGTTACTGGTGAAAGGAAATCCAGCCCTTACCTGTATGCCCTCAGCTTACAATTTTTATGCACAATTAAAAAAATAACAATCTCCTCTTTTCCTCCCTCTGCCAACATGTTATCTGAAAAGAGGGCATCAAAGAGTAAACTCAATTTGGTTGGAATTTCACGTATTCCGGGAATTGGAACCAGGTAGCTAGAGGTAGCCACCCTCCATTTATTTCACACCCACTGTTGCCTTGACCTGCTGTGACCTTGCAGTTGATTTTTTTCATCCAAATAGAACAAGTTACACACACACACCCCTCATTAGTGTTGGCCCATCTCTCCTGCATGGCTGATCTTTTGAGCCCAGGTCTTAATCTCCCAACAGAAGCTCACCTTCCGGCTTCCCACCTGCCTTCTGTTTGTGTCTTATTGTATTTGCTATCATTGTTTACCCTATAGATTTGTATTAGATTGAACTTGAATGAGACAAGAAACAGAACACTAGGAACTTGACCAGTGGTGGAGAAAACTCTACTTTTCAAAGAACAGAGCTTAGGTGGGTCTAACCAAGCAATATTCAAACTCAAGTCCAGCAAATAATCATACTTCCCAAGTGCCAATCTATTTCACATATATTATTTTATTTTATTTTATTTTCTCAACAATAAACCTATTAACTTGTATTAAGGGTCAGCATTTTTTATTAAAGATTTATTTATTTATGCAAACAAAAACTCAGGTACAGTGGGTGAGGGGATGGATTCACCAGAGACAGAGTGGGGAGCAGAACAGGCAGAACTACTGAAATACAAGGCTGAAGGGAGCAGCGGGCAAGACAGAAGAGGTCTGCTGCGCCATGTGGGTAGCTCCCTGGCCGGCCAGGGGTCAAACTCGTGCTGCAGAGGCTGTGGATAGCCTCACAGTGCTGTGCTTAACCCCTTGTGCCACCAGGGAGCCCCCGACAGTCAGTGTTTAATGCCAAAAGAGAACTGAGTAATAAGTCCTGGAGCAGGAACACGTTCAAGTTTGCTACCTGCTGCCATTCACTCCAGGGAGTTGACAAGTGCCCTAAAAGTAGGCTTCTGCTTGTAGACCTCCCTGCTACTCCTCCCAGTGGTCTAGCTCAGTGCTGCACATTCCAGCACCCCTAAGAATTGCCACCCAGCATTATTCATAATAGCTAACTGCAGCAGATACTATTGGTGCCCAGGCCACTCTCCTACCTCCCATTTAGGGAGTTGGTTAGTTTGCCCACCCCTCAGCCGTGCAGGTGCCGCTGTTAATGGCTCACACAGTGGGCAGGTGGGGCTTCCTGGCCTGGAGGGGCCTGGACTTACACCCCACCCCAGCGGTCGGCAGTGGTGACTGGTAAGTATGATGCCCACTAGCACCTTTCACCCTCCAGAGCTCCCTGTGGGATTCAGCAGGGGGGGCCTCACCTGAAACCACATTGGAACATGGTCTCCTCCCTTTTCCTCTTTCCCTACAAGTTTCTCCTGAGAACAAGTTCTTCATAAATCATTTGCACATGATGCCCTGCCCTAGGCTCTGCTTCTGGGGAACCTAATCACATAAGATATCTGTGTGTCTTTATGGAAACTTAAGCATTTTCAAAAGAGAATTTTTAACATAATTCAGATATCTATGCATTAAGATTAGCACCAACTTTCCCCCACACCAGGTTGCATTTTCTCTCACCCTCGTTGCATTCTCCCTGCACCTTTGCCCATTACCATCAGCCCTTGGGAAAGCCTTATTTGTCTCTTGCAGTGACTTAGCAGTTTTCAGATTTGCAGGGACCACTGCTTTTCATCCCTGTGGTCCCCTCGGTACTTCACCTAGCTCTTATACCTGGTGGTAGCTTGTAAACACTGGTAACATTGAGTTTATTTAATTTGGTTGAATCCACACCTGATTGAGAAATCATTCACACTCTCCTACTGCTGCCTCCCAGGCTTCTAGAAACTAAAAAGACACTTTCAACTCAATAAATAATTAGAAATGACAACACAAGCAATAACAGGATCTATAGATCTGTATCTGCTAATAGTGATTTCAAATTCTTGCTGTGATAGCAAGCAATCAATATTGCACCCAGGTTGTGAAATTCTCCCCAGAGTGAGTGTGTGTGTGTGCGTGTGTGTGTGCGTGAGAGAGAGAGAGAGAGAGAGAGAGAAAGTTGGGCTGGGGGGCACTTGCTACTCCCTTACAGAGACAGGAGAGAAGCCCACCTTGTTCTGGCCCCTACTCACTCCTGTCAGCTTCTCTCTGGGGCTCCAATCTCACGGCCTGAAATTGAGGTGGAGTTGCCGATGGGCCCTCTGTGACTTGAAACTGTCAGGAGCGTTTCTTAGCGGTAATTGCTGGTAATAAACAACAACTCTAATAATAATAATCCTTGCTGTGTAGCCACCCTGTGTACAGAATGCATTTATAGTCTCTACCTCCTTCGTTCCTCCAAGCAATTATATTTGTTCACGTAGTGCTAATAATAGCTATCAAATAATGAGCTCCTACTGTATCCCAGGCAGCTTTGAGGCACTTCCAAGAGGGAATTGAATGTGATGCTCAGAACAGCCACCTGGTGGGGGATGTCTGACTTCAAGTGCCTGGAAAGCTGCTCCCTGCAGCTTGGCCCCTCACCTGTGTCAGGTCTCTGCCCATAAGTCACTTCCTCACTGAGATGACCTAACACCTTGCTTAAGCTGACTCTCTACCATCCTCTTTAAAACTGCAGCTCACACCCCCTTCATTCTTCACAACAGTTATTTACTCCCATTGAACTCATTCCCTACTTTGTTTTCTGCTGAATCACTAAGACCTGGAACCAGCTGCCTGGGACATAGTGGGTACCTGATAAATACTTAATGATGGATGGTTTAAATAATTGATGATCATGTCATAAGTTAAACAGATTGAGGAGAGATAAATAATTTACTCCACATCATACAGGTAGCGAGTGACAGTTTATTCAAGGCTGTGTAATCTGGCTGCCTCAAAAGGCAATGTTCTTAGCCATTCGGGTATTCTGTTCATTTAGGCAGCACTCCCAGCAGCCTCTGAAAGCCAGACCTGAGCCAAGCAGGAGGAGTAAGAAGGTTTGCCCCCAAAGAACTGCTGTCCACACGACCATGTGAGATGTGGGAGGGAGAGAAGGAACCACTCTCCCCAAATTAATCATGGAATGTTCTGGTCCCCCCCGCCACCTTCACTGGGTTTTTCATGTGTCCATCTAATTCTTCCTACTGGACAGTGAGCCTGTGGGCCCCTTGACTGGGGCCCCAGATTCTTTCTGTACCACTGTAGCCTTGTCTAATACTGATTTTCAGTGCATGAAATGTGTTTGTTGATGAATGAATGAGAAAATTGTAACTCAGCAAGGCAAAGTCACTGTGTGTTACTGGCGAACCTAGTTCAGCACTGTATCCTAGATCTTCTGATGCTAAATGCAAGAGTCTCCAACTCGTATGTTCTCAGTGCTATGTGGCTGCTTCCCTCCTTTCTCACGCTCCCCCCCCCCCCCCCCGTTTACTTAAACACAATTACAAATCATTGCAGATAATGTACAGCACTGGGAGGAAACCTACTCCTTCTGCTGTCAGATAAATTTGAAAGATCAAAATAATGTGGTTTAGCAATTTGTCTGAATTGATGTCTAGCCTTCCAAAGCCTGCAAGTTTGACTTCCTCAAGTCAGAAAAAAAGATGTTTCCTTCTGAAAGGCAGTGTGGGGAGTGTATCATCTTCTAAGAGCTCAACAGAAACCCGTGTACAGACTCTGTCCAGCTCCCTGAGAAAAACGGGCAAGGAATGAGCCAGAGGTGTGGTGGCTGTGGTGACAATTACTGTAATTATGAATGTCACGATAACAGGAATGGCTAACATTTTTGAGTGCTCACTGGCACTGTGCTAAGCTATTAAATGTATTCTCTCATTTAATCCTCATAATAACCTGTTACGGGTTGAATTGTGTTCCCCCCAACATCCACATTTGAACTCCTCATCCAAAGTACCTCACGTGACCTCATTTGGAAATAGGGTGGTTACAGATGTGATTGTTTGAGATGAGGGCATACTGGAGAAGAGTAATCTAGAAAAACTAGTCTTAACTCATGGAGACAGACAAGCACACAGGGAGGCGGCCCTGGGAGGGTGAGGGCAGAGAGCGGGAGATGCTCCTACAAGCCGATGAATGCCCACAACTACCAACAAACTACCAAAAGTTGAGAGACTTAGAACTGACTGTGCCTCACAGCCCTCGGAGAAACCAACCCTGCCAACATCTTGATCTTAGACTTGTAGCCTCCAGAACTGTGAGACAGTTAATTGTTTAAGCCACCCTGTTGGTGCTGTTTTGTTGTGGCAGCCCTAGCAAGCTAACAGATGGAGATTGCTATTATCACATTCTGCAGGAAAGAAAACTGCAAGGTTAAATAACTCACCCAAGGTCACAAAGGTCATAAGTGAGGAATTGGGTTTGGACCCAGCAGTCTACCTTGAGCCTCATGTTCAAGCATTACCCTTCAAGCACGCCTCCATTAGGCAAAAGAACCCCACCCAAAGGACAGAGCTGAAAGATACCAAGGAAACCACTATGCCCAGCACACCACTTTCTATGTGGGGAAGTGGTGGTCCTTGTTGTGTTAGCACACAACCAAGGAGTATCCAAGGACCCCAAATTGTTAAGGGGTACATGCTCTAAAAGGATCTGATCACCACCACATACAAAGGCAAAGGAAGAAGACTCTTCATGTGAAAATTTTTCAATAGACTTGGTGTGCATAGAGAGAAGAAAGAATTTCAAATAATATTTTCCCAGTAAAACTCCAAAAATTACCCATCCCCTTGTGGGAGCAGTGGATGAAAGAGCAGAGGTCTGCTGTGCCATATGTGGGTTAGCTCCCTGGCCGGGGATCAAACTCAAGCCACAGCAGTGATAGCTTGAGACTTAACATGAAGGCCACCAGGAAGGCCTTAACTGCCCATTTGGAGCCACCCTTTTTAAGCTATTATTTATTATGGGAGAGCTGATTGCAGTCATTTATTTTTTTGTATAAATTTTGTATTTTGAAAATATCTTTTAAAGATTTGATGCCATGTTTTGCTAATTAATTTCAGAGGGGATTGATAGTATTTACAAATGACCTCTAGCCAAGCAGTGATTGGCCCCGCAACAGTTTGCTTGACTTTTCATACAGAAACCTAGCCAGGTACATTTTTTAAGTGGGGAGGTTATAAATAGTGAACAGACCTTTTTAGGTCAATCATATTGTTATTCCCACCATGCAGGAAAATACTTAGTAGACCTAGTTCCCATATGGAAAACAGGCCTGAAGAGGTCAGATACCCCTTGGTGTGTGTCAGATACCCCCTGCTGAGGTCAGATACCCCTTGGTGTGTGTCAAGGTGTGTTAGCCTATGAGCTCACCAAATAGGAAGGACATCCTTTAAGATCAGGGAGGACAGCTGACATACATTTCACCTGATAAGACACAGGGCTCCAAGCACTGAGTACCGAGGTACATCAATGCCACCTGTGTGTTCATGCCAAGGGTTCCGTACTCACTGCACTGCGACCCTCTGCACCTGCCTGCTGAGGGTGCAAGGAGGAGGGAATCCAGGAAGGTGCATTTCCTCATAGGATGCAGCAACATTCTTAGAA
Organism: Talpa europaea; assembly: GCF_964194135.1. Taxonomy (NCBI): domain Eukaryota; kingdom Metazoa; phylum Chordata; class Mammalia; order Eulipotyphla; family Talpidae; genus Talpa; species Talpa europaea. The sequence goes on along the minus strand of NC_140074.1, from coordinate 53,446,727 downwards.
GAATACAAGCTTCCTAGAATTTTGCTTAAACCAGTAATTAGCAAGTCAAGTCCAGGAAGCTGGTCAGGGCATTGTACATTGTGGCAGAGGGGCTTCTGCATATGGAAGGTGGTAGGGGAGTGCACTTGGGAAATGCACCATAAGGAAGTGACAGCAGAAGTTCTGGGCAAAAGGGAGATGGCTCATTGACAGCCCAGCTCATCCTAGGACAGTTCTGCAGCCCAGAGGACCCTCAGAGATACCCCAAATGCAACATCCTGACTCTGTGTCTTCTCACCAGCTGGTTGCCAGATATGGCTAAGCCTTGAGAAGGTGTGTGCTGGGTAAGGCAGTTACCCTTGATGGGCTGACTAGAACCCTTAGCATCCAAAATTCCCAGGGCACAGGGTACTTGAGCCATAAAGAAGACTTGGGCAGTCCCCTCTACAGGTAACAAGGCTCACCTTAATGAGTTGTGGGGATTAACAAGGTTCACCCACATAGAGAGCCTGGAATATTAGTGCTGAGTCAGTGCGAGCATGGTGAGGAAGGGGACTTAGGATACAAGCTGCACCCAGTCCTCCTGCCCCTGATACCTGTAATGAGCTGCCCAGGAGTGACTGGGGTAGTGGATCCCAAGGTTACCGCTTCAGTTGCCATCTTGCAGCTCCAGTCATTGTTGGTAATTCACATGCTCATGTTCATCGGCATACAAGCAGCCACATGCACAGGTGTGGGACACACACACAACCCTGACTACATGAGTTTTGGGTGTGCACATTCATTGTATAGATAGCTATTTATCAGTCTAGTCCACTGATTTTTAAACTTGTTTTCCCAAAGACATTTTACATAGAAGGACAATATCACTGTGCCTCATTTACATTTATATTAACATTAACATTACATTTAACATGACTTTGTAAAAATTTGCTCCTTGGAAGACTTTTTTCAACCCTCTCTTTTTATTTAAAAATTAGCAAGCAGGGCCTCCCTGGTGGCACAGCGGGTTGAGCACCACACTGTGAAGCTGTCCACAGCCTCTGCAGGGCCGGTTCGATCCCGGCAGGCCCGCGAGGGTCCCACATGGCGTTGCAGACCTCTCCTGTCGTGCCCGCTGCTCCCCTCAGCAGTGTATTTCCTCAGTCTGCCTGTTCTGTTCCCTGCTTTGTCTTCTCTGGTGAATCCTCTCACCCTCCCGCACATCTGGCCTGTACCCCAGTTCTTGTATAAATAAATAAATAAATCTTTAAAAACAATAAATAAAAATTGGCAAGCAAGTTTCTGCAGTAGCACAGAGGAAGAAAAGCCTTAATGGGAGCCTGGACCATGCCTTGGGGTCATCTACCCTAGTCAGGCAGGCCTGTGGGGGGGCAAAGGACAGCCCTGGGGGGTGCAAGGGCTGCCCTGATGGTCTCTCAGAGGCGAGAGCAGTAGCCAGACCTCTACTCCTAACTTGAACAGTTGTGTTTCTTTTTAATGTATACTATAAAAATATAACTAACATTTAAGGTGGCAAGATAGGTTTCTTTTTCCTTTCTTTTTTTTTTTTTGAAAGGCAGATATTTCATAAAGAAAAGCACAGATGGTACGTGGAAGCTGCAGAAATCATGCAGGTGGCCTGTCTGATGGCAGTTTCAGAAACAGTGACCCTCTTATTGCTTTGTCTTTTCTCTATCTTGAAAGGCACTGTGCCCATCCTCTTAAAAGGTTACGAAATGAATCACAAGAGTGGGAAAGTGAGTGAGAGAGATTGGCCAACAGCAGAATGCTGGTTTCTTGCGCAGCTCACATAGTTGCCAAAGCAGCAAACAGTATTGCAGTATGTACAGGGGCGCTATTGGGGGGCTAATAGTCTTTGTTTAATGCCCTTTTGCTGCATCCTGTTGAATTTCTAGTAGTAAAAAATAGTTTAGCCAGGAGGTGGGTGTCAGACAAGACATCAAACCACTTTGGGGAGGCCTTCAAAACTCTGCCTGGAACCCAAGCAGCATGATGGGGAAATGCTAGCATTAGTCCCTGGTGTGCATCATTTTGACTGCCATGAGGTTGGCTAGATTGGCTACAGTGCCTCATACTACCCACTCCTTGAGAGTGGGGTCTACCTGAGACACACCTTTCTGTTCTCAGTTGCCAGTACATAGTCTGGTCTGTATGTGAGTCTCAACCGATGGTAAATGAGCAAATATATCAAAGGTATTTTTATAATCACCCCTATCCACAATCTCTTCAACATCTCCTCAGGGCTTTACAGATAGGTAGATAGAGACATAGGGGAGACTGACTGATGGGCTGGATGGTGGGTGGGTGGATGGGGGAAAGAGTAGGGGTTGAGTAGATTGTTGGATGACTGAGTGGATGGGGGCATGGGTGTGTGGTTGTATAGGTAAGTGACTGGAGATGGATGATAGAGGGATGAATGGAAGAGAATATGGATAGGTGGGTGGAGATATGTATAGGTAGGTGGATTGATGAATTGAGAGATAGGTGGATGGTAGATGGCAAGTGGGTGACATGACAAAGATGAATGAGTGGATGGATTGGTGGGTGGAAGGTGGATGTGGAGTGAGTGAGTGAACAGCAGGCCTAGAAGAGGTAATTGCAATTCATATGTGTCTGCTTCATTCTAATCAAAGCACATTTTCCTGAGATCATGAGAGGTGATGGCCCTGGTGTCCTGACTCCTTTTCTATACAATCCTGACCTCTAGAAAGTGTTTGCTGCATTTTCTGAAGTGAGGCCCCATCTTGTTATCTGACTCATGGAAGTGCATGTTTCATCTTGTGCCTTTATTCTTCACTCACACTTCACCCTTTCAGGGATCAGGCCTCATTAAAATCTGTCCTCTACCCAGTTCCTCTTTGAGGAAGTTCCTTGTTAGGGCATTTCTGCTGTGAAATGTATCACACCAACCCATGTGAGCACCAACCTGAATGCTAAAGACTGTTATTAGCAGATTTAGCCTAGAGATGCTTTAGAGTTGTCAGTTCTGATGTTCATAGGATTATATTTTCAAACATCATCACACATCCCCTATGACAGACTTGATTACTGTGATGAACTAGTTTTCTTCCTCTGTGAGATATTCCACTTGCAAAAATGATTCTGAAAGCATCTGAGTAAAATGTGGGCAAAACTGAAGTGACGCTATTTCATTTGGGTGATTCATTTAGCGGGCAGGGAGAGGCAGCTCAATGTGGCAGAAAGAGCACTGGACACGGAGTCCAGAGATCAAGGTTTGATTGCTGTCCTCTGCATCAGAGCAGGGGTGACCTCTAATCTTTGCATCTCTTCTCCAGTGGCCGGGGACCCTCCACTAAGTTGCTAATGAGGCAGAATAAGAAAGGTGCATTACAGATGCTAAAGTATGGTTGAGGAGATGGAATGAAAAGGTAAAAGAAGAAAGAAAGAAATTCACATTTCATATATATCTTTTTTTTTTTTTGCTTAAACAATAGAAGAAATCAAAACCAATAAAACACCCTTTCTGAGCCATGGACTTCTTATTCTCAGTGATGGGACCACAGAGTAAAAAAAAAAACAAACAAACAAAAAACCTGGCAAAACTGCAGAGAAATAGCTGATCCCCTTTACTCATTCGTTTCCTCTAGAACAAGAGGCACAGGGATATCAGCTGGACACAATTTAAGTGTAAGTTGTGGGGGGCACAAGGAAAGAAAGCCATGAAGGTCACTGAGCGTGTGTAACATGGGAGCTGAGATGAGGCTGAGGTGACTCAGTTGAGACTGAAGAATGGATGAAAGCTAAGTAGGCAAAAAAAAGGTGGAACTGCATTCCTGGAAAAGGGGGGAGCTAAAGCAAAAGCCCTGGCCTAAGAGGAAGCATGGCACATTGAGAAAGCAAAAGAAGCTGGAGCAGAGAGTGGGGTGGGATGGACCTGAGGAGGGTAGTTCTTTGGAGGCAGAATCATGTTGCACCTGGTACCCAAAGACTGGTAGGGTTTTATGAAGAAAGCAGGTCTTCAGGGACCTAGGGAGCAAATTGACTGCTGTTGTTATGAAGGTTCCCCTGGTCGCAGTGGAGAGAAGAGATCAGAAGGAAGCAAGAACAAGGGCAGGGGAGCTGGTACCAACCATGGCCTTGAGCGGTGGCAGAGAGAAGCAGATTCAAGGCATGTTTCAGGAGAAAAAAAATCAATAGGGTGTGGTTTTTGACCAATTATGACAGAAAAGAGTGGATCAAGGATTGCCTTCTAATGAAATTACTTCCCATTTTGCACTAAATGGTTCTGGAGTTATATACACTGAACATTTCTACATTAAGTTAAATAAATGCATCTATAGACTGCCGCATCCTGCAGTTCAGCATCAGGATAATCTGAAAATGTGCATGTTGACCCAGGGAAAACTGAAGGGTGTAGTCACCCTTCCCAATCCTGCAGAAAAACCCTCCCTCCATGCAGAGGAAAAGGTTGGGTCCAGAAAGACGTTTTGCAAGTGCTTGTTAAAAACAAAGACAACTGCACAGGACAAATTCTATCTGCGTGTTTAGGCCTGCACAGCCTGTGGGGAGGCAGATAGGCTACCAATGACCACCCCTCCAGCCTGTCCACAAATGAGGTTACCCGAGTGTTACAAAAACCTCCCCAGTGTCTTGCCCCTACCTTCAGGATGGTGTGACCTCAAATCTCCCGCTCCCACCCCCTCCCATAGTAGGCCCTGTCTTCCCGCTGTGTCCCAGAGGCATCTGAGCATCCTCGCAAATGGTCCCAGTGTCATGGTCTCCTGGGTGACATCCAGTGCCCTCAAGCCACTTGTGGAGGCCTCTGACTACCCTTTCCAGAACCATGTACCTTGCAGCCCAGAGTGCACAGGGGCCTACCCAGACCTGCGCCTCTCCCCCAGGGAGAGAAGGCGGCTCTGCCCTTGCTGAGTCACACCTGCTCTGCTGTGTGAAAGCTGGGCTCCAACCGGCTTGTATCAGCCCATTAAGGCCGATGGTGACTGCCCCCCTCCCCCCAGCTCCCTGTTCTGTGATGTCATGGCAGTAGTTTGAAACTGGCCATGATGGGAGTATTTACACCACAGCAACCAGCACGCGTCACACATCAGGGCTTTCTCGTCTTCCTCAGAGAGTTTGTTGTTAGGCTTTTACCAGCACAGGAACTGGGCCCAGAGCTCAAGGCTGTGCTCTGAGCCCCACAAGGGTCCTGTGAGCGTAGTCCCTCCATTTAGCTGCCTCCTGTAAAGCTGCATCTCTCCACAAGGTTCAGGCCTAGTGCCCAGGTCAGACATGGGGACAGTCACCATCTGTTTTCTCTGTCTCCACCCCCATATAATGCACACCCAGGTACCAGCACATATCTCATTTTCTGCAGACTGTGGCCCCAACAATCATCAGACACAGGGGTGCAAAGCCCTGGTTTAAGGGCAGCTAAGACCGCTGTTGTTACAGAGCTGTGGACATATTTTAGAGAAACATCAAGAAGGTTCTAGAGGGTCACAACAGAGAATCACTTCCTACTGGAGACAGGAAAGAGGCACTCTCATTTTTTCAGTGATTCACTCACTACCCCCCCAGACCCTGTGTTCACAAGAAATAGGAGGGAGGAAGTTGCTTTTTACACCTGCACTGTCAGCATGGCCTCCCCTAGCTGTACCAAAGAGCACTTAAAGTGTGACTGATCCCTATAAAATACACATAGATTTCAAAGACTCAGCACCCAAAAATGTAAACTATCTCAAAAATTTTTATATTGATTACAATTGAAACAATAATTTTTGGGTTGTGTTGGGTTAAATAGAATTTATCATTAACAGTCATTTCACCTATTACTTTTGACTTTTTTAACATGGTAACTGAATTATAAATGACATACTGTATGTGGCTCACGTTGTATTTCTGTTGGTCACAGTGGTTTCAACCTTGAAGGTGTTCTCGGGCCAGTGACATAGACTTCCAGTCTAGACAATTGGGCTGGACCTCAGAGGTGGTGCAAGCAGAGAGGAAAGTGTTTTCTGGCAATAAACACTCAGATTTTTCTATGCCCTTGAGAGAGGAGTATTACAATCCCTTGGACCTATAAAAACTTCCAGGATGCTTTCCTCAGGAAGCAATTGTGATATAGCAAAGACATGGCCAACCAGAGTATAGATGACAAACATAGTTTGCCATGGGGGATGAGGGAGACAGAGGGAAACCTGGAAGTAACCAAATTGTCCAGTACTTGGGCTTAGCTAAATAAATTTTGCTGAAACTCTACAATGGAATTGTTGGCAGCCATTAAAAATAGTTGGGATAGAATACTAAATAATGGCCTAAGAGATTATTTATAATTTATAGTTTAACCAAAAAAGGGAAGATTATAAAGAAGTATGTATGGCAAATCCCACTTTTCATAAAAAATTTATAATACATAGATAAGACGAATGTATGCCAGCATGTTAACTGCGGTTGTCTCTGGATGGAATTTTCTCTTTGCTTGTCTCTCCTTTCCAAATGTCCTATGGTGAATATACATTACTTTAGGTCTCCATTTGGGAAAAAAAAGGCCAGGAAGACTTTTTAAAAATATTAACTTCAAAAGACCTGAATTTAATCCAGCCTTGGCCCTTACTAGCCAAGGACCTTTATCTGGTAAGCCTACAGCCTCAGATATCCCTTCTGTAGAACAGGATCTGCTAATACTTGCTTCAAATTATTGTCATGAGGATTAACTGAAGTTGCCCTATCTGGCACAGTTCCTGGCACATGTGGGCTCAGCCAGTATTAGTGTTTTTCCTTTTTTTGTCCCATTATCTCTTGGCTGCACCCAGGTTCTCATGAGTGGGGCAGGGAAGGGAGACAAGAAGGAAGTGTCTGCAGAGAGACCTGAGGGTGGCCTGCCTTCCCCAGGCCTCAGTTTTCTGAACCTGATATCTAGTCTACTTGCTCCTTAATGCCAAACCCCTCCTGAGCTGGATTTCCTACCCATTAGAGTCCTGTTAATATTGGGCATATTATGTAGTTAAGTCATGAATACGTAGGATGTTATTTAACATAGGGTACGGGCCAGCTTGAAAACCTGATGTTCAGGTCTTAGGGTATGTACTGCTAATTACTAGTGTGAATGATCAGCTCTAAACTATGACCCCAGTAGATTCTGTAAATTTATGGTGAATGCAGGAATTTTGTATGTGTGTATGGGTAGGTTGTTTTTCATACATACATATGCGTGGATATACATGTATATATGCATGTATGCACATATGTATATATTTTATATATTTTATATAATATTTTATATAATATTTTATATACATTATATATTATAAATAAATTATATATATTATAGATATAGCTCTACAGGCCCACAGTATGTGATAAAACAGTGACCTAGATTTTCTTTCAAGCACGCAGGAGCCTTCGGGAGCCATATGTAGCCATAGTTAATCCACATAACCACTGTCAGTTCCCTTTCAGTAATTTGGCAGGGTCCCTGCACTATGTGTGGGCTCTTCACTGCTTTCTACGGTGGTTAAAAATTTTCTTCTTCATCCTCAAGCCTGGTAATTCCATTGACTAGCTTATGAAGAGCTGCCACAATAACCCATGTTCACTGACCTTACCCACTGGACAGCTGTCTTGAGACTTAAAGTCTCTTGTGAATCCAGTATCCTGAGGCTCTAAACTCTAGTATAATGGAAATCTGTCTACTTCCCCCACCCACCCCTGCGGCAGTAGGATTGGAGCAGATGTCCAGCTTGGCTGCTGCTTTTCAGGCTCACGCCTCCCACCCCCACCTCTATGAGTAGTAACCACCCTAGTGGACAGTAGGGTTTATCAGACGTCTTCCCTTCCGGGCAGAAGTGAATCTCAGGCTCTTGGCAAGTTGGGGGTGTTGCCTGAGAGAAGGGACTTTCTCTGTGACTTTGAAGCAGTGAAAGAGAAAAGGTTTTCAAGATGGAAAGCAGCCTCTACTAAGCTCCCAAGGTTCTGAATTTCCAGAAGCAAGCCCTGCCTGGGAGGGAAATTCAATTAGTACATTTTATAGGAGATGAAACTAAAGATCAAGAAGCTGTGGAGCCTGCCCAAGTTCGCAAGGTGGGGGTCCAGGGCCCAGATTTCAGGCTTGATGACAACTGCCTCAAAAGCCCATGATCCTTCAGACACCTGCCCACTTCCCCACCCTCCTCAGTAGAATCCTCTGGAACCTAAGTTTGCACTATCACACCAGCTGCATTTCCTACAGAGAAATCCACATGGGTGCCATCTCTTCTCCTCTCATTTACCAAGCCCCGCTGGTTCTGTGAAATCCTAAATAGCACCTCTCTTCTCTCTCCCCTCTGTTTTCACACTTACCAGATTATTCTTCCTCAGTAATCTCTGACCACGTTACTTCTTATTAAAAGCTCTCTAAGGCTCTCCACCACATGGCATGTAGGGCCCAAGTCCCGACCATAACCTGTGTTTCCAGCTCTGCCTCCCCAGGTTGCTCTTCACACAGAAGGGATTTTAGCTACTTCCATAACCGCGTGGTGATTTCCAACCTCCATGGTTGAGCTCATGGATTTTTTCGCCTATCATCATTCATTCACCCAATGAATAATTTTTGAGAATTCACCATGAGGCACATGTTATGTTGGGAACTAGGGATACAGTAGTAAACCAAACAGAAATCCCTCCCTTCAGAGTATACAATCTAGTGCAAGGAGGCAAACAGCCAATACTCAACATATTAAACAGGTCATTCACTTAGTGTGTCAGAGGCATTGGTTGCTACTCAAAGAAAAAAATGTGTAGGGGGTAAGGCCAACTGGAAATGCCACCAGTAGAGGGGAGATCTGAGAGAAGTTTTAAACAGGATGGCCAGAGGAGGCCTCAAAGGGCAGATAATGTTTGAGATAGGACTTGAAGAAGGGGAGAGAGTGAGTCACACGATGACAGGATGGCAGTAATCCAGGCGTCGGGCAGCCACCAATGCCGAGGCAAGGGTGCGTTCTGGAGTGTTTATCCTTCTGCTTGGTGGAGGGGCTTCCACTTCCGGCCATGATGGAGGAGTAATATGGACCGGATTACCCCTCCCACCCTACACAACTGAAAAAGCAGCCTTGGACTGCAGCCCCCCAAGAGTGTGATCCCTGAGAGGAAACACAAGGACATGAGCCTTAGGATCACCCTGCTTACTGCCTGGAGTCTCCGGGCAGAAACACAGGCAGAGGCGGCCTAAACAGAGCCCAGTGGTTGACAGAGAGTTAAGATTTTGAATTTATAGAGAGAACAGGGAGGCTTGAGTCTGGAGGCAGAGTAGCACAGAGGGGAGAAGAGCGGTGATGTGAAGAGAATTCCCCCAAGTCCAGAGCTCTGTCCTCACCAGCACCTGCTGGCAAGGGAGGAAACCCCCTGAGAAGGGGGAGAGGAGCAGCAGAAAGGAGCAGGCAGAGGGCCCCTTGAGGCTCATGTAGAACCAGAAATCATTCATGTTCCCCACCAGCCAATGTGGGGAAACTTGATAATACAGGGGCAACACTGTGAAGGGTATTGTCTCAGTAGTGAGGTGAAATTAACCCTAGACTAGAGGTGGCTCTGGTCCCACCAAAGTTTAAAAACAAGCCTCAAAAGGGTCAAAAGGGTCATTTTTGTGCCAAGATATTTAATTATGTTCCAGACAAAGCTTAAGTTTAAGGCAATATTTTTAAAAATCTAGCACCAATGAGGAGTCTGACATTCAGTCAAAAATTATAAGGCAGGCAAAGAAGCTGGGGTGTGTGGGAACCTCATGGAGGCCCACAGGCTGGAGCAGTGTCTGTGCGGAGGAAGGAAGTCAGAGAAAACAGGGGCCACACTGTGTTTGTCCCAGTGAGCCATTGAAAAGTCTTTGGCCAACTGAGGAGTTGGGAAAACATGCCTTCTTGCCTCTCCTACCAGAGAAAAGTACCTTCACCTTTTTCCTGACTCCTTGGGGAGCACTGAGCGAGTAAATGGCCTTCCTTTACAGATTAGCGGTGGGCACACACCCACCCACTGTTGGCCCTCACCCAGCCCTCCAAAGAGTGTCAGCACAGTGAGGAAGCAGGAAGAAGGGGCAGGTATGAGAGAAGCAGAAGTTCTGAGAGGAGGGCCTTTCCCCTTCGGAGAGAGGGAGGACACACGTCAGCCCTGCCTTCCAGCCTCAGATCCACCCCCTGTGAAATTTGCAATGCTGGAAATTTTACTAATGTCCAAGACTTGTTTGCTTGTTTGATTAAAATCAATCAGGGAGTGCCAACTACTTCGCAAGAGATTGTAAGCAACCTTCAGTGGAGGGCATCTATATGTCAAGGTCAGTGGAATAGATGTCAAAAATCTAAACCCACATAATGAAGGACGAAAGATACACAAAAACCTAACCTAATTATGAATTTAAATGAATTGGTTGCCAAGTGATAAAGAGCACTGATTCTCATTTTCTTCATCAGTAAAATAGAATTAATGATCTCTACCCAGCCTACCCCCAGAGAGCTGCCATCAGAATCCTCAAGGCTGTGAATGAGAATGTATCATTTTGGTGCAAGTAATAGAAAACTAATTAACCAAACATGATGGTGAAATCCAGGATGAGGTTCTCCATCTCCCCATCTCTGGGTCTGCTTGCTCCTATGCCAGCTCCTGTCTCAGCCTCTGCACAAGTGCTTCTGATACCCATTATCACAGCGCTGAGTCCAGCCAAACAGGAGCCCATTCCTAAATAGCATTAATAAAATCCCTGGAAGTGAGTCCCCTTAGCCTTGATTGGCTGAGTTGGGTCACGTGCCATCCATGAAACAATCACTGGCGCTAAAGCCATTGATTGCCTCAATCTAAGTCATGTGATCCAGCCCTGCATACAGTCAACTTCACAGAACCTCAGCTCTGAGCATGGGGCCGTGCAGATCACTGTGTTGACTTTCTCTATTCTCCTTCTCTCCTGACACAGACCCATTCTCTGCCAATTTCTGTGCCCTGGGAGGTGAATACCAGGGATGATGTCACCTGCAATCCCTTGTGCTTGGGCTTCTGGTTGGGTTTGGCCAGTGGGGATTACAGGCAGGAGACTGGAGGCTAATCGGGGAGTGATAGGTCAGGGTGCAGCCTTTATCTGCTGCATCTGCTGAAATAGCCATGTCCTTCCTCTGTGGCTGGGACTTCTCCTCATGTTTCCCACTCTTGTGAAGCTGCGGGGACCCTGTTTCTTCCCTTGGCCCCATGTAACACTCCTGCCATGCTCGTCTGTGGGCATATCACCTTTGCTGCTCCCTTAATCTGCCCTCCACTTTATTTAGTACTTCTAAATAAACTCTCTTCTTTGGAGTCATCCAGGGAGATATCTATTTCTTCCTGTGACACTTTATTAGTTATCTATTGCTTTAAAATGAAGTATCCTAAAGTATATATCATAAAGGAACCATAACCATAAACATTCTGTGCATTGGGAATTGAGGAGTGACTTAGCTACATGATTCTGGCTTGGGATACCCTAAGGCTTGCTGGGACTGGAAGTTTGCATCCAAGATGGCTCACTTACATAACTGGCAAATTAATGCTGGCTATTGCTAGAAGGACCCACTTCCTCACCACATGGACTTCCACATAGGGGAGGATCCAGAAGAAAGTAAGGCTGAAGCTGCAGTGTCTTTGTGTGATCTCATCTTGGATATCATGCTCGACTATTTCTGTAATAGCCTACTGGTTACCCAGGCCAACCCTCTACAGTGTGGGAAGGAACTATTCAAGGATGTGATCACCAGGAGGTGAGACTCACTGGGGCCACTTAGAGTGTGGCTGTCACAGACATTAACTGACATAATCTCTGAATTAAATTTAGGATGCTATTATCATCTAAAGTGGGGCTGATTGCCTAGTGCAAAGTGGGCAGCTATAAACCAGGGGCAGATCCTATAAATATAAGGAATTATGATTCTTGAATTCACCAGTAGCCCCCCTAAGCTGAGTAGGGGTCTTAGAAGAGCCACTATGGATGGGAGGACTGTCCCCCAAAAAATCCAAGTCAGGGGTGAGTGGGAAAAGGGAACAACTTTACCCAAAGGGATTCCTGGATTATCTCCCCTGGATTCAGCTGGTCCCACTCCAGCCCTGAAAACAGCTTCAGTACCCACTCTGTTCCAAGCCTACTCCCAGCATTTCACAGCCTTCATTGTGATGTTCGCTGCTACAATAGAAGTAACCTCTTGACCCACTAAGCTGGAGACCCCCTGTCTGGACTATCAATTCAGCAGCCCCTCTCTCCCTATCTGTTTTCCCTTCTGCTAACTCCTGTCTCTTTCCTTCCCGGGAGAATTAATGGAAGATATTTTTGGTTGATGGAAGATTGTTAGGCTTAGCCCTTGAAGCCAAGTGAATAGTCTCCCACCCTCATGTGGAGCCATCTGGATTTCTAGTGGGGGAGCCAAGCCAAAAGGGAGAATGGGTTCTCAATCAGGCATGCCAGGGACACCTGCCCGCCAGCCCAACCTGCTGTTTCCAAGATGGGAGGAGCGATTGCAACTCTGGGACTCAGTGCTAAGAGACAGTAGGACTGGGAGGAGCCTGGGAGACTGACACTTCTGTCCTCCTTGCGACGTAGATATGTGCACACGCACACTAGCAGATGCCAGCTCACACGCAAACAATCCATTTTACACATGGATCAACATACCAGCAAGATTCAGAAAGCCTCCTGCCCAACCCTAGCACCATATGCGTCACCTGATGTCAGCCCCTGGGAGCTTGGAAAAGTCAGGAAGCTCCATCCCTCAATCCTGAGATGCCCACAGCTAGCCTGATGATTTCTTCACATACTGGGCCCTCTGAACCCCGCTTCTGCTGAATCACTCAGGACTTACCCTCCTCGATGACTCCCAACATAGCTCTGGGCCACATTGGTCCAAATGCAGGGTTACCCTTCCTCGATTACAACAAATACCTTCCAAAAGACCTTTCCCATTCATGGGGGCTTGTGAGGAGTTCCGGTGAAGATTCAGGGCATGGCCAGAGGGAATTTGAACCAGAGGATGTCAGTTGAGTGACTTGAGTTGGACATTTCTTACTCCTGATCCAGGTCATCCGCAGACGCCCCCACCTTGTTTAGGGGCCAGCTCTACTCCAGTTGTCTCTCTCGTTTCCCACTCCTTTAGACCTTCTCCTTCCCTGCAGGGAAAATAACTCTGCCCTCCTTTGTCCTGCAGAGAAGCTGGCCTTCCTGGCTGCCGTTGATCCTGCCTTGTCTGGTACCTGGTGAGGCTCTTACCTTCTACCACCGAAGCTCAACATGTTTCTTCTATATCCAGGCCCTTCCCTCTTTAAGAGGAATTCTGGGCCTGACTTGCAGTGAATATAAACTCCATCTCCTTTACACACTAGGAAAGACTACCACCAACATGGGGAAGAATCCCAGGCTAGAACACTGGCAGCCCACCCCCTGGCACAGCGCCCTTTCTGAATCACCTGCCCATGAGTCACCAAGTCCTGCCAATTTTTCCTTTAACATTTCTCTAATCTTCGCCTTTCTTTCTTTTCTTCTGCCTGACTGCCGTGCAGCCCAAGCCCCCTGGCTCATACCAGGACTGCTGCTGCCCCAGCTGCTGAATCCAAGCTCTATGCCCCCACCCTTCCAGACTGATCTGCAACCCACCCAGTTTAAAATGAAGATTCCAACAGATTGCAAATTGCATGTCTCAGACTTTCGGGTCCATTGGTCAGCAATTTGGTTTTCCTGGTGGAGACTAATCTACTTAATAAAAATAGAATATACAGTAAAGCAAAATTAAATATTTCTAATCATGGGGATGCTGCATCTGCAGATGACCAAGTAAGGAGGGAGCGGGGAGGGCCAAAAGCCCAGAGGAGGCCAAGTGACACATGCTATAGACCTGCAAAGCTCCCTTGGCTCAGCCACCCCCCACCCCCAGTAACCCAAGCAGCCCCACTCATCGCTCTGGCTAGCTCCCCTCTGATGACTGTGCATAGTCAAAGTTTTGCCCAAATAGGAAAGCCATTCTTCGTTTCTCTACCTTCCTCACCCCACACATCCAGACCATCTCTAAGCCCTCCCATCCTGTGAGTCATGGACTCTTCTCCATCCGGGTCACCCTCATCTCTCACTTGCATTCCACAACACCTTCTAACTGCCCCCGTGCCTCCTGTCTTGCCCTTAGGTTCATCCATTTTCATAGAAAAGTCATTTTTTAAAAAGTTTTTTTTTTTAGGTGTAATTGACAAATAAGAATTATTTGTATATACATGTATTATTTAAGGGCTCCTACTTGCTGATTTTACCTGTGAACACGTAGTGAAATGATCACCCTAAGCAAACGAACATATATCCACCACCTCACACAGTTACCATTTCTCTCCTCCTCCTCGTCTGTCTGCCCTGCCTTCCTCCATTCTAGCCTTCCTGCCTGCCTGCTTGCCTGCCTTCCCTCCTTTCTTTTTGTGGTAAGAACTCTTTAGATCTTCCCTCTTGGCAAGTCTCAAGCACATTGCAAACATACTACACAGTGTTGTTACCTATAATCACCATGCTGCTCATAGATGCCCAGAATTTATTCATCCTGCGTAACCAGAAGGTTATACCCTGTGACAAACATGGCCCCACTGCTCCCTCCCCCGCGCCCCTGGCAGTCTCCATCCTCGTGTCTGCATGTGTGAGTCTGACTGTTGTAGATTCCACACATAATTGGCACAACACAGTATTTGCCTTTTGGTGTCTGGTTTATTTTATTTAATGTAATGTCCTCCAGGTCCATCCATGTTGTCACAAATGGCAGGATTCCCTTTTTTTTTTAAGAGCATGTTATACTTTTTTTTCTTTTCTTTTTTTTTTTTTTTTTTTTGAGGTAAGAGCATGTTATACTTCTTACCTCTTGATTTACAGTCCTTCTGTACTGCCCCTCCCCCCAATTTGGAACATGAGCTCCAAAGCCCTGCCCAGGGAGGCTCCCAACTTCCTTCCACTCCCATCCCCTTTGCCGCCCGTCACCTTGCCCTTCCTTCAGTTATCCAGAAAGTCAGCTGTCCTGTTTCCAGCCCTTTTCATAGGCTGTTCCTTCTGCCCAAACATCCCCTCCCCAACTTCATTGCCTGGCTAACCCACATTCATTTTTCCCTGTCCCCTCCAAGCCACCCCCTCATGAGAGAGGTGTCTGTCCTCTGGGGTACCGCTGCCCTCTGGACCCACCCTCTCCAAGCAGAACTCTCCTGCCTTGTAACTTTTCTTTTTAAACGTCACCTCCATTAGACTAGTGCTTCTAAAAGACGAGAATTGGGCTCAGTCATTGCAACTCCCCAACATCTAATGAAAACACACCATGCCATGTCTCAGAGTCAACACTGACCCTCATCTTAACCATGAGGAAAGGAACCAGAGAGAGAAAGGAGCATAATTATGGGGCACAGTGAGGTCAGTGACAAAACTGTAACTAGAACTCTGAACTTCCCACTTGAAGCCCACGAGTCTTTCTGGTTTAATTATAAAGAAAGAGTCTCAGCAAATATCATTCTGTGCAGGGGACACAAATGCCCTATCCTGACAGCCCATGGGGCATCCTTGATAAGCAGCCCCCTGGCCTGGGGCCTCTCCTCATCCCTCTCACACAGTAGAGCTACCTGAGCACTGCACCAAGCCAGTGCCCTTCCGGGCTCCCTGTCTTTGCACTTCTTAGCTCTTTCTAAGGAATCCTGCCCCCTATACTATGGAACTTGGTTCATCCAGCTCAGCTCAGTGTCATTAACTGACACCCCTGCGCTCCTGCTCCTTCCCTGCCCGGTGTCTGCAGTGCAGGCTCCATCCCACAGGAGGCAGTGACAAGTGCAGTTGAGGGTTTGGAGGAAGAAGCCATGGGCACTGCCCCCTTGGCCGAGACAGGGTGGGTAGCATTGTTAGGATGCCCTCACCAGGGAAGACTTGAATGGGGAAGGGCATTTTAATTGGCACATCTGGGCTTGTGCTTGGAGGACCAAGTCCTCATGCAGACCATATGGTAGACGGAGACCGTGGGGACCCAGTCAGAAAGCAGAAACCCAACTAGGTCTTTCAAACAGAGGGGATTTAGTACAGGGAATTGCTTAAAAAGCATGAGAAGATGAGAGGGGAATAAAAGGAACACTGAGACAGCCCAGAGATCCAAGTTGCGGGAAGGAACCGTTGCCACCCCCAGGGCTACAAGAGTGAAAGGAAGGGGTGAGGAGCTTAGGGACAAGGCCCACCCAGCTGGCAGCCAGCATCTGAAGAGGGCCACTGCCCACCTGCTCCTGGCACCTCTGAGGGGTGTGGGGGACTGGGGGTAGAGGCAGGGCGCTGACAGGGAGAAGACAGGAATGTGAAGCCCTTCCTTTCTCCTGTCTTCCTCTCTCCCTTGGAATCTTCTACTGGCAGCAGTTAATGGGCAGAGTCTGAGAGATGTGGGCCGAGCCTGCAGAGCCCAGCCCCACATCCCAGAGCCGAGGGAAGGGCAGTTTGGGAGCTGGGGACAACCACACAAGCCCCTTCTCTCCAGCTGTCCCCACTCGGATTTAAGCCCCTCTCCCCCATTTCTGAGGAGAGATTCTCACCCACCCCTCACACAGGTGAACGCTAGGTCTCCTTCATTCCTCTTCACATTTCACATTCCTCGGAGGACTGGCTTGGCCACTGGCCGGCTGGAGGCAGGCCCTGCAGCTCCCTAGAGAGCTGAGAGCCAGTTGCTAAATTGTCAGGAATTGGTGAGCCAGTTGTTAAATGGTTGATAGCTTGAAATCTGGCTTGCTTGGCATATTTGCACCATGGAAATTAGCAAACACTATACATCAAACTATACAAACATTGTACCCTCTGCCCCCACCCCCAAAAGTTGTTACCCATTTACCAGCACACCCCTGAGCAGGTCCCTCTTCTTCCTACTCCACCCCTGCTTCCTACCCTAGCCCAAGGTGGTTGGGACTCAGTCTGATCCCTTACATAGCACTTATTTTCAGATCAGGGACAGGGTCTTGGAAAGGAAGGCAGACAGCGTGTGGGTAGAAGCATGAGCTTGAAGCAGACACGTCTGTGTGAGTCCCGTTACACTGCCTACTACTTAGGGGACCCTAGGCAGATTTCACCCCCTCTGCTCCTCAGTTTCCTCATCTGGAAAATGGAGTTAATAATATCAGATAGGTGGACCCCCGCTAAAAAAAAATCTTAGATGAAATAAATACACAAATGTTTTAGCACAGCTAAACTAACTTAAGGAATGTTACCTCTGCTTGTTCTCCAGAGAAACCTGAGAGCAGAGATGAAGGGACTGGGCCCAGGTTCCCTTCCTAGAAAATGGCAGCGCTCAGCCTCGATCCACAGCTTCAGACCCCTTGTTCATTGCTCTTCCCATTATTCTAAGTTGAAGAGGAAATGTGCTTATGCTTGCACAGATCTCTGGCTCTTATTCAGGAAAACTCAAAGCTGTCAGTAAATATTAATCTATTCCAAGAGGGAGTATTATTTTGTTGGTGATGATGTTGCTATTTTTGCCTATAAAAAATGTGCCTCCTTAAAACATCCTTTCAAAAAGTTTTTAATAAAGTTTTTATGTTATTAAAATAATACATACCAGTTCAAGGATATTGGAAAATATTAAAAGTAAAAAGAAGAAGCCTTAATCACACAACCCAGGACCACCCGGTATTGATTGGGAATCATTTTTTACTTGGTAGGAGAATTTCTTATGTAATTGTGAACATACCATGTACATAATTTTTATCCTGTCTTTTTCACTTAATTATTGAGTGAGCTCACATAAATAACACTAATTGCTATACCACGGGTGTCTCAGACTATTAGTCAATTAACACAGTAAAAATGTACCACTCTCTCATGCAGAGATATTTCTGGTGGCGGGCATCATTTGCACAGGGACATTCATTAACAGACCCAGGCTCCTCCATTTGTGTTCCCACTGTTCTTTAGTTCTCAGTGCTCTCTGATACATCCCGTGGATCTGGCTGGCAGATGGAGGGAGCTCAAAGGGCATTGTGGGAGTTTTCATGGACCAGGTCTGGAATACTATAGGTCACTTCCACCCACATGCCACTGGCTAGATATGTCACATGGCCACACCTAATTCTAAGAGAGGTTGGAAAATGCTGCTAACCAGGTGCCCATGAGAAGGAAATGGATTTAGTGAACAGATAACCACTGTCTGACACAATCAAAATATCCCTTTTTCCAATCTTTTGTAACTTTAATAATATAAAATTCAAGTCTGTGTCACTTAGATCAAGTCATCTGCCATGGCTCCCCTTGCATTCAGAAGGAAGCCCAGCATCCTTGATAGTCTGCAAGTTCTGCATGACCACACACGTGCTCACCTTGCCAACCACATTCTGTATTTGTCTCCTTTTCAGCTACCATTTTCAGTTCCACTGACATTGTCTCAGGGACCCCAATCCCTGAGCTCTTTCCCACCTCGGGACCTTTGTGTTTGCAAGTCCCTCTCCCCGGTTGCTCTCCCTGTCACGCTTAGCTAACTCCATCAGGTCTCAGTGCCAATGCCACCTTCGCAGAGGCCCTCCCTGACCCCTAGTCTAAATTGGGGTCTTGTTGTGGCTCTTCCTTGTAATGCCCTGTTCCTTTCCTTCACATCACTTATTGTAATTTTAAGTATGTGTTTATCTGTGTTTGTATTTAATATTCATATCTCCCACTAGGCGACAGGTCCTTGCTATTGGTAGGACCGTGCTGACTTGACTCACTCTATCTGCTGCCTGCCTGGCAGGTGCCCCACAAGTGTCAGGTGCTGAACAGTGATGGTTGATTGAATGCATGAATCATAATATTTCATCATGTATCTGTATTGTAGTTCACTCCACTTTGCCCTATTCTTGGACAGTTTGTTCATTTCTGCATATGTTGCTATTCTAAACAAGCCTGACACTTGTATTCTAATTCGGAGGGGAGAGGGAGTTGGTTCCTCCTCTCTTGAGCCATCCACCCAGCCATCTCCTTTTGCTCCCCACTCCTCTCCATCCGCCCAGTGCTTTGAAACTTGTCCCCACTGAACCCCTTAGCCATATGCCCACAGTCCTTTCATTCACTGCCCAGCAGCGGCAGGCGACAATGGGCAGGCACACATCCATTCTGCCCCTCTAAACCCACTGCAAAGACCCACTGGATACATCAAACTTGCCTCATAATTTGAACCCATGAAAAATCCAAAGAATTATCAGGATAAGAAAATACTTCAAATAGTATACAAAATAGGACTTGTCCTTTAACCCAAAGAACATCCTCAGGGGGAGGGGGAATTGAATGTTTTTCACCTTTGCAAAGCACGTGGGGATGTCTACCTGGATTGTTTGCTGTTTGTCTTTTAAGTCCTGCATTCCCTTGGGAAACAGAGGACACCTCTTCCTCAAGCCGACACGATGCAGATCTCGACCCTTTATGGAAAATCTAACCAGCTATCTGGCCCCCAGTGCTTTGTCTAAGTCCTCATTATTCATTGGTCTGTGTGAAGGTCAGGGGCTGGCAGCCAGGGTGTCCGGGGTGGGCTGAACTCATCCGCGCAGGTAGCCAGGTGCCTCCCCATCCAGCAGCCAACCTGGGTCTCTCCTGGCCCTTCAGCTCCCATCTCCTTGGCGATGTCACTGCCGGTGTGATATGTCAGGACAGGTCTGTGACTCAGATAAGCCCACATGCTCACACCTCCCCGAGACAAACCAGACAGCCCCAGACAGGGGTGCGCAAGTCCCCCTGAGTGCACTATCCTCTGCAGACTGTCCATCTGTAGGGGCTCCTGGAAGCTGGGCTGCCTCCAGCTCCCACCCAAGACAAATTGTGTTCCAGGGCAGAGTATCCCTATTCTCTGCTGTGAGGTTGAAGGAGCCTAAAAAAACAAAACATGTTCTCAAGAAGGTTTGACTTGTACACTTCATAAGCTCCTGTTGGAATGGATTTTGTTCCTGCTTAGTAGTGAAATAAGAATGGACAGTGGAAACAGAATTAATTTTTCTAAGAGGCTACTGGGGAATCCTACTGGCTGCTGAATCCCTCGGGTATATTTTACCCTCCACTGAGTTTTCTGGGGGTTCTGAGCTGACATCAGGGGGAATTTTGCTAATCAGATTAGCTGGAGGGATGATTAAGTGTTACCCTTTATGTATACCAGCCTGGGGTATGCCCTTTTTATAAATGTTTTCCTTAATTGTCACAAGCAACACTGAGAAGTAAGTATCATTTTTCAAACTACTTTTCAAACAGGGAAATTGATGCTCAGATACACTCAGTGACTGTCCCAGGTCACACTGTGGTACAGTCTTATCTGGCAGATGCAGAAACTTAACTTTCTTCCTATATGTTATCATATGCATTCTGGAGATTTCTCTGAAAAAAAGATGGTCTTGTTCCCAGTTCAAACTGAACTGTTAGTTTGGATTAATTTTTATGAAACAGACTGCTTTCTTTGACATTAGTAGGATCTCTTTTAGGAAAAAGAAAAAAATACAAAACTTGAATCCTTATAAAGTATCCACTTGAAGGCTTTGCTCCCTTACTTTATTTGCATTCCAAATCAGCTCTGTGGTCATTCTTATAAACTCCTCGGAAGTTGAAATTCATTATCAGTCAGCATGCAGTCAAAACAGAACCACTTCAGGCATTTCAGAGGGAGATTTAATACAGGAAACTGGTTACGAGTTTGTTGGAAGGGATGGAGGAGCAAAGCAGGTAGGTGCTGTCACCAGAGATAAGTATTTACAGAAAGCTGCCAAGCCCCTGGGGCTGGAGGAATGGAGAGGGATATGGTGTTACCCTTGCCTCTGAAATGCCTGAAGTCGTTTCCATTTTCTTGACTGGATGCTGTTTGATAATGGATTCTAGCTTCTGAGTTTATAAGAATGGCCACACAGCAGATTTGGAATACAAATAAAATCATGAAAGTAAAACTGCTAGCTAGCATGGTGGCCTCTGGGGCTGCAGCCACTGCTGTTCCTGCTGTAGCTGGGACCCCACCACTGGCCACTGAGAAGGCAGCAGGAGCCTCCTCCCTCCACCCCCCGATCCACACACACCAGCTGTGCAGGGCCCCTGGTCCCCACAGACACCTGCAGTCACTCAGAGCTCCTGCCGTTGCAACCAAAGCAGGAAAAAAATCACTTTTCCCTTATGCACACTTATGCTTCCCTTATGTGTCCCATGAATGCTTCTCATTAGCAAAACCTAAATGGAAAGCAGCTGGCAGGGGATTGTGGGAAATGTGGTTTCCAGGCTTCAGGCCCCTACACCCCAGAGCAGGATAGGGAAGTTGAGCATAGAGCATGAACCGGTGACAGCTGTCAGTCATCACCCAGCCAGAACCACCAAAGTCCACTGGCTGGAAATTTATTTCATCATGTGGGTTGATCTCCAGTGGACGTGCTGATGCTGTTACAGCCTGGGATTGAATACGGCAGAGGGTTAGCATTTATATGTAAAGAATACGTGTGGAGAGAAGAGCAAAGGAAAACCGCCCCTCGAGCTGGGGTTTTAGAAGTCAAAGCTGGCCCAGCCTCCCTGGCTGAAATGCCAGGACACAAGGAAGCTGGGGGATCTGATTGCCACATGGGCTTCACTCAGTGTCCTCTGTCACTCAGGCTCCTTCATTGTGCAAGAAAGACTCAGTCCTGGTGATCTTTGATTGCAGATGTCTTAGGTCTGATTTCTTAGGAAACACAACTGACACAAAGATTTGCATCCAGGAGGTAATCAGGGAGTGTGCTCAGAACTAAACCCGGAGGGAGTAAGTAAAGACCTTAGGGCGGAGGAACAAGTGGAATGTGGTGCTGCTGCAATCTGGCCTCAGCCCTTCCCCTGGGGACGTCTGGAACCCAGGCTTGTAGCTATTGTCCTGCGTTAAGACAAGCAGGCCAGCACTATGTATCCCTGATCCCTGCATGAAAGCTGCCCCCAGCAAGGGGCAGGGCCGTAAGTGACACAACTAGCCATGGTGCAGGGCAACTGGACTGAGATGCCAGCCATTGGGGAAATGAAGGAGCCTTAGGGCAACACCCCCAGTTCCCTCCACCCCCAGGAGTAGAGCGGAAGTCCACTGCTGCTCCACCAGTGCTCATCCACATTGGTGGTGCACTCTGAGCCGGCAGGACAGTGAAACTGGCCACCAGCCCAGCTAAGCCACTGTCACCTTACACCTGGATTACCAGCGGGAGCCTCCAGTCTCTGCTTCCACTCCCCTGCACCACCATCCCCTCTCAGAGCCATCTTCTCCTGTCTTAGATCAGATCACTGTTCTGCAATGCTTGACCTCCCATCCCTGGCTCTTGGTGCTCTTAGAATCACCTCCAGAGCTCTCATCCTGGCCTCCAGGACAATGTGACCCAGCCCCCTACCTACCAGCACCCTCGCTGCATGCCATACTCTGATCCCCTCTGTTCCTGCCCACCTGAGGGCCTTCACCCTGGCTCTTCCTCTCGCCTGGACTATCTCCTGCCTGTGAGGTCTTCCCTGACCAAATAGATGCCCTCTGCTCGCCCAGATACTCCCTTCTCATGTTCCTCACAGCACTCATTACTAACTGAAATGTTCTGGTACGTCTACTGGAAAATGTGTCTGTCCCTCCTAATAAAATACGAGCTCTCCAAGATCAGGAGTCAACTCCTGGGACAGTACTGGCACAGTGTAGGTTGACATTTGTGGAAGGTCATGTGAATTGAGGGCACAGCCTCAGGGCAGAATTTCATGAAAAGCACCTGCTCAACTTGGGCCTTCTCACCATGGTGGGCTTGACTGGGATGGTGGCCCCAACCCCATATGGTCAGAGGAGCAAAACAGGCTTCATCATCAACCCAGGGACACCGTGGTAGGTCCATCAGGTGGACTCACATGGCACCTCTGTGTCCCCCAAAGTGGTGGTCTCCCAGCTCGTCGCTCGGGATAGCACTGCCCTTGCGTGTGTGTAGGGTAAGTGAATTAATCAGGCTCTTTGTGCCACTAGCTTCCATAGTTGTCACCTGTGGCTTTGATCGTGTTAACGCAAAAGGCACTTGGAAGTGGGCGCAGGGCACGTGTGCCAGATTGTGGACACCAGGAGCATGGGTGTGTGCACGTGTAAGCGTGCACGCCTGAGCCTAGAGGTCATGGATATGAGGAGGACTATGGGGGACAGCTAGGAGAGGATGAGAGGCGTGACTACAGAAGAGACGAGACCATGAGAGAACGCCAGAAAGAACCTAGTGAAAGAATAAAGATTTGTGGGGGGCTGGGAGCCTCAGTTGCCTCCCGAGCCTCCCAGCCCCTCTGCCTGCCCCACCCACCTCCCCGCACCTGGTTGCCACTAGAGTGTGTCCGTCATGACTCGGTTACCACGGTCACAGAATGCTCAGCCTTCTCCCGTTGGCTGGTGGGGTGGGGGGCTCAGTTACCTGGGAGCTGTTATCTCTGAGAGGTGGAGACACCTTGACCCAACAGTTTACCCCTTTGCCAGCTGAAATCACGTGACATGGAGACATGCCAAGGGTTAAAAAGCTTTCTGGTGCTTAAAATCTCTTTTATTTCAGCCTTCTATTATCAGATGTGGTTTAATTAGAATGACTACTGAGACTCTCCCCTTGTAAACCAGGACCTTGCTTGATGCATAACTCAGGAACTTGCCTGAGAGGGCGCTTTTCCAGGTTTGTGATGCTCGGACACTGGTCTCCTTTCACTGTGTTATCTGAGAAATTAAGGCGCTGGGAATAGCTACTGTTCGGAAAAATAGTGAGTAAAATAAAATCTGACAGCTCTTACTTCAAAGGTGAACTACTTTTGTTTAAAAAGTTCACCTTACTTCAAAGGTGAACTACTTTTGTCCTCACCCCCACCCCATAATCTCCAGTGTCATTCTAGCCAAGCTTTGAATACCTTTTCATAGACTTTTTAATTTAATAACGATGTTGCGGAAGTCCTTGGAATTCTTCAAAGCTTAGCAGGAGAGGGGTGAATTAGTTAGATCCTCACCTTTGTCACACCACAAAATGCCTTCTTTGGGGACAGTGTCTGCCTCTTTCCCACCCATGCAAAGTGAGCCATTTGCATAAAAGTGATCCTTGTGGAAGATGTTCTGTGTTTTTCAATCATCCTTCGAAGTAAAATCACAGCTCCTGTCTCACCTTACACTGAAGTGTTTTCACACTCCAGGGAATTGCTTACCATCACCTGAATATAGAATTTGGTGGGCGTGAGGTTTCAAACTGATACTACTTGCAGCTGTTTTCAGGATTTCAAAAAGGTGTCAAAGTGGCCTTAGAGGGTGTTTCTCATTTTGAGAACTGGTTGAGTGGTTCTCTTCATTACGAAAGCTGCAAGGCTTCAGACGACGGGTTTCCACCAGGGGGAAAGAGATTATGGTGCTTTCTCCAGAGAACTGAACGGGATCCAAAGTAGCCCCCTTGTCTCAATCCTATTATCTAAGGATACATGAGCATAACTGTGGAGAGGAAAGCAGGGTGCCTTTACAACAATTTTTATCTCTAATTTCGTGTTAATGGAAAGGTAGAAAGGGTTCTGTTTCTGGGTGGGAAACAACATGCTGTAGTGACAATGCATTAAAATCAAACTTGGACTTGAATCCAGCAGCCTCACTCCCAATGACCTTATATATAGTGCATAACCTCAGTCTTAGTTTCTTGAGCTATAAAATCAGGATCATCCTCCCTTTCTACTCAACCTTGTCATAAAGATTCATGATATGTCATTTTCCTTTCATTGTTGTAGAAGTTCTAGTTGGGCCATAAAATGACAAGAAGAGACCACTCACCCTCTCTTTATACCCCAGTTTATTTAGCCCAGCATATGGGAGCCTGGTATCAGCCAGCAAAGCAGATGTGACAGATGACGCTATCTTTTGACCCCGGGGTCCCTAATGAGGGGTGCTCAGCTGCCTGTGACACTGGTCAGGTCTCACTGGTTCAAGAAGCTTAATTTTGTGCTGCTCCACGGCCCAATTATAATTGGGGCTGACGTCACCACTCAGAAAGAACTTTTTACAGCATTCTCTGTCCTTAATAAGAAATACTAACTGACCTTCTATCCCCTTCTGATCTCAAGTCATACAGCCTCAGCAGAGCCTCACATCTTTATGGGTGGGAGCCTGGGAAGAGAGTCAGGCCAGGCCCCAGACACTACATCTCTGCCTTCACCTTCATCCAGCACCCTGGAAGACTCTCCCCAGACAAAGTGGGACACGTGGGTGTTTAATAAATAGTCATAATGATAATGATTTGCATATCTTGGCTTTAATTCATGTGTATTAGCTCCATTACTGATTTTGTGCTTTTTCAAATTAACCAGATAATGTCATAAGCAGCTTAGAAACAATTACTTTAATTTTGCATGTGTGGTCCAGCCGGAGTCTATTTTTTTCTCCAATATTAATAATCACATCTTACAATTAATGAATTTCCATTGAAGTCGGTACTGTCTGGGCTAACATGGCATTTCTCCCTTTGTTCTTGTTTTGTTTTGTTTTTAGGGTCAAGTTGTGTTCCGGAATGGGGAGAGAATGGGAACCATTAAATTTACTCAATTTCAAGGTAGGCTTTTTGATGCTTATTCTTTCTGGTTGATGAATTCTGTATTCAGAGATGTTGTGTTTATGCAATAACATGCATCAAAAGAAATGAAAGTATGATGTTCCAGATAAGAGAAGAAAGATTCAATAGAAAACACTTCTCGCTGAAAACATTAGTTTCAACTAATTTAATGTATTTTTCTCAACTACATTGCTTCCCAGGCCTGTTCAGCCTGCCCACATGATTCTGAGAGGTTCCTGAAAGTGTAGGGGGTGGCAGTTAAGTCAGTTCCAACAGTCTGAGAAACTTGCATTGTTCTTGGTTTGGGTTGTAGAAATTGCATTGTTTTGGTTTTGATTGTAGAAATTGTCAAACTCTGAAGTTGAGTGACTCTCATAATGAAGCCCACGTACTCATCACCTGGCTCCAACCATTATCAACGTAGTGCCGATTTTGCTTTATCTTTCCTCACCCTGTTCGGGTAATGTTTCAAAGCCACTTCCAGACATTATCTCATTTCAATCTATAAATACTATAGTATGCATTTCTACCTGATAAGGACTTTTAAAAACATAACCACTGTATTATCACGCCTGAAACATTGGACAACAGTTCTTAATATCCTTTCATCCCCTGTCTGTATTGATCCTCTGATTAGCTCAAAAATGTCTCTGCTGCCAGTTTGGTGGAGAATCCACACGAGGTCTGCTCATTGCATCTGGCTGATGTGTCTCTTCAGTCTCTTTGAATCGACAATTATCACACACACACACTTTTTATAGGCCATTTATTTCTTTAGAAAACCAAGTCATGTGTTGGACTTTTATGCTGTCAGAGTTGGAAGGGGGTCTCAGCAATCCCCCAGACCAAGTAATTTGTAAGATGAAGATAAAACAGAGTCCCAGGGAGGAGAGTGACTCGTCAGAGCCCCCGGGTCCCAGTGAAGAGCAGGGCCAGGCTTTCCTCCAGGTGGACACCCCAGGTCAGCCAGTCGTGTCAGGAGCAAGGCTATTAACAGAAACCACTAGAGAGAACATTCATCAGTGCAGTGGTTTTCAGCATCTTGTTGTTTCTGGAAAATTCAGCAATAAGAGCAGTGCTTCTGTGACTCCTCACTTTGAGCAGAGCCTAAAGCCATGCAGGGGGAAGCAGGAGATGAAATGGAGTTATTCAGATTCATTCAGACAAATCCCAACCAAATTCAGATCAATCAGGAGAGGTGTTCTTCGGGACCATAGCTCCGAAATGCAATCTCGTAGATTTCCCCATTTGTCTTTCCATGGCAGGTAATTGAAACGCATGTCAGCTCTCTGGCGTGCACAAAAGATGTAATTTTGGGCAAACGTAATTATTTCCCCATTTGTTAAGTCTTACTTCTTCATTGGTGGAACAAAGTAAGCCTTGGCAAAGATACTTATTCTTTTTTTTTATTATTATTTGAATGATTGCAACTAAATTCTCTTGTCACATTTCCAGTTCTCAAATTATATCATTCTAGGGGAATATTTTGTAAAATATTGATTGGCCGATCACAGCTACAAATGCATGCCATATTTATTGCCTTTTTCTCTCTTTGTATGTGAGGACTAGATACCAACTCCAGTGATCAGTTTTTAGCCATATCTGGCTTTATAAGGATAGCAGTGTAGCAAACAGTAGCTGAGAGGTGTGTCTGAGCTCAAGTTTATAGACCTTAGGGCAAGTGACTCAGCCTCTCTGAGCCTCAGTTGTCTTCATCTGTAAAGTAAGAATATAATCCCACCTACCCACCTGAGATGTGGGAAGAACTAGATGATATAACACATATCATAAGGGCAGGGCCTCCCCGGTGGCGCAGCAGGTTGAATGCAGTGCCATGAAGCTGTCCGCAGCCTCTGCAGTGCAAGTTCAATTCCCGGCCGGCCAGAGAGATTCCCACATGGCACAGCAGACGTCTCCTGTCTTGCCCACTGCTCCCCTCAGCAGTGTTTTCAGTACGTCTGCCTTTTCTGCTCCCTACTCTGTCTCTGGTGAATCTTCTCACCCTCCCATGCCTCTGGCCCATACCCCAGTTCTTGTATAAATAAAAATAAATCTAAAAAAAAAGAAACCTCATTTAAAAAAAAAATAAGTACATATATATTTTTGTTCAACAAGTAGTAGCAATTATGAGTCATACTTTTTCAAAAATCATGAGACTTTTTTTGAAACAAATCCAGTTTTTCTTGGTATATTGTGACCCTCTGTTGCCTTTTTGTCTGCCTACCCCTGAGAGCTGCCTCCACATTTAATGATATGCAGGATATCAGATGGGGAGGGCATTAAAGATGATGAGATCATCTTTAATGAATGTCCCATAACTTGGTGGTATAAATGGGGAAACTGAAGCCCCAGGGAAGAGGTATTCCCCTCAGGGACACACGGCTGGGCAGTGGCAAAGCTGAGACAGCTTCTCATTTGCACAAAGTTGCTTCCCATCCACCTCTCTCCACCTCCAGAGTGCCAGCAGCTTCCACACACCCATACTCTAGAGTCTTCCCTTTGCCCCATCTGTGTCCAACTTTTATTGAACGTCACAGCTGGACTTGCAGATACTCATCTTTATATGTTTTCAGAAGAGATTGATCTTGTTGACAGAGAGATGCTGTGTTATTTGAGGACTGAACTGAGCCACTGGAGTGCTGGGGCCATGTTCAAACCAGCACAACAGAGCCAAGTTCAAAGGCTCTCAGAGTTGCTTTGTCTGCCCAGATGGAGGGGCCCTGAATTATTGAATAAGCTGCCCAAGTTGGAAGGGCTTCTGGTTACCATCTCATTTCACAGAGGGAAACTGAGGCCCAGGCAGGGGAAATAATTTGTCTGGAGTAAGACCTGACTCACTGTGGGCTGGTCCAGATTTTGTTTTCTGGGACCTTCCAGGAATTGACCCAGAGGGTAGGCCTCTCCCCCACCTTGGGGTTAATGGTTCATAAATTGCCTCATGAAGCTTCTAAATGGGGTCACTGTGTTGCTTTCTGCTGCGCCCTTCACTCCCTCTCTCTTGGTGTCTATTTGTCTCACCCTAACCTCCTGCCCTCTATTTAGAGGGGACAGTGGCACAGCAGTGCTCATGACAGAGCTGACTCACAGCCCAGCAGCAGGAGGGGCTCCCTTTTCAGGGTCTGGTCCTGGACTCACCCCCAGACAGCCTGGGATCTTGGAAGTGGGCCCATCCCACCCTTCCTCTGAAGACCTCCTGAGGCACTTGAGCTTCTCATTTGCACAAAGCTGCTAGAATCTTCTAAACGCTTTTGTAGGAGGCTCTATAGACTCCTTTGCAAAGCTACAACACAAATGAGTTGAAACAGGAGGCGGCTTTGGGAAGAAGACTAAAAGAGAAGACAGGAAGCCACGTCCTTCTGCACTCCAGGATTCTGAGGCTGCAGGGTTGGCACCGCAAGCGCCTAGCAGTCGGTAGGCCCCAGTCCAAGTTGATTGAATTAATTTGATGGCAAAATACCTGGATTCCAGTGTTTGCTCTGAAGTTTCACAACAGTGTGACCTTGGGCAAGTCCCTCATCCTCCTAAACCCCAGTCTCCCACTCTGGAAAATGGGACACTGCTGGGGCAGGTGTGTGGGCAAGTGAAATGTGGCTCTATAAACTTGCAAGCGCGGGGAAGCTCATCACATTGCTAGCATGCTGCCTGGGTCCTGGCACCGCTGGGGACGCTTACTGAATTGGTTAATGACATGGCTGGTGGAAATTTAAGAACATTTTCATTGACTCGTGACTTTTGGTAACCTGCTTCAAGGTAGCATGTCTGGCAAACAGTAGTTAAGCCTTGACAACAGAAATGTGAACCAAAGCTAATGCTGTTCCAGACTGTAGAAACTGTCCTTTTTGCACACCTAGAAGTGCTGGTTAAAAAAAGCTGTTCTAGTGCCTCCCCAGTGGCGCAGCAGTTGAGCACTGGGTTGCGAAGCTGCGGGAAGCCTCTGCAGTGCCTGTTTGATCCCCGGCTGCTCCCCGGCCACCGGAGGAAGGTCCCACATGGTGCTTAGACCTCTCCTGCCGCCTGCTGCTCCCCTCAGCAGTGTACTTCGTCAGTCTGCCTGTTCTGCTCTCTGCTCTGGCTCTGGTGAATTCTCTCACCCTCCCGTGCTTCTGACTGTACCCAGTGCTTGTATAAATAAATAAATAAATCTTTAAAAAAAAAAAAAAAACTGTTCTAAAATAATGCCCACATGCCCTCCAGAGGTCAAGTCATTTTAAATCCAAGGAGGGTTCTAAGAATGATCTTCCTTATGCCTGGCTTCTCTCCTCTAGTCTGTTTTCAAGGTTTCTTAGATCCCTCACTTGGGTAAATGTGGTGCAGATTTTGTCAGTGGCCCACCCGTACCCCCTGAGCATCCACCTCCCAGAACAAACTCTTAGTAAGAAGAGCCACAACTCCTGATCTATGTGAGAAACAGGCCAGGTAGCCCCACAACTTCTGACCTATGTGAGAAACAGGCCAGGTATCCGGGAGCTCACACTGGCAGGGCAGCCCAGAGCCAGGGGTGCATGGGGAACAGGGAGTCAGTAACCTGGCATCCTTTCCCCTCTCTCTCCAAGGTATGTTCTTCTCAGTCTCCCAGAGGTCCCCAGTGGGAATGAGCCTCGGTTGCTCTCCCAGATACACCTTGTGCTCCTTCTCTTCCCTTCCCAGTCTCAGGTCCCCACGCCTGTATCCCAGCACTTCGGGGCACCTCCCAGATAAATGACGTGTATCCTTGTCCTGGTCTCAGGCACTATTCTGAGGCAGCCCCCATGGCGTAGGCGAGAAAGGCGTTAGCTGCCTGCTGACCACACACGTTGGATGGAGTAGAGCTAGGTCAGAACCCCTTGCAACTCCAAGCTTGGCGCCCCTCCCCCATGCTATCTCCAACTTCCACGAAGCCACACGTAGAAGAGGATGAATATGAGGGAATTGGCTTTTTTTTTCCCTCGGGGAAAAAAAGAATCCATGTTACTGGTGAAATCTAAACATGGCTCAGAATTTACAGCAGGGAAGGAAGTTGAGCGAAGCCATGATTAGAGCCTTGTTTATGCTGTTCTTGGTGAAATCTCAGCATCTGCCGCTCGCGCTCACCGTCCCTGCCTTCATTAGCCCTGTTTGTAAGAATCTCGGTGAATGATAATGTGCTTGAATGTCACACTGCTTCTGTGCAACATAAAGGACTCAGGCTTTGGCGTCTGATATTCCGGCTCCTGATTTAAAGGGACGGGGTCTCCTAACATTCCAACAATATAATTGTCATTCAGAACTTACCCATTGAAATGTAGGCTTGTCCTTCTCGTTTGCAGACATTAATTACCTTTTGGTCTTCGGGGTAACAGATCCAGTTCCATTCAGCCAGCATTTCCTGAGCATCTGCCAGGCGCTTTACCAAGTCCTCTGGGGGAAGCTAAGTTGAATAAGATACAGTTTGTGCTCCCCACCCCAGGGGCTTCATAATCTCTCTGGACAAGTGCCAGCACCTATAAAAGCAGGAAGATAATTTCCCAGAACCTACTAGAAAACTTTCAGAGTTGCTTTGACCCCAGTTTGAGACTCTTGCCCCTGATTTTTAATATCCTTTGCCTTCTGTTAAGGCAGGAATTATACTCTCTTCACCAAGCCATGGGGCTGCAAAGGCCCGTTTGTCGAGCTGCCACTCGACTTCATATAATTGAGTGGAGACATAGTCCATTAAAGGGCAGGATGCCCCAAGGGGCTTGTAGTTCAGCGGGAATGGGAGGACATATGTGAATGTGGGGGCCCGACCTTGACACCTTCTGGCCCTCCCCATCCAGGCTTTGCCTTCCAGGGATCCCAAGGATGGTGGCATGAAATACAGAATTATTTAGCAGATCTTGAGTTCCATTGAACCATAGGCTCTCCTCATTGAAGGGAATCCAGACTCTTTATGGCATTGCCTCTGCTTGAATGCCTCCAGTGACAGGGAACTCATCCCCTATCATATGGAAAGAATACGAACTTTGAGGTATGTGTGCCTGATTTTTGCTAACCAGGCACTGTGGCTTAATGGCTCTGGGCCATCATTTTAGCATTTACTTTCAAAGAGTAAAGTAGGAGGGGATCATTTTTATTGCCTTGAGAATGATGGTGAGAATTCAACAACATGAGGCTGTGAATGTCCCTGCCTGAGGCTGTCACAGAGAAGGGTCACAGCAACTGTGGTCTTCTTTCTCTCTAGGGCACTCTTCACAATGATCCCAGATATAGCCCTTTCCAGAATTTCTTGAGAAAAATGCAATCTTGCTTCCTCAGGACAAACTTCACACTCCTCATCTCATCGGACATGCTTATTATTAGTCTCTTATTTGTTGCTTTGTACCTTTATTTCCATCATTTATTCTCACACCCTACCTCCAGCTCTCCCCATGAAAGGCAGCCACTCTAAGTGTTCAATGCAGATATTGCACTTGTAGGTATCCTTGCAAAATGTGTTTTGCTGTTTTGCATGTATATGTTTTGATGTATGTTTTGTTGCATGTATACATTATTGCAACTGGACTATATTTCTTTTTGTTTCTTTGTTTTGCCCCACTCAGCACTTTGTTTATTGGCATGTCTTAGGCTGTGGCTTCTCACTGCCCCCTCCCTGGAACCTGCCCATACTCCACCCACCCACTCTCCCAGTGACAGACTCCGAAGTCACCTTCAAGTCCCTGCCTCTACAAATAACAAGTGTCCTTGTCCTTCCAGACCTAACTGGGCAATTCTTTAGGACAAATGATCATAGGTGTGCTAAGGCCAAGGGCACCCTAAATCTGCATGGTGGCTCCTTCTGTGGCCAAGCCTGTCCCCCTCCTGTGTGCCTCCCTCCCCCCAATACTTGGTGTTCCCCAGCCCGCTCACTTTTTGGCAATCTGAAGGTATAAATTAATATATTGGGTTTGGAATATTACTTCTCTGATTACTAATGAGTTTGGACCTTTCTTCCTGTGCTTATTAGCCATCTGTTGTCTTTCTGATCCTGTATCCACTTTTATTTTGAGGATACTGTGTCTTTTGTTGTTGATTTCCAAGAGTTCCTTATATAATCTAGCTCTCAGGTCTTTGCTGACTTTAAACTTTGCAAGTATCTTCTACTTAGCCAGTTGTCTATATGTCTATAAACTTAAAGTCCTCATTGCTTAGAAGTTTTTGATTTTGATGTGAATACATTCTATTTTACCCCTGTGGTTTGGGCTGTTAGTTTCTTGTTTCTCAGTAGTCACATCCTGGTACCTGCCTGGCTGGTGCTGGCTAGCACTGAGGGTGTGAGATGGGTAAGATGCCCCCAGGGCACTCTGGGTCCAGTGAGAGGAGACCCAGGATCCCAAGTGGGCAAGACAGGTGATCCAGGCATTCAGAGGACACTCAGCTCCACCTGACAGACTCTAGAGTACCTGAGAGGTGACATCTGAGATAAATTTTAAAGGACCAATGGGAGTTCACCGAGAACAGGAGAGAAAAGGTGCCTGGTGCGGATAATCTGTGGTATTTATGTGACCTGTGTCCCCTGAGGTACTTAGCTTTTGCCCCTGGGCCAGTTGACTTAAGTCAATGGACAAACCTACCTCTGGCAGGGTTGTTATATTCCCAGGGCGTTCAACTCATGTCCACCTGGCCTGTTAGATATCTCAAAACAAAAATTAGTGAAGTTAACTTATTAAAAATGTGGCAGCGGCGTGTTGTCTGTGAAGAGAGAGAAAAGTGTGAGTGAGGCCCTAGACCAAGGACGTGCCAGACCATCTCTGCTTGGTGCCGCTGACAGCGCTATTTTCTTCCACCCCGTCTACCCCATGAGAGGAGAGTGTCCCTCTGGAGCCGTCCGCAGGACATGACCAAACATGGAAAGAGGTGGGGTACAGGATTCCATCCAGAGGAGTAGCTGGTCATGTTAGAGTTGAGCAGGATCAAGGTCCTGTCACCCAGCTGGGGTTCTTGCCTGCCCCTGAGTCCTGGAGCTTTATTGGGGGCGGAGGGATGGAGGGGAGAGGACCTCTATGGGGTGTGGGGACTGGGGTGGAGACATTTTATAGAATCTTTGATTTTTTTTGAGCCACCTTTTGTTTCACACCTTAGAGTATGTGTGTGTTTGAAACAATTAAACTTTGAAGGAGATAGATAGACAGACACAGTCTCCCACAATTGAGAACTAGAGCCAATGAAGGAAGAATGGGCACTAAGAGGTGAAGGGAGTCGGGCCCCTATAGTAGGATGTGGGGACACCCCTATAGCAGGAGGTCAGCACCCTTCAAGCTGGTTCCCCTGCCCAGGATGGGGGGCTGCAGGGCAGGAGGGAGGCAGGTCACTCTGGTGAAAGCCCATTTCCAGCTGCCTCGTGGATGGCTCAGCCACCTTAGTGGATATTCTCAGACTGGACTTTTAGGCCACTTAATTCTCACCTGTAAGACCTATTTTCTTTACATAGCCTCTAAGTCTATAGTTGGAAATAAAGAAGGCACTTTTTAAAGGGAACACACCCTTTTTGCCCCACAACTAGGAACCATACTGCAGGAAAAGGGGCTCTTAGTCTCACAGTAATTTTAGCCTTTGGGAACAGAAAGTGCCAATATTGGCAGGCCCTCAGTCTACTCTTGTGGTTTTTCTACTCTGGAAACACATGAGGGTCACTTTAGGGAACTTTTAAAGTACTGATACCCAGGATCCATCCCTCAGTCCCTCAGAGTCTCTAATATGCAGGTCTATGTTGGCACCAGGCATCTGTATTTTCCAGAAGTTTCCCAGGTGACTCTAATGCCCACCCAGGGATGAGAGCCACTGGAATCCCTGCAGTGCAGTTTGCAGATAGAGAAATTGAGGCCCGGAACAAGGGACTGGGTTGTCCAGGTCATACAGATAGTCCATGGCACTGCAGCAGGGCTCATGGAGCAGGTCAGCCGGTGACCTCACAGCCTCTCCCCCTCTGCTCGATTCCCCCCAACCACCCTACCCATCCTATGGATCTTTCCAGAAGATCCACACTCTGCAAGATCCAATCAGTATTCTTATGAGCAGTTAATGTTGTTTGCACAAAGATGTTTATTAGAAGCCCAAGAGTTAAAAGTTGGATCTGCTGGGTGTCTGTAGTAGTCACCCTCTTCCCCACTCTGGGCCATGGGTGAATGGAAGAACACAGAGGTACTGTCCACCCACAGACCAGGAGGGTCCCTGGATAGAACATGGGGAGTGAGACCCTATGCTCTGGGACTTCAGAAGCAAGGCTTCACATTCTACCCAGGAATCATAAGACCTGAGCAAAGCTCCAACAATAGGAACTGTCACCAGGTACCCTGAACCCACAGCAACTGGGGTGCTGGAAGGGAAGAGCAGTACTCAGGGAAGGCTTTCTGGAAGAGATGGGAAGGGTTTGGGCATGTTGGTTTGAAAGAGGAAGGGGAGACCACCTTCCAAGCAGAGGGACCATTACAGGTTATGATGGTATAAGAGAAGGGGGTGAATGGGGACCCAGCAAATCATTCCCAGTAACTTTTACCATGACTCAAATAACTACAATTTGTTGAACAATGACTACAAGTTATCTCTCAGCCAGAAACTGCCTCTGTTCTCCTCTTTAGCCCTTAGGACTACTCTTAAAGTTGCCATTTTACTGTTATGACTACCTGTCACAAGGTGCAGGCTGGAAGGGAAATAGAATCTGCAAATTGAATAATTC
The DNA here is from genome assembly GCF_964194135.1 of Talpa europaea. Taxonomy (NCBI): domain Eukaryota; kingdom Metazoa; phylum Chordata; class Mammalia; order Eulipotyphla; family Talpidae; genus Talpa; species Talpa europaea. Next base: position 53,411,626 of record NC_140074.1, on the reverse strand, counting down.
CAGGGCTGGTGAGGCTGCAGTCACTAAATTATAGGGTCAGAGATTCCGAATTTTATTTTTAATCTGTGTACTTACAGGCTCCAGCATAGAGCCTGGTTCTTAATGGATGTCCAATCAATGTTTCTGGAAGGAAGGGAGGAAAGAAGAAAGAAAGGGAGGAAGGGAGGGAGGGAAGTGATCAAACTAAGGGATTTGGCGTAAGCATCCCTCAGTGCAGAGATTGTCTGAGGCCACTGTAGATAAAGATGAGGAGATATGCAATGGGCACTCAATAAATGTGGGCTGAATGACCAGCAGTATGCGCAGGCTTTGAATGCAGAACCCGGGGACCCAAGTTCCGGTGCCCACTTGTGCTCTGTCCAATAGCACAGCATGTGGCTCTGAGGCTTCTCCTAACCCACAGCTCCTCCCTCATCTCTGGACGGGGGAGAATGAGGCCTGACTCACAGTTTGCCTTCAGTGTGCCTTCAATGCAGGAGCATGTGAAGTGCTGTGAGCCTCCAGGCACAGCCCCAAGGAGTCATTATGGTGATTATGGCCATTGTGGGAGGCAGAGTACTTAGTGCCACAGGATGGATGTACAGTGAGGCATGTGGGTCAGAGGGGCAGCCTGGGGTGGCAGCCACACCACTTCCCAGCTCCTGATGATTTATCCCAGCCAGCCTACATATTTCATGTGCTGCCGCCTCACACCAAATAAATAAATCAGGGCCTCCTCCTCTGAGCGGTCGGAGCTGACTAGTGCCAAAGGCTTCAAAAGGCCAGAAGAGGGATGCTGGAACTCCCAGCAGAGTCTGCTAATGTGACATTTAGGAGCTAGGTGACCCAGGCGAGTGACAGCCTTCTGCTCAGTGTGAGGCAGGGAGACCTTTGAGGGAGAAGGAAGTGACTTTTACAGCCCGATTTTGCTCCACAGAGTCTCAGGCACACAGGCAGACATGTGGCCTCTGGGATTCTGCTTTCTGCTTCCTGAATGTTTATAAGGGGCCAGCAGCACACTGCATTTCAGCAAAGAATTGCACTTAGAACCAGAGCCCCAGCAGGCAGTTCCTTGGGATGCATACCTGGAATTCCGGCTTGTGTCACTTTATAAATTCTGGGCACATCGAGACCATGCTCTGCAGCTCTGGAGCCCCCTGAGGGTCAGGCCTTCATCTGGGGACAGGTGGTCTCTGCAGTTATTACACGCAGGAAGCACTGGGGGCTGAAACGTGGATGTAGAGGGTAGTTCTGCACTGAACAGTCAGCTCTCAAGGTCCCACGGAGGCAACCATGTGTCAGGGCACGTCCTGGGTTGAATCTGTATAGGTGGTCATCCTGACCACCTATCGAGCCTGTTTCTTCATCTGTGCTGACACCAGTAGGGACTGAAACCACCACACCACACACCAAACAAGAAAAGGGACATGCAATTCCTAGCACAGATCCAGGCACACTGTAGGGGCTCAGATAATCCCCTGGCCCCTTCCCTCCCACTCCACAACCTGTCAAAGCGTGTTGTACCCTGGGGATTCCATTTTCCACCCAAACACCTTGCCAGTGGCTCTCTACCTCTATCCCCCAAATCTTACCCCAGATCTGCTTCATCTGTAGTCAGCAATATCCTGCCATATGCCAAATAGACTTTCCCCCTACCCTCCACCCCCTGCTCCAGGGCCTTGTCATCTTAGTCTCTTAGTAGTTTGCTGCAGCTGGTCCTTTCCCTGGCATCCTGGTGTCAGCCTCCTGACCACTCCTTCCCAGTTTTCTTGCAGCCTCCAGGCTCTGGCCCCCTCCAAAGGCTGGCTCTCCCCAGGATTTTGCCCTGGATCCTCTTCCCTCCTCACTTGACTCTTTCCCTGGGAATCTCCACCTTGTCCCCTGCTCCAACTCCCAGCCTCCATGCTGATGACCCCCAACTCTCTCCCCATCCTAGATCTCTCCCCATCCCAGATCTCTCCTCATCCCAGATCAAGGACATCTCCACCTCGATGACCCACAGGCTTCTCAGGCACAGGATGTCCAAATAGGAACTTGTCATCTGCCCTCCTTCTTGACCCCTTCCTTGGTTTCTGGCACCTGGGCCCCCCAGTCACTTGCTTCACACCCCTGTTTTCTCTCTTCCCCACCCCTATGATCACTCAGTTGTCCATATTTTACCTGGAAAAAAAAAAAAAAACTTTGTCAAATCTCATCTCCCCATCTTCATTCCTCCTGCCACCACCCCGGGCCAGTTCTCATCATCTTAATCCCTGGCAATGACCAAAACAGTAACCTGAACATACCCACAGAATAGTAATGAGGATGAAGGTTAGTCAGATGTACCTCTTAAGTCTGAGAATATACCTGAGCAAGTGCATATGAAGGAGACTGTGCCTGATGTGACACGGAGGAGCAATGTGAGCTCTGAAGATGATAGATGCACTAGCAGAAACAATCATCTCAGGATACATTGGTAGGAATATAACACCCAGAATGACCAGACTGACCAGATCATGCCTGAAGTACCCTGTTCAGTCCTTGGCCCATGCTCTGTTTACCTGTGTTAACTATGCTTAAACTCTATTATGGGTGAGGCTCAAGGAGGGGCCTGGATGGGGTGGGAAGTAGAAAAGGTGTTCTGTAAGGTAGGGTCACAGGCTGGGAGAGGGGGATGGTTATCATCTGTTCTGGGCCGAGTAAGCAGACAGAGTCTGTGTGATCCTAGAGGGCAGAGCCAGGTGACAGGAAAAGTTACAGAGACTGTACAGCTCAGTGACCTGGTTCCCTTGGTTACAGGCAGAGTCCAGCTATCAGGGGAGTGGCACCCCATCCATACAGTGTACAGCAAAAGACACATAAGCAGTGGATGAGATGGCATGAGAGGTGTTCAGCTTTTGTGATTCTACCTGGAGGAGGCACTGGGGAAAGGAAAGGCCAGGGCTGGTGAGCAGAGCAAGAGCTGGGATAGGAGCAGCCAGGCAGAAGCACAGGACTTGGCTCTAACCTGACACTCTCTCGTGCTCCCTACAGACAGCAGAGAGGTGAAGGTGGGAGAATACAATGCTGTGGCTGACACCCTGGAGATCATCAATGACACCATCAGATTCCAAGGTAAGACAGATGAACTTCTTGGAGCAAGGGACCTACTCAGTTGCTTCAAGTCTGTATATTGTCTGAGACTTAGGGATAAGCTCAGATTCCTTGGCTTCTTGGGGGGAAAAAAAATCCCTCCCTCTTAGCAAATACACTCTCTCTGTGCCCAGAACCTCTGTCACTTGGAGCTGGGTTCTAGCCCCTGGAAGGGTCACTGGAGTATGCATGGGATGCCATCACCAAGACATCTGCGCTTAAACCATTGGATGACCCAGAGTAATTCTTTTAATTGTGTCCCAGCTAAATTTAGCCCTGTCTCCTCCTTTGGGGAAGGACTTGACCTCCCCTCCCATTTCTTTTCCTGGAAGACCATTCTCCTCTTCTTCTGCTAAAGAACTTCTCTGTATCTTCTAGGGCCAGATCAAATGACACTTCTTCTGTGCAGTCTTCCCTGATTAATCCCAACTAAGCTAATGACTCCCTTGTCTTTGCTTATACAGTCTTTTCTGTCTTCCTTTCCTATGGCCCCATGATCACTGTCACATTGCATTGAAATGTCTGTATTTTTGGACAGTGAAATCCCTGACGAGATTCTGTTTGACTTCAAATTCCTGGCATCAGCCAGGGTCAAGCATGTGTTAGAAGTTCAGTGATATTTGATTAAAAAAAAAAAATGAACACAAGACTGATAAAATGAGTAGCTGAGTAGATGGGTGAATAAATGAATGAACAAGTGAACATATGAGTCAATGAAGTAGTGGGTAGATGAATGGGTGGGTGGGTAATGAGTGGATGGATGGATGGATGGATGGATGGATGGATGGATGGATGGATGGATATATGCATGCATGCATACATGAGTGGGTGTTTGGTTGGATGGGTGGTAGATGGACTTAGCCAGTATTAACACCCTCAAGTCCAGTCTGTTCTCAATAGCCAAAGCCATGCTGAAGATGCCCCACCTCTGCTCAGAACATTGGCCCATACCATGATGTGACCCCAAAGCCTCTATAAAGGAACCCCTCCTCCCTCTCTGTCTCATCTTTATCTCCCAGCCAAACTGCTTGAAATTTCTTAAATGTGCAGAGATACCACCATGCCTTTGCCTCTGCGGGGGCCCAGAATGCCCTTCCTCCAGGTCTTCCTGGGTGTTCCTACTCATCTTCAGAGGCTCAGCTTCCCTTTCTGTAGCCTTTTCTGACTCCTTTGGGCAAAACTACACTCTGCTTCCTGCCTTGTGTCTCCCTGTGCTTGATGTTATCAACCACCTGAGCTAGGTGACAGGAGGCAGTTCACACAGTGGTTAGAACACAGGCTTCAGAGTTAGGCAGATCTGGGTTCAAATTCTGCCAGCATTGTCACTCACTAACTACAAAAACTACTTGATACCTGTAAAATTCCTACCCCTACTCCCACACAAGCTATAAAATGGGAATGATCTTATCTAGACATGAGGCTGTTGGTGGATCAAGTGCAAAAATCTCTACAGAGTGCTTAGTCCATGGCAAGCAGTCAATCAATGTGATTTTTCATGACTAGCATGGAAGTTCCTTGAGGACAGGGATTGTGTCTTGCTTATTTTCGAATCACTAGTTACCCAGCAGCAGGCCTAGCAAGTGGGAGGTGATGACGATGATTGATCACCATTAAAGCTGGTGAAGGAATGGTAGTGGATAAAGGAGTGGTGATGAATAGATCAACAGTGAATGAATGGATTGGCTGAGAAGCAAGAAGGAAAACCCAGGGCTGCTGCCATTACCAATACTTCTGATGGCCTTCACTCTTTAGCTCCCATAACATCTTAGTTAAGATGTTAACAATGCAAGGCCTCCCTGGTGGCACAGGCACACAGGCGGTTGAACGCTGCACTGTGAAGCTGTCCACAGCCTCTACAGCGTGGGTTCCATCCTGACTAGCCTGCAAGAATCCCACATGGTGTGGCAGACCTCTCTTGTCTCGCCCGCTGCTCCCCTCGGCAGTGTGTTTTGTCAGTCTGCCTGTTTTGCTCCCCACTCTCTCTGGTGAATCCTCTCACCCTCCCGCGCATCTGGCCTGTACCCCGGTTCTTGTATAAATAAATAAATCTTAAAAAAAAAAAAGATGTACAATGCGGAGACGCCATAGTGAGAGCAGGGGAGATGGAGTAAGGAAAAGATGTTGTCAGTATTCTAAAGTTGTTTCTACACAGCTGGTGGTCATAGTTGTCATATAAACTTGTCATTTGAGGTTTGATTCAAACCCCAGGCCCCTTTCTTGGAGCCCAGAGAAGGGCTTATTTCCGACTAAGAATTCCTGGGTACCCCCAGGACTGCTCTTGTGTTTGGGAGTCAGAAGACACCTAAGTCTACCTAAAGCAGCCCAGGCTATGCTTGCAGGAGATGGGGAGATAAAGGAGAATGGAGAAAGAAGTTTCTAGATGTTAAGATTTCACTTCTGAAAGTAAGAAGCAGTGCTCCCTCTGTCACCCAGTATCTGCTTTTGCCCTGACTTTTGGCCCTTGAAACCTTATAAATGCAATTTTACATAGAATTACTTGAAGCTTTCCATTAACCATGCCAGCAGCTTCCTAGCTGTTCTCAAACCTGGCAGCTTCCCTTGACTGCGTAGATGGTTCAAACTCTTTTTATCCACTGACTGTTTCCAAACACATTTGAACTTGCTAGCAGACTTTTTTTTTAAGCACAGATGTTCAGAGGAGTTCTCAAACCCTGCTCTGGCATCTGCCCGTCCTCTGCTTGCCTCCCGGGAACAGAGGCATCCTTGAGGCTGGCACCTGTGCCACAGCAGGGGCGGGGTCATCAGCTGGTGGGTCTCCTGGGCTCCGGGTTTGGCCACTCCCAGGCAGCTGGTTGATCCCATATGTCTCCACCTGAAGGAAAAATCCCATAAGTTTCAAAATTCCACCACAGAAACCTGACCTGAAATAGATAAGAAAGAAGGGGTTAGTGAGAGCGTGGAGGGAGGAAAAAAAGGGAAGTTAGTCCCTGTACTCCTTCGGTGCCAGGTAACATTGAAACAGGATAATTTTGCCACTCAGTTTTGCAAACTCAGAGATGAGTTTGTTCTGAGGCCCTTGGGGCACCCCGAGATTCTTAGTGCCCTTGCAGAATGAGTGGGGACATGTCTACAGTCACACGGAGAACTGAAGCCCCACAGTTTTAGTCCAGTCCTGGCAGCAGGGAGGGGAAGGCATACTGGGAACTTGTACTTCCCACAGCTAGCCAACCTTCCAAAAATGGAAAGCCAGAAAGAGCATTTATAACATAATGACCTTGAGGCAGACAATCCACACCCAGATCACATACACACCTCCGTGGAATTGACAAGCAAGGTGGCTGCCCTTTTGAGAGGTGGTCATTATCATGTATGTTGCACAGTCCTTGAGACCAAAGCCAAGTTTATCGCCCCAGTGGCACCCAGCTCAACCTATTCACAGCATCTAGCCCATGTCTTCCAAGTCACTGTTACCTTTGGGGATGAATGGTGATGGTTTTTCAACAGCACAATTAGACCAAATCAAATCCTAGTCTTCTAATGACTATTAAATGCATCACAAATCCCTTATTGATTCTATTTAGAGAAAGAAATAAGATCTGGCTAAGGCTCCTTGCTGGGCCGACCAGCCAACTGCCGGAGCCCACTCCCCCAGTAGATGTGTGCTGGACAGAGTTCATGCCCAGGGTCAAGGGCATTGGAAGGAGATGTTCTCAGGGACTGACTGCGCTGGGCTCTGCTGATGTCTTTTCCTTGGCCTTCCAGGATCTGAACCACCAAAAGACAAAACCATCATCTTGGAGCAGCTCCGTAAGATCTCCCTACCTCTCTATAGCATCCTCTCTGCCCTCACCATCCTGGGAATGATCATGGCCAGTGCTTTTCTCTTCTTCAACATCAAGAATCGAAATCAGAAGTAAGCCAGCTGCTCATGTCCTCCTCTTGGATAACCCTTTCAGGATTGACAAGCCTCATGGACAAAGCGTAGGAACAGAGCTTGACTGATTCCAGGGGCACAGAAGTTTTCTGAAGTGTGCCACTGGGATGTTTCTGGATGTTTGGTGCACATTCACACACATACACAGGCAGGACTGCTGAGTGCCCAGGAAAACTAGGTTAAATAAAATATGTTCATAGTGGTCCACGGGGAGACAAAGAGAAGACAGAATTCTGCCAGTTGTCTTTCCCAACACCTTCGGGAAGCACTGTGGAAGGGGTCGATGAGCTGATTCTGAGCACCAGGCCTCAGTGCAGCTTGTTACAGTCCAAGGAGCCCCTGCCTTGCATCATCTCAGTTCACCCTCAGGCTACCTCCCCAGATCTCACTGGAGAGCACCAGAGCCCAGCTCCCTGGCTGCTTTGCAAGGCCACAGTGCTGCCTGAGGCAGGACCTTCCCCTTTGTTTCTGACCTTGATTCCTCCTCACCCAAAGGGGCCCTTCAGTCTGCTGCTGGCGGACAGCAGCTCCCTCTCTGAGTTAGTGTGGTTAGTTTTGGGTAAAACAGCCCCCACCCCATGCCACGGTATTTGCCAAACACAGCCAGCTACTTTGGTTTCCATAGCAAATCCCCAGATCCAGCTCCCTGCCTTGTGGGAGCAGCTGAGCAGAGGGCTCAGAGCAGGGTGGAGGGGCATGATCGGGGATACAGCCTTGTGCCCACTCACACACATCCAGGCCCTGCCATTGTGCCCAGAAGCCACACTGGGTAACCTCCCCGGGAGCCAAGAACTGGCCTTATTCTAAGAACAATGTTATTTTTCCTCTCCTTGCTTGCAGCAGAGGATTTCTTTTCATTTTCAGTATGTTTGTTTATTTGTTTGGGGGTGGGGGGTAACAATTGCTTTGGTAAATCTGTTTCCTGGAAATCAAAAAAGAATTTTACTGTATTTATCTCCAATAACACATATACTGCCTCAAACTCAAAGTGGTGAGCAGACCTGAAAGCACTTAGCGCAAGGCCTAGACACAGAGTCAGCTTGTGATTAAGGGTAGATCCCCTCCTGCAAGCATCAAGAATCTCCATAATGGCGAGTTGTCCCTCTCATAAGACTAAACTTCCTTAATTCCTTAACTAATCCCTTTTGGCCTCCTGGGGGAAATGACTGTTAGTCTTTCCAGTAGCCTGGCATCCATCATTTTTGACTAGCTTTACAGATTTAAAAATCTGCCAGGAGATAGGAAGTCAATGCCACTGTGGTTCCAAATGCCCCTTTACTGCTGTGTTTCTAAATAGTCCCCATCCATTAAGGTCTACTTCTTCCAGGAAGCCTGCCCGGCTCTGATATCTCTGATATCTCTGATATGGGGCAGCTTCCAGTGGTAATCAGAATGAAGGTTGTTTAGCAGTTGATGGTTGATCAGGGTCCCAGTCTCACTGCAGCTTTCCATGTGCCCTGGGTGGAGTGATCTGTGCTCCTGGCCCACATGTGAGGAAACAGCCAGTATAAGTGACCTGCCGAGGGGGCACCTCTGCAGGTGGCAGAGACCCAACACTGGACCTAGTGCTCCCAACTTGAAAGCCCATGTGTGTCCACAGCTTGCAACAGACTTATCTGTCCACCACTTAGATATGTTATATTTTTTAAATATGGGAGGATTAAAAGAGCTGAAAAATACAACAGAAAATGCTTAGGGGACAATTGAGTGGTTTGTGCTAGGGAAGCCAGGCACCGCTGAAGGCAAACTCCAGCTGGCTGACGGTTTAACCCAGTCCTGGCTTGCTGGGAAGCTGGGAGCCACAGCAGGATTCCTAAAGAAAGTAAGAGAGAAACATCAAGGGTTTGGGAATATAAGAAATGCTCCCATCAGCAGCCTGGTGAAGACAGGAGGGCAAGGGATGGGATGGGGCACCATTGTCCACCTCTATCACCTGGTGACTGGGGAAGATGTTCCTACCTGCGGTGTGGTCCTCCATGCATGGACAAAATGAACTTCTGGCAGCCAAAGTGGAGGCTCACTCATCCCTGGTGACCACAATTCCCGAGATGAATTCTCATCTGTAAACTTCCTAGCCTGGTATACTTAGCAGGGGAGATGTGGTGTGGCCATCTACCCCCCTCACTGAACTTAAATGTAGAATTCTCTAGATTTGGCATGTATTTCAACCCCAGTCAAAAAAAAAAAAAACAACTTTTGCCTTAATGTCTTTAAACTGAAAATTAGTGGTTGTGGAAGCTAATGCTATAAGCTATTTCTAGAGAAGTGATAGGTGAACTTGACTGAGGAGCAGAAAAATCATCAATGAGAAACATAACTGCCAAGGATCCTCTAGAGAAGATGGAATACCCCTAGGGGGCAGCACAGTCTTGGGGAGGGGCAGTGGAAGTCCAGGTTTACATTTTTCTCTCCCCTGCTAGTCTGGCACCAACATAGGCACTCAGGAATACGTGTAGAAGGAATAAGTATATTTACAGTCCTGTTGACTATACTGCCTCCTTCTCTTGTCAGGCTGATAAAGATGTCGAGCCCGTATATGAACAACCTTATTATCCTTGGAGGAATGCTCTCCTATGCATCCATATTTCTCTTTGGCCTTGATGGATCCTTCGTCTCTGAAAAGACTTTTGAAACACTATGCACTGTAAGTTATGCTGCATCTCGTAGTGGTCTGTGAGACGGGGTTTCTCGGTGATCTCAATCATCACTAACGGAGATACAAACCCAGGAATGCATGAAACACCTGGACAGACAGATGACAAGCCATTCAGGCATCCAGGCATTTCAGCGGAGTAATGGGGTGTTGCTTTGAGATCAGAATGGATTGAAATGTTGCCTGTAAAACTCAGATCGTGGATTTAACAGGCCACTGCTAGAAGATAGCCTCCTGAGAACTGATTGCATAACCTAGAAAGTGGGAGATAGAGAAATTACCAGCCACAAAAGGATTAGCTCTGGGGTCAGGGTCAGAGCTGTGTAAGAAGGAGCAAATCCTCCCATCATCCTCAGTAACTACAACAGAACACAATGAGAGGTGTCTGTGTGGATGACTTCCAATCAGCTAGTAAAGATCATAACTGTTATTTCCTATTTAAGCATTGTTTCTTAACCTTGATTCCTATTCCTTATTGTCCTGCTTAAGGAGTTTTTTAGACTTTTTTCTAATTATCCTCTCATGAAATTTTAGTACCAAAGCTATACTGTATTTCTCACGCTATATGCATTTCTATAGTTTATACATAAAAAGCATAATATTTTTTCACATTCAAGAACCAATGTTTACCCCCTTGGGAACCATGTCACCTCTGCTGAGAATGCATGTATTGAAGGAAGCCCAAGACTGTCTGACTTATTTTGCTATATTTTAGAAATTGTGTCTTGGAAAATACATAATATGTTTTATGATTTTGTTGCCTACTTGGTGGTGTGGCGGTGGTAGTAGTGGTGATTTCTTTTAACGAGTTTATACGTAACTATTAGCAATTGTGTAGAATTAACTCTCAGTTGAAAGTATCATCAGCTTAATTTTTAAGTTGAGGATCATCAGTTGGGATTTAGTTCTGGACCTTGACTATTGTGCTCTCTCAAAATTGGATTAACCATTTGACCCGCTCTGTTGTCCCAAATGCAATCATTCATCCAATTCTTCGCCTGGAGGAGCAGAGATACATAGGATGATGAAGGGACAGACATTAACCAGATTAATCTAAAAGCTAAACTCTTTTGTTGTTGCTATTTTCTTGTAAAGATGTTCAGAGCCATGTAGCCCTTTTTTGCAAAGAAGTCTCTTATAGATTGCATTTGCTGCTCCCAAGCCTCAGTGTTGCCCACTACCGGACAACGATTGGTTGAAAGTTGGCGGTGAAGGGTAATGAGGACCTCTAAAAAAAGCAAATGTTGTTTAAAAAGGAACGATGATGTGAAATATAATTAATTAATTAATTTTAAAAAACAAAAATAAAATGGAACCTGCTGCTGGTCACCACCCACACTATGGAATTCAGGATGGTGTCAGATCCTGAATGTGGCATGTGGCAAGGAGGCAAGCCCCTGGGAAAAGGCGGAAGCCCCCAGAATCATCTGCGCTCCATGATAATGCTCCCCTAACTCCCCTAGGTTGGACTGGTACCCAGTCTCAAGAGATTGTTCCTGTTACCAGTGACTTTAGTGTGAGCTGTCCAACTAGTGAGATGTCCACAAAACACTTATTCTGTCCAACAAAAGTTTCCATTTGAGCAGTGTGTGGCCACGTCCCTGAAACCCCAGAGGAGTAGTTCACCCCTCCTCTCTGGGGTGAACCTGGAGGACAGTCAAACCCCAGTGCTCAGGGCTCACTTGGCTCAAGCTTCTACTCAGCTTTTTATTCCCGATCCATCACTATCCCCACCCCTGTTTTATTCTGCCCTTGTGGGGCTCAAGAGGGTAAATTCAAGAATCTGGCATCAGGATGCCTGGAGTCAGCTTCCAAAGAAGTTGAGAGGCTCCAAAGTCCTGTGGGTGTGGCTTCACCATTTCCCCCTCTAGAGCACGATGCTCTGGCTGGAGGGAGAGGACGCAGCTCGCAGAGTCTTGCTGGGTCTAGAGCATGAAGGCCATGAAGTCCCTCGTTTCTGCATCACCTGACTTCTGTGCCCTGTGGTAATTTCATGAGCACCATGTTTGTCTGTGGTCAGCTCTCCTGGGGGAGGCCTAAGTAAGGCTAAGCGAGGAGAGGAGGATTTCCTTCTTCCCTCTCTGTTGGAGGGTACCCTCCCCACATTTGAGGAGACCATGATGAGGAGAATAACGAAAGTGTTACGGGGCTAGCTCGCAACTGCTGATTCACACTCTGATCCCTCAAAGGCATCCCTGAGAGCTGAAGGACCTGCCCCAGTCTCCCAGCAGAGAAACAGGGGAGTAAGCTCAGACCCCAGGGGTCCCTCCTCTGGTCCCTCATCACTGCCTGCCTCCTGGGGACACGTGCACTGGCCCAAGTTCAGGTCTCAGGTGCGACAGAGTGGAGACCTATCCTTGGAGAATCTTTGCCCCTGAAGAAAGAAGCGCCTGACATCTCTCTGTGCTCCCTAGCCACAGGCGGTTAAAGCACAGGAGTTTGACCTGAATCCTCCAAACCCTGGGTGACGCAGACTAGGGAGCAGTAGAAGGGACATCCCCACACCAGAGTATTTTTTCTTTTAATGAAGTCTGACATTTTATTCTTGGAGTTGCACTCATTTGTGTGAGGGGAAGGTTGTCCTGGGAAGCCTGGCAAGGCACAATGAATAAATCATAAAGCGCTTTACAAATCAGCATTAGTGCCGAACATGAGGACTTGGAAAGATGTTAGGACCCGGTTCTCACCACCCCTGAACATTCACTTATTTGCAGTCAGGCTGTTTCAGAGACTTTGCAAATGAAAGCCCACATCCATGGCTGTGGGGAGAAGGCATAGATTAACTACTCCAGATTGAACTGGGTCAGCACAGATGTGGGCATGGGTTAGGACTGGGGTCATTTATTTAGCAATTCCCAGTGTCACCCAGGAAGGGGAACCAAAAGCATTGAACTTGGGGTCCAAACACCAGCCAGTCCCCAGTGGGTATATTTGGCTTGAACCTGCTGGACTGGAGGTAGGGGGTGGCTCCTTTCTTTTCCTGTTCTCCTCAGGCCTACAAGGCTGCCCCCATAAGCTCCCACTGAGAGGAAGAGGGAGAAGGACGTAGCAGGGCCATCTGTGCCCTAAGTCCAGATCTTAACAACCAAGCTCCACTCCCACATCTCCCACTGACCGGCTCCTGAGGATGGCAGTGACTTAACCTCCCCCAGCCTCACTCTTGTCATCTGTAAAATAAGCATAGCAAATCCTGCTATGGGTTGAGCAAGACGAGTCAGACAGCTGATCAGACAGAGACACCTGGAGCACAGGGGGTGCACGTGTAGGGGTCGGAGAAGCCGGGTGGCAGGGTGGGCCTCATAGTTTGTCACCTTTCTCTCCATCCCAGTGTAATTGCCTGGTGTCCTGCTCTCTGTTCTGTAGGAAATATAATAGGACAAGGGACAAGGTAGACCATATAAGCCAGCTTCCACGTGGAGCAATAGAAGTCACAATTCAGTTTGTTCTACTATCACATGAATGCCACTTTTTGTTCCTTTTCATTTTTCAATATACAAATGCAACACAGTGATAAACTGTGAATGCCAGTTCAGGATGAAAACTGTGACAATCACGACATCATGCATCTCTCAGAAGAGTTGTTATAACTTGGACAGGAGAGTGTGCACACGCATGCTCACATGCACGCACACAGAGAGCTACTGCTAGGAAAGCAGTTACACTTGGCTTCCATCCCCCACTCCCTCTGACCCTTTCCGGAATCTTCCCAGTCTGGTTTCCGCAAGTCTTGCAAACAGCACCAGCTACACCGTGCTGTCTCCCTGGACACTGTGTGGGTAGTGGAATCACCATAGCAACGTGGCCCCTGTGGGCACAGAGCTGCCTATAAGGACAGCGCTGGGCGTGGGCCAGAACCCAGTGCCAGGGGGAAGGGAGGGCCCAGTCATGGCTTAGGGGCTGACCTGGTTCGGGAATCCCAGCCCCACCGAGGCAGGTGGGAAGAGGATAGGTCCTCCTTTCCCTGTGGAAGTAGAAACCCCAGCAAGAGCCTGGAGGGGTAAGAAGGAGGAAACCCCATGTGGGCTCTCAGGATCAGTGCCTGCTGACCCCACCCCAACCCCCATGGAATTCTGTACATATTATCCACTGTGACCTATCAAGGTCAGCTTGCCCCAGGTCCAGTGGCCTTTCCTTAGAACCCCAAGTACTCAATCCCCACGAGCTGGGGGAGAAGCCTGAAACTGTCATCCATGGCAGGGACAGGATTGAGGTTGGGCCTAGTGCTATTCGACTACAAATATGTCTGAGACCCTTCGCTCTTCCTTTCTTTTTAAGAGGCCTTTTAATTTTTGTGAGCTGATTTACACCTGGAGAAACTGGTTAACTAAATTCTTAGGAAACTAGTAAACATCCCATTGAAAATTTCTGTCCATTCATTTTTTTTATTGATATAGTTCATATGCCATAAAGTTAGTCCTTTTAAGGCATGCAGCTCAGGGCTTGGGGTCTATGTATTCAAGGCATTCCCAAACTAAGCACTGTCACCTGAGTGAGTCACTGCTCGCGTTCCGGTCCCAGCTGCTACTTACCAGGTAGGTGATTTATGTCAGCAAATCTTAGTTTATGCCTCTGCAAAATGGGGATAATGATCGGCTGGTGAGGATCAAGTAAAATAATACGTCTAACACACTTACTACCTGCCTCATAATAGGATTCGATAAATGTTAGTCATAATCATTGTGAGTGACTGAAGAAGTGAATGGTGAGATTATGTCTGGATGGTTGTAGTCACCGCTGAGCACTGCCAAGAGAGACACTGATAAAGCAGAATAAACAGGCAGAAGAAGAGGCTGCAAAACCTGTTCGTGCTGGTCGGCAGGGTACCGGTCTACTCATGGGGTGTATTCTGGTTTTGCTTGGACTTGCACAGCTAGCACTTGGCCAGGCAGCTGCCTGAGTCAAAGCCAAGCTGATGTAACCTGCCGCCTTGAGTGGAGAAAGGGCCTGCGGGCAGGCTGCAAGGGAGGGAGACAGGAATGACGCAGGTGGGACCTCTGAGGAAGGATGCTCAGGATGTTCCCAGTCCTGGGAACCGGACATCAGAAGCCAGTTCAGCCCAGGGCCACTCTGATGGGAGCCCAGAGGAGCGTGGTTCCGCTTCAGAGTCCCCTGCTGCCTTCACTTGCTGACAATCCTAACTCCTTTGGTGTTTTCATTTTGCTTTTGACTTTTTATTGAAGTAAAATAGTTTCATGTGCATGAGAGCTGTGATATATGTGTGTGTGATAAGTGTAATACTCAGTGAATTTTCTCAGACTGAACTCAACATGAATCCAACATCCAGATCAAGCAACAGACCATTATGAGCATCCCAGGAGCCCTTCCTATCCTCTTCCAGTTACTGTCTAACCCATCCCCCAAGGGTAGCCACTCTCCTAACTTCTACCTGCAGAGACAGCGCTACTCACCATAGAGATCACCCAGGGGTGTCTGCGAATGCGCATTATGGCCAGTAGATTTGGCCTGAGATGCTTCGATTCTAACAAGCTGCCATGTGGTGCTGAGACTGTGGCCACATATCACATTGAGATCACATTGAGAGTAGCCACCCCAAGCAAGTGAAGGGACCCCTCATAATGAGCTGAAGCTCTTTCTGGAAGTCCTAAAAGGTGACTTTTACTTGCCTACACATCCCCCAGCTACCGTGGTCATGATGATACATCTATCTTCTCTTTCCCTCTTGTCCCAGCACCCACTGTCCACAGCTGTTCTCCACAGAGCTGCTGGGAGGCACAGGTAGCCCCCTCACCAACACATGCCACCCCCTCCAAAGTCACCACCCATCCCAAGGATATTACACCTTGAGGATCATGAAGGAGAAGGGAAAAGGCAGGCCTTTCTGTGCTCTTCATTATCTTCCTCCTGAGCCAAAGCACCAAGTGCCATTGTGCATTCTGTGCACTGCAGAAGAGTGCTGGCATCAGCGGCAGTGGAGCTGAATTTCAGCCCATGATGTTCTCTCTGAGTCTAGTTCTTCCACTGAGTTGGGGGGTGGGGGGGTCTTTCAAAAAGAGTACAGGGCCTCCCCGGTGGCGCAGCACGTTGAATGCCATGCTGTGAAACTGCCCGCAGCCTCTGCAGCGTGGGTTTGATTCGCGGCCAGCCAGGGAGCAACCCACATGGCGTGGCAGACCTCTCCTGCCTCGCCCATTGCTCCCCTCAGCAGTGTCTTTGGTCAGTCTGCCTGTTCTGCTTCCTGCCCTGTCTCTGGTGAATTCTCTCACCCTCCCGTACCTCTGACCTGTACCCTGGTTCTTGTAAAAATAAATAAATCTTAAAACATAGAGTCCAGAGGGGAGGTCTTTTGGAATTTCTCCTCCCAGATGGGAGGCCTTTCTCTGATTTGCTCCAAGGTTTCTAAAATGCACCATTGGTTCTTGGATCCCACAGTACCCCTGTTCGCTGCCAGAATCTCCCATGGCCCCCGAAATTGTTACCCCCTAAACTCCAGATGGGATTTTCTGTGCTGACACTACTTTAAGCACCCTGGGCAAGACAGGGGTCTCTGGGGCTGTTTGTAGAGCACGCTTCAGGGGCTCATTGCCTTGAGATCTCTCCACCCCAGGAAGACAAGGCAGGCTGCAGAGACCCCAGGGAAGTCTAGCCTTTCAGCTCCTGATTACGACACCTGCTCCCGTTCCCCCTTCCCTTCCATATGGAGGTTGTCTTTGACCAGTGTGAGCTTCCTTCTCTGCCTTCCTGCTATTGGTTGCCTGGGGTGGGCGGTCAGAATGAAACAGAAGAGCCGTTTTAGAAGCTTTGGACAGCGGGAAAGTGCCTGGCCCTCCAGCATCCAGCAACCACCACGGCTTCCTCTGTCATCTAACTTCCCAGCCCCGGGCCCACATGCCTCTGGGGTGACAAGAGGAGGCCCAGGGCAGGCGGCCCTCTTCATCCATCAGAACAAACCAGCAAGTGGTGCCTGTGTGTACATTTTTCTGCTGGTCCCCAAAAGAGCAATGAAAGCCCTTCATTCTGCCAGACAGACCTTCCCAAAATCAATCGAACAAGCAGCTGAGTAGAATTGTTTCAGGCATAGATTTTTCTTTCCATTTGGAGACTCGCTTTTATTTTTTCCCCCTTTTTCATAGTTGAGACTGAGATGGGCATTGCTCCAGTACAGCTCCTCTCCCCCGACAGATGTACATGTTCACATGCTGAGCACTTTATGGCAGAGAGAGAAAAGAAAAGTCATAACATCAGGAGAGTAAAGATGTTTAAAATTTGGGGAGAGAAAGTGAAGAGCCTGTTTGTATTGATGAATCAGAAGAATTGTGGGTCCAAGGGGAGTGGCTGAAGTCTGAAAGCTGGGTAGTAACCCAAGGAGAACCTTGAACAAGCCGAGGGGTTGCAGAACTGAACTCTGAGTCCTTTTCCATCTTAAAGAGATGGTGGAAGTAGAGAACTAACACAGCACATTTGCAGAGACCTAGGCCAGGGATGGCCCTTAGCAGAGACAGCTTGGGGTGGGTGCCTCTGCTGGTGGAGGTCCCACTGTTATCCTTTCAGAGTTTTTCCCACAAAAGTTGTTGTATCACTGTCTAAAGAGCCATCTCCATATACATTGTGAATATTGCTGTGTGCAAGGTCCCCACGGGGGTCATCTTGTGCAATAGTGGAGAGAGATGGGTGGGTGGATGGATGGATGGATGGATGGATGGATGGATGGATGGATGGATGGATGATAGACAGATCTTTAATTTATTTTGGAGTGTCTTTGGCTTATAACATTATATATGTTTCAGTTATATAGATATCTGTCAGCATATGCTACAGTATGTGCATCACCAAAAGTCTAGTTTCCACCCATATTTTGTGGGTTTTTTTTTTTTAAGGAAGAAATTAACTTTACTAACATTGATGCTTGGCCTGATCCTGGGGTCCTGGCTCAGCGAGTGTGTCTGGTGGTCTTACAGAGGAATTTATCCAAGAAGGGAGTAGGTAGTCAACCCTTTACACCAAGGCATGACGAGGTCTTGTGTGGAGGGTCTAAGACAACCTCCTGTTCAAGGATCCACTAGAAGGACTCCATATGTAGTTGTACTCACAGCAGTGATTTGTCACAGCCAAAGAATATGCAGCAAATCAGCAAAGGGGAAAAGCTCATAGAGAAAAGACCAGGGGGAGGTGGGGAGCGGGGGGAAGCCAGGTGCAAGCTTCCCAGAGCCTCTCCCAGGGGAGCCACAGGGAAGAGCTTGATTCTCAGCAGGCAGTGAGCACACAGGCAAAGTGGCATCCACCAGGGATGAGCCCAGGGTTGTCACTGGGGGCTGTCACCTCAGGTACATACTGAGATCGCAGACTGGCAGGAAAGCCAGCGTGCAGCTAAGCCAAGTTGTTGACACAATTAAGACAGAGTCACTCTTATCAAGTTCCAGAGTCCAGCTCAGGCTTCAGCCTTGCCCACAGGTCTTCTCAGGACAGTCTCAGGCCTGCTCTGTTAACTCTTTCCTGCCCAGGCATTCTCTGCGTTCAGGTTATGGCAACACACTGGATTTTCCAGATGGCAGCATATATTTATATTATTGAGTTTTAACTAACATAACTCATTTATATCATCCAGTCTTAATGAATTGAACCCTATAAAACCGACAAATGGCCTGGAAATGATTGCTTCAAAGAAAACATAAGTCAAAGCAAATATGATAATATGCTAATAAAGCTCACTGAAGTGGCACTTCTACCCAGAAGAGAAATCTTTGTGAGCCACATGATGAGGTAAAAATATTATTATTTTTTAATATCTTAACCAGCCTTTTGAAAATTTCATGTTCCATATTTAAAATTCCTTTTCTGGTTAGCCCTGGCTTGACGTGTGTGTGGCCATCGCCGGGGAGAATGGTCTAGGTTGGCCACCTACTCCCCCGGTGTTTCCTTTCCATTTGACACAACTCCTGGGCTGGGGTGACTCTAATTTGAATTATGGAGAATGTTTGAGGAGGAAGCTTGGTATCTGTAGGACAGGAATACAGCATTGAGTGCTAGACCAAGCGCTGGTTGAGGGAAATATCTTAAATGCTATGAGTCAGTTTCTTCATCTGCAAAGCGGTTTTCTTGCTCAAGTCATGACACAAAACTAGTCACACTGGATTTTGTTGTTGTTGTTGTTGTTTTATTTGTTTTTACAGTTATATACATAGCCTCTGGCCTATTAACACTGAATGAACAGATAAATGAATTATCAAAGGAACAAATGAACCAACGAGATGGTCTGTAAGGTCTTGTGCAATTCTGACAGACTAGAAACATGTAATCTGGTCATTGAATCAGCTCAGGTTTAAACTCCCAGTTACTGATTTGCTTGCTTTCTCTGTTGTATTTATTTTCCCGACACCCTTGTACTGTAATATGGGTAATAATGCCGCCAGCCTACACCGTCTCTAAAGAGCTGTGATTCATTCCTGCCTGTCTGATTTCTCCTTATTTTTGAAGTGAAGAAAAAGAAGAAAGATTAGTCCCGAGTGGTACCATTGTAAGCAATCACACCTCACATATCTGTGTTTCTGAATAATTGATGTAATGCCATCACCCTTCCCTGACTTAGGGAGTCAGCCTTGCAATCTACCAAGCCAGTTCCAATTTTACAAATATATGGAAAGGGTAAATGTTCTATATTGGAAAAACTAAGGAGCTGACTTGCTAAAAAGGCAGTGTGAAGACACTCTATGGAGGGGTAGAAACATTTCTGAACTTTCTGCATGTGCCTGCAGCAAATCTGGGTGGAAGGGCCTGCCCACCAGACTGCTGTGTCCAGTTACTCTAGACATGGAGGCCTGACCTGTTGGCTCCAGCCTGGCTGTCTCTGTCTCCTGCCTAAGCCACCTTCTTGCTGTGCTTAACTGAGATAGGTGAGGGCCTTTCCAGGGAGCTTAGCTCAGCAGAGCTGAGGGAAGCAGAGAAAAGACCAGACCTGCAAAAGGAGCTCACAGAGCACCCATCCTCTTTGTCCCAGAACTCAGTGTTTTGGGGCACAGCATGGAGCTTGGGAGTGTCCTGACCAGTCGGTGAGGTATTCTGGAAGGGCTGGGGTCTGGTCATGGGGGCAGTGCAGGTGTGTTAGGGAGTTGGTTCTAGGAGGTCCCCATGATCTAACAAGCCAGTGGCCAGGATCCAGGCTGTCGCCTCCAATCAGGGCTGGTAGTATCCTTCAATCCCCCACCCAGAGGAAGGGAGCAGGGCAGAGCCACGTCTAAGGGAACAGGCTAGTGTCAGAAAGGCCCTTAGTCCTGAGCAGGGACCCTAGGTCCAAGTGTGGCCCCAGCAGCCAGGCTGATTGGACTCCCAAGGCCACAGGACACAATGGGAACCAAGTGGCCTGAACCTGGCAAAAGGGCCTGACAATAGGGTCCAGGAGTTTCCACCCCTTTCTGCAAAAGTCAGAGGAGGCAGGTCCCTTGCGAGAGTGGATTGGTCATAGCCCTTCTCTCGTCTGGCCTTTCTTCCTAACTAGACAGTCCCTCGAGGGCCTGGAGTTGGCCTGGGTGCAGCTGCCAGTTGGGTGCCCCACCTTGGGCCAGCTCTGGCTGAGTCCTTCCATGCTCTATAAGATGGCTGGTTTGCTGAGCACTGGAGAAGGGCCATGCAGGCTCATTCACCTATCTCTTCTCAACCCCTGTGGCTCAGAGTCCTTTCCTACCCCTGCCCACATCCCAAAAGCTGAGGGTCCTATAGAAGAGATCCCTGGGGGACCGCTGGTCTCTTGTAGACTTAGCTGAGGAGACAGAATTTGGCAATCATGGTCCCCTCTGCAGGTCTGCCCTGCCCACCCCCATATGGAAGGCACTGGGGTCCTCAGTGCCTCTGTGACTATATCCCTCGGGGTTGTGGGTCCATTAAAGTCAGGGTTTAAATCTCATATACCTCCACGTAGGACCCAGGTTCCAACACGGTGGCTCATAGAACTAAACGTCTATCAAATTGAAATACAATTGAAGGGCTATCAGTGCTAGGAAAGCTCTACCATGTAAGGGGGACTCAGAGGCACCTCTCTCCACCACTCACAGCCCCCACAGCTGGGGCTCTAGTGAGTGACAAGGTCTGTCCAGAAGGAAATGTTAATGCCTCTGTTTTTTTCATGGCCTCTAGGTCAGGACCTGGATTCTCACCGTGGGCTACACTACAGCCTTTGGGGCCATGTTTGCAAAGACATGGAGGGTCCATGCCATCTTCAAAAATGTGAAAATGAAGAAGAAGGTAATCATTCCTTCTGTTTCAGGGTGTTTACAAAGTTCGTGTAGCAGATATTTGTTGGGCACCTGCTCTGTGCCAGGTACTGGGCTGTTTGCAGGGGCTCAAGCTAAACACAGCCTCCTGGGGAGACTGTAAACCTAATAGTCACAGTACATGGGGGTAAGGGCTGGTTGGTGGTGTGGGTGGATACTGGGATTCAGGCACTCAGGATAGGCCTCAGGAAGTGTCACCTAAGCTGAGACCTGGAGGGTGAGTAGGAGTTAGCCAGGCAGAGGCTGGGAATTGCTTGAGCTCTGTAGGGGGACCCATGAAAGGGGTCTGGGGAAGGGAGGAATGTGTTCACGGAGCTGAGGGAGGTTCAGTATGATTGAGGCATGGGGTTTGTGGGGCCAGAGTTCAGGAGGAGGCTCAGAGGAAGACAGAAGCCATATTAAGGAATCTGAACCTGAACTTATGGGCAGTGAGGTTCCCTTGGAAGAGGGGAGTGGCATAGGCAGGCGCCTGTTTCCGTTTTCAAAGTGACCCTTAGCAGACACGCTCTGCCTGTGTATGTGGGAGAGCATTTACCGTCAGTGTGGCCAGGCAACCATCGTATTGACCAAGCTTGACTCTTGGGATATAGTCAGAGAGAAACTTTCTCCACCTCTATTCTTTTTAACTCTTTGGTGAGGCTGTTCTTTCCTCCTGAATGACATTTCAGGCGGATCTCATGATCTCTTCAGAGATCCTTTGGTCAATATCTGGAGTCCTTAATAATATTGAAAACCTCAAACTGCATTCAAAGTCATAGCTTCTCCCTCCCCAACTCGGGCCAGCAACAGGCCCCCACCTGCCCCAGGAGAGGGGGTGCAGCCTGGCTCCTTCTCTCTATTGCCGGCTGGAACTTCTTCCCCATCACTCCATTCGCAACCCTGCAGAGTTGGAGCATGGAGTGGTGGAAGGAGCAGGAGAGCCCTTACTTGCCAGGAGTTGGCATTGGACTTGCTGGGCCTGTCAGAGGTTAAGCAGGCTCTTTAGACTCTCATGGGGTGCTTGTGTGAGATTTTCAAAGCCCCCATTGCTGGGACTTTCTCTCCTGCTGTGCCCTTGTCATAGGTGAGACACTCCACTGGCTGGCCACTTGTGGCTTCTTCCTCTACCCCTGCACATCTGGCAGTGCCCCCACTCCTGGACTCACCTGCCCCCCGCTTCTTGTGAGCGGGCCACAGCAGCCCTCCCTTGCCTGCAGTGCACAGGAAGCTTGTGCAGCCTTTGGACTCAAGGGTTGTGTGTTGCTCCCTGTGCAGCCTTCCTGCTCCCATTCCTCCCCCCAGAGCCTCCAGCCTGTCATCCCCTGTCAGTTTCCCAAGCAGGAGTCAGGCATCAGTACACTGGCACCCCCAGGCTTCAGGGAGCCCTGTCCATCAGGTCATTTGGTGGTCTGCTTGATACCAAGGGGGACCCATCCCGCTCCCATCCTCTAACCTGGGGGAGGGGTCTCGTAGCATCACCCAAAACTCCTCTTCTTGATTCAAACCCTCCACCCACTTAGCCCCATCTCCCACCCAGTACACAGTCTCTAAACCCCTCACCTGGAGATGACCTGTTCACAGACACCTCGGCAGATCCCTCATGGTGGTCTCACCCCACTGTGGAAAGTGTCTGTTGTCCCGATTCTCGCCCTAACTTGTGTTTGCCCTCCAGTTACCTGGGTGATCAGCCTGGCACCTGTGGCAGGTAACAATCATGCTCAGGGCACTGAGGCCAGCAGGAAAAGCAGAGGAGCCGACTTCTACTCCCAGCTTCATCTATGACCTGCCTTGCACGTTCAGCAAACCTCTTCATCTTCCAGGGTCTCTGTTCCCCAACCTGTTAGGTGGGGTCATCCTGAAGTAGCATTACCTCCTGGGCTGTGATTCTCTCCCGCCTGGTGTCCAGGGGCCCCACTCATTTATCAGCCTTTGCCAGCTGCTCCTTCCCCACCAAGGCTGCTCTAGGAACTACCTCAGATGACCTTGTCTGCCCACACCCCCACCCCTCACCCAGACCACTTGGAGATAACTACATGCTGCATTTGGAGGAAGGAAATGGCCCCCTCTGCTGCCCTACCTGTGCACGCCCGGAGGGCTCCTCCCTGGCCTGGCTCAGCAGCGTGTGTGACAGCTCCTGCCTGCCTGTGAGATGGTGAGCCTGGGCTATCTCTCTCAGCCCCGCTGCCCATTACAGTCAAACAGAAGCTTCAGAAATCCACAAGAAGCCACCCTGCCCAGGCCAGTTGGAATCACTTCTCCGGTTGGAATCACTTCTCCGGCTGGAATCACTTCTCCGGCTAAAGCTATGTCAGGAGTTGGTAGGCCTTGCTGGGTGATGTCCCTGGGTCTCCAGGATGGAAGGAACCTCTAGCCCAGGTCAGGGCTACACAGCATGCAGTGGGCCAGCAGCTGCCTGGGTGCCCCGTGGGAGCTTGCTGGAAATGTTTATTCTCAGGCCCCACCCCAGCCCTAGTGTGACTCAGGCCCTGCAGTGGAGTCCAAGAAGGGGGTGCCGAGGCAAGCCAAAGTTTGTCAGGCGCTGATGACTTCTGGGGCCCTACCGCTCTGAGACTCTGCTAATGAGATGTTCTGCCCCTTATGACAACTCTGTGGTGGCTCTGAAGACTCACTGTGTTGATTCATTTGTGTCAATATGCGATGCATCCAAATCGTTACCTGTAATAAGAAGAGCCTTTCCTCCCCATCACTCATGTGTGCAGGAACACTCCTGTTGTCTGGCAATGCTGGACACATGTCCGGGGAGCCAGGGCCTCAGTTGTCTGAAAGCTGCTGGAGGCAGGGCTGTGATGCGGTCGCAGTCCCTGCACTGCATGAGCCGAGATGGGGCAGGGGCATCCCTCCAGTTCAGGGGGTCTGGCTGGTTGTAGGCCCAGGCATCTAGGGAAGGGTTCCTCTGGGACACTGACAGAGCCTCTCAACAGAAGATTCAGTCACCAGTTCTGTCTGTAAGAAAAATGATTAAGGCCAGAAATTATTTCTCACTCTATTCTGGGGTGAAAAACATCTTGCTCTGGTATTTCTAGTTATTCCAAGAGCAGGTCTGTGATGCT
Source organism: Talpa europaea (assembly GCF_964194135.1). Taxonomy (NCBI): domain Eukaryota; kingdom Metazoa; phylum Chordata; class Mammalia; order Eulipotyphla; family Talpidae; genus Talpa; species Talpa europaea. Next base: position 53,387,716 of record NC_140074.1, on the reverse strand, counting down.
ACAGCTGAGTGTCATTTATCAACAAATTGGAGCAGGTTAAAGGTGTGGAGGGAAAATGTTTTTCTTCCACAGATCAAAAACACAAATCCAGGACCCAGATTGTTTTGTTGAAAGAATTGTGGTAACTGCAAGTCAAAACTGGGATTGAATTTTCCGGGATTCCAACCTTTTATATAACCAAGCTTGGTTTTTACTATTGTTGTTGATTAGTTGGATTTATTTTAAGTTTAGTTTTCTTTTTCTTTTCAGTGGACCCCTTAATGTTTTATACATACACATATGCTAGATTTATATTCATTTGTAAATGCAATCATTTACATTTTTTATAATCTTTTATATAATCCTCTCCCACCCTCCCCAAATACACATATGCAAACTTCACCCGAGACAGCCAGGCTTTTGAACACATTGAAGGTCTAAGCATTTGCTTTACCAGTAAAAAATAAATAAATAAACATTAAAGGAAGTTTTTTTTTTTTTTTTTTAAATAAATTTTATTGTTATATTCCCCATACAATTGCAGCCCCCCCATTCTGACCCCAATCCCTCCCCTCCCGCCCCCCTAAAAGTGTCTCTGGTTCATAGTTTTTTGTTGATTTTGATTTTCACTATCTTATAGTTATTCATTTTCCTGGTCCCTTATTTAAGTTTTCTAGATTCCTGCTATGAGTGAGACCATCCGGTATTTTTCTTTTTCTTTTTGGCTTATTTCGCTGAGCATGATCCCTTCCAGCGCCATCCATGTTGCTGCAAATTGCATGTGTTTATCTTTTTTGAATGCTGAGTAATATTCCATGGTATATATGTACCACATCTTCTTGATCCAGTCATCTATTTTTGGGCATTTGGGTTGTTTCCAAAGCTTAGCTATTAGCTCAACTCAAGGTTTCAATTTGGTCCCAGTAAGAAGCAGAATAAAGACTCTCATAAGATTTCTCACTCAAGATTTCATGATTGATCTTTAGAAAAACATGAAAACATAATATAAAAATTCAGAATTTGGATTCATTGTCACCATGTGTCAAAACTTCCTTTAATGTTTCTTTAAAGGAAGTTTTGACACATGGTGACAATGAATCCAAATTCTGAATTTTTATATTATGTTTTCATGTTTTTCTAAAGATCAATCATGAAATCTTGAGTGAGAAATCTTATGAGAGTCTTTATTCTGCTTCTTACTGGGACCAAATTGAAACCTTGAGTTGAGCTATCACCAGAGATGAGATCATCTGTTCTGGGGAGAGATGTGGTTTGGGGGAATTGAGAAAGTTCACAACAAGTATAACTTGATACTGCTGCAGAAAATAAGGTGGGGACACCCTTTCAGGACACCCTCTCAGGGACACCCTCTAAGGGAGATGTTCACCCTCTGAGGGTGATGGAAACAAGGTGATAGAACTCAGGGCCACTGCATCACACTACTTTAGGAGTCACCCCCCACACTGTATTCCCCCTAGAACTAGGGAATGAGTCCCCCTTAGAACTAGGGGATGAGTCAGTCCTAGTAGAAGGCCAGTCTGAATCAATCAAAATATATGAAATTTTTAATAGAAGAAATACTCTTTTCTCTAACCCAGGAATTGACCTATTATTTTTTGTAAAAAGCTGGGTAGTAAATATGTTAGGTTTTTCGGGATACACAGCCTCTGTTGGCAACCACTCAACTCTGCTGTTGTACAACAAAAGAAGCCATATAGTATACATAAATTAATGGGTATGGCTATGTTCCAATAAAGTTTTATTTATAAAAACAAGTGGTGGGCCAGACATGTAGTTTGCTGATCCCTGTTCTAAACAGTGGAAGTGATAATTAATAATAACAATTGACATCTGTTGAACAGTTATTCTAAGCCAGATTCTGGTAATCTACTGTTTTGTGTGGTTATCATCCTTATTTTGTAGATGAGGAAATCATCTCAGAGGAGTTAGGAAACTTAACCCAGGTCACAGCTAGTTGTAAGATTCAAACTCTGATCTGATTCCTGGTGCTTAGGCATTCCTGGGTGCCTTCACTTCCATTTATCACTCAGTATAAATGAAGCACTAATAGCCCCCTAGTCTCAGAGAGAAAACTGAGTATCATGGCATCAATGTGCGCTAATATAACAGAAAGAAATTTATGCAACTTTTGAAGAGAAAATTAAAAAATAAGAAAGGAAATAGAATTGCTGAGGTGAAACTAAAGAGATGGTCTTGCCTAATGTAAGGATTCTCTGGTGCTCATATTTGCATGGTCAAGTCAGTGCTATTTTATAAAGTTGAATTTTTAGATCCTTTTTAAAAGGTTATGTATATGCATGTGGTGTTTAATTATCAACTATTAGTTTGCCCCACTATCATCCATGCACAATAAGGACAGACACTACCAGGTGCTTTTAAAAGTTATCTCATTTTACTCTTAACTAATTCTGCAGCTCAGGGCTCACAAGATCACATTTGACAAGAGCTGGGATCAGAAAAAGGGCTTCTGAATCCAAACAGATGTTTCTCCTGCACCATACTTAAAGATAATATATTAGTCTCCTCCTCCCTGCCTCCCTACTCCCAGCACTTCTTGCCATTTTACAAAGGAGAAATGCTGGGCCTCCCCTGGTGGCACAGTGGTTGAGCGCTGGGCTGCAAAGCTGCCCTCAGCCTCTGCAGCGCCTGTTCCATCGCCAGCGAGGGTCCCACATGGTGCGACAGACCTCTCCTGCCACGCCCGCTGCTCCCCTCAGCAGTGTACTTCCGTCCTTCTGCCTGTTCTGCTCCCCGCTCTGGCTCTGGTGAATTCTCTCATCCTCCCGCGCTTCTGACTGTACCCAGTGCTTGTATAAATAAATTAATTTTTTTTTAATTTAAAAAAAAAAAAAAAACAAAGGAAAAATGCAGAATGAGAGAAGTGATTTGCCCAGGATCACATGGATAGTAAGGGATGGTACCAGGACTCAAATCCAGATCCACATAACTCCAAATCCTGCTTTCCATGTTACCTCAGACTTCCTACTTGAGCCTTAAAATTGGAAGGACCTTATTACATTTGCCAGAGGGAATTTCTGGTGCTCATCTTTTATGGCCAGCCATACCACATAGGTGTCCTCCCCCTTCAGGCAGCAGAAGGAGAGACACTGCATCCACTCAGAAGGAAGTTCTGCTCCAGTGGCAGGTGACTCACTGAATGTGGCCCACCATGTTTTTCAGCCCATTCCATTCAGTGTGTCACTTCTTATCCAGTGTAGACTGTGCAATCCCAACAGACCCTGGTGCATAGCTATTCCATACTCCTGTTCCTTATGAGCTCTGAGGAAGAGTCCGGGAGAAAGGGCATGGCTGAACAAATTAAGGCCACTGGCTCCTTGAAATTAGACTACAGGAATTAGGAGAAATCTGAGGCAGAGGCGGGGACTAGAAATGCTGGCACTTACTGGTGGGGAAGAGGCTGAGGCCAGCAGCTCTGCTTGCCCGGTGTTTGTGGCATCTTCAGCCTCACTTCTGCCCAAGTATTCACTGCTTGGTCACTGCTCTGGATTGGGCATCCTCCCTGTTCACCAGGACAAGTGTCCCAGCTCCTAAATGGCCTCCTACTTTAGGCTCATGGCTTGGGTCCACTGTCAATGCTGTAGAGATCAACCTATCACTCCAATGCTTAAAGATGCTTAAACCTCCAGCAGGCCCACCTGAGGCTTCATTACATGGGAGTAGGCACTGCCCCTCCAGCTAGTCCATCTTCATCTACTTCCAACCTGCCCCAACATATCCAGCCACACAAAACTACTCAAAGAAAGAAAAGGGTGTTTCATACAAGAAAAAAACAGCCCCTATGAAGATCTGGAAAGTGAAAATCATGATGCAGCCACAGACTAGGGAGTGGCTAAAGCATCCTCATGGTAGTCATGTGCGTTTGGGAAGTGGTCAGCCCACCTCACAAAAGATCTTGAATGTCAAACAGAGCTTGGCTGATTTTTTCCTATAGGTGATGAGGACCTTTGGGAGACACTTGAACCTGTGGTGACATGAGTGGTCACTTGGGTCCTTAGGTTGCTGACATTCTGCCTCTGCAGCCTCCATGGCCTCCAGCAATCCTCCCGGTGCCCATGTGACACGTGTCTCTCCTCCCCGTCCTCCAGGCTTCTGATGGGTGACACCAGGGTTTGCCCAGCTCTGGACTCTAGTGCCCAGCATAGGGCTTGACACCGCATGAGTACTTGGGCAGATTTTCCGAGTTGTCATCCATCACTGAGTATTTATCAAGCACCCTTCTCTGCCAGGCCTCAGATGGGTAAGAAGAATACAGCAGTAAGCAAAATCCAAGTCACAAGGAGCTCACAGTTCAGTAGGACAGACATGAATCAAATTATCATACATATAAATGTGAAGTTGCCACTGTCTGCCATAAGGGGCTTCAAAGGAGATGGATGTGGCCATAAATTCCAGCGAAATGTTCTCCTGCCTTGCAGCAGAGATGGAGAGAAGATGTGTTTCCCTGATGGGTTTGGGCACTGTCAGGTGAGGAAGGGGTAGGAGCCCGACTGGACAGGTGGAACCCCCGTGGGCGCTGACAGCACTTGTCCTCAGGCCAATCCCTATCCAGAGGACTAGAGTGGGGTGGGAATTTTACAGTGTAAACTGAGCCCCAAGCCAGACACAGTGACCTTGAACTTGTTCAACAGCACCACGTTCTCCTGGCCTTCCCAAGAGCTCATCATTCATACCCACACATCCCCAAGAAGGTCTGAGAGTGGTCTGTGCACAAGAACCTGCACACCAGACTTGGTTCTTGCATCTGTGCTGACTGGAGCAGTCACGGCAGCTCCCCATGTGGGGGGCTCACCCAGGTTCACAGAGAAGCTGCCCGGGCTCAACCTTGAATTCAGGTAGGAGGTAACAGCAGAAAGGTGGGGAAGACCCTCCAGGGCTCAGGCCAAGAGTGGGCAAATGCTTGGGAGCTCAGACAGTCCTAGGTGAGCATCAAATAGAGGGGCTCCTTCCAGCCTGTCCCCTGATTCTGAAGCTCCTCAGGTACTTCTTCCTTTTTCCCAGCTTCTCCAGGCTGGCAGAGCTGCTGATTCCCCAGAGAGTGAGAATTAAGCCAGGTTTCTGCAAAGCATAACTTCACTGGTTCACCGGATGCTTCTGGAAAATCTCAGAGAGGACTTTGCCAGTGCCCTGTCCACCCCGCCTCCCCCATGCCATAAAGCAGTTTCAGTGGATTTGATCTCTTTGGCAGTCACTCAGAAATATGTTCTTGTTCTTTTCGTTATTTGGCCACAGAGAGGCTGCTTGAGTTTCTATTTCTTCTTTAAAAAACAGCTTCCATCGTTAAAAGCCAGATTTGGTGATATTTCTAAAGCTTCTGCCTCAATTTTGTTTCTTTTTTCTATAGTCTTTTTCCAGAATGACTTCATCACATTAGCTTTTATTTAGTGCAAATAGGGAGGCCCATAAATGTGCAGTAAGTGAAATACAGGTTAGCTGTGGCGCTGACAGCACTTGTCCTCAGGCCAATCCCTATCCAGAGGACTAGAGTGGGGTGGGAATTTTACAGTGTAATAAAGTTATCCTGGCTGCAAAAAAGGATGGATGTTATGTTTCTTCTTTTTATATTTCTTCATCTCAATTCAACCCATCAAACGTAAGTGCCTACTGCATGCCAGGTTCCACTAAGTAATGGGGGAACACAAGTAAGTTAAAAGAGCTCCCCTTCTGTCTGGGGCTCCCCAGTTTATTGAATAGGGCAGGTGTGTATACAACTCTATATAGTGTCAAGTTGTGCCGTAAATGTTTGAAGATGTGGATACTAGAGAAAGGAGGAGCTTGGGTAAAAGCTGGGCTTCACCTCTTAGGAATGATATTATGATGAACAAGTTACATAGCCCACACATGCCTCATTTCCTCAGCTATAAAGTGGGAATGAAAATAATATGAGGTGATGTTTGTCAAACAGTCAACCTAGAGGCAGACACAAAGTTCATTAAATGTTAGCTCTTCTCCTTGTGGTTAGTGCTTTTACTACTCCTGATGACTACATGAAAAAAGTCTGTGGATGGATGAATCAGTTCCATTATGGGAGTCCAAGGGGACTTCACGGAGGAGGTGACAATGGAACTGTCTCCTTAAGTATTATTAGGAGTTTGCCAGACCCAAAAAAAAAGGAAGTTTCAGACAAAAGAACCAGTATTTACGAAGTCCTGGGGGAAAGGAGATTGAGAGTAAAAATCACAGCAGGGCCAGAGGCTGGGAGGCACCCAACAACTAAGTTAACTATGTATGCATGTATGTTGGGGCCAAGGTCATGAAAGCCTGAATGCCAAGTAAAGGAACTTAACTGGGTTTATCCAATGGGTCATGGGGAGTCTCTCAAGATTCTCAAACTGCAGGTGACACAACTCAGTCACCCGACCCCTCAGCTGCTGCCTGGGAATCTCTCCCTCATGTCCACTCCCTTTTGCTCTGCCCCTCCTGCAGATCATCAAGGACCAGAAGCTGCTTGTGATCGTGGGGGGAATGCTGCTGATCGACCTATGCATCCTGATTTGCTGGCAGGCTGTGGACCCCCTGAGAAGGACAGTGGAGCGGTACAGCATGGAGGTAAGAGGTACCAACGGGGGCACAGGCTGGGAGGTGGCGTGTCACCCTGGCTGCCCCAGGTGCACTTCTTGAAAAGACACCACGTGGTTACAGGAAAATCAGCACAGCTCCACATGGGTCCACCTTCCCTCTCAGGAACGCCCCAGCAATTGCCTTTCCTTCCATTTGACACATATTTCAGAAGAGCCGGATATAAGATCTTCACTCCTGGAGGAAAAATGGTGAAAAAATTGTCTCGGCACATTAAAATATGCAAAATTGAGGGGAATGTTGGCTATTTAAGAATATATTCTCTACACATTGCAGAAGCCCCCACCTATATGATTCATCAGTTCAGAAATTATGTTGCATTTTTTTTTTAAGATTTATTTATTTATACATACAAGAACTGGGGCACAGGCCAGAGGTGCAAGAACTGAGAGGATTCACCAGAGACAGAGTGGGGAACAGAACAGGCAGACCAACTGAAATACACTGCTAAGGGGAGCAGCGGGCAAGACAGGAGAGGTCTGCACGCCATGTGGTTACCTCCTTGGCCGGGGATCGAACTCACGTGGCAGAGGCTGCAGATAGCTTCATAGGTTGTGTCTCAACCCCTTGCACCACCAGGGAGACCCTATTTTGCATTTTTAATCTCTCCTTTATAGTAAGTTTCCAAAGGAATGCTACTAGAGAATAAATATTCTGATGGCTCCTTCTAGTAACTATATGATTTTCAAAATGATAAGCAATAGATTTCTTTTCCTACACTTGTTATCGGAAATTTGTCATTAAAATAACCTTACATCAGAGTGCTGTCAAATATAGCTTGTAAATGTCTTACCTTCGACCTTGCCCTTGATTCACACTGGCCTCCCTGGTATGCTCCAGATTAGGAAAGTTCAAGACCCTTCAGAAGTTGCAGTTTTGTGAACTTTCTCTTAGAACAGTGAAATACACCCTTGTCAGAGGCCACCGGGTGAACAGCCAAGTTGTGCGGTCCGGTGTAAATTCTACATGGGGTAGCAAATTCTCTTGAGAAACTGGGGTTTTCCCCAGTCTTCTTGTTATCATCAGGAAATGTTTTTGAGGGATTTACTGTGAATTCAGAAACTAAAGTGTAAATTGTCATTATATGCATTCGGAACAGATTTTTTATCCTTCTGGACAAGGTGTTCTAGCAAATAACATGCCCAGCCTCATTTGTCTGGAGACAAAGGGTTTACTCAGCCTAGTAACAAGTTATGCAATTGGAAAAGTAGCAGAAAATGACATTGTCTAGGGTGTGAATTTAGGAGAGAGATTAAGGCTGTAGTCTCCACCTCACTGCCTGATGCATCCATGCTGGGAGCAAGCAGGGCTTCATTGGGGCACAACTGAACCTGGCACAGAGAATGGACCCAACACTGGCAGTGCCCATGGGCCAAGGGGGCAGACAGCCTCTTTCCAGAGCAAAGTGGTCACTATTCAGTGTGCACCATTGGCAATGAAACAGTCCTGTCCCTAACTCTGTCCTGGAGAATACCCCCCCCAACCACCAGGATTTAGAAATCCGCAGTGTCAATGCTAAGAAGAACTGTTACTGACTAATTGGGTCCCCCTCTAGAGAGAGCCTGGGGTGCTGATAATCACAAGTAATATTGCTAATAATAGTGATGATGATGATGATGATGATGATGATGATGATGATGATGATGATAGCTCTGTGCATTAACTCATTTAACCCTCAGTCACTAATTACACTGTGGAACAGGTGTTATCCTTAGTTCTATGTTAAGGATGAGGCAGCAGAAACCTGGACGCGTTCTATACCTCACCCATAGTTACCTAGCAGGTCAGTGGTAACACTAACAGCAGGTAGTGCTCACCACGTCCCTCCCCTGCCTTTCAACAATGGACAGCGCTTTGCCATTTTTAGGGGCTTTCATAGACCTTTGATCACTGGCCACAGATCTGTGACGTATGGAGCATAGGAAAGCATTTTCACATTCTACGGGTGACTAAACTTGGAGTCGTGGCAGAAGAGAGGGCCCAGGATACCAGGGAGATGAGAGGTGAGTCAGGCAGAGCCTGTGGGAAGATCTGCAGCGGCAGCAAGTGAACACAGACCAGGTCCAGCTGGCTCCAAGCTGAGCCCAAGGGGCCACTGCCTGTTCAAGGCTAAGCCGAGGGCACATCTTGGCATGCACATGGGGTCCCCAAGGCTCCACTGTGGTGGAGAGAGGCTGCAGGGCTGGAGTTTGACTCCAGATATAGATCCAGGAAGTAGAGCCAGGAAGCATGTCCCCCTGGACCATTTTAAGGAAATCAACCTTCTGAAATCCAATTAGTCAAAGTGACAATTTGCTCTAGCCATTGTTACCTTTCTTCCTTGCTTCCTATAAAAAAATATCGCTGCTCCTGATGGTGCTGTGCATGCAACCCTAGCCCGTTCCAGACTTCCCAGGACAATGAGTCTCCAGCTGAGGAGGGGTGGGTTCCCTGTAAGTGCTCTCTGTGTTGATGAGGAAACTGATCAGGGAATAGGGAGGGGGTTGCTCCCTGGGGGTACGCTCCCTGGGAGAGCATATGCAGTCTTTCCAAGGGGAAGCTTGGGGAGAGCCAGCTCCCTGGCTCAAGGCCCAAATACTCTGCCTCTGTTTCCCTCCAGATATCTGCTGAGATTTCTCTCTGAACCTTTTCTGGCCTGCTCCTCTTTTTCTACTCTTATTTTAGGGTTGTGTTGGTCGAGCAACACCACACTGATAAAGACACGGGAGTCGTGGAGCAGGCTGCACAAGGCAGAATGCTGCTGAGAGCAAGATCCTGGCCGTTTTTATTGATAGAATAATCATAGAGCATCAGCTACATGCGTTAGGAGGACAAGGAGAAAAGGATGGGAGAAACTCAGGAATGTCATTTAGGGCTTGGGGACACGAGTCTGCTGACCATGTTATCAGCTTGATGACCAAGTGTTGTCATCGAAACTAGACCCCAGACCACAGTCCTAATCTTATCAACAAGGCATTCCGCTGATCGGCCTTTGGGGTCCCTTGTCCAGCATCGGTCCTCGACCCCCTGGGCATTCCCGGTCATACCTCATGATGTGTGAGTCGGGAGTAAGTTTATGCATCCGTCCTCAACCCCCCCGGGAGTTCCCGGTCATAGCTCTTGATACATACCCTTCCCAGAGTGATCAAGCTTTCTGCTCCTGATTGATATGGAAGGCACCTTGCAAGGTTTGTCTCATTTGACTGTGACTGGACAGTTCTGACCTTTGTATAGGAATGCAGAACTGCAGGTAACCATAATGGTGGCTGAGCAGGCCGCTTAAGTCTAGCAGCCGCTTAAGTCTAGCAGACCCACAGGGTTGCCCTGTAGCGGTTGCCATGGTAGCAGAACCCTTTGAATTGTCAGTTTATTGTTGGTTTTCCACCAAACAGCACCAAACTATCAGTTGATTTCCCCCAGATGCTGCTCTGTCAGACTTGGCCTGATAGTTGAACAGTGTATCTGGGGATGAAGCATCCTAAATTCTCCTTCCAGGGGCTGTGTTTCCCAGGGCCCTCAGCGACAGAGGAAGATGAGAGATCTGTGTGGCCTCACACTCCTCCCTCCCCTACCTCCATGCCTGTGATTGCTCTGGACTGGACCTCTCCATATTCCAGCCACAGGCCTTGCTGTGTGTTACTATTTCAAGCCTTTACCCATGCTGTTTCCCTACCTTGCACTCCTTTCCAGAACCTTCCCTGCCAAGTAAATCACTTGACCTTTCATACCAGACCCCTGTTTACCTTTCTGGGAACATGTCCCTGAGTTCCCTGGCTCCACCAGATCTAAACCCTTCTCTCCCCCTTCCCACCCCAATGTCCTGATTGCCCCTCTGTGGGAATACTTAGTGTTCATATCCCTGCTGTGTGTGTCCCTGCCATCCACGGGACAGCTAGCTTCCCCCCAGGCAGGGCCACATCTAAGCCATCTCCTACATAGCCCAGCCCAGCTTGACCCTTGAAAGCTTCTTCCAGTGGGGAGACAGAGGTGAGCACAGCCTCCTTCCCCCTTTATCCTATGGGGGGAGGGGCAAGACAGTACATATGCAAATCTACATGATTAATTTAGATCTCATAGATTCTGCAGTTAAAGGTAAATAATGAGGAACGGAGGGGCTAGAGAATTGCAGGAGGAATCCACGAAGAAGATGGTCCCAGTAAAACTGCGTGCAGGTGTCAAGGAATGAAACCCCAATTCCAGAGTCCTGCTGGAGGCATCCATATGCCACATTCTTATTCATTTTTATGCAATTAATTAATATAACGCTGGTCATACACCAGATACTGTTCTAAATGTATAATGTGCATCATTTAAAATTTTTGTATTTAATGAATAGACTTTATCTGAGAGTTTTCAGTTTACAGAAAATTTGGTTATGAAAAAAAATTTAGTTATGAAAAAAATTTAGTTACGAAAAAAGCTGTTTCTACATTGTGTGTGTGTTGGGTTCCCATGTACACCCCACCCTCAACCAACAGTTTCCCATATTATTAAGATCTTCCACTGTGAGAATTTGATAACTGATGAATCAATATGGAAACATTATTATGCCACTAAAGTCCATCGCTTACATTAGGGTTCACTCTTTGTGCCTTCTGTAGGTTTTGCCAAACTCATGACGCCATATAGAACATTGTCACTGTCCTAACTGTCCTCTCTGCTTCACTAACCCCTGGCAACCACTGATCTTACTGTCTACACAGTTTTGCTTTTTCCAAAATGTCATAGAGTCAGAATTAATCCCACAGTATAGTTGCCTTTTCAGACTGGTTTCTTTCACCAGCAATATGCATTTAAGGTTCTCGTGTCTTTCATGGCTTGATAGCACATTTCTTATTATGAATGACATTCCATTGTATGAATGTACCACAGTACCCATTGAACAGCCTCTTGTAACTTCTAAGTTTTGATAGTTATGAAAAAAGCTGTTTCTACATTTTTATGTGTATGGGTTTTGGGGAGTTTTTGGTAGATTTTTATGTGGACATAAATTTTCAGCTCATTTGGGTAAATATCTAAAAGAATTGCTGGATCATATTTTTTGGTTGTTTTTTTTTTTATTTTTATTTGTTTTTGTGTAGAAGAATGGGGGTGTAGACCAGCGGTATGGGGAATAAGAAGAGCGGGGAGCAGAACAGGCGGATCTACTGAAATACACTGCTAAGGGGAGCAGTGGGCGAGACAGGAGAGGTCTGCTGCGCCATGTGGGTTATCTCCCTGGAGGGGATCGAACTCAGACTGTAGTGGTGGTAGTGCTAAGATTTAACCCATAGATCACCAGGGTGGACCTTGGATCATATGTTAAAACTATAGTTCAGCTTTGTAAGAAACTGCCAAATTGTCTTGCAAAGAGATTATCATTTTGCAATCCCATCCGCAATGAATGAGAATTCCTATCGCTCTGCATCCTTGTCAGCATTTGGGGTTGTCAGGGTTTAGGGTCTTCGCCATTCTTACAGGTGTGTAGTGTACCACATTCTTGTTTTATTTTTTTTTTATATTTTTTTTAATAGAGGCATGTTTTTATTTATTTAGTTAGTTAGTTTTTGTTTGTTTGTTTATACATGCACTGGGTACAGTCAGAAGCACGGGAGGGTGAGAGAATTCACCAGAGCCAGAGCGGGGAGCAGAGCAGGCAGAAGGACCGAAGTACACTGCTGAGGGGAGCAGCTGGCGGCAGGAGAGGTCTGCGCGCCATGTGGGACCCTCCTCCCATGGCCAGGGAGCAGCCGGGGATTGAACCGGCGCCGCAGAGGCCGCGGGCAGCTTCGCAACCCAGCGCTCAACCACTGCGCCACCGGGGAGGCCCACATTCTTGTTTTAATTTACAATCCCCTAATGACATGATGTGGAGCCCCTTTTCCTATGCTGCTTTGTCTTCTGTGTGTCTTCTTTGGGGAGACACCTATTCAGACCTTTTGCCCACTTTTTAATTGGATTGTTTGCCTTCTTATTGTTCAATTTTAAGAATTCTTTCTGTATTTTGGACACAAGTCCTTTTGAGATAGGTGCAATTATTTTTTCTCAGTCTGTATCTTGTCTTTTTTAAAATCTTGGTCTTTTGCAGAACAGATTTTTTTATTTGAATGAAATTCAACTTCTCAATTGTTTCTTTCAAGGACCATGCTTTTAGAGTTATATCGAAAAACTCATTGCCATATTCAAGGTCACCTAGAGTTTCTCCTGTTGTCATCTAGAAGCTTTATAGCTTTGCATTTTACATTTAGGTCTATCATTCATTTTGAGTTAATTTTTGTGAAAGGTACAAGGGCAATATCAAAAGTCCTTTTTATGTATGTGAATGTCTAGTTGTTCCAGCATCAACTGTCAAAAAGATTCTTTTCTCCATCAGGTTGCTTTTGTGTCTTTGTCATAGATCAGTGGAACATATTTATGTAAATCTATTTCTAGACTCTATACTGGTCTATTAATCTATTTTGTCTGTTCTATTTCCAGTATCATATTGTCTTGATTACTATAGTTTTATAGTGAGTCTTGCAGTAAATAGTGTCCATTCTTTAACTTTGTTCTTCTTCAGTATTGTGTTGTCTATTCTGGGCCTTCTGCCTCCATGTAAACCTTAGCATTGTTGTGTTAATATCCACAGAGTAACCTCTTGGGATTTGACTAAGATTGCATTGTGTCTATAAGCCAAGTTAAAAGGAACTGACGTCTTAACAATACTGAGTCTTCCTATACATGACCATGGATTATCTCCCCATTTATTTAAATCTTTCAGTTCTTTCATCAGTGTTTTGGAGATTTCCTAATTTAGGTCTTACACATATTTTATTAGACTTATACCTAAGTGTTTTATTTTGGTTTTGGTGGTAGTATAAATGCTGGTCACAAACCAGGTACTGTTCTAAATGTATAACGTGTTGCGTTTTTAATTTCAAATTCAAGTGCTATTTCTGGTATATAAGAAAGCAAGTGATTTCTGTATATTAGCCTAGTATTCCACAATGTTGCTATAATTGTTTATAGCAACCCCCAGTGCGGGGGTGGGGGGGGTGTTGTTAATTGTTTGAGATTTTTCTACATAGATAATCATGTCATCTGCAAACAGACAATTTTAATTTCTTCCTTCCAATCTGTGTATCTTTTATTTCCTTTCTTGTCTTATTTTTGTGAGGAATCCAGCATGATTGAAGGAGATTGGTGAAAGGGGGCATCTTTGACTTTTTCTCAAACTTAGAGCAAAGCATCTAGTTTCTCACCATGAAGCATGATGTTAGCATATTTTTTCTTTTTACTTAAAGAATTAAATATATACATATGAAATAGCTCTGCTAGACAAAGTCAAGGATGTCTTTGGGGAGGTGACAGGAAGGACAAATGACGCAGGCAGGGCCCAGGTCACTAGGGACCTTGTGTGCTAAGCAAAGGAGTTGAAACTTGAAAATTGAAGCTATTTAATCTGAAGAGTAATGTGATCTGATTTGCCCTGACTGGGGGGTGAGAACAGATGGAGGGGCAAAGCCAGAAACCCAGATTTGGCTCAGGATTGTTCTTTCAGTAATCCAGGCAGGAGCTGATGGTCACCTAAAGTGGGGTAGTTGCAAAAGGAACAGGGAAGTGGGTGGATCTGAGAGCTGTTAAGAAAGGAGACATGGTGAGAGTTGGTGCTTGAGTAGCTCTCAGGTATGGGAAGAAGGAGGCGACAAGGTCAATGCCAGAGTTCTGACTGGGTGGTGGGTGGTAGACTGCTGCACTGAAGTGGAACACTGAATGAAGAGCAGGCTTGGAAGAGAACATGAGGGGTTCATTTCTTGGCAGAAGGGCTCAGAAAATCAGATACAGGGTCCAAAAGCATAAGGGAATAGTTTGTGTAGATAAAGATTTGGAGGGAAGGCACTTAGCACATTGAGGATGGGAGTCTAAGAGTGAGTGTAGCTGCCCAGAGAGTAGGCCAGTAAGAAGTGACGATGTCTTGACTGCAGCCCAAGGCACCACCATGTGGTGAAGGGAACAGATGGAGAAGCCAGGGAAGAGGATTTTGAAATGGTCAGAAAGGGAGAGGATAGTTAGGAGAGCTGTCCACACCCAAGGGGACCTGAAGAAGGAAGAGGAGATCTCCTGAGACACTGCCCCAGCCCCAGGTGGACCAACAGGTGCCCCCACGACTTGGCCCAGGCTCCATGCTCCTGCACTGCAGCTCAGCCCTGTCTTCCTCTGCTTTACGAAATCTGAGGGAAAGATTGGTGTTTCCACATTTCAGATATAGCAGGTGTGAATAAATCTGCCAAGAATGTTAAAAAGGTTTTTTAAATATGTGTATTCTTGGGGGGAAATGGAAAAACTCTCAATTTTTGAATCCCTGTTCTACTAGAGGAGCTGGTGAGTGGGAATTGCACACACGGGTCTTGAAATTCAAGGAGACATGTGGGCTGGAGATGGGAACTTGGGCGCGGCCAGCTTACTTATCACAGTGAAAGCCTGGGGTGAGAAGGGGACCAAGCCAGGCTCTAGATCACCCCCATGTTTTGGAGATGAGGGCAGCAGAGGGAAAACAGCAAAGGAGACCTAGGAGGAACCACAGAGATAAGAAGAAAATCAGATGAGTTTTGTGTCTGGGGTCGCAAGGAGGAAGTTTTGATGAAGCGTGTCAAATGCTACTTTTAGATCAAGTGAGATGAAGACCAAGAATTGACAATGTCTGTGTTTGAGCTCTCATTCTTTCTCTTACACACACACACACACACACACACACACACACACTGGGTTTCTTTTTCTTTTAAGGAAAATATTCAGGTAATGTGCCCCAAAGTAAAAGTAGCTCCCACAGATAGTATGAAGACCGTGAATGAAGTGGAAGCACTGTTTTTGTTTTTCCAAGCCTTCTTTCTATCCCAAGCCACCATCTTCACCTGCAGTGGCCATTCTGAAATGGTTTTGAAATGGAGAAAATGGCAACAGCACTAACAGTCGTTGAACACTGAACACCCGGGAGAGCCTCAGAGCAGCCACCGAGGCAGCATCCTCAGGCCCCCAGAACTCCCTGGAGCCTTCCCCCATCTGCTTCCCAGACAGGTTGCAACAAGACTATGGGCACACTGGGTCATGTGTCTCCCAGTTACCAGTGGGCCCCATATGTGTGACGTTCACTTACAAAAATGGTGGCGGTCTGTCTCCATGGCTGTTCAGCCACCTACAACCGTAATGCCCTGCAGTCTGGGTTCTGGGACTTCCTGGTCCTTCAGGTAATGGAATGAAGTCAAGGGCGGCTTGGGACAGAGGGGCATTTCAAACTTCCCTCCACATTTGATACTTTTACCATCCCTTTTTATGGAAGCAAACCAGAGATTTGGAAGTCATGGACTAGAGTTGGCTTTGAAACTGGTGGCTTATTCCAGTTATGTTGTTATGGAAACAGCTATTGGGAGAAGCAAATACATAATTTTAAATAATTTTAACTCTGATCTTCTATCTCCCTCTACAGTTGCTCTGAAAAATATAAATTTAATCGTTAAAGCAGATACTTTCCAGAAACAATTGGTATGTTCTTAAAGATTGTCCAAGCCCCATCTCACACTCTTCACTTTGAAATAAAGAGATACTAGATGACCAGGGGGAGGGAAGTGCTAAGGATCAGGGTTTATTCTGCTCTGTAAGCTGCACACAGGTGACCTGGTGCCCCAAGGAGTTGATGCTCAGAGTCATAGTCCCAGGGATGGGTCTTCACTACCGAGCCACCGTCCTGGAGAGTGGGGTAGGGCTTTGCCAGGCTAGGCCCACAGTCAGATACTAGGGCCCCATGCGGGGCAGTGGGACTCGGCAGGACCATTAGCTGAGGGCCACCCCAGTTAGCCTGCTAACTCCCCCAGGAGAGAGCTGCACAGGCTGAAGTTCTAACCATGTGTTCTCCTGTTTAAAACCCTTCCCCATTGGCTACAGGGTGAAGTACATGCTCCTTAGCATGGTTCAGGAGGCCCTCGATGGTCTGACCCATTTGCTCCAGGCTCCTCTCTTAGCCCCCTCCCTCACTCCATGTGCTCAAATGCCCTGAACCACTGGCTTCTCCAAAGCTCGTGCTCTTTCATCTACCTTTTGTACGTGCAGCCTCCTTTCCCCAGAAAACCCTCCCTTTGCCCCAATACACCATCTACACCATCTACACCATGCAAAATATTCCAACTTAACCTTCAAGAGGCAGCTTAGAAACATCTTCTCCCAGACCGTTTGGTCCACAAAGCTGCCTGCCGAGACCCCCCCTCCCACCCTGTTTGCCCCTCACTCTGGATACTTAGTCCATGACCTCCTCGGAGGCTAGGCCATCTGTGTGTCCCCAGCACCCACTGGCAGGGCCTGGCTCAGAGTGTATGCTCAGTAAATATTTATTGAATAAATTGTTCCCACCACCTGGAACTCTCTCCCCATGCCACCATATGTCCAAATTCATCCCATCTGTCTGGGCCCATTAAGCCGGCTTCTCCAAGAAATGTCTTTGCCGAGTTGCAATTTAATTTAATATCACACCCTCACCTTTTATCAAGGGTCCACTTGCAAAGCTAACACTGCCCATTGAAGAATAATGCAGCTTCTTCTACAAAGGAGTGGTGCTCGCTTTGTGACTTGGTGCCCCTGAGATAAAGATCCACCGGGTAGATCCTCGCAGAGATTAGCATCAGGAAATAGGCTCTGCTCACACGAGAACTTGTATCTACTTCTTCCTTCCATTGAACAATCATAACTGAATAAGCCACTGTTTTCTTTCTAACCTTAGCTGCCAGAAAGTTGGAGCCAAATTCAACACTCGGCCATAATAACCCTCTCATCGTAGCTCCTGGAGGATTATCTCGCCCTCTGATCGCTTGTCTTTATTTTTAATTGTCCTGTTGTTTTTGGTCTTTGATGGTGTGCTGCCTCGGGCCCTTTGGGAAAGGAGGCAAGGTGTAAATTCCAGATTAAGTTATTAAAATGAGAAGGCTAAGCGAGATTTAATTGGAATGATATGCCGGAGAGACATTTTGAGGATGTCCAGTGACATTGGTTTTCTGGCACGGGTCCCGGCTCAGCCCTGGCGGCCGTCAGCATCTGGGCCCAGGGTGTGGACTGAAGGACTCTGCTAACTGTAGCTGCGTTTCTGGAACCTTTTAGCTAGTGGGAGATTGCAGTTTATTTCATCTTCCTTGCTGCCTCCCTTGTGCCTTGGGAAGACACCCAGGCCCTAGAGGCCCCTCGTGACACAAAGAAAAAGACACAGCCCTCCAGCGCCAGGGGACTATCCTGAGGCTAAAAATTCTCTCTACCTGCCCAGGCACCCCCAGGGGCATGGGCTGTTTACTAGAAATTCTCAAGTGCCATTGAGCAGAACAGTTGGAAAAATGTCCTGTGATATCTGCATCATCTGCCCCTTGTGTGTCTTGGTAAAACCATTCTAGTTCTTGAAGAGAGAGCCTCTTTAAAGAGAGCCTTTAAAGTTTGCTAGTTTTTCCCCCAACCCATACATGCACACTGGCAGAAATACAACAGTGGCGCGCACAGAAACCTTCCCTCTTTCATTGTGGGGGAATTCCAACCAACCTTCCTCTTTGTAAACAACACATCATCACGGGGAGCTCCTGCTTCAGGGGACAGGGGTGGGAGGGGGTGGCTCGAGCTCTACTCAGCTGTGGAGACTTTTGGGTGAGGTCACACACACACACAGCCAGCCATCACCAAAGCATCTTCTCCACGGTAAGTGCCTCCTGGCTGTGGTTTTTAGATTTTGTTGCTGTGCTGAGGTCCTGGGCTTGCTTTTCTAAAGCATGAGCCAGGATTGAGTTTAGATTTAATGGCCCTCAGGCTGCAAAAATGAGAGAGAACTTGGGTTAGTCAGGGTGTGCTAGGTTTTGCTGTGGTAAAAACAACAAAATTGAACACCCTAGTGAATTAAAGCAATAAAATTTATTTTTTAAAGATTTATTTATTTATACAAGCACTGGGTACAGTCAGAAGCGTGGGAGGGTGAGAGAACTCACCAGAGACAGAGGGGAGAGCAGAGCAGGCAGACTGATGAAGTACACTGCTGAGGGGAGCAGCGGGCGGCAGGAGAGGTCTGCACACCATGTGGGACCTTCCTCCGGTGGCCGGGAGCAGCCGGGGATCGAACCAGTGCTGCAGAGGCTGCGGGCAGCCCCGCAACCCAGCGCTCAACCGCTGCGCCACCGGGGAGGCCATCAATAAAGTTTCTTGATTGACCATAGCTCTTCTCCATGGTTCCTCACCCAACCCCCCATCCCCCCCACCCACCCCACCCCCGCCCCCGCACCCCACCATAATGCCCTCACTCAAGGACACGGTGGGTGTGACACCTCCTGGGGTAGTCCTCATGGCAGAGGAAAGCGTGCAAGGCAAAGTGCACACTCGCTTGTGAAGCTTCCATTCCAGAGCGCCATACATCACTTCTATTCACACTTCATTGGCCACGTTAACTGTCAGTGCCTGAGTTCAGTGGGACAGGCAGGGAGGACAATCCTACCTTGTGCCCAGGAGGAGAGGGAACCAGGTATTGCTGCTCAGCCATGGATGCTGTAGTCCTCCGAACGTCCACCTTCCCCTCCCTGTCGGATATGCCCCACCCACTGCCATGTGCACCCTGTAAGGAAAGGGCCAGAGGGAGAGCATATTTCACCCACAGCTGTCTCCCCAGCAACTGAAAAAGTGCCTGGCACACAGTTCACCCCCAATAAGTAATAGGAGTTGAATAACTAAATGGATTCAGTCTTAGAGCTTTCTTTTTCTTTTCAATCCTTTTATATCTTGTTACTAGTTTATAGTGCAATCTTTATATATTTATGAAATGTAATTATTTTATATCCTTGTTAATATTTTGACAGCATAAAATTTCTCACCTCCAGTGTGCTCTCCCACCACCAAAGCTCCCAGAGTCAGTTGTGTTCTCTGTTGCCCCCTCCCAGCCCTGCTTTTACCCCCCCCCCCATCTCCTTCCCTGGATGCTTCAGATCTGAGGTCACCTTTCAAGGGTTGGTCTTAATGTTTGTCTTTGGCCCTTTGTTTAATTTCTTGCCATGAATATACTCTGTCTGCCCTCTTTTTGGTTGTTTTGTTTACAAATAAACTGTCTGGTGAGGGGAAGGAAGGGAAGAAATCATTGCCTGATCCAAGGTCATGAAAGTTTATTACACTTCTGTTTTCTTCTAAGAGTTTTATAGTATTAGCTCTTATATTTAGTTGTTTTGATCTATTTTTTGAGCTAATTTTGTATATGATGTGACGTATTGGTACAAATATAATTCTTTTGCATGTGGATATCTAGTGTCTAAATACCATTTGTTGGAAAAAATATTGTTTCCCCATTGAGTAGTCTTCCGACCCCTATTGAAAATTGATTGACCACTGGTGTGAGTTTATTTCTGGCCTCTCAATTTTAGTCTGTCAATCTGTATGTCTATCTTTATGCCAACACCACACTGCATGGATTACAGTAGCTAATGATAGGTTTTGGAACTGGGAAGTGTAAGCCCTCCAAGTTTGTTTTTCACTATCAAGATTGTTTTGGCTATTCAAGATTCCTTGAGGTTCCATATGAATTATAAGATCAGTTTTTCCAAGTTTGCAAAAATGGTCATTGGAAGTCTCATTGATGTTGCAATGAATTTGTAATCAATTTGGGAAGTACCACCATGTTAACAATTTAACAAGTCTTGAATGGCCTCCGGTACCCTGCCTCACCTCACCCTATTTCTCCACCATGTCATTTATCCCTCAGTCTCTCATCTATTTTCTGTCTTCCTCCACTAAAATGTGAGATCTGTGAAATAGGACCCTTGCTGGTCTTGTTCAGTGCTCTATCCCCATAACCAGCCAAGTGTCTAGCAGGCACATCATAAGGGCTATTTTTAATGGGTTGAATGGACAAGTGATGTGAAGGAGTGTGTGCATGGGTGGGTGGGTAGATGGGTGAGCAGGTGGATGGATGGGTGGATGGGTGGATGGAGGACAAAATTCCCTGGAATGACTCTTTTCAGTATTGGCAAACACTGACCAAGTGACACAGTTGCTCAGCAGCTGGCTTAAATTATGAGATGAATAAATTGATACTGAAAAGAAAAATCAGTTCTGTTTTAAAGGTGAAGAGGATGATTTTTTAAAATTATTTTAATAGCTAGATTTATGACTCTTAGTCTTGCTGCCTCACCCAGAACAGACCTTTTTAAAAACACTGGTGCTCAGGTCTCACTCCACAGAAGTACTGATGCAGTTGGTTTGAAAAGGGTCCTGGGAATTGGATTTTTTTAATTGGCCTTAGGTTCTAGTGTGCAGCCAGGGTTGAAACATTCTGGAGCAGACAGACCTTCATCAATCGCTAGGAAGCACCCACGGCTTCACTTTGGATACACTAGAAATAGACTCAGGATAATAAATTTAAGGTAAGAGAAGAAAAGCCTGAATCCAGGAAATCTGAACTCTAATCCATCCCCTAACAGATCCATCCCCCACCAAACCCAAGCCCCAGACAGAGAACTTGATGGTGACAAAGGAAATGCAGATGCTGAGAGAGCCACAGGGAAGAGTCATGTGTGCAGACCCCACAGGGCTGAATGAGGCCCTCGGGTCTCATGATTTTCTGAAAATCTTTTTTTTATGATTTATTTATTTTTTTATAGAGGCATGTTTTTATTTATTTGTTTGTTTGTTTGTTTTGTTTATACAAGCACTGGGTACAGTCAGAAGCGTGGGAGGGTGAGAGAATTCACCAGAGCCAGAGCAGGGAGCAGAGCAGGCAGAAGGACCTAAGTACACTGCTGAGGGGAGCAGCGGACGGCAGGAGAGGTCTACGCGCCATGTGGGACCCTCCTCCGGTGGCCGGGGAGCAGCCGGGGATCGAACCAGCAGAGGCCAAGGGTAGCTTCGCAACCCAGCGCTGACCGCTGCGCCACCCGGGAGGCCCTTTTATGATTTATTTATGCATGCAAGAGCTGGGGTACAGGCCAGAGATGTGGGGAGTGAGAGGATTCACCAGAGACAGAGTGGGGAACAGAACAGGCAGACTGACAAAATACACTGCTGAGGGGAGCAGGGGGCGAGACAGGAGAGGTCTGCTGCGCCTTGTGGCTTGCTCCCTGGCCGGCCGGGGATCGAACTTTGTGCTGCAGAGGCTGCAAATTGCTTCATAGTGTGGTGCTTAACCCCTTGCACCACCAGGGAGGCCTCATTTTCTGAAAATCTTTGAACCATCATTTGAACAATCATTTCCCCAGTGGAAGAGAAAGGGTAACAGGAGAAAAGGAAAAGTTCCCAGATTTCTATTTCTGCAGCAATTCTCATTGCAGTTGAGAGGTAGAGGGTGAGCAAGTTCTAGAGCAAAACTTTAGGAATGTTACAAAAAAAAAAAACCACCAACCCTGCAGTGGCCGGAAGCACCCACCACAGAAACCCATAGCTATTCGCCATGACACTGCAGTGGCGCCCTCGACGCTTGGTAGAATGTTCAATACTGTCTGCCATTGTTCAGCTTGGAGTTTCTCTCTAAAGTGACAGTAGGTTACACTTTCAAGTATGAAATCATTTGACCTTGACTTGGAATAGTTAATGTGACCCAGGGATGCTCAGTTGAGTTGAGGGGATACTGACACCCCTCTGCGCCCCTCCTGAGAGCTCAGAGAACAGCAGCCTCTCTGGCCCACCCAATTCTCAGTGTCCAGCCCACTCACACCCCTGCCTTCACTGGTCAGGGACCCTCCCCCCAGGTCTATCACTCTCAGGTACAGCCACTCTACCACTGGCAAGTGCAAGCTATCAGAGCAGCCATGCCTCTAATTTGTACCATGTGGCACAGATTAGTGGGCACCTGGACACCCCCATTTTAGAGATGAGGAAGCTGAGGGGAGATGTGAGCTAACTGGCCTGGGACAACCTTCCTTTGGACATATTGGTGGTACTAGACTGAGGGTCCCTTCTGCTAGCTCAGTTCACACTTCCTGCTTCTCTTCCATCAATCCTGTGTTTTACTTGGTTTCATTTTTTAAAAAAAAATAGTGTCTTCCTTCACTGGCTTTTCAATATTGCTGACATCCATGGTGCATCATTTACTCTTATTAATGTCTCCGCCTCCTCTTTTCTGTGATCACCTGGTTGGGGCTTCACATGAGTAGAGCACTTGTAAGTAGATGCTCAAAGCCAGACTGTGTAGATCTCAGCATCATCTCCCAGCCTAATCTCATCCTCACAGCAGGTCTACTCAGCCTCCACCCAGGATTCCAGCAAAGGCACAATGGTAACAGCAAGAGCAAAAATACAAGCCAGAGCATCCACCATGTGCTAGGAGTGCTCCACATGCTTTATGTTACCAATTCATTTCATCCTCACCACAGCCTCATGCAGTAGTTACCATTGCCCTCAGTCCACAGAGGAGGAAAACAGAGGGGTTGGAGAGCATGCCCACTGTTACACCACTGGCAAGGAGGTAGCATATGGCCCACAGTGGTTAAGCAAATGTACTCTGGAGTTAGGCTTGACTTCATATCCTAGCTCATCCACTTACCTGTGAAGTTAGGTAAGGGTGGTGGGATGAATTGTGGCATCCTTAGCCCTGAACCTGTGAATGTGAACTTGTTTAGTAAAAGGACTTTTGCAGATATCCTTAAGTTAAAGATCTTAAGATGAAATCATCCTGGATCAGCAGGAAATCCAATGACAACTATCTTATAAGAAACAGAAGAGGAGACACAGAGGAGTAGGCAGGGTGAAAATGGAAACAGAAATTGGCGTGGTGTGACCACAAGCCAAGGAATGCCTATAGCTGCCAGAATCTAAGAGATTAAAACCTTTAGAGAGAATACAGCCCTGCTGGCACCCTAATTGTCAGACTTCTGGCTTCTAGAATTGTGCAAGGATAAATTTCTATTATTTTAAGGTACCTAGTTAGTGGACATTCATTATGGAAACCCCAAAAAACTTACAGTGTGTGACTTAACTTCTGAGAACCATAGTTTCTTGGTCCACAATATGGGCCCAGGTATTACTAATAACCGACTCCTACTCTGGGGGAGGATTAAGAGGGACAGTGCCTGTAAAGGACTTAGCCTTACCTAGCGTGTCTCAAGAATTTGGTAAGGGCTAGCTCTTAGGAGGAGCATTATTTGTTTTCTGGCCCTAAGCCCTCTGAGAACTAGTCCCTCATTTTCCACTTTCCTGTGTGTGACTTCTTGTCACTGGGACACCTGAGCCCAGCCCTGCTCCTGGCTCAGGAATCTCAGAGGAATCAAATCCAACACCCAGACCCAGCCTGCAGAGCCACCCTCCTGCCGTTATCGCCAGAGCTGCCAGAGCAAGACTATGAACATCCACGCATGGCATTTTAATATTTCACCCAAGAAGTCATTTTCTTACATGAGCCAGACACAGAAGCTTCAGAGAAATAAATCAAAAAAGGTAGCTCTGGACGGGAATGATTTCTGCCAATGGGTATGAGGATTTTCCTTGTCTGCTCAGCTCTTTCTTTCTTATCTGCATCTTACAGCAGACAGGAAGCCGGCTGACGAGAGATTGCATGTTCTTACCAATTATTAAAAATACATGGCAGTCTTCCGGAAATGCATTCACATGCCAGGGAGTAGGAATGCATTCACCAGCCCAAGCTGGGGCACTGTGGGCTTTGGAGGAATGTTGGAGTATCCATAAACACTATAATCCAAGGTTTTCCTCCATATTCTGCCACTGTCTAGCTGTGTGAACTTGGACGAGTGACTCACCCTCTCTGAGTCCCAGTACCCATAAGGAAAAATCCAGTCTCCTTCCCAGGGGTGATAACATGTTCAAGTGCCTAGAACTAAGCCTGACACACAAGCTTTCAATCACTGTGGCTTCTGTCCCCAGCCCTGACTCAGAATTTCCTTACTCTACCAGGAAATTGCCATTACTAACCCCCTTCTATGGAGGCCCTAAGGAACAATGCTGCTTGGGGGTGGAGGTAGATTTACAGCTCCCATTGTCCTTCCACCAAAGTCCATTTATCCTCACCATCACCCTGAGCATCTTGTCTCCCCCATTTTGCAGATGAGGACCCAGAGCTGCACAGAGTCATGATGGGCTCTGGATCACACCATAGCTAGTGGGGCTCAGAGACGCAAAGCCAGGCCTGCTGCTCCCAAAAGTCCTGCTCCTTCAGTGCTCCATACAGACTCTCAAATGAAATAATGGATATGAGATTTGCTTTCAAAGAAGCAAAGCTCTATCCTGTGAGACTCCTGTTATTTTGCCATGTCTGTGATCAGACTTCCTAGATGCCTTTCTGTCCACTTTTATTGCCCACACATCCCCCTCCCAGGTATCAGGCCCTTGAATCACACCCTTGTGGCTCATTCTAAGGCAGTGTCAGAACTTGAGGAGACAGGCTAACCACATCCTCACCTGTGCACTCCCACTGCCCCCACTCACCTGTCTTCTTGTGCACCCATGCCTTCTGCCCCACCCATACGCTCTCACTCCCACATCCAGAGGCTCCCAGCACTGCCTGCACTCTGTCCTAAAGAAGTCCCCAAGAAGCTTACCTGCCTCCATGAAACCACTAGAGAGACATGTGCCATGAATTCATTTGCCAAACCCATATTTGCTGGGCACCCCTATGTGCCAGATATTGGGGCCTCAGTAACGTATGAGACACCACCCCTGCTCTCAGGACTCTCCCCATCCAGGAGGGGCAGATATATTAATTGACAATGTCAGTGCAGATGGTAAGTGCTAGAATAGCTCAGCTCCCTATCCTATGGGATCATGGAGGAAGTAGCCAATCATTCTACCTTGAGAAATATTTCACCAATAAGGGGAAGTGGGAACTCCCCAACCCTATGTCCTGGGAGAACAAAAAGGACTTGGATAGTTAAGAAAAACAGGTGCTATGCAAAGCCGTCTGGAAGTTCCTCAAAAGATTATTTACCATCTGACCCAGCAATTCCATTACTAAGTAAACACTCAGGAGAAATGAAAACCTGTACATGAATGCTCACTGCAGCATTATTCATAATAGCCACAAATGTGGAAACATTGCAAACAATCACCAGTAAGTGAGTGGATGAACAAAATGCAAACTATCCAGAAAACGGAATCTTATTCAGCCATAAAGAGGAAAGAAGTTCTAGTACAGGTTACAACATGGATATGAGCCTTGAAAACATCCAATTCAGTGAAAGAAGTCAGACCAAAAAAAGTCCACATATTGTACGATTCCATCTATATGAACTGTCCAGAACAGGCAGGTTCATAGAGACATTAAGTAGATTAGGAGCTGCAGGAGAGAGATGAGGAGTGGTGAAAATCACATGGCATTAAGTAGCAGTGCTGTTTGACTGATGCTGTAAATATACCAAAAGCCACTGGTTGGTTATACACTTCAAAATGGTTTGAAAGGTGGATTTTGTTTTGTGAGATTTATCTCAAAGTTTTAAGGTGGAAAAGGTATTCAAGGGCACTGCAGGGGAAAGGCATTCCAGAGCAAGGATGAACAGGAGGTGGTCCTGGCACAATGCACTGTATGTTAATATTGTCACTTCATAGCTTCAGAAGGCGAAGTGCTCGTCAGCCCTAATCCCTACAGTAGCCATTAGCAAGTTTTCGGTAGCAAGTAAGTGATATTGAAGTACAAGGTAGAAGGAGTTATTGACATCCCAGAAAGGTCCAGAGAGAATGTCTTCAGGTATAGTTTGATCAGGGATTAGTTCCATTTCTCTGCATTCTTTTGTCCATGCCTTCTTCCACGTGTGAAATGGGTCATCATACTAACTTCCCACATGTTATGGAGATGTGAAAAGAAAATGCAGTGAAATGCATCTAGAAAGTCCTTAGAAGATTTCCTAGACAATATGGAACTTAAGCTGAGTTTGGAATGATGGTGAGCTGGAATGATGGACAAAACCTCTAGGAGTAAATATTGGAACATGAAAATCCTTGAGTAGGGTAGAGGGTAGGTCTGCAGGAGAGTTCAAGTTAGATCTGGATGCTTGTGGATAGAAAATAAGTAAAGAACCAGATGGAGCTTGGACGTTAACCTGGGCAACGGAGAGCCATCAAAGGACTTTTAGCAGTGGTAGAAACTATCAAAGTTCATGGGGGGCCTCCCCGGTGGTGCAGTGGGTTGAACACAGTGCTGTGAAGCTGTCCACAGCCTCCATAGTGCCGGTTCGATTACCAGCCGGCCAGGGAGAATCCCACATGGCATGGCAGACCTCTCCTGTCTTGCCCACTTCTCCCCTCAGCAGTGTATTTTGTCAGTCTACCTGTTCTGTTCCCTGCTCTGTCTCTGGTGAATCTTCTCACCATCCCACACCTCTGGCCTGTACCCCAACTCTTGTATAAAAATAAAAATAAATCTTTAAAAAAAAAAGGAAACTATCAAAGTTCACTCTGATTTATCAGATATTATTGTTACTTTTCCTAGCTATAATAATTCAATAATATGGCAGTGAAGGAGGACAATGAACTCATTTGTGCTATTTACTTTCAAATGGTTTATCGGGGAAAGTGTGTGTGTGCATGTGTGTCTGCCTGCGTGTGGGCAGAGAGAGAGAGCAGATATGACAGGCTATTAGCAAGTGTTGGTTCCTGGTGAAGGGTGCACAACTGTTCATTATACTATTCAGCTTTTCTATATGTTTGGAAAATGTTTTCATAAAAATTTGTGAAAAGTAGGGAAGGAAACCTCTCTGAGGGAGAAACAGGCTGACGGGGTGGCGGGGGGAATGCAGTGAGGGCAAGCATGTGAAAGGGGGGTGCTCTTGGTGAGCTGGACAGAGGCCCCAGCCTTGGGGCTCCAGGAGGATGCAAGGGAAGGAGACACAGTGGACCAGTGACTCGGCAGCTTCCAGCCGAGGGCCCAGAAGGATCCTGGTGCCAGGAATTGAGCTGGAAGGTGGCCAAGGAGAAGGAGGGGGAAGGGGAGCCTCCCGGAAGGGTGTTTGCTCTCATTACACTCCATGCTTGCCTGTGACTCCAAATTTCAGAACTCATTGTGGCCTGAGAAATCAGCTAAACTGACCCCTCAATTCCCTGATGGGAAAACTCCAGAGCCTGCTAGGTGAGTGAAGATTATCTTCCAGCTTAGACCAGTCCTCGGTACCATTCCCACTTCTTCTTCCTCTGAGCATCCCGGGACTGGACACAGGACAAAAGTCACGAGGGACATGAGTTTGCTCTGCCTTTCCCACCGAATCCTTTCAAATATTTTCTGAATGAATGTGTTCTTGAGGAGCTTGTTCATGGGTAGATTTCTTGGGGGGTGGGCAGTAATAACAGTAACAGTTGAGCCTAAATAAGCCCTTTCCTCTGATCAGGTGCCAGTCTAGGGGCTCTACGTAAGTCTTTCTACAGAACCCTCAACCCTGTGAGGCAGGTACTAGGCCCATTTTGCAGATGGTGACAATGAGACTAACTTGGTGTTCGAAGGTTCCATGGTTTGTGAGTGGCAGAGCTGGGACTGAAGCTCAGTGGGTCTGGTCTAGCGCAGGGTGTGGGGTCCTATCCTCCACCTAATGTACCTCCCCACGTTCCCAGTGGCTGGCTTCTGATGGATTGATCTGTTTATTTTGCCAGGGAGAGGATCATCAGCAAATTCTGGCCCCAGTCTCATTGGTATTTTTGCAGTAAGACAGGGCCTATTTATTACTCATTAAGTATTTTGGGGGTCCATGATAAAAAAGAAATACAAAACTTAATTTCACTTCTCTGCTACATTGCTCATTCTTTTTTAATAACCCTTTCTTATCAGCCTCCTGGCAGCTTTTGCATTTCCTGTGCATGTTAATTACTTTATTAATTACGTTGATATCTTTGGTTCTGCCCAGCACATCTTGGTGTTTTTTGTTTCCGATGTGCATCCATTCTGCCTTGTTCATGGGCACCTACAGGGCCATGGCATGCACAGTTCCCATTTCTAAAAGGGATTCTTTGAACCTTGGTAAACACATGGCTGTCAATTAGTCGTGCAATCCTCACTTCCATTTTCATCTCAGCCACGTCCTTCCCAGGGTGTTTTGAACATTCTCCCCAATGGAGGCTGTGTCGTGCTAAGTTCCTGACACTGCTCCACAACCCTTGTTTTCTCTCCAGGTGACAACTCAGAGAACCCCACAACCTAGCACTGAGTGATATGATACACAGTAAGTTGTCTGGGGAGGAGAAGGGAGAGGAGCATAACCTAAAGTGGACCCAGACAGGGGACGGTATGATGAGACTGGAGGGTGGCCTGGGACCAGATCCTGGGAGGCCTTGAATATTAAGCTGAGAAGTTGAGACTTGATAAGAAAAGCCAATATCCTCTCTACGTAGATGGCGTAGAATCCTAACCCCACTGGGTGTCCCAAGATAAAAGGGCATGAGGGATTCCTGGAAACCCTGGAAGCCATAGATCTGCCTCTTGAAACTGGACAGTAGGCTTCATTTTTATAGCTCTGAACAGCCCTGCAGTTTTATTTATTTTTTTAAAGATTGATTTATTTATGCATAAAAGAACTGGGGTATAGGCCAAAGGTGCGGGGTGGGGGGGAGGGGGGAGAAGATTCACCAGAAACAGAGTGAGGAGCAGAACAGGCAGATTGACTGAAACACACTGCTGAGGGAAGCAGCAGGCGAGACATGGTCTGCTGCGCCATGTATGTCACCTCCCTGGCTGGGGACCGAACTCGTGCTTCAGTGTCTGCGGATAGCTTCATAGTGCTGACGCTTAACCCCTTGCGCCACCAGGGAGGCCCAATCCTGCAGTTTTAAAATAATTTTTAACTAATTTTTTTATATACAAAATTTTAATTAGCATTTCTAAAACTTCTTTGGCCAGGGGACCTTTTCTCATGAAGTACATTTACATTTATATTCTGAGAGATACAATTTAGGAGCCCATGTGGGCCTTGAGCATGAAGGCTTAGTGAGGGGGCTCTGGCAGCTGATGGAAACCAGGGAGACTGGAGGCAGGATGGGAAAATGAGGCGGGCCCTGAACCATTGAAGCAAGACGTAAGAAGGCTCTAAACCAAAGGTTTCAAATGTTTCAGTGTTTTCTTTCCTTTTCATTTCAAGCTGCATTGTTGTCTTAAAATTGGAAAATCACTGTTGCTATAATAAATCATAGCACAAGGATTTTACTCAGGCATAAAATCTGAATGAGAAAAGCAATCTGTACAATCTTCCATCTTCAAAAGAAGCATTTAGCCCAACAGGGTGTTGGAACACAATGGCCATCTGTCTCTGCACATCCGAGCGCGTCCAGGCTTCCCAGTCAGAGACCCAGCTTTGCATCCCAGCTCCTCTGTGGCCCTGTGACATGGGCAGGCAGGAGGCTCTGGGTCTTCCGTCCCCCCATACTAAAGAGGAAGAAGGATCCACCGCATGACTTGGCATGTGCAACATCCTTAGCTCGGCACCGGACATGTGACAACATGAGAGCAAATGTAACTCCTTTTCTATATTAGTCAAGATAACCTGGGCCAGGCTGCAGTGATAAAGAACTACTAAATCTCAGCAGCTAAATGCTACAAAGGTCTTTCTCATTCACAGAGAGCCCCCCTATGAATCCAAGTGGTCTCCAGGGTGACTGTCTTCCATGAGACAGCTCAGTGATCAGGCCCCCAAGTGAGGCAGCACATACATCCTAAGCAGCATTTCTGTGCTCAACCCACCAGGGTTGAAAGCCACTTCCACCCACTGGCTAGAATTAGTCATGTGACACCCTCCCTCCACACCTAATTATAAAGCAGAAGAGAACTGTGGGCAGGCAGGCAGGTGTCAGAGAGCGCCAGGATCTGCCCCTGCTGTAGTCCTTTTGTTCAGTCCGAGCCTCAGTTTCCTCCTCTGTAAATTAGGGCTACTACTTCCAGTCCTGCCTGCTGTGAGATTGTTACAGGGGCACGTGTGACATATAAGTAGACAGTGCTAAGTTAAAGCTAAAGGTGCATCTGTGCTTGTGTTGCTGCTGCGCCAAAGCCATGGCACGTTCTGTAGCTCATGGGACAAATGTGCAGCTTTGGCCACCTTAAATATGCTTCTTATTCTCATTCCCCCAACCCCATCTCATCTCTGGATTGCTTGCTTCCTTCTCTCATTTGGGTCTTCTAAATGATTTTTCAGTGAGCTCATAAAGGCTTTGGGTGGTCTATTTTGGGGGCTGCACACCAGAGGCACCTCCTGTATGGAAAAGGAGCACCTGAATTTTGGTGAAAGTGACAAGGAGGCCACATTTCTCCTAGAGGAAACCCTCAGGGTTCTGCATCACAGGGCTTACGGTTCCACCAGGTGCGTGTGCGTGCGTGCGTGCATGAGTGCACACTCCTGTTTCAAGCTCCAGAATTCCCCAGTGTGGACAGCACCCACGTGCACTGCCAAGCTCTAAGGAGCAGTTTGGCTCTGGGCACCGTGCTGAGCCGGGAGAATCGACTCTAGGCCTGCGGAGGGAACAAGGGTCCAGCCCTCCTCAGATCTCCCTGCAGAACTGTTTTCTGAGCTGGGCCCCAGGCCCTATGGAGATAGTGGCGAGATGAAGGGAGGCCAGAATGGGGAAAAAGCAAGAAACTGAGCCAGGAGGAAGAGTTGTTGTCAACCCAGCAAAGAGCAGGCTCAAAAGGCACCATTGCTGTCTTAGCTTTGAAGGGGCTGCGCTGGGGCCAAGGGAGGAGCCACAACCTGCAGGGCCCTGGGGTGGGGGTAGGGAGGGGCAGAGCCAGTGGGGAACATTCTGGGGGTATAGATTTCAGTTTCGGATGATGAAGAATGTTGAAGTTTTTAGTCTGCCCTATCTGAAAATGAACTGGGCCTCCTTAAGAGGTAGTGAGTGTCTCACCACCAGAGGTGAGCAAAGAAAAGTGGCAGGAATTGCACACTAAAGAAAGGAAATAAAAGAAAACACCTGACTCTCTTTAAGCTCAAAAGATTTGTGTAATTCTATGCAAAACTTTCATAATTCCACAAACTAGGATGGTGTCATTGCAGAGAAACTCAGTGCGTGTGTGTATGTGTGTATGTGCATGTGCTTGTGAGTGTGTGTGTGTGTGTGTGTGTTTACAGAAAATGAGCCCTGCAGAGCAGAGGGATGTGTACACTCTCCCGGGTCCCTCGCTGCCCTGGTATTCCCGCACACAATCAGCAGTGGCAGCAGCACCAATTACAACATCCTATTTGGGAACAATCTTTGCAACATTGCACTTTGGGGGCTCCCAATACGCTTGCTTCCTAAATGGCAGTGGGCAGTGGATCCATTGTTCTTACCTAATCTGGTTGCAGGAGGGTGGGGATTGTCGAGGCCCTGTAGTCTCTGTCTTGACCATCCTCTTGCTCTGTGTTCAGGACAAGCCTCAGAAAGGTAAGCCACCATTTCTCATTGGCGACCTAAGGCTCAGAGTGATCACAGGACAGACCTGGGGCCAGAACCCTCATCCAGAGGCAAGGCCAGCAGTTGTCCATGACACCAGGACACTGTGGTGTCCCTTGCTGCCTTTTAGCCAAGGGCAGAAGGTAAAATCTGAGGAGCAGTAGAAATAGGGGAGGTGACACTCAAGGTGTATCCAGGTAGCCGCCTTCCCTTCTCCTTGGTAAGCTGGGACTCCCAGAATTAGCCAGAATTTCAGGGAAGAGCATGGACAACAGAAAGGACCCTGGACTAGAAGTCAGCCCTCCTGGACTCAAGGGCCATGTCCTTGGGATTTCCAGCTTTGTGACCTTGGGTGACTTACAGCTTATTCCTGGGCTCAGTGCTCTCTGTGCAAAATGGGACTGAGGCTGATGGCCCCGATAAACTCCTGGGGTGCTGGGCAGATCTATGACATTGAAAAACGTAACACAGTAAGCTCGTGACAGCGGTGGAGGGGTACAGTAGCTCTGTCCAGGCTCCTGCGTGCTGCCGCTTCCTGATTTAGAGCATCTTCACACCCCAGTTCTGTCACCTCCCCGTTTACACCATGTGGGGCTTGGATTTGACAGCAGGGATTCGCCGTGAACCACCAGCCAGGGTGCATGCTGAGTGAACAGCAGAACCCCGAGAGAAGGGACAAGGGATACCGCATCTGCATGGTGTGGTGCACAAGCCCAGTTCCAGCCTGGTGGCCAGGGTGGGTGTCTGAAAGACTAGCCAGGAAAGATACCGGCCCAGCCAAGGGCAGAGCTCTCTCGGATCTCCACTCACTTCTGGGGCCACAGATCTTGACCCAGGTAGGGGCAGTTACCCTAAGTGGTGCTGGCCTAGGGCAGGATGTGATTGGGTGAGCACTGCAGCAGGCACCCCCCAGGCCAGGGGGAGGAGAGGAAGCTCCATGGAAGGCTGAGAGAAAGGGAGGAAACAGCTTGAGAAACTGGGCCCAAGCAGCAGTCTTAGGCTGAGGTTTGGGTAGGAGAGGGAGTAGCAAGCAGAGAGGGGGTGATGGATAGAGCACCACTGAGCTAGGGCTGTTTGCTTCCCTCACTCATTTTCCAGTTAGTGCTCTGGTACAGACCAAATGGCTGTTCCCTCATTAAGCTCCTGTTTGTATTTATTCTCAGGGTTTAATTTACAACATCTCAGAATCTTACTGTACCATGTCAGCATCGGAGGGGCACAAATTTCCCTTCTCTTCAACCCCCTTGTTTTTCTCTCTGCTCTCCTGTCATTCTTCTCCCCAAAGTCTGACCTGAGCTTGGGGCCATTGCTCCCCATCTGCCTATGGCCCAGATGCCCAGCTGGGTGATCCTGTGTGTCCACTCTGCAGGGAGAGAGAAAGCAAGGTTCAGCCCCAAGTCACTCCCATGCACACCCTGGGAAACACAGGTGTTGGCACTGCAAAGCTGGGGCATGAGGATGCCAGGCATCCAGATCCTGCTGAGGGCAGATGCAAGCCAGCCTCCAGGCAGCCAAGTCTGGGAGGTCACCAAGTGTGGGCACTTAGGGACCTCAGAGGGGAAGAGGTTTGCTTGCAGAAAGGCTGGCCAGCAGAGCTTTCCACTCAATAATGCAGCTTCTACAAAATGCAGGGGACCATGTGAGTAGTTCCCTCACATTTCTATATATCCCGATGTCACTGGGGGCTCATTGACCTTGAGATCTGGGAAGAATTGCCTTATGCCCCAAGGTGAAGCCCTGGGGAAGTCCTGAATCTGTGAGAGATTTCAGCCCCTTCCTGGCCTTTCTTGTAGGCTCTTGGTCCAGTTCTTGGTTCTCAGATACCTCTCTCTCCACACACCCATTACCCTCAGGCAGGCCCCAGGCCCTTTTGGCAGGTTCACCAGCTTCCCTGCTCATCCATCAAGTATTTCCTGAGTGATAGTAGAACTTCCAGAAGGAGCAGATGTCTGTGAGAGAAGAAGGATGTGGTCCCACAAGCTCCTCTCTGCCTCTTCCTTCCTGACCCTTCTCTCCCTCCACCTCTAGGGAGTAAGCAGACACCTCTCCTGGCTCCTGCAGTGGGTGTGCCCCCTCTGAACCCCCTGCCCCTCGGCACTCACCTTCCCAGCACTAGCACCTTCACCAGAGCTCTGGCTCTCTGATGGGGATGCTCATCCAGCTGCTAAGATAGCAGAATGTTCCCCAAGACTGAGAACAACTGGGTGCTTCCCTCTCTCACATCACTGTTTTCACTCCCAGCTTCTCTCTCCCCCGTTCTTTTACCAACTTAGGAAAGATCAATTGCCACACTCCCTTCAAAAGTGTCCTTAGAATTAGAAGCTCTTGGGCCTCCCTGGTGGCGCAGCGGGTTGAGCGCAGTGCTGTGAAGCTGTCCGCAGCCTCTGTAGCACGGGTTCGATTCCCGGCTGGCCAGGGAGATTCCCACATGGTGTGGCAGACCTCTCCTGTCTCGCCCACTGCTCTGTCTGCCTGTTCTGTTCCCCGCTCTGTCTCTGGTGAATCCTCTCACCCTCCCGTGCCTCTGGCCTGTACCCCAGCTCTTGTATTAAAAAAAAAAAAATCTTAAAAAAAAAAATTAGAAGCTCTTGAAAGCAGTCACTTCACTCTGGAACGAGAACTAAAGGGTACGCTTGTGAGTGCTGTGAGGGGCACCTTCCAAAAAGCCAGAAAGCTGGGTGTCCATATGAAATCACTGAGTTTTAAATACTGACTGCGAAGCCTAAAAAATTTAAACACCCTCTAGGTCAAGTACAGTGAGTTTCTTGTCCACATCCTGCCCAAGCCCCATGAGTTTCTCTCCACTCTTCAGCCAAGGAGCAGACCTCCAGGCTGGTGCCCAGCCATTCCCCAGCCGAGCCCCTGTCCTGAGGATGTGCAGAGCTGGTTGCCTGTCCATGTCATCTCTGCGTCGTGGTTTCACCTGGGAGGTGTATCAGTCACTACCCAACATGGTCAGGCTCACTGAAAAACGTTTGATGCCACTACCACCCTCTTGCTGAGTGGGGGCCACAAAGCCCACTCCTGGGGATAGTGGGGCCACTGCCCATTCACAGTGTGCCTCGTGAAAGACCCCCACTATCATGCACCTGCTGGATTTGGGCTTAGTGGTAATCCCTGTGAACTCTTCCTGCTGCAGGCCTACCCTGCTCCAGCCCCAGGAGAGTGGGGGTACCCTTGAAAGCCTAGCTTCCCAGGAAGGGGAACAGAACCAGGCTATAGGGGAGGACAAAAGAAGTAGGAAAAAGGCTGCGCTGGCTGTGCCTCTGACTTGCAGGTCACCTGAGCAAGCCTCTTGTCCTCTCTGAGCCTCTGTTTTCTCCCCTGGAACATAGGTATCCAATTCCCAGCTCCTTCACCAGGCTGCCCTGAAGTCAAATTCAAAGAGGGATCCCAGCATGAACAGAGTTGTGGGAAAAGGGCTAGAAACGCTGGGACCTATTGTCACACTTGTCAGCTGTTCACTTCCCCAGACAAGTCCTTTCCCTGCTATGACTCCTCCACAAGGACAGAGTTCCCTGCTAGAAGCCAAGGTTGAACGCAGATGCCTCTCTGCACAGGATCTGGCAGGAGTCCCGATGGCTCTCTGGGCTCCTGAAGTTGAGCTTGTGCTTCTTGCCTCCTCAGCTAGGCCCCGGGCACTCCCCATCACCTCCCTTCCATAAAGCAGGTCTCCATGAGGGGGTGGCCAGTGGGCATTGAGTGTGCAGTCCCAGGCCTGTGCCTGCTACTCTGGGAGCCACCTGAGGTGCACCTGAATAGGGGTGCACAATCCAGAAGGTTGGAGACATCCAGTGGCCAGAGATGGACCTCAGGCCAGCTCTGGGGTGGGGGCTGATGTGGCAATGCCCATGAGTGGCAGATGCTAACCATGTTGGCTGGTGGGTAGGCCGCAAGGCTGGCTTCTATGCTAACAGGCAGGAAGTCCAGTGCACAGGACGTGGGACCAGGTCTTCACTCAGTCACCCGCTTATTGAGTCCTCTCCTGGGTCTTGGTTTCTCCTTCTATAAAAAGGGAGATTGGGCTAGTAAATAATCCTCTTAGTGTTTAGAAATGGGGAGCCAGAGCGGGACATCCAGGGGACAATTCCTCACAACACAGAATCAAACCCCTTCTGAAGAAAATAATCCCCAAAATGCCGCCATTGAGATGCTTTGCAGAGGAGCTCTCAGATTGCTTCTAGATCTGTGACAGGAAAAAACTTCACCCAAACTCATAATCAAACATTCTAAAAAGAAATTCTTACCTTGAAATGACAGCGTCTGGCTCTGCTGCCTCAGAGACCTGGGACTGTTGCTGCAGAGATAAGCAGTCCAGCCCCTGAGGATCTGGAAGTTTCCCCCACCCCCACCCAGCCTGGGCGCTC
The DNA here is from genome assembly GCF_964194135.1 of Talpa europaea. Taxonomy (NCBI): domain Eukaryota; kingdom Metazoa; phylum Chordata; class Mammalia; order Eulipotyphla; family Talpidae; genus Talpa; species Talpa europaea. The sequence goes on along the minus strand of NC_140074.1, from coordinate 53,351,480 downwards.
TGAGACTCTGCACTTGGAGATAATGTTGGTTATACAGAAAGAGCCAGATTCCCAGTCTCTGCAGCCTGCTCCATGCCCTGCGGACCTCCCTTCATCGTCTGGCCAAGCCTGGGAGGACACGGGTGAGGAAATCATGGCTCCAAAAGGTTTAGAGACATGTTCGAAGTCACGCAGCAGACGGTGATGGGCTTGGGAGCTGGACCTAGTCTTCTCTCCACTTCCTGCCCAGACTTCCCTGACGGGACCCCCTCCACACACACACACAAACATATCTTCTCCAAAAGACACCTCAGCCCACCTGCTTCCTAAGGAAAAGAAGCAGATCAAGACTCTAAAGGCAGCCCAGGAGGTCAGACCCCTCTCGCCTCACACACTCAAATTCACATTTATATACACATATCTACTCACCTTTACTTTTAAAAACCTATCAATTTGACCATTTATTCCAAAAATCAACTTTGAAAAAAATTTTTTCAATTAAAAAAAAAAAGAGGGACCTGCCTCATGGCTCAAGAGGTTTAGTCTCAGCACTATCAAGCAATCACCAGCCACTGCAGCTCCTGGCCAGGGAGCTGACCCACATGGCACAGCAGACCTCTCCTGTCTCGCCTGCTACTCCCCACAGCAGTGTATTTCAATAGATCTGACAGTTCTGCTCCCCACTCTGTCTCTGGTGAATCCTCTCACATCCCCACCCTGCACCTCTGGCCTACACCCCTATTTTTGTATGCATAAATAAAATAAATCTTTTATAAAATAAAATAAAAAGAGGATGGCCCAGGGAGAAAGCTCCGAGTGCCAGCTTCTGGAGGCTGATCAGAAGGTGGAAAGGACCCCCTCCTGCAAAGCAGCACTGGCCAGGTGGGGCTCGGGAGACTGTGTGCCCAGGACAGCACAGCATCAAAGGTCCCAGAGCCCATGGTCAGAGGGGAGGCACATGGCACATGCCCACCTGGGCTCCCCACCAGCCCTGTAGAACTCGAATCCCCACATAGCCACAATGCCCTGGACAGCCACGCACAGGACTCACATGCCAGCACCACACCATCAGGGCCCCGTCTAGGGTCTGCAGGCACCAAGAAGTCGTGTCATGTCCTACCTCCTGCTAAACTCTCACTCCATGCCAGGGTTACGTGGGTGGCAGTGGAAACTTGCATTCTCAGCCAAACGACTGCTCAGCAGATGACCCAGAGTGACCTGTCATTGCAGATCCCTAAGGCCTTGCTGCCCAGAGGCTGCCCCTGCAACAGCTGCACCAGCCAGGAGCCACTTTAGGATGCAGCCTCCCTGGCCCCACCTGCACCTCCTGGCCAGCTCTGCACCTTCATGTGCTCCCTGGGAGGTCTGTGTGCACAGTACTATGCAAGGGGCAGAGCTCACCACTCTGCAGCCACACTGGCCTCCCTTTGACTCTTAAAATGTGCCAAAGTCTTGGCAATGTCAGGTTTTTCCTGCTTGCTGTCCTCCTTCCCAGGAATGCTCTGTCCCCAGGTGTCCATTTAGTTGGTCTTTCTCATCGGTCAGGACTCAGACTAAATGTCACCACTTCAGAAAAGCCTTCCTGGACTACCTCACCTCAAATAGGGCCTGTGCTCATGCCCAGCCAAATGCCCCACAGTTCCCTGTAGGACCCCTGGCCACTGCTCCATTCAGAGCTGTGCGGGGCAGGCTCGCACCCTCTGCACCCTCCATGGGGTGCACTCTCCAAGAAGGCAAGCAGCCTGTGGGCCTGCAGGATCCCAGCGCCGAGTACCCGAAAATACAGTGGAGTCCATTGTACAGAGGGGCACGGAGGACAAACCCACTCATCCCTCCACCTTTCAGGCTGTAACTGTGCTGTAAATTAACTGCTGGGCTCATCTGCAATTGGGAAAGTGAGGTCTAGAAAGGAGCAGGGACTTGCCCAAAGTCACATGGCAAGACTTAGGGGCCTCACCGCTTCTACCCACACCTGGACCCCCTGCCTGTTGGTTTGTGCGGCCTGGCAAAGCAGATGTTTGCAGGGGCCACTGACCTACATAGTGAATAATTGCATTATGCAGAGGGACTCTCAGGCCAGCTGCTCTCTTCTCGCTGCACAGATGGGAGAGACTTTCCTGGGCAGCTTCTGTGTGCCTCCCGCTGAGCCACGGCAGGGCCAGAAGTCAGGCATGAGTCCTCCCACCCACGCTGTCACAGAGAGGTGTGGTCTCCACTGAGTACCTGCCTGGAAGGCAGGAAGAGCATCTTATCAGCTTGAATCTGAATCCAGCCTGCCAGCCAGGCTTGGGGGGGGCGGGGGGGGGGGCTTCTGTTGAACGTTTAGCAATTAAATCATTCCTCCCACACGAGAGCAGCACCTCAGAGTTTATAGAGCAGGTTTATACCTACTGTCTCCTTGGAGTTTGACACCATGCTCGTGAGAGGCAGGCAGGTGAGGGAGCGCATATGGTGAGGCGGGAGGGAACATTGGTTTGCAGTCAGCAGCCCTGGGTTTGAATCTCAGCTCTGACATTTACTAGCTGCAGATCTGGGACAAGTTATTTGACCTCTCTGTGCCTCAGTTTCCTCATCTATAAAATGACTATGATGCCTTGTTGGATTCTTAGGAAGCTTGAACAAGGGGACGCATAGGGCTGGCAGCTTAGCAACTGGCTCATTGTCACTTAGACAAGGCAGCTCCTGGTGTCTTTAAGGTGCTTTTTTCAGGTGAGGTGATCCCACTCTCCCTCTGTGGCCATCTCTCACAGAACCATCCTGATCTTGCTAGAATGGAAGACCCACGAGGACAAGGTGCTTGTCAGTCCTGGTTATGCCGGCATCCCACACGCCCGAACAGTAGGCAGCAGTACCAACCTTGACAGTCATGTATTGAATGAATGTATGATTGATGATTACTTAGATAATTGCCCAGGAAAACAAACAAGTTAGGAAGAACAATAAAGAGAGAAAAGCATTTCTTTATAGACCAGTTGCTTGGAACAAGAGAACCATTCCTAGGTCAGGGGGAGATGCTGTAATGCACAGCTATTTGGAGAAGCGAGCCTGAAATCCCAGCTCAGGCCCTATGCGAGATGCCAGGCAGTGCAGGGGTCAGCGCCTGTGATCTCTGGCCCAGACTGGGAGTAGGGTGAGTGCAGTGGCCGAGTTCCCTCTGGACCCTCCGGCATTTCCTTCTCCAGCAGCCCCTTTGTGCCCTGGAATAGGAGTGGGACCCGTGCTCCATGGTGTCTAGAAATCTGGCTTCCTTTAAGGTCAGTGGGTAGCACAGGATGTTGGTGACGCTTGACCACTGTGTCCCCAGCAGTGGGTGATCCATGGCCTCTGGGCCGGACCTTCCACGTGGGTCTTTGGCGCCCTCTAGTGGCACTTTGGTGCATGATGCTGTGAAGTAAACGCTCAGGTGGTGGGGCAGCCACCCCACCCCACCACCCCACTTCAGGTCAGAGGCCGCTTTCCCCATGCATGTGACCGCTCAGATCATTCCAAACTCCAGTCCCCAGCAAAATCAGAATAGATCAGACAAAAAGAGACATTACTCTTAAAATTGGTTTTGAGATTCCCCCTACCTCATGAGTACATGAACCTCAGTCCACCCCCAACCCCTGACAGTCTGGTCTGTGTCCAGTGCACATGGACCTGGGGCTGTGTGAGGCTGAGGACAGTGATCAGAAGGTGTTTGGCTTATTTCTGCATCAGTGCGCGTCTGCTGAGGCGATGGAGTAGAGGCAGCTCGCTCACCCCCAGGAACACTGACTTCTCAGAGCTCTGGATAGGCCCTTGGGCTTTTGCTGCCTTTCTGCTCTGCAGCCAAGGCTGAGCTTAAATTTACTGATATGGGTGGGGGCTGAAAGACCAGATGTAAGAATTAAGACTTTGGAACACAAAGAGGTCACAGCAGACCAGGATGAGGGAAGGATGGAGGGGATGGGAAGAGACTACTAACAAGGTAAAAGGTAACTAGACTGAAATGTCAGCAGCACAGGGAGGAAGGCAGAGCTAACAGTTCAATGAAAACTACCTGATGGAGTCTTAGTCGATCAAAGGAACGTGTGAATCACCAGCGGAACTGTAATTTAGAAAGACACGGAGAGCTACGGCAAGAGAGCAGGGGCTAGAGGGCACCCCCTGGGGTATTGAGCACCAGCCTGGGCCTGCAGGTGAGTGGAAAACATGACAGGTGAAAGGAGCAGAGTCAACTTGAGGGGGAGGAGATGTGCACCTTCCCTGCAGACCTGCCCTCCTGAGGAAGGTGTGCAGACTCAAGGAGGGAACTTGGAATTACTCCTAGGACCTCCAAGCGAAAGATGGGGACCAATGAGTGGAGCTACAGGAAGAGAAGGTGCTGGTGCAATAAAAGAACTTTACCACCGTCTGACCAAGTGTGGGAAGAAGGGGCTCCATGTCTGGGTGTATGTAAACCAACCGACCATTGTCAGCTTCCCATGAACAGGGTCCTCATCTCACAGAACATGGCATATGGTGGAATCCGTCCTCTCTGCTGAGCTGCTGAGCTGCTGTTATAAATGGTTGCCTTTCATGGTAGGACAATAGACACGATCTCATGCTTGACCTGGTAGTGGGCCTGGGCCACCGTATCCTCATATTGCACCAGAGAAACCCATGTTCTCCCACTGAGTCACTGCTGACCTTGGGGCCAAGTCCTGTCTCAGTCTCCTGAGTTAAACAGGAAGGATATCTGAAAGCCCCATGACCCTTAGACTCCAGAGCAGCTCCTGGTTATGTATCAGCATAGGGGAAATCTCTAGCCCTGGCAGCTCTGAGTGTGGTTCCTGAGTTCACCTCTCCTGGGGTGTCTCATTCTTTCCACTGCCACCACTGTAGGGGCCTCCGGGAGCCCCGTGCTGCCCTCCAACACACACAGCCGATGTTGGACTTGATGACCATGGAACCAAAGGGTTTGGGTAACGAAATATAAATCAGTCCTGAGAGAGCATGCAACTGGATGATCTGGGTACCAAATAGCCTAAGAACACAGACCCACCACTCCTGGTTTGTCTTGCTTCCACATAGAAACAGCTTCATTCCCCAAGGACCTCAGCTCACAGGAGCCCAGGTCATCACATGCCTCAAACGCCAGGCCTAGTGAGCAGAGCCAAGAGAATCAAGGTTTCTGTGCCTCACCTGCCTAAGGACTGCCTTGCATACCCCTGGGTCTGGACTGTGCCCCACCTGCCTGAGGACTGCCTTCCAGACCCCTTCTTCCTATTGATTGCCCCCAGGGATTCTTATCCTTTACTCTCGGTGTTACTTAACTCTGGGACTCCACAGGGCAGCTCCAGCAGAACACAACATCCTAAATACAGTTCTGTGATAAGATTCCCTCCATGGGATCTGTTGTAAAGGCAAGCAAATTCACAAGTTTACTTGGTACATTTGTTGTTGGTAGTGCATGGATGTAGCAATTCTGAAACTCTTTTGTGTCTATTATAGAACTGAGAAAATGAGTGACTATTTTGATGTTTTTAGAAACCATGAATCTCACTGTGGAAAAAGAAGGTGTAAATGTGGAATGGGGAAAAGATAGGATCCAACCTATGATATTGGATTGTCTCTATATCTATATATAGATAGATGATGGGGAGATAGAATGGTGATAGATGATGGATGGATGGATGGATGGATGGATGGATGGATGGATGGATGGATGGATGGATGGTGATGAAGGTGGTTGGTAGGTAGGTAGGTAGGTAGGTAGGCCTAAAAGTAACCATACCCCAGAAACAGTGAGTGCATCTAGTACCCAGATCTTGATTTCTAAATCCCATTATCCAGCATTCCTCAGAGAACTGGCTAATTCCAGATTTGGGGCAACAAAAATGAAAGGAAAGCCTGGAACATTTTGTGCCAAGAAGTAAAAAAAAAAAAAAAAAGTGCTCAAAAAAAGTATAGGGGCCCCTTGGAAAGCCACATAAGGCAGCATGAAGGAGCTTTCCACTGGCCAAATCTGGAAAAGTTTGAGCACCAACATGAAAATGTTGGTGATAGATTATAAGACACTAAATTCAAAAGGAACCCATGAATCCAAGTAATATACATAAATAAGTGGGAGGAAAGAAAAGATCTTGTTTCTAGTAGAATGCCAATATTTAAACAGGATGACAGAGTTTGAAGGTCACCATTTTGCAGCCACCAAAGTAATGTGATTTGGTTAGGGATCACTGAAAAGGATGTCAAAACCACTGGACTTCTATTTGTGGGGAAACAGGATACTCACATATCCAAAGTGTCTCCCACAGATTATTTATTAATTCCTAGAGATAAATGGTACTGAAGTGGAGGGATGTGGCAGGCATCACCTAAATCAAATAATCACAGTTAACATCATCAATAATGGGACCCAGTGCTATCAAGCGTCCTTGGTGCGAAACACCCAGGAGGCAAAACCATCATCTCCATAGAATTCCTGCCAAAAATGCATAGCCTGCATCTAGTCTGAAAACACATTTAGATAAACCTATTTGAGGGACATTCTATAAAAAATAACTGAACGGATTCTTAAGAATTATCAATGACATGATAGACCAAAGTAGGCTGAGGACTTATTTGGGACTAAAGACATGACAAGTATGACCAATGCATGGCTGTAGATAAAATTTTGCTTAGGAAAGAAAAACAATTACCTTAAAGGACATTATCGGGCCCATTGGTGACATTTGAACATAGGTGATATTCAGATAATATACTATGTCGGTGTTAAATTTCCTGGTGGGGTTATGTAATGGGGTCATGTAAGAGAATTTCCTTATTCTTAGGAAATATATGCTAGATATTTAGGAGTAAAGGGTAAGAATGTCTGCAACTTATTCTCATGGTTCAGAAAAATTTTTTTTAATTTCCTGGGAGTCTTTTTCTTCTCTTACTACCCTCTGGCAGACTCTCTCCCAAAGAGAAAATCCACTTCAAATTGCTGAAAGAGAGCATACTTGGGTAGGGTCCTCTCCACCACCTCTCTTTGCACTAGGAAACCACATACATCTCTGACCTGTCTAGGATCAACTGCCCACCCTTGTCCAGTCAGCTCTGGCCTAGGATGGATCGTGTGGTACATAACATGGCTGCCACCATTGCTCCCTCCACGTGGGTAGTGAATAAGAGGGTCTCTTTAAAAGGGTTTAGCAGATGCCATGTTTGGCCCAGCCAGTAGATACTCTATTTCTAGCTTCCCAGAATCATCCCAGAAATGTTTGAAGGCCTCCTGACCTACTTTGTGCCTCCTTCTCACTCACCCTTTTAACAAACATTACAGATGCCTGCTGTGGGCCAGGTCTTATCCTAGTGACCCTCTCCCTTCTCTCGGGAGTGCTGATTCACCCTGGAAAGGCATGATGAGCACAGACAACTGGAATGCAGCGCTGACTCACTACCAACAAACAGAAGGCAGTCAATGCTGGTTGAGCTCTGAACCCCAGGCTGGAGTCCAAAAGGCCTCCCGGGCAGTGGCACTGGCTGTAGCCCAGCGGGGCAAGAAGAGCCCTCAGACAGAGCCCCGGCTGCTACACCAGGAAGGTGCCCAGTGCTAGCCCTAAGTTTCCATTTTCTTTTTCACAGCCGGACCCAGCAGGACGGGACATCTCCATCCGCCCTCTCCTGGAGCACTGTGAGAACACCCACATGACAATCTGGCTCGGCATCGTTTATGCCTACAAGGGGCTTCTCATGGTAGGTGCAAAGCAGGAGGTGAGTGAGGGGGTTGCTGTTCTGTCAGGGCTCTCACTCCCAGAGGCCGCCGTCAACATAAAAATAAACAGAGCCCCTGTGACTAAGCATTACTCCACACTGTGCTTGGTATTGCCAGGCGTTACCTCATTTCTCACAACCACCCTACGAGATAGGCATAAATAACATCCTCATGTAGGACACCGAGGCTCCATGCCTGAGATCACTCAGCTAATAAGTGGTGGCATGAAATTCTTAACCAGAGAGTGACCACCAGGCTCATGGGTGTGCCCCACAGCGGCCTCTGTACCGCTTGTTTCCACAACAGCAGTCTGTGGATATCCAGAGCATATTCATTCACATCCCACATTTCATTGGGTCCTCTCTAAATCTGTGGAGGTGACTGGAATCATCTCCATTTTACATATGAGGAAGATTTAGAGATTTGAAAGACTTACCAAAGACCACCTGGGAACCTCCACCCTACAAACTCAATACTCTTTCCATTCCACCCCTTTGTTCAGATCTAAGATTTCATGTCAAACCCACCTCACGCCATTGTGGAACTTCAGTTAGGAAGGATCTGTGAAAGGGCAGCCCATCCCACCCTATATTAGGGTACCCCCTTGAATCCTCAGTCCACATCCTGTGCAAACCAGCCTCCACTTACACTCCTCAATGAGGAAGCTGGCTGCTATGCCCTCCTCAGGCTTTTCCACAGAAAAATCCAGGCTCCCCTCAGAAGACTGATATGAAGCCCCCTCCCAGGTCAATAAACAGGGTTTCTTGCACTGCGCAAATGCAGCCTTACTTGCAGCTTCAGAGAATTGTTAGTGAGTGTGCCTTGTCCTTCCAGGGGTCACAGCAGAAGGGCAGGTGTGAGGGACTCTTTCACAAAGATTGTCCCCCACTTCATCATAGTTGAGACTCTTTTGCAGTTTCCATCGAGGTTGACTGAGGACCAGGGGGAGGCCCTCAGGGGCCCATGAGGGAATGACCCTAGAGGTTCCCACAGGAGGCTCCCAGAGTAGAAATAGGACCTTGAGAACTGGTCAGAGGTCCTGGGCTTGGAGACAGGGGACATATCACTAGAACTGCCTTAGACTGGTGGCATAGACTGAGGGCAGAACCATCAGCAATGGACAGAGTCAGCAGGAGGCAGGCCTCAGGGCCATGGACACCCTGGGAAGGCGTGAGCTGCCTGACTAGGAAGCGTACTGAGATGCCTGGAGCTCCCCCAGCCCTGGGTGAGTGGAGACCGAAGCTCAACTCTCCAGCATCCCTCCTCCAGCCTCAGTTCCTTGATCCTAAGACTGTGCAATCAGATTATGGTGAATCATATTGACTCTTTAAACTGGATTGATCTGTAATGCTTTGGCCATCTGTTATCTTCCCCACCTGCTTCCAAAAGTGGTTGGAGATGGCGATAGTCTTCTAGTGAAACAAATACTTGCATCACGTCAATAAAAGCTGTATTTGCCAGCATGAGTGTTTTACTATTTCCAGTGTACACAAGAACCTGCAAATTCACTCCGAGCCCGGGGGTTATGACTGAAATCCCACCCCCTGGCCCTTTCTGCTCTAGAACCACAGAATCTGACTGAACTGAGTATGCATGGCCCTCTAGAGCCACTCTGTTGCCAGACGTTTCCACCCCCCTCCCCCGAGCATCCCCAGCCAATATTCATTAACTCCCTTGTTCCACACCTCCATGACAGGGAGCCTAAGCACCCCTTTTTTTTAATTTATTCAAGAGCTGGGGTACAGGCCAGAGTTGCGGGAGGGTAAGAGGATTCACCACAGACAGAGCAAGGAGCAGAACAGGCAGACAGACCAAAAGCACTGCTGAGGGGAGCATCGAGCAAGGAAGGAGAGGTCTGCCACGCCATGTGGGATTCTCCCTGGCCGGCCGGGAATAGAACCGGAGCTGCGGAGGCTGCGGACAGCTTCACAGCCTGGCGTTCAACCTGCTGTACCACCAGGGAGGCCCCTTAGTACCCCTTTAAGTGGCCTGGGCCATCCAGGGGTAGCATACCAGTTTCCTGTGACTACAGTGACACATTGCCACAAGCTAGTGGTTTTAAACAATAGAAATTTATTCTATCATAGTTCTAGATACCAGAAGCATGAAATCAAAGCAGGCCGTGCTCCCTCCAAAGGTTCTGAGGGTGAACACGTCCTTGCCTCTTCCAGCCTCATGTTCCAGGCATTCCTTGTTCTGGCTGCCTGAGCTCCACCCATCACCTGCCACTCCATCAGTTAGAAAGGAGGAAAATACCCTTTCCTTTTGAAGACACTTCCCAGAACTTGGACACACCGCTTCCACCTAGATGACGTTCTCCAGAACTTAGTCATGTACCACATCTAGTTTCCAGGCAGCTAGGAAACACAGACTCCATTCAGAGGGGCTCTGTGCATTGGGAGTAAGGAAGTCCTGGGCACTGGGGCTCTCTCTGGCTTAAAGAAAAAAGACTGGACTGACTTCTAGAGTCCACTTTTACCACCATATTGCTATGTGGCTTAGGCCACTTCCTTCCTCCTCTCTCCTCTCCTCTTTCTCCTTTCCTTTCCAGCATTCTCTATAGAATGAGGGTAGGTGGTTGAAATCACGTCTGTGTGTGAACCACGGGTGGGAGCACAGACGAACCAGACAACTATAACATCCCTAGTCTGTACCCACAGACTCAGTCCAATGCCAAGAATGGAGACAGATGGTGACATCCAAAGATCTGGCAGATAGCAAAGCCCCCAGCCTCCTTTCCCCCCACCCCTCACCCCCACCCACCCCCCGCCCCGCTTCCTGAGAAACCCTCCACCGGGCAGTTTTTCAGAACATGGAGCAGCATGTGCCGCCAATTGGTAATCATCATCTCCCCTTTCTGTTCACTGTTTCAGTTGTTCGGTTGTTTCTTAGCTTGGGAAACGCGCAATGTCAGCATCCCCGCGCTCAACGACAGCAAGTACATCGGGATGAGCGTCTACAACGTAGGGATCATGTGCATCATTGGGGCCGCCGTCTCCTTCCTGACCCGGGACCAGCCCAACGTGCAGTTCTGCATCGTGGCGCTGGTCATCATCTTCTGCAGCACCATCACCCTCTGCCTGGTGTTTGTGCCAAAGGTACGTGCCAGGAGTCAGTGGCCTCACCCTCAGCACCTGGCCTCTGGCAGCTGACTGCCCTGGAGATCTCTGGGTTTCCTCCGCTTTCCAAAAGTCTTACATTTTTTTTTTCTGTGATGATGATGAAATCAATTCATATCACAAAAAGCTTGGAAAATGCAGAAAAGTTAAAGCCAGGTTTTTTTAGAAATCTCATAGTCACATCACACAAAAGTAATCACAGTGAATATTTTCTTTTCTTATTTAACTCAATGCAAGCTAAATATTTCTCTTTTTTAAAGATTTATTTATTTATGCATAGAAGAGCTGGGCTACAGGCCAGAGGTATGAGAGGATTCACCAGAGACAGAGCCGGGAGCAGAACAGGCAGACTGACTGAAATACGCTGCTGAGGGGAGCAGTGGGCGAGACAGGAGAGGTCTGCCGTGCCATGTGGGTAACTCCCTTGCCGGGGCTAGAACTCGTGCTGCAAAGGCTGAGGAAAGCTTCATAGTGCTGTGCTTAACCCCTTGCGCCACCAGGGAGGCCCATGCTAAATATTTCTAATGTCTTTTCTCCTAGTCTGTTGTCTGATGCATCAGCAGTGACACGCTTTTGGACATAGCTGTGATAGCATCTGTGGTTCTCTTCCCCACTTAACATTCTGTCCTTTGTTTTTTCCCTCTTTCATAACCATCATTGAGGGGACATTCCATATTTGCTTGCCCACTTACTGTTGAGCATTACAGCTCTTTCTAGAATTTTTATATTGTAAATGAAGTTTTTTTCCCCATATAACACCCTTTTCTTCTTTCTAGTTATTCCCTTAAAATAGAGTAGCAAGAAGGAATATTAGTAAGTCAAAATATTAACCATTTTAGCAGCCATTTATGTTTTCCTTTTGTCTGAAGAGCAGAACTTCAGATCCCCATGAGGAGGTATTTTTTAAACATTATCCTACCCAGCAGCAGACAGGTAAACAAGAGACCCTGACCACTTAGCAGCCCCCTGCAGTAGGCTGGTCTGTGTAGAGGAAAGGCTGAGAGGGCTGTGTCTCCAGAGTGAAGGAAAGAGCAGGAAGCTGAGAGTTGGGAAGCAGTTATCAACCCAAGTGGAGAACAGAAGAGATCACTCAAGGGGGGGGGGAGGTCCTTTGTCCCCTACAGGCTGTCCATGCACCTCATCTACCTGGGGCCGAGTCGGTCCACCAACATGTCATTGTGCCCTGGTGCACCTGTGGTGTACACTCCCTCCTTCTCTGTCAACACCTGCACAGTTTCCAAAACAACACCATGACTTCCCGCTGCACCCTGGCCTCCTCCCCAGCCTGGCAAAGTCACCAGCTGATTCTTTGAACTTAGCCCTGATCATGGTACCCGCCTCCTCCACCTCCATAGTTCCCCACAACCCTCCTGGCTCCAGGATCAAGCCCCTGACACTCCACTAGCTTTCAGAACTCTGGGGTCTCCTCCAGTCTCCCCACAGAAGGCTGTCTGGCATCCAAACTGGCTTCCCCATAAGAGCCCTGAGCCCCAGGCCACCACATTTGCACAGGCCACTTTGTCCCCCTGAAATTCTGTCACCCTGACCATCTTCCAGACCCACCACAGAGCCTAGCCCCTCACCTCGGAATGAGGTTCCAGCGGGTGGAGGCCTGGCCCACTCAGTGCGTGCTCTGCAGTTGTGAGCCCAGAGCCTGCCTCCAACCAGAGATGTATTTAAATAAATGAGTAAGATCAAGATTGAGTGGTAACTCTTCTCTTACATAAAAATGTCTTTGAGGCAGCTAGTCAGCCATCTGTCCCTACATCGATGGTGCTAACAAGCAGAGGTTTTCACTTTTCTCCATTCATTATTCTTACCACTGTCTTATTTGATTCCACATGGAGCAAAGCCTGAGACAGAGCGAGCCTCAGCTGGTGCCAGGCCCAAGGGGACCTGGTGGGCTGCGCAGGATGGTTGAGATGCTGGTAAATCAGGGTCAGGATCTGACTTCTACTGACAAAGGAGAAAACCAAGACTCGGGGGAAGGGGCCTGCGTCAGCCTATGCCCAGAGCTCCTGGCTCCCAGGCTGTGTCCTTCCTGGAACCCCATGTTGCCTCAATGCAGGACCTGCTGAGAGAGACTGGATGGTGGAAAGGAAGTGACCCCCAAGCTTATCTTTTCAATTCCACCCTTTTCCTTTCAGCTCATCACTCTCAGAACAAACCCAGATGCAGCAACTCAGAACCGGCGATTCCAGTTCACTCAGAATCAGAAGAAAGAAGATTCTAAAACGTCCACCTCAGTCACCAGCGTGAACCAAGCAAGCACATCCCGCCTGGAGGGCCTCCAGTCAGAAAACCACCGCCTGCGAATGAAGATCACAGAGGTACCTCCCAGCACTGGCAGCCACGGCTGTCCTTCCACTGGAGTCCCTCTACCGGGTACAGGGGCCTCGGAGCTGCCCCTTCCCCCACCCAGTGTCTAGAATGTTCCTGCATCGTGCCATGCGCTCCTATCTGCTGTAGTACCAGCTGCAAGGCCGGGGGTAATATACACTACACAGAGGCACTATCAGATTCCACCGGAGTTTGTTGCCCATCTGGCCCAGGTTCTTGGAGTCCAGTAATGCCTCAGATTCGAAACTCCCTCAGAAAAAAAAAAAAAAAAAAGTGTTCTCAGCACTCCCAGACTAACGTGGCTTCCTGAGTGTGCATCCCCCTCACACACACCACCATTCAGTCTTTCCCTCTCCCAAACAACCCAGTAACCACTCACATCTACACAGCAAGAGAGGAGAAAGTAAAGAAACTTTTCAGATGGGAAAGGCTGCGGCCACCACTCACATCGTGCTGAATGAAGGGCCTTACTGGTCGGTAGTGTTCCCATGAGCGCATCTCAGACCCCTTCATGCCCAAGCCATACCTCAAGTTCTGAACTCTCGATACCAGGAAGAGGAAACCAAATTAGCTTCCCCTTCACCACCCCATCCCTTTGGGTCAGGAGATATGTGGCCAGACCCCTGGTCCTTGGGCTGCATGTTTAGTGGAGGAAACCTGAACAGTGAATGGACAAGAACAAAAGAAAGTAGGTTAAGTCCGGATACTGGCCAAGTTGCTGTAACAAAGAGGCCCCAAACATTGCGGCCCAAAGAAGATATATTTATTTCTCTCACCTAATGGTCCTGCAGAGAGAGGTACAGATTGGCAGGCAGTGAAGGAATCTCGTTGTCCCCAAGGACATTGCTAGTGAGGTTCCTCCACACTGGCCTGCACTGCCCACAGGTTAGAGCTGGCCAGAAGGCATGTCTGTTTCAGGAAGGCGAGAGAAAGGAAGTCCACACAGGGCTTGCCTTTTAAGCAAGTGAGACAAAAATTACACACATTTTGTTTCTGCTCCAGTTACACTGGCAGGAACTTCCATGACCACACTTAGCCACCGAGGCAACTGAGAAAATTAGTCTCTAGCTAGACAGTCGCAGGGAAGCAGCCAGACGTAAGTTGCCAGGTTAATACAGGACACCCAGTGAAATCTGCATATCAGACAAACAATCAGGTACATTTTCAGTATGATATGTCCCATACAATATTTGATATATAGTGCAAAACAACTCTGAAATTCAAATGGGACTGGGCCTTCTGTACTTTTACTTGCTGGACCTGAAGGCTTCTGGGGCTCACAGTCATCTGCCACAAAGATCCACTATGCGAGTCTGTGCGTCTAAGCTGACAGCCTTGGGCTGGGGCGGCCCTCCATTTAGCTGGAGCTAACTAGGGATGGTTTCTGTCTCTCCCAACCCACTGCTGATTTTGTCTCAGTCCTCTCTGTGACTGGTCACACCACATCTCTATTCCCTGGATATTGACCTTCCACTTGCTCACTTCTCTGATGAAAACATCACTCACTTAGGAACCCAAAACTACAAACCACTGTCAGGAACCCCCCAACATTGGGCTGTTCTTCCTGGAAATGAATTACAATCTGGCCTCCTGTTGCCGCCACCCTTTGGTCCCAGCCTTGCCTTGTAGTTTGCCTTCCCTTCTGCTCATGAAAACCTATTACCCAGTACAACGGCTGTGCTCCTGACATCAGAGTAGCACTTTACAGTTTATAAGTCATCTCCCTTATGCTATAATAGGATGCCCACTAACCTCCCCAGTGACCACCCCTCCCAACACCCACACATTCTCTATCCATCCAGATTAACTCCTCTAGGGGGACCCCCTCTGCCCTGAGTGTCTGACAGAGACTCAGCCAACCAGCCCTGCAGATCAGATCTGTCCTCCGCTCAAGGGTCTTACTAGGTCCCAATCATAATACTGAAGGCGATTTTATTATATTAGAAGGTTACCTTTATATGTGTTAGGCACTGAGCTAAACTTTCAATGCATTATCTCATCAAATCTTCACAAGTCCACAAAGTAGATAGACTATTATCCCATTCTACAGATGGAAGAATTAAGACCATTCTCGCCAACTAGCACACATTGAGGGGAGCCCTGGTTTGCTCCTCAGTCTGTCCAACTTCAGAGCCTATATTCTGATGCCCCCGGGCCTTGCCTGCTCCCTGGGCTTGCTTGGCTCCTCCATGAAGGGGCAAGTCTGCACTGAACACACCACTACCAAGCCCACTCCCTTGTCCCCAGAGCCTGTCCCAGAACGGGAGCTGTGTCTCTTCCCCAACATGTCACAACCCTCTGGCTCTCCATGCCCTCCAGAAGGCAGCGGCCCTCAAGGTCTGGCTGCCAGGTGTGGGGCTAGGGCTGGGCCAGGACTTAGGCTCAGCTACAACCTTTGTCTTCTAGCTGGATAAAGACTTGGAAGAGGTCACCATGCAGCTTCAGGACACTCCAGAAAAGACCACCTACATTAAACAGAACCACTACCAGGAGCTCAATGACATCCTCAACCTGGGGAACTTCACCGAGAGCACAGGTAGGAGATGGGGGCCCCATAGTATGGGTACCTGGGTATCAGACGCCCACCATCTGTCTTCCATTTTACAGATGAAGATACTGAGGCTCAGAGAGGGGATAGGGCCGGCCAGAAGTCACATGGCACAGTTGGAGCATCTAGGACCCTCATCCTCTGACCCCAATTGATAGTCCATTTGGAGCCCCACCCTGCCTAGACCTGGGGTTTCTGCTGCACAAGTACCACCCACTAACCACTGTGCCACAGAGCATGCTTCACCCGGGGCCTCTGTTTCCAGGCCCCTGGGTTCCAGTTGCACATGCACGCAATGTGGCTGGCATTCCTGGGCCTGGCTGGGGCACATTGTCCTTAGCAAGTAGTGCATCTGCACTTCTCCCTGCAGCAATTCACAGCTGCACATGCTCACCCACCCACACTGTCCAGGAAAGGAATGGTTAGTGAGCTATAGCACAACGCTCACTTTTGCCAGCCACTGGAGAAATGCAAGCTGAAACCACCAAGCCATATTTTGCCTCTATTTTAGCAGAATTTTAAAAGAATGCCAGTGTCAGTGAAAAGTGTAGAAATGGGCATCTCCTGCAGCATTTTGGGAGTGGGTCTGGCCCTTTCCAAATGTCTGATGTTAAGTCTCTTGACCTAGTGATTCCATGAGCAGGAGGGCTCTGCCCCCTGGAAATACTGTCATGCAGCAAAGATGTAGACCTGTGGATGCCCAGCTCATTATTTGTAGGCAAGAAAACTTGGATTTACTTGCATGTTCGTATTTGGGGTGGCTTCATTCATTATGATACACCAAACAAGGCACACAGCACAGCTACTGAAAAAGCAAGGTGGGTCTGTCTGTGCAGATGTGGCAAGAACTCCAAGATCAAAAAGCACAGTGAAGGCCAGCATTGTCATATGCATAAATACACATACACGTGTACATGTGCGAATAGATTTTTTAAAGGCTTGGAAGGACAAACACCCAGTTATTAACAGTATCCAACTGTGTAAAAGTGACCAGTATATGTGGAGGCTGGGTAGGAAGGGATTCTTTCATATTTGTATATGTCTTTATCATTTGCATTTTGTCACTAGAATATATTCATTAATTTATTGTAAAATTATTTTTAGTGAATGAAAAATTATTAGTTTTTTATTCTTATTACATGAGTAATAATTATTTTCTTTAAAAAGCACTAGTAAAAATTCTTATGATATAGGATGTTGCTTGTAAAAATGCTTGCATTGAGTTAAGCAGCAAGGAAATTTAACAAATAAAAATTATTCCTAGTAATATTAGTATCTGGTGGGCATTTCAAATTAATGGGGGCAGGGAATGAATTATTCAATACATTTCAATGGGATTAAGGAGTAGCCATCTGAGAAAAAATGAAGTTAGAGCCTTACCTCACAGCTTACACAAAAATAAATTCCAGATGGATAAAAGATTTAAATATAAAAAATGAAACCAGAAAAGTTCTAGAATAAACCATAAGAAGAGAATTGATTTATAATCTCTGAGAGGGGAAAGACTTTCTCAGTTTAATGCAAAACACAGAGACCACAATAGAAAAGACTGATAAATTGAACAACAAAAGAAAACTTTGAACAATGCAAAAGCCATCAGAAGTCAAAAAATCAAACCACAAAGTAAGCCAAAAAGTATTATAACTCAGATATAACATGTTTATCCCTCATATGTAAGGACAAATCATAAGTAATTACATGTGAATTATATATATAATTATATATAAATTAATAAGAAAACAATCCACAAGAAAAATGAACAGAATTCTCATAAAAGTAAATACAACTGGTTATGCTTATGAGAAGACAGTGAAGCTTATTCCTTATAAATCAAATCTGCAACAAGATACCATTTCACCTGTAAGACTGGCAGAGATCAAAGATCAAAAAGTTGCTGAGAGTTCAGGGAAATAGACATTCTCAAACAATGCTGCTCAGAGTCGAAATTGTTCTCACCCAGCAATAGGCTTTTGGAATCTACCCGAAGGATATTTCGTCAACTCATTATTCACGGTAATTATGTTTTGCAAACTAGCTATGAGCCATGGATTCATGAATACTGAACCATTGATCCTAGGGGAAATATAAGGCTAGGTTCCTGCAACTTTCCTTCCTGCGGGTTGACTTTTTTGTCAACCAATCAATACATAACTTTGTTTTATTGTGTTTCTGTTGAAGACACCTTATTTAATAGATATTGATTCATTAACATTGAACTCAGTGCCAATAGTGCTGTAACTCACGCCTGAACTAACCTTATCGAACACGCCTATTTTCTCCATCAGGCACATCGCAGTTTAGGAGCACTGGACAGCTCTACACTTGGGGGCATCTTGAACAACAAAATCATCAGAACAAAATGCAAAAATGTGGGAAATGTGACACTTCATAGATCACAAAAAAGAAGAAATTACTTACAGAATGAGAACTCACACAAGAAGCCTTGTGTGACCTCATCTGGGAATGTGCATGCTGGGCAACTCATATTTCTCAACACTCTTTGTCAGCAAAGGACAGTGAAAGCATCTGAATATTGATTTGGGGGTTACAAATAAATTTTAGTGAGTAGACGAGTTCATAAATACAGAATCTATGGCTAAGGTCTGTACTCACATGAGTGCAAAATGACAGACGTGTGAGGTTTGCCTCCTGCGGGGGGAAATAAAAGTAGTGCTCTTTTCCACACCAAATGAACCCAGATCTCTCAGGTAGGGGCCAGATTTTCATCTTTTATATTTCATTAAATCTCCTCTGGTAGTTCTGAAGCACAGAGGAGACTGAGGCATCTACTTACCTATATAATCATTTTGTGTTTACACAGTATTTCTTTGAGTGTGTGTGTGTGTGTGTGTGTATTAGGTTGTCAGAAAAGTCATGAGGTGTTTTTTCTGTTTTCTACGCAAAAATACATCATGAATTTTCCAACAGCCCAATATTTTCTTTGAATATATATTAGTACATATATATTTAGTATGTAACTAATTCATCATTACATTCAACTTAGTTCCAACTTTTTGATATTATAAACAATGCTGATTTGAACATCTTCTATATATGTTCACACACATCCTTAAATTATTTCCTTAGGATAGTTCCTGGAAGTGGAACTTCTGGGTAAAATATATGTACTCTAGTGTTGGGTACTTATTGGCAGGACCCTCAAAAAGATTGTACTAATTTATAACTCCCACCAACAATTTACTCTTTTTTTTTTTCAATCCTTGGCAATCTTTTTTTTCTTATATGGAAGAACTGGGGTATAGGCCAGAGGTATAAAAAGTGAGAGGATTCACCAGCTACAGAGTGTGGACCAGAACAGGCGAATTTACTGAATACACTGCTAAGGGGAGCAGCAGGCAAAATAGGAGAGGTCTGCGGCACCATGTGAGTTATCTACCTGGCCAGGGATTTGAACTCAGGCCATAGGGGTGATAGACTGAGACTTAACCCTTAGGCCACCAGGGAGTCCAATCCTTGGCAATCTTAAGGAAACTATACTTGGAGGGAATTTTTTCTTGTCTTTGTCATTGCATTCCTCAGCCCCAGTGAAAATGGCCTTAAAAATTAGAATCTCTCATTTCTAAGTTATGTTTCCAAATTTATCAACTTAATTTTCCCCCTTTTTTTCTTGGAGAAAAGGAGGCCTAGGGCATGCCATACATACCCTCTGAGGCATGTCACTTCTATCCCTGGCGGAGGCTTCTCACAGCCTTGGTCCTGGAGACCCCACAGAGGCCACAGCTTGGAGAACACAGAGGGATGAGGGGTTCTTTTGCATTCTTTCTCCTTGGGCAGCATCCAAAAATAGTGCATTGTTGAGTTTTAAAAATTAAGGTGACCGAATGTAATGGTACTGTTGTTTTGCATTCAGATGGGGGAAAGGCCATTTTAAAAAATCACCTCGATCAGAATCCCCAGCTACAGTGGAATACAACAGAGCCCTCTCGAACATGCAAAGATCCTATAGAAGATATAAACTCCCCAGAACAGTAAGTACCTTCTCCTGGAGGATTATTGCGGAAGAGTAATTATTCCTGCACAACAGTTTCCAATGCGCAGCATATTTCCAACATGTGTTGTTTCATTGGAACTCCATGGCAATCCCTGATTCAGGTGGCATGACAGTGCTCATTTCACAGAGGGGAAAAACTGCCATTCAAAAGGCGGTAGTGACAAGACTCACTCAGTTGCTAAGTGCTGGAAATAGAATTTGAACTTGGGTCTGTCCAACATCAAATCCCCTGTTCTCCACTGTAGCACACAGTCTTTGTTATGTGTAAACTCTGACCTTGCTAAGTGCATGTATTCAACAACAACTTGCTGAGACTTACTACTGTGTATCAGATTCCACAGTGAAGAAAACAGACAAAAGTCTCTCCCTTCACAGAGCTTACATTTTACCTGGGAAGATAATAATTCACTTTGAAAAAGTAAAATATAGTATGTTAAATGACAGGTACTTTGGAGAAAAATAAAGCAGGGAAGGAGTTAGAGAGTATAGCTTTAAATAGGGTGATCAGGGAAGACTCAGTGAGAAGGTGACATCTCAATAAGGACCTGGACTCCTCAGTCAGCTTTGTTCCCACTGGCAATTTTTAGTTCTTCCCAGTTTATAGCAAATTGGAAGCAGAGATTAGAAAACTCAACTCTGAAACTTGGCCCTTGGGAAGTAACAAAAACAGGTGAGGAATCAGCAAAGACAATCAAATCACCAATTACAGTATCATTTGGGATCATTTAGAATTAATAGCCTAGCAACCAAATTAGCTCCAAGGCCTCACTGGCTCACAATCCAGAACTGCTGATGGTTATGTGGCATTCGTCAGTGGTCTGTCTGTTGGTTCCCTCCACTGGCATGGAAGCACCTGGAGGGTAAGGTATGAGTCCTTTGTCCCCTGGATGGAATACAGTCCCCAGCACTGAGTAGCCCTGCAGGTCCCAGCACTGAGTAACTTTGTGTCAAGTGTCTGCTGAATGTATGAAAATGTGAACAGGATCCTACCAGACAGCGAATGTCGTGGCTCTGACAACCACAGGACAAATGTCCTGGCTGGGGTTCTTTCCCGGTGCACCATTTTCCCAGGTCAGCTCCCCTTTTTCCTGAACTCTTTGTCAGCACCACCCTACCTTAAGGAATAGGTCGTAGCTGACATTGCACAAGTTTAATTTTCTTTTTTTTTTTAAGATTGATTTATTTATTTATACAAGCACTGGGCACAGTCAGAAGCGCAGGAGGGTGAGAGGATTCACCAGAGCCAGAGCGGGGAACAGAACAGGCAGACTGATGAAATACACTGCTGAGGGGAGCAGCGGGCGCGACAGGAGAGGTCTGCGCTCCACGTGGGACCCTCGCCAGCGGCCAGGGATGGAACCGGCTGCAGAGGCTGTGGGCAGCTTTGCAGCCCAGTGCTCAACCACTGCGCCATGGGGGAGGCCCACAAATTTAATTTTCATTCAAAATCCCACATCCAACATTCTACTCTCATAGGGAATTGGGGGCAGCAAGGCATTTGCCCCCATTGTAGGGAAAGAAAAATATTCCCTTCTACCCTTCCGGGTTCTGTGACTGGCCTAATAATTAAGATAAATAAGAGAAAACAAATTAATTCTGTAGTCACATATGTACATATGAGAACCCCACAAAGATACAGGATTCAAAGAAGCCCTGAAAGCAGGAAGCTTCAATGCCTTTTGGACAAAGAAATAATAAGTCTGAAGAAAGGATGTGGCAAAGGGGATTGGGCTTGGGGTGATAGTGAAAAATAGTGATGAAGTAATCAGGTTGGTTTATAGAGTCTTCTTGGCCCTAAATTGCCAGTCTCTGTTCATATAGGTGCCTTCTCCTCTCCTGGTTCAGAGGAGGCACCTTTCACCTGGGAGATTTCAGGGCGCAAAGGAGCTCAGAGTATCCCTTTTGTGCTGATCGCTTCTCAAGTACCTTAATTCAATATACTCGATATGCCCAAATGCATATTTGGTGGTGACATGTTCTGAACCCCTACACCATCCATTCGGGACTCCATCAATGGCCTACATACACTTTGGGCACACATCCTGCTGGTTTGAGGTAGTGGGGTGGATTGATTGGCCTCCCCCACAAAACACTGTGGTTAAACAGAAGCCAGAGTCTGGCCTTCCCCGGAGCCTCTCAGGGATGGAACTGAAAGCCAAGGCTATTTGAAGGCTTGCAGATGTAGAGAATGAGATCCGTCTGCAGCAGAGCCCTGCAAGAAAGGTTCAAAGCCTTGTTTTTAGGAATCCTGCTGGCACAGTTATAGTAACAGCCCCCAAATTCTGGCTGAACACCCAATCTACATCCTCTTTGTGTAGCGTGTTACGTCAGGGCAGTAGCTGGCGAGTGTAGGCTGCATGAAGTACCTGCTGGGCGGCTGCATGATGGATAACAGGATGGACCCATCTTGGATTCACAGAAAAGCATGCTCCTTCCATCAGCTTCTTGGCCAAAGCGAGTCCAAGGGACTCTCTGGTGAGCGGCCAAGAGCCTTCACTAACCCTCCTCCTTCTCTCGTTCTCTCCCTGCCGCAGCATCCAGCGCCGGCTGTCCCTCCAGCTCCCCATCCTCCACCACGCCTACCTCCCATCCATCGGAGGCGTGGACGCCAGCTGTGTCAGCCCCTGTGTCAGCCCCACCGCCAGCCCCCGCCACAGACACGTGCCACCCTCCTTCCGAGTCATGGTCTCGGGCCTGTAAGGGTGGGAGGCCTGGGGCCGGGGCCTCCCCCATGACAGAACCACACGGAGCAGAGGCATCTGCTACGGGAACACTGTCGGCTCTGGCTGCGGAGAAGCTGGGCGCCACGCTGGCCTGACGGGACTGCTAGATGGCACTCACGGGGACAGGACAGGGGCACTTGGCACATGACCTCGCGCCTTATTTGTGAAGTTTTTATCCTTTCACAGAGAAGAGGGATGGAAATGATTTCTTCCTTAATATCTGCAAACAGGAGGAACTGGGATATTTCAAACTTTGCAAAAAAAAAAAAAAATCCAGAGGAAATCAAGAGTCACTACAACTCCAGCTAGCAGTCACTGAGTGGCACCGAGCAGCCCGGGAGGGGCGAGGGGCTTCTGGAGAAACTGCCTCAGCCGCTCTGCACACACATCACTGGCTGTGGCCCCCCAGGCCAGCCCTTCTCCCCTCTGGGGACGGAGGTGAGCAGGGCAGCCAGGTCCCCCGCTGCCAGTCCAGCCAAGCCCAGCCTTCCTGGAGCAGGGAGTCTGCAGGAGGGGCAGCCAGGCACAGCTCTGCAGCCACGGACTAGGGGCTGGGCACCGGAGCAGGCTGCCCCGCATGCCTCCCGGTGGAACCTTATTCTCTGATAAATGCCACACATTAACACAATAACACCCGTTCCGGGACCGTGGGGAATTAGGGCATGTCACTGCAGACTCGCTCTGCAGCGTTCACCGACAGTCGATCACACACCCACTACACTGGCCATGTCCTCGTGTTTGTATCAGGTGTTCCTGGTAACAAGGGGGACCACCCGAGCCAATCACGGAATGTCTGTTCCCAGCAAACACCATATGGAAAGATTGTGCACTTTAACCTCTCTCATAAGGGCCCAAGGGCTGGCTGGGGTGGTTTTGTTCTGTTTTGGTTTTGTTTTTTTTCCACTGACTTTGTTTCTGACCAAAGTGAATTGGGGGCATTCCACTAAAAGACATCCCTGTCGTCAGAAGTAAGAGAGTTACTGGCTAAGGGCTTCCCCTGGCTTCCAGAAGGCAGCCTTCCATCCCAAGAGCCAGTGAACTGCCCTTGAGGACCACGGGGGTGAGCAGACAGCACACTGATTCTCACTCATAAGATCACTTTTCCCTTTTCATTGAACCCCCAAGAGTCACTGAACCTGGGTTCAGTCCTCCCTCCACTGCTGACTCCCTTTGTGATCTTGGGCAAGTCACTGGTGTATCTCTGAGCCTCAGTTTCCCCTCCCTAAAAAACTGGGGTTGAAATAACACCCGTCCTGCCTACCTCACAGGGTCACTCTGAGGATCAAAACTTGATCTTATCCAGGAAAGCTTCGTACCAAACAGTGAAGCAGCCTGACCTGTGAGGTATCAGTGTCACCACGACCTTCAGCCCGCAAGACAGCCCGAGGGGTGGCCAGAGAGCTCCCAGCACAGCCCGCCACCAGAGCCTCCAGGCTGCAGAGAGGCTCCCGATGACTTTGTGACATTCCTAGACAGGTTCATTCTTTGCTGAAGAAAGGCCTGAATGACAAGGTCCAGGACATCGGCACAGCCCAGCAGTTGCTCCCTCCCTAAAGAACCCTAACGGCAGCTTCAACAGGCAGGCAATAATCTCTTCCCAGACCACTGATGTCAGGAACACACTGCTGTCACCAACCAGGCTTCAACAAAAGGGCCCACGGGATTCTCACCACCGCCAACATTTCAGAACACCCTATTTCACGTAGCATAGCTTTCCCTTCCCTCCCCTCCCCCAAAGAGAGGTTATGGAGGTACTGTAGCTTTTAGGGGGGAAACAATGTTAACACATCACAGGTCAAGTTGAAGTCATTCTCTGTTTAGGCACTAAAAACCGGTGTTGTCACTCCCTGTGTGTCACCAGTATTTATCTGCCCTCTTGATTTCTCCGAAACCAGACATAATTTAAAGGAGTCCATTAATTTTTCAAAAGGAAAGAGGCAATTCATTGTACATAATGTATACACACGCGCGCGCACACACGTGCACGCACACACACACGCAAGAAAAATACCCATAGAAATATTATTCCAGCATTGCAGAAAAAAAAAAAAAAAGCTTAAGTATTGGACCGTCGGAGGCGAGTGTGTGCGTCGTGACTTACGTGACTCCCGAGTGTGCCGTCTCCTAGGTTAACACACAAAGTACATCCTCTGTCTTTATGATACTGTAGGTTCACCCATTTTTTATTTAATTTCCTGGAAAATAACAAGACCCACAGAAGTGACTCTAGCTATTTAACGGTTCTGTTCTTTTATATGCAGCAAACACACCATACATTTCCGAAGAGAAATAAGCCTGAAGGCGTTTTCCAATGATGTTAGTGCACAAATGCTTTAAATTAGACTGGAACTGCCAGAATCCAATGTAAATGAGGACTTTCTCGTACCCCTATTGCATGGTATCGATTTTTAATAAATTGTTGCAAATTTGTTTTTATGAATAAATGAAAAAGACTGTCATCTTTAATGCCTACTCTTCCCAAAAGGTGGATCAGATAAGGTCACGACGTTCCTCTTCTGGGAAACTCAGGACCTTTCTGGGGTGGCCTGCTCAGCAGGTTGGGTTGGGGGGCAACGAGAGATTCTGAAGAGTAGGCTACAAAAGAGACGGAGAACAATTGTTTTAGAAAGTACTTGGAATTTGGAAATAAAAGGTGAGAGAGGAGGGAACAATATTCAAGTAGCACATTGGTGAGGCGAAAGATGTAAGAACAGAGATGTCAGACATCTGATTTAATCATTGTTTGCTGGAAAGTAAACCACCCTCCCTGCACTTCACCCCCGCTCCCCAAAATATCCCTAAACCTTCGATAATGCTTACTATGCAAGCAAAAGTCTGGTGAGTCCTGGTGGAAATGAAGAAGCAAATTCTATGCTTGGCCAGAGGCCTAACTGGGAATAAAAGAAGCAACCACCAAATGCAGAGGGGAAGATGTGCTCTCTGCAGGAACAGGGCATCAGAAGGGACTATGAGCACACATGCTCCCCAGAAAGTCATAGGCATGCAGGCCTTTTCCAGAGCCAGGTAGGTGAGGAATGGGAAATTTGAAATAATTCCATCACATAAAAGCCAAACATATTTATAAATGACATGTGCACAAAATGATAAAACCAATAAAAATCATATTAATAACATTGATTTCAATGGGCTTGTGGACATTTTGCTGAATAATTTGTGGGGGCTCAGCAGGGGGCCACCTCTGAGTTCCGCCCTCCTGCTGGGGGTATTCCATGATCATACCGCTTTTCTTTATTTAAACTGCTGTGAAAATGTCATTTATTCAGCACACTATAATGTCATTTGGTCCTCACTCAGCTCTAAGTTGGTTCACTTCCCTGTTAAGTCCCTTTGTTGTTTTTTTTTTTTTTCCTTATGAGCATGGCCTGCCTTGGGACCATCTAGACAATGCACACAAACGGAGTGGTGGTTCACTGAGAGGTTCATTAAGCGCCGGGCTAAGTGCTTGGCAGGCCTGATCTCACTTAGATCTCACAGGGGGTCCTGGGTAGGAGCAGTAATTGCTGCCCTTGTGCAGCTGAGGCACTCAGGCACCGGGATGACTGCCTTCAGGCTCACAAGGCCAGAATGGGAAACAGGAATTAATCCTGGAAAACCCTACACCACCACACACCCTTCTTGACCATTTCCATAAACGGCCTCATCCAAAGTCGCTAGATTCACATGACCCAGAACATACCTATTGAACTTGCTTTATTATCTTGAAATGAAAACAAAGTCTTCTCCAACTTTATAGATTTGCAGACCTCTGAGAATCATCCACGGCATGGCCTGAGGCTCTCCGCCCGCCTGAGCACCTCTGGCCTGGGCCAAAAGAGCAGGGAGGACCCACACTGCATGGAAGCCCAGGTCAGCCTGAAACCTGGCAGAAGCTCTGCAAAGACAAAATCCTGCCCAAGGTGCCCAGGGCCCCCTCCTCCAGCCGCTCACCTCGGAACACTCAGGTCTCCAAGATCCAGGGATTCAGCACCACAGGGTGGAGGGGGCAAGATAGAAAGTTCTTACCCCTCTGAGGTGAAACACCAGCCCTGGGGGTAATAGTCACTGCTTAGAAATGCCCAGGCTGGCAAAAACTGGAAAATACCCAGATTCTCTCACCAGGAAAACAGGAGAAGATAGGAGATGGTGTAAGAATGTAACAAATTACGTAACAGGGTTGAATCCAAGAAAAGGTAGAGTGAAACGTCACACACAGAAGATGTACTATAGGATCCCACTGATAGAACATTTAGAAACAGGCAAAACTGCCTATGGTTAGTAGATGCCAGGATGGCATGTGGAGTGAGGAGGATGGCATGAGCAGGGGCTTCAGGATGCTGGTAATGTTCTGGAGTTCTGGAGCTGAGACTGGTTACAGGGCTATGCCCGCTTCCCAAGCATTTATAGAGCTATCCACTAGGGAGATATATATATATATATATATTTGTGTGTATATATATTTATATAAATATATATTTGTATATATACACATATAAAATATACATAAAGGCATACTCATATATGCATATACTCATAAAACCCATGTGTATAAGAATGTCCATGTACATCTACATACACATCAGAAGTATGGACCGCAATAAGATATGCCTTTTCTGGGCAGGGAAGAGAAATCAATATAGAGTCTATAAAGATTCTGTAGCAGAAAGACAAACAACATACAAGCTAGGACTGAATATCTTTGGGGAAAGATTTCCTCTAGAAAACAAGTAAATGTCAAATCTCATCTGCTCTATAGACTCAAGAAAAACTAGCAAAAACCTGATTTTTATGTGATAAGAGACTCAATATAAATTGATGAGACAGTTGCCTGGGGGGAAAAAAGAAATAGGAAGGAAGGGACAGGGAAGAAGGCAGGAGAAGGGAGGGAGGGGAATCCTGGGAGCAGGTGGTGTCAGAAGCCCACACGTTTCACTCCTCTCACCTGATTTCTTGCTGCAGCGGACCACCCCATAAAGGAAATCCATACGACAATTCTATCTGGAAGCCAGGGAGCATCGCATGCACACTCCCCAAAGCTCTGGCCCTCTGTGTGGGTGAGAACAGTTCAGGGTGAGGGGGAGCAACAACAAGTCACACCTTACCTCTGTATAGAAAAGGCCACTTGGGAAAAACCCTCACTCAGTAGAGGGAGCCCACTAAGTTGTTATCAGGATTCCTGGATCTGGTTTTAGGTCCTCCTTTCTAAGATGAAAGAATCTCCAGGTGTGGGGCTAAGATCTCAATGCAGGGCCCACAGGGAGCCCCCACAATATTCACCTTCACTCAGTAGTCACCAACACTGGACACACAACCTAGGGAGACAGACAGGGTGCTGGGCAAAACTGGAGGAGGCAGGAGAGTACATCAATTTCACGGAGCAGGACCAGCCCTTTCTCATCCCCTGAGGAGCAGGGATTAGTTCCCCTCCCCCTGTAAGATTAGGGATACCAAAGTACTCCTCCACACCTTCTCTGCTTCACTGAGTAAAGGGCTGGCACTGCATTTTCTCTGAGAACTTCAGAAGCACTGGGCTGCCCAAAGCACAGGGCTGATCCTGCTAGGGTGTGAAGAAAGGTCTGGAAAAAGATGGCTCCATTGAAGAGAGAGGGGTTAGGCTGGCCAGTAGCATTCCCACAACCTGGCCTGACAGGACACAGCGGTGTCCAGTGGGTTGGATAGACACTGAGGAAGGTTGTAGGGTTTGACCATCTCATGGGAGACTGAGCGTTGGGCCACCTGTGGGGCAGGTTGAGGAGGAAGGAAGGGCTGAGCTTCCAGAGCAGGCTTCTAGATCTTCTTGCTGCTCTCAAGGCATCTTAAGGTTCCAGGTTAAACACTGATGCCTTAGCTTTAAGAACCTCATGCCTCATCTTCAAGGAAACACCTTCCTTGATAAAATCCTTCCACTTTCACATGACTCTGCAGAAGTGAGATCTATCCTTGCCCCCAACTCTAACCTCCCCAAAATAAATGGCAAAGGGTGAAGACATGGCTTGGCAGGGCAGATGTTCCCTTTGCTTAGCATCTTGGGTGCATGTCACAAGGTGTCTGCCTGTGCTTCTCTGCCTTCAGATGCCACTTCTGAAGGGGCAGGTATGGAAGCGGGTAAACTGGATAGTGACAAGCCCAACATGGCCGTCAAAGTGTCAGCTGACATTCATGGTTCTGCCTGCACAGTGGGGGTTTCCTTACACCCAGCCCACTTAACTCATGCATGCTGTGACCCACCTTCTCTCTGTAGGCACTTCAAGGGGGGACTTAGGCTGTGTTCTATGCCTCTCAACCTTCATGTGAAACAGTGGCCTAAGGTGGTGTTCTTCTCAATGGCCCTCTCTCCATGAAGATTTGCAGTGCAAGTGACTAGCTCAGGAAACCACCAAAGGATGATCTGTGCCCGGCGTGGAACTGGGCTCCCGGGAACCAAGGAGAAAGGTAGCTCCCTTACATGCACGACCAGTGGATAAAGAAGCTCCACCACCTACTCAGGACAACAGTCATGTACATTTTTAATGGGCTTTGCTTAATAAACCCAGCAATATCTGGTCAGCTGGCCTCATATTGAAAGGAGAGAGTTGGGAAAATAACCTGGATCAAATGAATGTATGGGAGATACTTACTAACTCAAAGAACCTAGAATTCATGCTAATATTAGTAGCTAGCAATTATTAAATGTTTCCTAAGGGCCAGACCCTGTGCTAAGTACTTTCTGTGGTTCATCTCACTGTCCAGTCACAACACTCTATATACTCAATATCCTCGTGTGTACAGAGAAAGAAACTTAGGCTCAGAGAGGTTAAGAAACTTGTCCAAGGTCACACTTCTAGTGATAACAGGCCCAAAATTCAAATCCAGAGAGATAAAGGCAACACTAAGCTTCAATAGTTAACTTCTCTTGGAATTTCCTCCCTCACCCCTTATATGATGTTGTTACATTTCCTGCCAAGCATACCAGAGGTATAAAACATAGTAGTCTAGTTTTTTTTTTTCTTCATTTTCTCTGGTTTGTATATTTGTGAAAATTAAAATGAAAATACCCCACCATGTTACCTGATACTTTAAAATACGAAATAATTCTCAAAAAACAAATTTCCCTGGAACTAAAGTTCTTTTCAGAGAATCCAGTTCACATTCAGAAGTTGAAATGGAATGCAAACTAGTCCAGCTTTTAACGCCTGCAGTGTTTGTTCATTTCTTTCAAGATTCTGTAACTAAATACTCTAAGAAGTGTTATAATGTGTGAAGCTGAATTTCCATTATGTTCAGTCATGCAAAATTTGGCTGAGGGAGAGGATGTTCCTCACAACCATCTTTCCAGGTGGCTGGAGAGCCTCATATGGTCTCTGAGGTAATATCATATTGTGAGGTATACATGCAAAAGTAAACATTATTTCTCTCCCCTCCAGTTTCTAAGAAACACTGATTAATTCAATATTTTATAGAGAAAATGCTGAAGAGTATCCTACTTTCAAATGACTTGTAATTTGGGGCCTCCCCTGGTGGTGCAGCAGCTGAGTGCTGGGCTGCAAAGATTCCCGTAGCCTCTGCAGCACCGGTTCGATCCCCGGCCACCAGCGAGGGTTCCACATGGCACGCAGACCTCTCCTGCTGCATCCCTCTGCCTGTTCTGTTCCCCGCTCTGGCTCTGGTGAATTCTCTCACCCTCCCGCGCTTCTGACTGTACCCAGTGCTGTATAAATAAATAAATAAATCTTTTTAAAAAATCATTTAAAAAAGAATGACTTGTGATTTAAGTGAAACTAATTCCCTCAAAAATTATGTATTTGAAAATCGTGTGTCAAATAAACATGAACTCTTTGGACTTATCAGTTGAAAACATTACTCAAAGTAGATATGTTATAAAGCATATGGTGAATTTTCACTGACCAGAGAAATTTAAGTCTAAATTTTTTTAAAGATTTATTTATTTATGCATACAAGAGCTGGGGTTCAGGCCAGAGGTGTTGGGGAGGGTGAGAGGACTCACCAGAGACAGGAGTAGGGAACAGAATAGGCAAACTGACTGAAATACACTGCTGAGGGGAGCAGCGGGCGAGCCAGGAGAGGCCTGCTCTGCCACGTGGGTAGCTTCCTGGCCGGGCGGGGATCGAACATGTGCTGCAGAGACTGCGAACAGCTTCATAGGTTGCATCTTGACCCGTTGTGCCACCAGGGAGTCCCCAAGCCTAAAATTTTTAAGACATTTTTCAATAAACTTGTATAACCATATCTGTGGAAGTCATTCCTTCCTTAATAAGAGAACTAAAATGATCCTTTAGTATGAGAATGTAACATTTGTCATGGAAGGCAACTCCAAATAACTTAAAGAATAATATTCTTCAGTGTACATAATACACCCTTATATTAAGCACAGAGAAATACTTCTCTTGATAGAAAATCTGTTTCTTGCCTTCACCAAATAATTGGGATGGAGGAATACTTAAAATATATATGTTTTAAATTATGTCACATTATAAACCTATTGGGATAGATGGGGGAAGAGGGTCAGGGAGGGTATTGTTAGGTGCCTCTTAAACCCTTAAACACAAGAGTGTGAGGAAACCAAATATACCCAGGGGAAGTACACCACAAAGACCACAAGGTGTCGCTTTCTCACAATGTCTTACTTTGCACCTGACCATCCTAGGTGTGGGGAGGGGTGTTGGCCTTATTTTGATGTAATAACTAGCACTGCATCCATTAAGACTTACAGCAATTGGGCCTCCCCAGTGGCGCAGCGGTAGAGCGCTGGGTTGCGAAGCTGCCCGCGGCCTCTGCAGCGCCGGTTCGTTCCCCGGTGCTCCCCGGCTCCGGAGGAGGGTCCCACATGGCGCGTAGACCTCTCCTGCCGCCCACTGCTCCATGCGCGTAGACCTCTCCTGCCGCCCACTGCTCCCCTCAGCAGTGTCCTTCGGTCCTTCTGCCTGCTCTGCTCCCCGCTCTGGCTCTGGTGAATTCTCTCACCCTCCCGCGCTTCTGACTGTACCCAGTGCATGTATAAACAAAAACAAACAAACAAATAAAGAAAGAAAAACATGCCTCTCTAAAAAAAAAATAAATAAATAAAATAAAATAAAAAAAGACTTACAGCAATTGATGCATCTTGATCACCAGTGTTTCCTTCGGTGTCCCTAAACTTAACACTTAAATCTTGTTTTTCCTCTTCATTTTCTGTTTCCCTGCAGCACTCCTGGACATGATGGTATGATTGATATTACTACAGATGAGGGTTACACCAGCCTGAAAATTTTCCATCACTACGTCTTGGTCTTCACAAATGTTCAGAGATGGGCCGGGTAGGAATTAAGATCCTCATTTTATAAATGAAGATACCAAAAGCCTCCTTTGGAGGGTGATAAGGAAAGCAAAGTTTGAAACACCCTGCCCTGTACTACACTCTTACATATATTTACATTTTTCTGAACTTCAACTTGGCTCCACTGATGTGCCTGCCCCTATACCAGAAACACTGAAATCTATTCCTATAATTCTGCTCCCTTTCTTCCTAGTAGGTATGAGAATCTGAAGTACCATGTTGGTTTACTTGTTTCCCTGTCTATGGTCTGCCTCATGGGACTGAAATGAGAGCTTGGTGGGAGCTGGGGCCTGGCTCTGTTGACCACTGTGCCCCAGTGTTGGCATGGTGCCTGGCTGAAGGTGCTCACTAAATACTTGCTGGTTGAAACAACAAATTTAAGGGTCTCATAAGCCAAATCCTTGTTAATTACTCTTCTCTAAAAATTTGGCTAGTTTCATCTATTTGTTTATTTGAAAATAACTTCAGAGTCATTTAAATAAGCTACACAAAATTCTATCAACCCTAGCAGGAGCTGGAGTTTCTTGCAGTCAAGACTGCAAGTTCAGTGGTGAAGGAAAGCTGGTCATTTTATAGCTGACAAACCTGGTAGATATCACCTTCACCAAGCGATGGAGGTGATCACCACCATGTGCACATTGTGGACCTGGATATCATGTGATTGGAGAGTCACTTTACCTCTGCGTTTTGGGTTACCCCAAAACCCATGACCCCCCACCACCTTATCATGAGAAAATATCAGACAAACGCAAATTGAGAATGTTCTACAAAATTGTTGGCCAGTACTCTTCAAAACTCTCAAGGTAATGAAAAATAAGATAACATTGAACTGAGCCTAAGTTCAGAAAAGAGTAAGGAAACTTGATGGCTAAATGTGGACTTCTGGATTGGATCCTGGAACATCAGTGGAAAAACCTTAAGATTTTTAAGCATAAACCATATATTTTAAATTGTTATAATTTTTCTTTCAAATATCTATCATTTCTTAGCTATAAAACCTAGAACAACAAGGTATACTATTTATTTTAAGGGTTTTTAATGTAGAAATAGATGTTGAACTTGATCAAAAACCTTTTAAGAAAATACTAAGACACTTTTTGCACTATAGATGTAATTTTTTTTCCTATTGAAATATCCCTGCATCCCTAAAGAATCCCTTCTAAATGTGCTATATAATTCTCCATAATGCTGGAACTGATTTGCAAATATTTTATTTATGTAATCATCATGTAATGGTATAGGAATTACCTGTCACTAAAAGATATACTTACCTGTCAAAATATTTGGGCTTAGAACCTATTTTGAGGTTGTTCTTTGACAATTTATTATATGGTTACCATTATATGGTTTTATTATACCTACAGGTTTGACTTCAAAGACAATGCTGAAAGACAGTTTATATTTTCAGAGCAATGTCCCCAATATTTTTCAAACTCATCGGCAAAGAGCTGTAATAGTGACCTTCATAGTGTCCTTATTCTTATTCTCATGTTGTATTCTGGTATGTTTTCTGCATTTTCATTTCCTGCCTAGATTTGCCAGAGAAACACATCCTGAGTCTCTCCATCATATCTGCTCTTGAATTTGTTTATAAATTGTGTGGATTTTGTTCTGTTTTATCTTCATCAATTCCTTTCTACTTCTCTAGTCTCCTTCTTCCCACTCCCACTAATATTTGAGTAGAAGACTTGTTTTTGTTTTCTTATTATATAATACCAGCACTGATTAATTTTCCTCTGAAAATAGCATAGCTAATATTTACTAAGAGATTTCTAAGTGGCAGATACTGATTAAGTGCTTTATTTAGACCTCCCTCAATGCCTCTGAGGTAGGTATTATTACCACCGTTTTATAGATGAGAAAAATTGAAGTTTAGAAAAGTTTAAATAATGCATCCACCGTGACACATAATCATTGGTGCTATAATTCTAATATTGATGTCCATGTGGCCCCAGGGACTAAGCACTCAATGCTAAATTTTGATTAGTACTGGGTTTTTTTGTTCTTTTTTTAAAAGATTGATTTATTTATGCATACAAGAACCAGGGTACAGGCCAGAGGTGGGGGGAGTGAGAGGATTCACCAGAGACAGTGTGGGGACAAGAACAGGCAGATCCGCTGAAATACACTGCTGAGGGGAGCAGTGGGCGAGACAGGAAAGGTCTGCTGCCCCACGTGGGCAGCTTCATGACCAGGGATCAAGTTCATGCTGCAGTGGCTGCGGATAGCTTCATAGGTTGCCTCTTAACCCCTTAAGCCACCAGGAAGGCCCTGATTAGTACAAGTTTTTATTCTCTTCTAGCCTCTCACATGGAATCATTTATAATGGCAGTTTCTATTTCCCCTTTTGTCCAATAGCTAGTACATTTGTTTTTATTTTAAAAATACATTTCAAACTTTATGGTACTATTTTCAAATTTTCATGCCCTGTGGCCAGAGCACTTGGTGGCACAAAATCTCTTTGCAAACCAAAACCCATTTTTTAAAGATGGAATATTATCTAAAAGTGATCTCTACTTAATTAATAATCTTATTATAACATAGCATTCTGATTCCCCTATCTTTTTTTGTCATTGTTTCCTGGCAAACCTAACAAAAGCTGAAAGCAGCATTAAAATCTCCCACTGTGATTGTAACTTCTAACTTTTCAATTATGTGAATTCAGTATAATCTACCATCTTCTTTGTGGTTTACAGCCTTTTTACCTGGAGGTCTACTTTATTGAGTTTCAACCACCAGCAACATTTGTTGAGCATTTCCGGAGCCTCGAATTCTGTTTGTGTTTCTGTAATTTCCAAAACAACTCTAGAGGCACCCATAGGTGTGTATCCAGACTTCGTAGGGCCTGGAATACCAAAAACAAACAAACAAACAAAAATCCCTTCACACAATTAAAAACATAGAAGTAGATATGAAGATGGACGTTTATTTAGAACAAGAAAATAAATCATAACAAATTGAGATACCGCTTCTGGCTTTTGGAAGAATTATTCCCAAGCAACCTCCCCATTTGGAAGACTGCAAATCCTGGCGGTCTGAGCGTAAGCTTTAGTGGTTTCACTATATATCCGCCTCAACAGCTAAGTGTTATCCTTAGTTTATAGGTGAGAAGACTGAGACTTGGGTTAAATAAATCGCCATAGATTGCTGAGTCATAACCTGAAAATTATGCAAAAGAGCTGCAGAGAACCTCACCTTTCTCGCCTTACAGTCTTTGGCCACGCACGAGGGTGCGGCACAGGGTGGGA
This sequence comes from Talpa europaea, assembly GCF_964194135.1. Taxonomy (NCBI): domain Eukaryota; kingdom Metazoa; phylum Chordata; class Mammalia; order Eulipotyphla; family Talpidae; genus Talpa; species Talpa europaea. The sequence continues at coordinate 53,316,499 of NC_140074.1, read as the reverse complement.
AGCTAACTAAAAAGGGAGAGAAGAGGAAATACATCCAAAAAAAAAAAGAGAGTTTTCATGTTTCCGCTTTAATTTTAAACTTAGCTCCTTCTCAGTTAAGGTACGAGGAGCAGTTAATGGGATTCTGAACTACCAGGTATTCGAGGTGTATGTATTTCATCTGAGCCTATAGCAGCCTTCTGACAAGGCAAGAGAACTTCAAACAAGTTCTAGACTCATGACCGCTCAGCCTCATTGGTACCGTTCATTCAGCAAACATTTTTAGATGTCTTTTAGCTATGATGGGTTTTCTAAGGATTAAAAATAAGTATTCGCAAACACTTTATACCAACTGAAAGATGGTGAAAACTTATGGAACTGCACATTTACAACACATGCTTTTCTGTACTTACTACCTCAAATAAATTTAATGAATTAAAAGAAAAGGTGGGGGGGTCCTCCCCTGGTGGCGCAGCGGTTGGGCGCTGGGCTGCAAAGCTGCCCACACCCTCTGCAGCGTCGGTTCCATCCCCGGCTGCCGGCGAGGGTCCCACATGGCGCGCAGACCTCTCCTGCCGCCCGCTGCTCCCCTCAGCAGTGTGCTTCGTCAGTCTGCCTGTTCTGTTCCCCGCTCTGGCTCTGGTGGGTCCTCTCGCCCTCCCGTGCTTCTGACTGCACCCAGTGCTTGTATAAATAAATGGGTGAATCTTTAAAAAAAAAAAAAAAAAAAAAGGAAAAAAGGGGGGAGGTGGAGAGAGGGGCCCGAACTGTGAAGCCCTGCAACATGCAGGCGGAAATGGGATGCGCAGCCCAAGAGGAGGGACGCACCCCAGAGGGACAGCGCAAAGGTTAGAATGAGACAGGAAGTTGAATCCAAGAGTGGCACCAGGTTGCCGCGGAGGAGCAGCCAAGCTCGGGTGTCCCGCGCAGTGTAACAGGGGTCGAAAGGAGACGAGGTGGACCCGTCACTGAGCTGGAGCGCGCAGCCCGCTCTACAGTCACCGCGGCGCCGAAATAACGCAGCTGAGCCAAGGCAGAGCCCACGAGCCGCGCGTCCCACGCTGCCGGAAGTGACGCGCAAGGCCGGCGTCCCTCTCGACCAATGGCCTCGCGATGCGCCGTCGGATGGTGACCCGAGCGGACCAGCGAGGAAATGAGGAGCGGCCCGTACGGCGTGAGAAAGGACCGTCTTTTACGTCACCTAACCGGTGACTCCCGCCTTCTACCTGAGGCCACGCCACGCCCCGCAGCCGCCCTCAGTAAAGATGGCGGAGCGGCAGCGGCCGGGCCGGAAGCCGCGAGTGGGAGGAGCCGGAGGGGGCGCGGCCTGACTGACAGGCGGTCCAGAGGGCGGCGGGGGCGTGGACAGACGCCCTAACTTGGGTTTTCGGTCTTTGAGACGTTCACGCCTTAGCCGGCGCAACCTTCTGCAGTCTCCTGGAGTCGGAGCTCCAGTGGCTCTGCCCGGCCCAGATAGCTCCCTTTTCGAGGTTACCCCAGGGTCGCTAAGATAGGGATCTCCACTCCCCCTGCGGTAGCATGGAGGGCGCCCCGGAGAAGCCCCCAGAGTCCAGCTCCTTGGCCCCGGGGTTCGAAGAACCTGCCGGCTCCACAGGGGATCCGGAGCTGCTCTCCCCCGAGGAGCCGGAGGACTGCGCCGGGTCCCTAGAAGTGGCTCCCAAAAAACTCTGTGGATATTTAAGTAAGTTTGGCGGCAAAGGGCCCATCCGTGGCTGGAAATCCCGCTGGTTCTACTACGACGAGGGGAAATGTCACCTGTATTATTCACGGACTGCACAGGCCGCCAATCCCTTGGACAGCATCGACCTCTCCAGTGCGGTCTTTGACTGCAAGGCAGACGCCGAGGAGGGGACTTTCGAAATCAAGACACCCAACCGAGTTATTACGCTGAAGGTACATGGATCGCTTTTCGCCTTTTCAGACAGGATGGGTTCCCAGGGCACGACAGGGTGCGGGTGTGGGGCCACAGTAAATTTACATAATTTTGTGCTTTCCGAAGTGACTTCACACGCATTTCCTCACTGGGTTCTTGCAGCATGGTTGCTTGACCCATTTTACAGACGGCAAAACTGAGTCAGAAAGAGGAAGTGACTTTCAAGGGGCTGCAGAGAAAAGGTTCACAGAATTGGAAAGACAAACACTTAGGTTTCGATGATCAGCCGATGTTGCTTTTTGAGGCATGTATGTACCTGTGCACCCTTCAGCAGGAAGGATAGGTTTTGTATTACAATTTTTTTATTAAGAAAACCTGCAACGGTGGAAAGGACATGCGCGTTGAAATCAGACAGACTTGGATTTATTTGAGTAATTCGTCAGCTTTACTAGCTATATGACCATGGGCATCTAGGTAGTCTGTGAGAGTTAAAGCTAGGTACGTAAGCATCTGGCACATAAAAAGCATCTACAAATTGTTGAATTAATCCCAGCTCCTAGAATACAGCCTGGCTTCCAGTAGGTGCTCAATAAATATTGGCTGACTGAACACACTGGCCAAGGACAGAATGTTCACACCAAAAGGAGATGACACAGAGAGACAGATCTGGTCTAAGAGTTCTGACATCCATGCTCCTTAGAGAACAGTGTGCTATACGACAGTGTCCCCAACCTGGCCCTATCTTCCACCCTTTCTGTCCCACCTCCAGGCAACTAACTGGGCCTCTATCAAAATCCCTGAATATGGCCCACAGTTGGTCTCCCTCTATTGGCCTGGCCTGATGGATGACCAAAGGCTAAAATAATGGAAACTAGGAATTCCAGATCAGGAAAGACAGGCATTTCAGAGGTCATGTGACTTTGTGGCTTACTAGTCATGTGTCTCCTCAGCAGGTTTAATGGTATCTACACAATCCCCAGCTCACATCTCTAACTATGCCATTGATCTGTGTGTGCCTGGCTCTGTGTTAGGCAGTGGGGTGTGGAGCCAAATCAGACCTGCTCCCTGGTGCTCATATAGCTTAAGCGCTAGTGAGAGACTGACTAAGACTGACAAGGAGACTGTGTGCACAATAAAATCTTGTAGAGAGACACCATGATAAGTCTATACTAGAAAAAGAGTGACAGGAGGGACCATCCAGAGGGCACATCATAGAGGAGGGGACACCCCTAAGACTTGAAAGAGGAAATTGGTTTTCTGTAAGCAGACAAGGGGGAGAAAGAGTCCCGTGAGTAAAAATAAGAAAACATGATACAGCCCAGAACGTCCAGGCAAATCCCAGAGGGCAAAAGATGGAGTGGAACAGCAGAAGCCCAAGGACAGGCACTTGTGAGTTAGGCCAGAGGTCAGGCTTTGACTTGTGGAGGGTGGGGAAGTGGCTGGCGAGAGTTTCAAGGAAGCACTGTGAAATTAGTTGAGAAAGCTCAGTGTGGCTATTGGGTAGAGAGTAAATGAGAAGGCAAGGCTGATGGTCAGAGAGTCTGTCAGGAGGTGATTTGGAGTAGAGCTGGGTTGGGCTGGGGGACAGAGACTGGGAGTTGCTAGGGATATTAGGCAGAGAATGTGCCTTGAGTAACAGGCTGATTGTCTGATGGGTCAGTCACTGACAGAAGGGCACCCAGGATGAGGAATGCATGGGCATCCAGGTTTATGGCCCCCTCAGTAAACGCTTAAGCTCCCAGGGGCCGGGGCCTTGTGTATCGACTCACACAGTATGTCCGGTGCCTGCCACAGTCCCCAAAATGGATAGCAGGTGCTCAGTGTACACCTGTCCATTGAAATAATAAGATGGGGCATGAGGTTTGGAACTTGTTGGCACACAGCCATGATAAAGCCTCGGAAGGGACTGCGGCCACTCAGGGACATTACATAGAAAGGGAAGGCTGACATGCCTCAGTTAATCTTATTTGATACTTCCATGGCAGGCTGGGGCTCTCTCAAGTAGCCCCCTGGCCTTACGCATGCATCAAGTCCAGAGATGGGGAGCTTGCTCATAGCCTGCAGCTCTTCCCAAGTGGCCTTGAGGCAGCTATAAGGCTCACCCACCCACTTCTACAGCCCCTTTGATCCCTTGCCTTCTCTGTATAAGTCATAGACTCCTGGCCGTAAATCACGACAAAACTCTAACCTACAACTGGGAGTCTCCTGTTCTGGAATCAGCTCTCCATCAGCAGCCCAGGCCAATTCAGAGTAGGTCCATCTGTAGACAGGTCTGATCACTCCTGCCTGAGCTCCCTCTTAGAGGGTGCAGTGAGGTAATGGTATGGGATGGAAATTGGGCAGGGAGTACTGGGAGACTAATGAGAGCATTAACCATTACCTTTCTGGGGTGCCTGGAAGGTATCATCTTATTGGCATAGTGTGATGGAGGACTTTCCAGTCTCCTATGGTACCCATGGTTTCAATGAAACCCAAACAGAGGGATTCCCCACATTCCACAGAAGGGCAACTAAGACTTTAACGAGGGTGATGGCACCAGGTCCCACACAGCTCAGAATTCCAAAGCTCTTCCCTCTCCCTTAGTGCTCCCAATCCAGCCAGCATATTTTGACTACCTAGTATGTGGCCAAGATGCATATGACATTTCAGAGGGGGGCATCGATCCACAATGATAATTTTTTTTTTTCTGGGAAGGACTATCCTTGTCACATCCTGCACCCAGTGCCATCCTGCAGACACAGGGCTTTGCCAACTAACCCTTGTGCTTCTCAGGCCGCCTCCAAGCAAGTGATGCTGTACTGGCTGCAGCAGCTGCAGATGAAGCGCTGGGAGTTCCACAACAGCCCACCCGTGCCTCCTGCCGTCCCTGACGCCAACCTGTCTGAGAACGGGCCTGCCCTGCGCCTCGAGCTAGGTACCTGCAGGCTCACCTCCTGCCCACACACTCAGGGCTTCCACTGACCTAGCCTTTACCCTCCTGATGGGTGAGTGGGAGGAGCTCTACTGTAGCAGCAGAGAGCCTGGGATGGGACTCAGGATTAGTTAGGACAACAGTCTAGCATCCAGGAGGAATGACTGTGAGGCCAGGCAGCCTGGATTCAAAGTCTGATCCTGTGTGGCCTTAAGCAAGTAACTTAAACTTTCTGAACTTTAGTTTCCTTCCCTTTAAAATGGGGTTAATATATCATATTAGGCTTATTATGAGGACTAAATGAACCCACATGCTTTATGTGGTTGGAACAATGCCCATACCTTGTCAGAGCTCAACAAATGGCAGCTAATATTATGACAGCTATTGCAGGAAAGTGTGAACAAATCAAACTTTCACAGAGTTGCCATGAGGAAGGTGAATGAGAAAATGGAGGTCTTGTTATTTCTTACTTGTATACATTTTGTGCTGTTAGTTGGGTAGATCGGTGGTTTTTATCCCTGGTGTTTTCCTAAAGCAGAATCTTCATCCTGGCCATGTGGCCCATGAATGAAGTTCCTTAATCCAAAATCCTATAATGTCCCAGATGAGGAGTCCTGGAGGTCCTGCCTCTTGTGTCCTTGCCAAGCAAGGAATATGATTGCCAGGCTTGAGAGTCAGGGCAAACCACCCACAGTTGCCCTGCAGAAGCACAAGAAATGAGGTCCCAGCGCAAAGCTTTAGCGGGTCTAACTTCTGTACTCAGATGTTTACGTGTCCCTCACTGAGCCCATCTGCCCTTGACCCTTCTTCTCTCCCAGGTCCCCTTCCCTCAAAGTCGTTCCTGCAGTCGAGAGCTGCCCTCCTCCCTTGCCTTGTCTTGGGTAATAGTCTAGTCAGTCACCAACCATTGCTGGCACGTCTGCTCTGGCCGACATGGCAGACCCAGGACCCCCTCACTGCTGATGCCTCTGTCAGGCCTCAGCTCTTAACTGGAAAGCCACAGCAGCCTCCTCACACTCTCCATGTCCTGGGCTGCCGCCTTAGACCATCCTTCTCACCACGCCAGACTGAGCTCTCTAAATTGAAAGCCTGAGCCTGTCCCCTCATGGCCGCCCGCCAGGCCCAGCCCCAGCTTTTCAGCACAGTCTTCAGGGCTCCTCCTTCCTCACCTCGCCTCTGCCTGCTTTGCCAGCAGCCATCTTGTGCTGCAGCACCACCAGAAGAGCCTGCTCTCTTTCCTCTGCCAGGCACAGTCCCAATTGTTTTCTGTGGCAAGCTCCATTGTCACTTCCTCATAGAAGCCTTCCAGGGCTTGACCAAGTGGACTCTATATGAGCCCTCAGCACTATTTTCAGATGCTTCTACCAAGTGCTTTGGGTCGCATTGTATTCTAAATAGTGTCCTTGTCAGTCTTTGTGTTCCAGCCCTGAAGAGTGGGGCCTGTGTCTTTGTCACCCAAGTCCCGAGTACCTGGTGCTCTGCTCAGCACATTGGGTATTTGTTGAGTGAATGTGTGAGTGAAAGCATTGAACTTTATACTTAAATGAAGAAGGGAATGTGAAGCCCTTAGCGTAATGCCAGACACATATACGTGCTCAGTATGACGTGGCTGTCCTAATAATGTTATTATTTGTTTATGTGTGTGTACGCTATTATTATTATTATAATAGCTGCCTAACTGCTCCTTTTTATTGTTAATAATTAGTAATTTGAAACTTTCTGGGTGGCTTATGTCTGTAAGGGCTGACTCCGGGAAAGAGTTGGTTTGTCTTTACTTCTGGACTTCTACCCTCACCTCCCACTGCCAGAGAGCCAGGCACCCTAGCTGCGCAGAAAACTGCAGCATGAGTTGACACGGTTACCAGAGACCAGCCTGAGACTAGCAGCAACAAGACACCCTCTGATAACAGAATTCCTGCGTGTCCACATTAACAAAAGAGTGGCTTTGGGATCCCACATAGCCTTCTATCTGCGGGGCCCTTTCCCAGTTCTGGAATCCAGTGGTTTTGATTTTGCATACTTGACCAGGCCTCTTCGTGGTCTGTCCCAGCTCTCATCAGGAGGGTTGGGGGGAGAGGCTTGATGCTGGTCTCCCCAGGATGACGCTGGTAGAAACTCAGGAAGCAGGGATGTTGGCTACTCCCCTGAAGCCTTTCTCTTCCCACTGCAAGCCTTTACCCTCCCAAACCCGGGGCCCCTGCAAAACCTTCTTCCAGCCCAGCCAGAGGGCATTTCTGGAGTCTTGGGCAAGCTGGCAGACTCTAGATTTGCCATCTGGAGTAAACTGCACTTCTCTAGTCTCCACCCTTCCTGGAAGGAAGCAGGCGCCTGTTTCAGGACAGCAAAAACCTCGTGACTCACATCTGACTTTGAATCACAGACACTTCATCTTATAAAAAATGTCTTATTATTGCCCTTGAGTGATCAGCGAGGCATGCTCTCTATAGCTTAGAAGCCTTTGCACCTTTATACTTTACCTAAACATCCATCTTCACAAGAGCTCATAAAGATCAAGGGGAAGCCAACAGACATATTAATAACCGATGTTACTGTTGTTGCCAAAGCAGGACACAGGTTACCAGCACTTTTATAAATGTGCATCATCATGAAAAATGCCAGCTGTTTACTGACACTGTCCAAATACTGTACATGATCAAGTTATATGGTCTCACAACATTCTTATGAGGGAATTAGTGTGATTCCCTCCCACTTTACACAACAGGAGACTAAGGCTCTAAGAGGCCAGGGCATGTGTCCAACATCACAGGGCAAGAAAATTTGAACCCTAGTGTGCAGACTCATACCCCTAACCTCTCCACCAGAGGGGCAATTAGCCTTGTGCCCAGAGCCCTCTGGGGAAGCAGTGGCCTACTGGCCCAGACCCTCTGTTGGGCAATGACTTCTTCCTGCTTGTGATGGAGCACTCTCAAGGGTGCAGGCAGAAGGAGAATTACAAATCATTGCTGCTGAAAATTCTTTGTGTGGTCACCTCACTGAGGACATTTGTCCAAGCTGGAGAGGAGCCCTGCCCTTTCCAGCCCCATTTCCTCTGGTTCCCTTCCTGCATCAGCTCTGGGTCCAAAACACCCAGATGCTGCCTGCGCTTGCATACAAGGCCCCTCCTCACCCCTACATCATCTGGTCTCCAGGGCCCAGCTTCAGTGCCCTTGTTCCAGGAAGCCTCCCTGACTTGAGTTGGCCATAATCTGCCTCCACCCACCAGAACCCCCACAGCACTTTGGCCGGCCTTCCACCTGCCACCCACTTGGTCTTCCTGTTCCTTTAAGTGGAGCTTCCTGTGCCTTTGATTATCTCATTTCTCCAGCCCCACCTGGAAACCTTAGGGTAGACACCCAAATGTGTTTGGTGAGAGAGTGAATTGGAGGAACTAGAGAAATAACTTGATATTGCCAAGTATTAGTCAGCTTGCAAGAAATGAAAGAGCCTATTAGAAATTAACAAATTTATTTTTTTTTAGATTGAACAACTCCTCTCCCTACCATTTATTTATTTTTTGCACCCATACCGTTTTGCATGTTAGTGCAACAATGAATTCCCTCAATGCCTACTTTTCCCACCCGTTGCAGGTGTCAAAGGTGTCTTGTCTATTGCCCTTTAGATCAGTAGCTGCCAAAACAAGATCATCCCAAGGCCTCCCCAGTGGCGCAGTGGTTGAGCGTTGGGCTGCGAAGTTGCCCGCAGCCTCTGCAGCACCAGTTCGATCTCAGGCCATCGGCAAGGGTCCCACATGGTGCGCAGACCTCTCCTGCCGCGCCCGCTGCTCCGCTCAGCAGTGTATTTCATCAGTCTGTCTGTTTTGCTCCCTGCTCTGACTCTGGTGAATTCTCTCTCACCCTCCTGCGCTTCTGACTGTACCCAGTGCTTGTATAAATAAATAAATAAAACTTTAAAAAAAAAAAAAACAAGATCATCCCATCCCATAAATGGCCTTCATTCTCTTCCACTTTTTACATCTCCCAAAACTGACTTCTAAATAGCTCATCTCCCCTTCTTAGACCTCAAATAATGTGTCCTTAACCTTGAAACCTCCTTAACATTAAAGGTTCAGAAGCACTAATTATCAGAATTAAGATGAATACGTGGAAAACAAAAAAGTAGGGTAAGAGTTCCCATATTCCCCTTGCTCGCAGACAGCCAGTGTGAATATTACGTCATGACCTCTCCCCCACCTTTTACTTGAATATATTGATAGTTCAGATTACATAATAATACAAAACATATACTATGCTATTTGCTACTCAGTACCCTGACCTTAAAATTTTCCTATTCTGTAAAATCTCTTAATAAACCTCTACTTTTGGTGAATAAATATTGTATTTGTGTTTATACAAGTATTCTCAACCAACTGAAGAAAATCTAGGGAAAAACAGTAAACTGTGGTGGCAGTAGCCCCATCATGTAGCTCTAACCATTGTTGGGACTGCAGAATATATTTCTTTGAGACTTTACCTATACGATTAAGCTCATACTAAAACTCCAATTTTTATGACTTTTTCATCTAATAGTATATCCATCCCATGATCCCCATAGTGTTAAGCATTCCCCATTAGCCTTGTTTCAAATGGTTGCCTAATATTCCACTGTCTGGAGGCTGCATGATGTTACTTTCCCCAGAATTTTATTTTTATTTCTATGTTGAGGCTAAACAGTGCTGGCATCCACCACTTGGCTCATTAAGCTTAGTTTGTATTTTAGACAACTTCTTGAGGATGGATTCTCAGTTGTGGGAATAATCTGTACTTCTGCATATTTGTGAGGGCTTTCCAGGAAGGCTGTCCAAGCAGAGTGCATCATCCCACTGGCTGCAAACTAGTGAAAGCCTGCCTCTTCTGCTGGTAGCCCACACGGAGGGCGTGCTCCTCGGAGGCCCTCACCCCCACTGGCTAATCTTCCCAAACAGAGTGACTTCCCTTTCCTTTTTCCCCCAGAGCAAGAGGAGGCGGAGCTGGAGGAGTTCCTGTGCCCCGTCAAAACACCTACTGGGCTTGTGGGCCAGGCAGCTGCCCTTCAGCCAGCCCCCGCCCTGCCTTTGGCCCTTCAGAATATTTCTCTCAAGCACCTGGGAACTGAAATACAGTAAGTGCCAGTGGGGAGAAGGGCAGCCAAGCCCAAGCAGCAAAGCGTTGCCTTCTTGGGAGCATACAGGGTCTGGTGTGATTTCCCTAGAGGAGGTGGGTCTGGAGAGGTGGTTAGAGGTTTATTTTCAAGTCATCTTGAAAATCTTTGAAGTTGTTACTTTAAAATATTTCATTTGTTGTTCTGATTTTAAAAGTAATATATGATTCTTTGTAGGAAGTAAGAAATATCTAGAAAGGTAAAGATTTTTAAGTCACTCATCACCTCATCACCCAGACAAACCTTCTTGGCATTTGATAGTTCTCTTTCCTCCATGTTTTCTATATTCATACATGCAAAATTTAGCTGAATGTGATGTGGCTTCACAGATGATTAGTATGTATGTCAAATGCATCAAATGGTTCATCTTTTACATGTATAATTTAGTCTATGTCCCTCTCAGCTACTTTTTTCATTTAATAATGTGTTGTATATACACTCTCCCGATGGTAGGCTTTGTTCTGAGAAGTTTATAAGCAGATAGCAATGAGGTCTGGGCTCTGGAGCCTGCCTGCCTGGACTTGTATCCTGGCTCCACCAGTCACTAGCTGTGCTGCCCTTGGCAAGTTATTTAATGTCTCTGTCCTTCTCTTAAACTGATAGGAAATGTAAATAAATCAGTGCTTGCCTATAAGCTCAGGGTGGGGGTTAAGTGGGTTTAGATCTGTGTTTGACAGTTGTTAAGTACTTGATAAATAGTATGTGCTGTGGTTATCATTGCTCTGGACGCTTTGGAGAATTCACAATATACCCAGTGCTGATCCTGTTTGGGTGCTTATTTTCTGTGGAGACTTCAAACTGGGACCTGTTAGAAACAGAATAGATTGCTCACTGGAATTGGATTAGAGCCCATGGATCTATGACTCGAGCATATCAAAGCAAGTTTTAGAGAAAATACAAGTGTCCTTCAGGGGCTGCTGGTTGGAGGTAGAACTATCTCCACTATATTCAGATAGAGGGACCTGGTGCCCAGGAGAGATCTGAGCTACAGAGAAAGAGACGGGGCCGGGGGCAAGGAGGTGAGAGGGGGTATGTGGCATGGCTGAACCTCCCAGCATGAGGAGCAGACCATGAGATTGCCCTGCAGGGGATCTTTCCTCTAGAGGCATCAGGGAAACTGTGTGCTTTGAGAGTCTGCTGTTGGGGAGAGGGGACCTAAAGAGTGCAGCCATTGACCAATGTGTTCCCAGGGCACCCCTGCGAAGATTAAGCCAGGTTTATGCCTGGTGATGGCCACCGGCAACAGAAGTGGAACAGAACATGCAGAGACCAAGAAAGGAAGGAAGTTTCAGATAACCAGTCAGTTACTTCCCTCTGACACTTGTAATAACCCACAGAAAATTCGAGGCAACAGCACAAGAAAAGTACCTTGGGGTTTGCTGTGGGGTCTGCCATGTGTCCAGGTCACATGCAAGGGATGGGAATAGGGGAGCTTCTAGAGCACCGTGCTTAGGCTTTATGCTGTCATTGAGGTTGTCTGGACAAATCTGTGAGATGGTATGTAAACAACAAACCAGGTGTTTTGCACACTTAGAGAAAGCCAAGCTCTGAATCAGGAGACTTGTCATTACATAAAGGAGTTTTATTTGCAATGGCCATCAAGAGAATCCGCTGCAAAATGTGGGGGATCTGTTAGGGGGAAAGGATGTCCTGAGCTAATCCCATACAGACTTTGTGGACCCCACCCCCACTCCAGACTAAAGCCATCAAGACATTGGGAAAGACAAATCCATCACCACCAAAGGAAAGGTGGCTGGGACCCGAGGGTGGAGTTGGGCAGCCAGGTTGGAGATAAAAACCAAACACGTGGGCCTTGGGGTCGCTCGCTATCGCTTGCCTCCTGGCTTCACGGCTCCTGGCTGGTGGCCAGCTCTCAGAGTGCCATTTTGGGATTCCTGATCGGCGGATCGGGTAGGACTCATTTAAAACTTTGTCTCCCACTTTTCTCCCTGAGCTGTACATTTCCTCATTTCCCCATAAACCTTTTATTAACCTTTCGCGTGTGCCTGCAGTAGAGCATTGGTAAGTCCTTTTAAGCGCGCGGGTGAGGACCCACAGTCAGGCACCCCGTTTTGTATCGGGGTTGCTCTACAACAGATCCAGCTCCAATATCCAAACAGTTAATTTCTTAGACCATGGAGTTAGATGTACAGGTCTGGTGTTCAACCTTACCTACCACTTACTTCCCCTGTGGCTTGGATTACCTTTCTTCTCTGAATCTCAGTTCTCTCTCTACAATGGGTGATTATATCAATAGTACTTACTTTCCTCTGGCAGTTGTGAGATTAAATGAGCCAAATGCATGTGGTGTTTGACTTAGTCCTGCCCTGGCTTGGATCTGTTCACCATCTACATTGCACATGAAGAAACTTCTAAGCCTAGAGAAAAAACTTCTTGGCTCAGAGAGGGTAAATGGCTTGCCCAAAGTTACCCTCTAAGTTGTGTGGGCCTTTCAGACCTGGAGCTAAACCTGTACAGAAAATAATCTTTGAACTACTCCAAGCAAAGTCAATACATTTGTGAAATGGAGATGCCTATTCTAAGAGCAGTAGTTTAGCTCGGTCATGGCACCCTGGGCTGTGTCAGTGGTACTGTGTTAGTAGAGCCATCCCCAGTAGACGTGTGTGCTAAGCCTGGAAGGCCCTTAGATGCTCTGAAGTTTGGGTTCTGTGCCCTCCCACACCCCAGACATGAATGCTTATGAGTCCTAGACTCTCTGGGAAGGCTGAAGCTGCTGGGAAAGGGAAGTGCGGGCAGCAGTGACGGGCACCCCACCCAGCCAGTGCCTCTAGCTATAGGGATGTGTCCTGAGACCTCCCCACCTCTTGTGGCTCCTGGTTTGTGAGATCTATGTAATGGGGCGCAGCATAAGATCCAGTACAGTGACACTCAGTAAATAGTGCCCTGCATGGCCATCATTATTTTTTTAATATGACCTTTACCTTTGTTTTCAGTTGGGGAAAGTAAGGATTAGAAAGGGGAAGTGACTCACCCAAGGAGTCAGGATTCCTTGTAATAGGATCTGAGAAATACCAGAGCAAGAGTAGTCACTGGACAGATTTCAAGATCAGGTGGTGGGAGTGCTGAGTTCTAATTTATTCTCTGCTCTTAATTTAACTGATTGTGCTCCTCTGTTTCCCTTTCAGAAACACAATGCACAATTTCCGGGGCAACAGGCAGCCCCAAGGAACAGGCCACAGACCTCCAGAGGAAGATGCTTCCCCAATTGGGGACCCTCAGAAGGAGCAGCCCTCGCCCCCTGACCCCAGCGCCCCAGGTGAGCCTTTGCCCAAGTCTGAGCGCCCTTCAGAGACCGAGTGAAGACCCTCTCTCCTCTCCCAAGGGCCAGCATTTGTGTAGTGTGTCAAAAGACGAAATGGACTCTCCCTCTGGGTTTTGTGAGTCTAATAATGATACCCTTTTTTTTTTTTTTTAACACATGCACGTTGTTGTACAGCCATCCTCACCATCTCTCCAGAACTCTTCATCTTTCCAAACTGAAACTGGAAATGCTTAACAATTGTTTGGGATAATAAGGAAAACTCTTACTTGCTTAATTTCTAAGGAGAGGGTATAAAATTGCCTTTCTGGAGTGACTGAAATCAGATCTCCCCAATGAGCAGAACGAGTGACTACATGGCCACTGAGCTATGACATAGCTCCTTCCGTCTGCCACAAAATGTGGTCGAGCCACACATTTAGGGGCTTGGCTCCTTTGGTGCCCTAAGTACATATTTTTATTTTGCTCTGTGCCTGGTGCAGCCAGATTTCTTTTACATCTGGAACAAGACCATTCTGTTGTTGTAGTCAACAAAGCCACAGAGTTTCTGGTTCTTGTCAAGAATTACCAGAGTAATTTTTTATCTGGTAAGACTGGCCAATCTGATCACTAGAAGAAACATGCGAAGTCATTCAGCTCCTCCTCCAAGCCCTATCTTTCCCCTCCCCCAGAATCACATACCACGTTCTGATTTTTAATACCTTAATCCCAAGAGGACTGCAATGGCTTGCTAAAGAACATATCAGGAGAAAGCAAATGAGTAATTGGGGTTAGGAGACTGAGATGAGATCAAGATAAGTTCGTACAGAGCACTAAAGGTGGGCAACCAGTGTGGCTCTGAGCTTCTGAACAGCCATGGCAAAAAGGGAAATGCTGGTTAGGTTATGTCCCGTGTCCATATGGCCAACACATGTTTCTTCAGAAGAAGCAAAGTTTTCTCTGGCACTGGGAACTTATCCCACTGGAGCTCCATCATGAGCATCATGTGTATGGGCCACGTTAAAAGATTCTCAAGGTCTTTTATCACATAATCGGGTCATTGAAATGCCCCCACATGGGATGGTGGCAGAGCACTAAAGCACAGGCCTGGGGCAGGGCAGATAAGGCCACCTGGGTGATTGACTAAGTGATGTTAGATTTAAGAATATAATATAGTACTAGTCGCAAATGTTTTCTGTAAAGAGCCAGATAGTGAATATATGAGCCATGCGGACCATCTGGCCTCTCTCACAAGTACTCAACTCTGCCCTTGTGAGTGAAAGCAGCACATATAGTGCACGCCTAAGTGGGCGTGGCTGTGTTCCAGTAAAACTTTATTTGTAAAAGCAGGTGTAGGCTGGCTTTGGTTTGTGGTCTGTCACAGTTTCTGACCCTACCTTAGAGGAAATGAAAGGATTATGAACATTGTGGAAAATACATCCCAACTTAGCTTATAATAAGAATCAAAGAAGAGTTTGTTACTCTATGGGGCTCCTTTGAATGGACAGCTCTGAGTGTTTTGCAAATCACCCAGAGGGCAGAGGTGGGATCCTGAAACAACAAATAAGAGGCGGCAGCCTACTGGCAAACTCTAGGGGTGGGTAGTATGAAAGGCCCGTGCAAGTGGGAGTCCAAGTATAGTTTACAGAACGGGCTGAATGACCTGGCTGGCATAGTCTAGATAATATTTATATATCCCAGTGGCTCTCAAAGTATTATCCCTGGACAAGGTGCATCAGCCTCAGGGACCTTTTAGAAATGCAGATACTCAAGACCTCCCTGCGAAAAGCTCTGGAGTAGGGTTCAAAAGCCTGCATTTTAACAAGCCCTGCCAGTACTTCCATAGCAAGCTCAAGTTTGAGAACACCTCATGTCCTTCATCATAACCTCTGCGTTTCTCCTTTTGAGCAGGAAAAGAGCCAGCAGGTTCTCCAAAGCCTATACTCAAGTCCTCTCTGACTGCCAATTTCATTCAGAAAGCCAAGCGTCAGAACAACACCTTCCCATTCTTCTCTGATGGACTCACGCGGAATCGAACTGCCCAGGAGAAAGCGCTGGCCCTGGAGCAGCAGGTTCTGATGCTTACCCAGGAGTTACAGTCTCAGAAGGTGAGCTTTGACCCCAGAGAGGCCCCAGACTCCAGCATACCACTCTGGGCCTAGAGCCTTTGGATGAGCTAGTCGTGAGGCACTAGCCCTCTGGGCTAGGCCAGTCTGTCATCCTTAATGCCCAAACTGCAGGTCCTTCAAATTGGCACACTGTTGATTACTCAAGGATATGCTGTCACTCAGACTAGGTGACCAAATGCCACCAAGGGCAGGGTGCCTGAAGACCACTTTAGTTACAATAATATTAATAACAATAACAATAATGCTCTCAGATCCCTCCCGGAGGATAATGCTGCATCTGATTCCATACCTGGCTCTAGAGTTTCCAGACTCTTAATTCCTGGGGAGGGGAAGGGAATACTGTATTTTGGAATATTATCGCCCTTGTACATTGCTTTTTTTTCCTTTGTGTTGTGTTTTTGGAGAAGACAGTTCAGAAAAATGCTCTCCCTACCTAGTTTTGCCCCTCCTCTGCCTTTCTCACCCTATGTAGATATAAGGGGACCCAGTGGAGGCTTTGTTCCTGGCAGGGCAGAAGTTGTGTCCTCGGTGGGGCACAGGTGATGAGAGTTCTCAAAGGAGGCAGCTCATTCACTCTTAGGTTCTCAACTTATTTGTTTACTCATCAGACTTTTTTTTTTTTTAATAAATGCCTGTTGTTTCTATTTTATTTTATTTATTTATTTTAAAGATTTATTTTATTGATACAAGAACCAGGGTACAGGCCAGATGCGCAGGAGGGTGAGAGGATTCACCAGAGACAGAGCCGGGAACAGAACAGGTAGACTGGCGAAACACATTGCTGAGGGGAGCAGCGGGCGAGACAGGAGAGGTCTGCTCGCCATGTGGGTTGCTTTGAGGCCGGCAGGGATCGAACCAGCACTGCAGAGGTTGCAAACAGCTTCACAGCGCTGCTCTCAACCGCCTGCGCCACCAGGGAGACCCCTGATGGGCCTTTCAGAAAGGTTTTTTGAGGATCTGTTATGGGGAATACCATAAAAAGTTGAATTCCTAGGAATTCAGATGAGTCATGGGGTTCTAAGTACTAGGTCTCAATCTCAGGGCAGAGACAGACATGAAGCAAATCCACACCCAGATGTATTGTTGCTGCATGCGAAGTCTCGGTGTCACTTAGCAGCCAGTTACTCTCATTTCCTCCCATTTTGTCTGTGTTGCTTTGTGAGGCTGCACAATGTCTCTGAGAGCGGAGATGGTATTAAGCAGAGCTCTAGTGTCTGCCTGATCCCTGGACAAAAGAGCTAAGTCCCAGACCAGATCCTGGAAAAGAAAAGAAATCTGGAATGTATATACCACCTCTCCTTTCCCCACCTTTTCCTCTTCTTTCTAGGAAATCTGGGCAGCCTCTCTTGACTCAGCCTTTCTTTCTAAGGCATTATAAATGGTGAGATGAACTTGAGAGGCCCTAGGAGACCTAGACTTCATTTAGGTTTGGGCCTGATGGCTGCGCAATCCTGGACAGTTCACCATCCTTCCAGAAACAAAGGCAAGCTCTTAGAGATGAGTAAGGGCTGCCCAGGCTGTTGAAAACTGCCCTGCAGTCAGAGTGAAAATGTCAAGAGGAAGTTGTGTAAACATTAAAGTATATGGACTTTCTTAGAAATTTGATTTCCAACAAACCTTGACCCTGCCCTGGGACAGAGAGTTGGGAGAAGAACAAGTCTTATGGTTTAGCTTTGACTTGCTGTTTGAGTAGATTTGTGTGCTCTCCCCTGTCTCACCAATGCACTTCAGCCTAGTGGGTGCTTCAGAGTACAGGCCCTTAAAGAAGGTGCAGACCCAAATTCTGACCCTAAGCAAGTTTCTTAGCCTCACTAAGCCTCAGTTTCCTGCTCTATAAATGGAGTTAGAATGGCGTTTACTAGAGAGGTGTATACAGATTCCTGGCACCAGGGCCCTGGTCTCCTCCAGGTCCAGGACTCTCACCACAGCCTGGCTGCTTCCTCCATGGCCTAGTATCAGACACAAGCACCATAACCACCTTTCAGAAAAAGTAAATGTACTCCCTGCACCTCTGGAGTCATGTTAAACCCTAGGATGACTCCGATACCCATTAAGCCATTGTCTATCCCAGGCCCCTGCAGAACTGGCCTCACAAGAGATTTGGACTCCAGGACATTGCACCAGATGGCTGCTGGGCCCAATGACTTGGGCTCTCACACTTGGCAGAATTGCGCCCCACCTGGCTGCCGTCTGTGCTAACATATGGAAGGCTGTTGTTTGTGCTGATGTTGGCCATCTGTTGGCTGCAGGGAATGATGAACCCTGCCCAGGCCCTGCCTGGAGCCTCTGGAGCCAACTTAACTCATTCAGGATTACTTGGAAGGCATATTATTTGTTTAGGGAACTTGAGGGGGACAAAGTGACTCTTTTACTTCCCTTGAGCTAGACTTCAGAGTACCGGGACTACAGAGTACAGGCCCAGGTCTCAAGGTCATGGGGGGAGGCTTGGGAGGGGCCGTGGCTGTTTTGGTTGCAGAGTGACACTTGCCATACTTTCTCGTCCTTTCAACAGTTCTTGGTGGAGTAAGATCATTATCTCCATTTTACATTTAAGAAAGTTGAGCTTCAGCTTTCTGATAGACCATATGGGAGCCGAAGCCTGTGTAACTCCAAAGCCAGTGCTCCTTCATCTGTATCCAGCTGATCCCAAGCCCCTACAGCCCAGTGACTGAAGTCCTGGATTCCCAGTCCACTGTTCATTCCCATGGCCCCTGCTGGGCACACCTGACTTGGTCTTAGTGAGTGATGAAAGTGTCATTTCTATGCTAAGAAAAAGGACTATTTTTAAAAAGCTTATTTATTGACTTTTAAAATTTTAAGTAAGATGACAACGTATAACCACCTATCACAGTCTGAGATGAGTTAAATATCAATTCAATTAAGAAATAGTAACAGGGCCTTCCCTGGCAGCACAGGCAGTTGAGCGCAACGCTGTGAAGCTGTCCACAACTTTTGCAGTACTGATTCTATCCCAGCCAGCCAGCAAGGGTCCCACATGGCGCGGTGGACCTCTCCTGTCTAGCCAGCTGCTCCCCTCAGCAGTGTATTTCGTCAGTCTGCCTGTTCTGTTCCCCACTCTGTCTCTTGTTAATCCTTTCACCTCCCGCGCATCTGGCCTGTACCCCGGTTCTTGTATGCATACATAGATAAATCTTTAAAAAAAAAAAAATAGTAACAGTATCACCTGATCAGCTCTTCTACTTCTAAAGAATTGGTCTAAGGCATTACTTTTAATTGTGGGTATTGGAAGCAACCTAGATGTCCATCCTTGGGGGCTGGGGTTAAGGGAATCTTCATACATCTATACCTGGAATACTCTATTTTTTTTAAAGATTTATTTATTTATTTATTTATTTATTTATTTATTTATTTATTTATTTATACAAGCACTGGGTACAGTCAGAAGCGCGGGAGGGTAAGAGAATTCACCAGAGCCAGAGCGGGGAGCAGAGCAGGCAGAACAGGCAGAAGGACCGAAGTACACTGCTGAGGGGAGCAGCGGGCGGCAGGAGAGGTCTGCGCGCCATGTGGGACCCTCCTCCAGTGGCCGGGGAGCAGCCAGGGATCGAACCGGCGCTGCAGAGGCTGCGGGCAGCTTTGCAACCCAGCGCTCAACTGCTGCGCCACCGGGGAGGCCCTGGAATACTCTTTAAAAAAAAAAAAAAAAACCTTTGTTTTTTTACATCGTTGTTCATTTTTAAACAATATTTGCTTCCTCCCACCCCCACAGGTGTAGTCCCCATAGAGTTTCCTTCATCAAGGCACCTGTGCACCATCACCACAGTCCTCTGTGCCCCTCCCTCCCTCCCTCTGATCCCTCTCCCCTCCTCCTCCCCTGAAGTATGTCTCTGATTTATAATTGTCTGATTTTGCTTTGTTGCGTTTTGTACTGTTATCATTTGTTTACACTGATGTCTCATTTGGCTCCCCTGTATTCCTGCTATAAGTGAAATCATACGATATTTTTTTTTTCCTTCTGGCTTATTTCATGGAGCAGAATTCCTTCTGGCTCCATCCACATTGCTGATAATGGCATGAGTTTATCTTTTTTGATTGCTGAATAACATTCCATTGTGTTTATATACCACATCTTCTTGATCTAGTCATCTATTTTTGGATGTTTGGGTTGTTTCCATATACCTGGAATACTCTTGAGCTAATGCAAATGAGGGTGTTCCTCAAGACTGACCAGAGAGGGGCCGTGGCATTGCATAAGGACAAAAGCAGCCCTAAAATGCAAGGAATCACAAGTTTCCCTTTTTGTTTCTAATATCTCTGTATGGTGAATGTAAGGTGTATTTTTATGATTGATTTGTTTCACTTAGCATAATCTCTTCAAGGTTCCTCTATTTGTAGCATGTGACAGGATTTCATATATAAGGCTGAATAATATTCCATTGTATGCATGCATAGATGCATGGATAAACAAATGTGGCATATATATGTAGGTAGATATATATAAATATATATATAGATAGATAGATATTTACACACATATAGTGTTTGTCCATTCATTAATACACAGTTGGGTCATTGTGTTGTTTCAGCCTCTTGAGTATTGTGAATAATACTGCTACAAATATAGGTTCTTTCAATTTTTTAAAGAAATTGAGGGCCTCCCTGGTGGTGCAGCGGGTTGAGCGCAGTGCTGTGAAGCTGTCCGCAGCCTCTGCAGCGTGTGTTTGATTCCCAGCTGACCAGGGATATTCCCACATGGCGTGGCAGATCTCTCCTGTCGCACTCGCTGCTCCCCTCAGCAGTGCTTTTGGTCCTTCTGCCTGTTCTCCCCGCTCTGTCTCTGGTGAATCCTCTCACCTTCCCGCGCCTCTGGCCTTTACCCCAGCTATTGTTTGAATAAAAAATAAATCTTTAAAAAAAAAAAAGACATTGAAAGCAGCATTCAAGTGCAAAATCCACTGTACATCATGGAAAAGTAAAGGATTCTGGTGTAGGCATTGGGAACCCTCTGTTCTAACCATAATTTTCTCACTTGTGGGGCTCCACCAGATCCCTTTGGCCTCTCCCTTCTCCTTTCTTGGGCTTCATTCTTCCCATGTGATAGGAAGGCAGCTGGAGCCTCCAGATTTTCTGAATTTGTGGTCCATTCCCACTCCCACTACTTTTCTCCATTCCTCTCCCCTAGCCCCAGTTCCTTTCTCCCTCTCATTCTGAGGTGGGATGAGAGCCTTCTGGGTTGATGTATTGATCATAGATGTTTAGGGTTACATGTGAAAATACAGCTGGATGTAAAGAAATGTGCTTTAGATTCAAAACTCCCAAACTTGGGGGAAGACACCCACCTGGTTCTGAGTCTTGGGCAAGTCTGGACAATGGCATCTGTTAATTATTTCACCAGGCTGTTACCTGGTGAAAGTAGTCTCCAAACCTCTGCTAAACAGAAAATGGTCTAAGTTCTCAGTGATCCTGAGCCACAGGAATGTTAATCTCGCTCAGGCTAGCCCTGGGCAGTGACTTCATTCCAAACATTCTTGCTTGGTTTACAACCATCCCTCTCACCCCCCCCCTTCTCGCCACACCCTAGGACCCCCACAGCTCTACAACCTGGGCCTTTACTGGAACTGTTGGTTTATTTGTGTCTGGAAAGCCCTCCCCACCCTCATCTCCCATCTGCTGCTTGACATCTCTGGCCCCCTCCATTCCTCAAGGATCAGTTGAAACTGCTCTCCTTTCTATGGAATATGATGGTCTCCCCTACATCCATTCCAGGCCGAAATCATTGCTCTCTGCTCTGAGCCCCCACAGACACCTTTGTTTCCTTCTCTTACTGTGAATATGCTATCAGAGTAGTTTACCTTTACTCCACCAGCCTTTGAGGTGCTTGAAGTACAATCTGTGATTGGCTCTTCTCTGGATCCTGCACCTGCACTGAGTGGGTGCTTAGTAAAGGGTGGGTGGGTGGGTAGATGGATGGATGAATGGATGGATGGATGGATGGATGGGTACATTCGTGGGTGAAAGAAACAACCAGAGACAGAACAGTCACTACTACTGATGTTTCAATATATGCATGCTAATTTGGTGGTCTTTAGCTTCTCAAATAAAGTCATGATTTAGGATAGTTCTCCTCCAAAATGTAATTGTTCTTAGCAAACTCTGCCCAACCAATCCATTTATTTAAATACTTTGGCATGGATGCAGTTAACATGTCTCCAGGAAACCATGTTTTTCCAAAGGAGACTGCATGGAACGCAGCACTGTGACCTAAGAGCCCTACCTGCCAGGCTGGAAGTGCGTGTGGAGCTGGCTGCTGGGCCACCTGGTTTCTGATGCTCTGATCCTGGCTCTGATTGAATTCACATTCCTGATCTGGGACAGGACACCTTCTGGGGAGTTCGGAGGCTTGAAGCACAGGGAGCCAAGCAGACCTTGAGTTTCCCTGGGAATCAAATGTGCCAGCCTTGTAGGCCTCGTGGGCTCTAGAGAGGGCTGGGCTCACATAGTGTGAAGGAAGTTCTTTGTGTGTGACTTAGCATGGGCTTGCCAATGTGCTTCTTCTCAGAAGCTGTCTCAACTTGATTGGTGGTGACTGCTTGGATGCTCTATTTAGAAGGATTCTGAGGCCTAGCAGAAGGCTTAGGCAGGCTTAGCAGAAGGAATACTGAGGCCTAGGCTTAGCAGAAGGAACACTGAGATGAATTAATGAGGTCTACCACAAGAACAAGAGGGAAAACCATGCCCTGAGCCACACAGCTGCCCCCCTCCCTGTTATCCCCAGTTTCATTACTGACCTGCTTAGGCTTTGGATGAATTGGTATTAAATTCCACTCAACTCTGCTGTGCCTCGGTGTGTTCATCTCTGCAATGGACATGTATTTGTCGGGGCTCAGGCTTGGCTGCTATAACACAGAAGCCTCAAAATACTGAAGCAGGGCTTCCCCGGTGGCGCAGCGGTTGAGCGCTGGGTTGCGAAGCTGCCCGCAACCTCTGCAGCGCCGGTTCGATCCCCAGCTGCTCCCCAGCCACCAGAGGAGGGTCCCACATGGCGCGCAGACCTCTCCTGCCGCCCGCTGCTCCCCTCAGCAGTGTCCTTCGGTCCTTCTGCCTGCTCTGCTCCCCGCTCTGGCTCTGGTGAATTCTCTCACCCTCCCGCGCTTCTGACTATACCCAGTGCTTGTATAAATAAATAAATAAATACATCTTTAAAAAAAAAAAAATACTGAAGCAAACTGGAAGTTTATTTTTCACTCACATAGAAGAATCCAGAGGTAAGGGAGCAGTTCTGATGGGGCAACGTTGCCATGCTCAACATGCAGCTCCTGCTGTGATTCCCAGGGGGCTGCTCTGGTTCTTGCTGTTTCCCAGCCAGAGGAAGGGAACTGGACCCAGGGAACATGTTTGTAGTGGTTTTATAGGCCTGCCCGGGAAGCAGCCATATCAATTCCCAGAACAGTAGGCAGAACACATCTAGCTGGGAAACATAGTCTTTAGCTGGGGGGATCTTTTGAACAGAAAAAGAGAAAATGGACACTGATGAGATATCCTAGGGGGGTTACCAGCTGCCTCTCAGGGCCATTAGAACTGGGTACAGCATGTGCCTTACCGCTGCCCCCTAACCAGCACTTCCTCTTCCCTGTCCAGGAGCTGGTGAAGATCCTGCACAAGGCACTGGAGGATGCCCAGCAGGAGAAGAGGGCATCCAGCGCCTATCTGGCCGCGGCCGAGGACAAGGACCGGCTAGAACTGGTGCGGCACAAAGTGCGGCAGATCGCGGAGCTGGGCCGGCAGGTGGAGGCCCTGGAGCAGGAGCGGGAGAGTCTGATGCAGACAGCGAGCCTGAGGGAGCAGGAGGTGCAGGAGCTGCAGCAGCATGTGCAGCTGCTGATGGACAAGAACGAGGCCAAACAGCAGGTCATCTGCAAGCTCTCTGAGAAGGTCACTCAGGACTTCATGCATCCCCAAAAACAGCCCCCAGCGCCCCCAGATGCTGCCAACAGGGACTTCGTGAGCCAACAGGAGAAGATAGAGAATCTGAAGGTAGGGCCCCTCTCTCTAGCTCCCGGGCCCCCGTGGAGGGCCATGCTTTCGACCCTAAGAGATTTCTAGATGGAACAGGAATACCATTAATTCTGGAATATTCTTATTTGAAATAGATGCTCATGGAATTTTGGCTCCACAAGTTTTCACTTTCTTAACCAGAAAACCCAGGGCACTCTGGCTTTTCAATGCAATCTTATGCTGAAAAGTGAAGAGTTTTCTTGATTATCAAATTAGAGATGAACAAGCTGAAGACAGAGTCAGAACTCAAAGTGCAGGACTAGCTAAGTCTGGGGCCAGCCTGCTCAGCCTCCTTCAGTGCCATGCTGATGCCCTTGGGAGCCCTGGGGTGCCAGGGCAGCTCTCCCTGGTGGTTCCACAAACTGGACAGGTAACCCATGGCTGTCTGTGACTCAGGATAACAGTAGTCGCTGCAACACTTACGGGCTGTTCAGTGCGGTAGGCACTCTCCCCGGTGCTTTACTTACATCATTTCACTTACTCCTCATGCCAGCCCTATGAGGCAGATGCTGGTGTACTCCCCACTATACAAATGAAGATGCTGAGGCTGAGAAAGGTGCAGTAACTTGCCCAGGGCTGTGCATTGAGGAAGCAGGGGAACTGGAAGCTCAGATCTCTGACTAGCCTGTCTGCTCTGCTGTCTTCAGCTTCTTCACCACCACCCTGACCTCACCTTGCTCGGGCAGCAGCTCTGTTTGGGAGCCTCTTCATAGAGAACCCTTGAGCAAAGAGGGCAGGAAATTTATTTTAGGAGTGATGCCTGCTATGAGCTGCAGCTTCCTCTTGGAGGCTGGTGATAGCAGCTGTCAGACCATGTAGAGACCCCATCCGGGCTCACTGGCCCTAATGGCAGCCGTGTAACCAGGGCCAGTCCTGCCCCCAACCTTCCACTCATTGCCACACACACGTACATACGTGTAACAGTAGAACTCTCTGCTGCTGTGTCCAAAGACTGCTGTTAGGGAAAGTGAAGGGGAGGAGGAATAAAGAGAAATCCAGAAGCTTTTGAGAGACCTGTGGGCAGTGTGGCGCATGGCCACTGCCCAGGCTGTGAGGTCAGGCTGGCCTGGGTTTAAATCTTGGCTCTGCCTCGGGCAGGTCATCTCCTCTCTCAAGGAAACACTTTACGGTTCCTATTCACAGAGTATTTAGAAGGCTAGAAGAAGAGAACCTGAAACTCAGAGTCCCTCCCCTTTCTTCAGCAAGAAAAACCACAGAACCATCCTCTGAATCTGCTCCTTTATTTAGTCAAAGTGAAAACAAAACCTTTCAAATGCAGATGCCACTAGGTTGCTAGAAAGCTCTCCACCTTCACACAGCAGTGAGAATTGCTTCCATCCATTGCTGCCGCCCTGCCAAGTGCCTCCCTTTTCTCTCTGGCCCCTCCTGCTGGGTCCTGGCAAACCCATAGACATCCTGGGGGTCAGAGCTGTAGACTCAGGTGACCCGAACAGTTAACTGGAAGCATGGGCTCCCCTAGGAGCTGAGTGTGCCCACTGAATGTACATTCTCAGGACATTAATTTGTCAGTGAGCCCAGATAAGAGGAGACTGTGGGTGTGATTCAAACAAGTATACATTTGCTGCCAATCCTCAGAGACCCAGTGTTCTGTGCTAAAGGAATTCATGTACCAGAGCTCCTTATTTGTTTAAAAAAAAAAACCTTTTGATGTCTGATCTGGGGGGCGGGGGGGGGGGTGGTGGAATAGATGACCCAACAAAAATCCATTGTCTTTAGGTTTTGTCACAGAACATGTTCACATTTCCTGCTTGCCCAATCATTGGGACACCCAACGGGAAGGAAATGCCCCCTTGCTGTGGAAACTGTCAGTTGGAGAATAGAATCCTTGGCCCCTTGAGTGACAGAGCTGGAGACGGGTCTAGTTTTTTGGGCTGGGATAGTGGGCCCTAGAGGGGGAGTGGGCTGGTGGCCAAGAGCCACACAGCACACATGGCAGGGTTGCACTAGACCCTGCCTCCCCACAACCAATCCATGGCCTTCCCCAGGACCACATGGCATTCCTTCCTCAGTCCACATGGCATTTCCCCAAGACAGCAACTGGGTCCTGATCCTGGAGAAGGCAGGCAGGTGGGTGGACAGCTCTTCTTCCTGCCCCCTCTCTCCAGTGGCATTTTCCTCCTTCATTTGGCCTTGACTGTCTGTGACTTTTCTCTTCTCTTAGTCTCTCTTTTTCCTCCCTACAGTTCTGAGCCAAGAACAACACTCAAGGTAGGGCAACTAATTGAAGGGGAGGGTGCTACCCAGATACCCACGGCCACTGCTGCTCCAGGGGCACCCACACCTGCCCTCTCTGTCTGGGGTGGGTGCAAGTGGGGTACCATGCAACATGTCCAAAGCCTTGACACCAGTGAGCATCTCCTGGAATGACGAAGGAGGGGCAACAACCAGGAGGCAGAACCAAGTGCAGTGTGGGGCGAACTTGACTGTGCTTTCACTCACCAATAGTTTTCGATTCCTACTGTGAGTGAACACAGCTGAGCTGGGCTGGGATCTGGCTGTCTTTCCTACCAGCTGCGTGACTGAGGAGAGCTCACCTTCTCTGTCTTGTTTCCTTATCTGTAAATGGGAATGACAGTGCATTACGCAACAGCTTTGTGGTAAAGGTTAATCTGCACCAAATATTGTATGTGAGGGGACATGGGCCTGGAACACAGTAGGAACTTTGTAACCATAGATCTTTTCCTGCCTTACCTGGAGACTTGTTGCATTTTCCCAGGCATTTGGGAAGACTATAAGAGCAGCAGTGGGAGGTCTTCTCTCAGCAAGCAGAGGGGGAGCTTGGGAATCAGAAGAGCAGCTCTCAGATGTAAGAACTCGGACAGGGAGGGGACACTTGCATTGAACATTCTACACTGGGTCCTCTGAGACCTCGTCTGTGTCCCTCTGGGGCTGCTGGGAGGACATAAGAGAGAGAGTTTGCGTGGAGAGGGGAGGCAAGAGTGATGGTGCAGGGACCCCATACAGCCTGTGTTCAAGAGTTTTCTAAAAATCTCCAGAGATTAAAATGTAAGGCTGTCATGGGAGTGGGGATTTCCCAAGGCCTGAGAAATCCTGAGCTCCCAGGAGGTTGGTCCTTATGCTGCAGACATGAGGTTTATGTCAGTCTCCCTGTCCCCTACACACAAGGGCAAGAAAA
The DNA here is from genome assembly GCF_964194135.1 of Talpa europaea. NCBI lineage: Eukaryota > Metazoa > Chordata > Mammalia > Eulipotyphla > Talpidae > Talpa > Talpa europaea. The sequence goes on along the minus strand of NC_140074.1, from coordinate 53,290,018 downwards.
TGGGGCTCCAAGGGGAAGGCAGCCAGCAGTCCCAGACAGTCTAGGTGTGATGTTCTTCACTTCCAGATATCAGGGCCCTTCCCAAATCACCCCTGTAATAGCATCTTTCACACTCACCTAAGGCCAGTACATTTTCTTGAGTGGGAGGAAAAGGGGTTTAGTTTCAGCCAATGAATGCCCTGGAATTGCTAGATACAGCTATGTGTGCATGTGTGTGTCTGGGTGGCTTCTGCAGGGTCCATCCTGCAGAATGAAGACAGAGTCACGGCTGTGGCTGCTCCTTCTGAAGCTCAGGCTCTTGCTGGAACTCCTAGCTCTGGGCCAGCCTCTCCTTACATGCTCCAGGAACATCTCACTCCCCCCACTGAACAGCTTCAGTGGAAAAATTCTAAGCTCAGAGATGTACGTCACAGCATTATTCATAATCAAATGCATAGATGACAACAACTTGAGTTATGGTAAATTCACCCCATAGAATTGCCATTAGACATTAAAAATGATTGTTGGGAAGCTTACATAACATCCTGAAGAAATATTTACAAAGTGGCACTAAGTAAAAAATATTTCTGCTCCAAAATTGCTCAGTGTCATGGCAAATATATGACAAAATATGTTCATTTTGAAAACAACATTAGTTAAATGTTTGCTGTATTTTAGTCCTTGTATTTAGCATTACAGAACATGTTGCTGCCCTTAGTCTCCCAGTAGCCCAGTGGGGCAGTTGGCATTTGCCTCTTTTATAGATGAGGAAACAGAGGGTCAGAGAGGTTTAGTGAGGCCTCCCAGCCTGGAAGTTAGAGCTACGACTTGATTTCCAGGCCTAGAGCTCTCTCTACCACATCAAGCTGTGATCAAAATTAGAGGAGGGTGTTATTGGTAATAGCATTCATTCAGACTTTCTTTTTTGTTACCATTATTGGAAATTTCTAAAGAAAGGAAGTGTTAGAAGCTCATTTGCAGGTGAGGACTAAGGCCATGTTTAGGGTGCCTCTCATGAAATGCTTTGCTCTCTTTTCCAGGATGACATGGAAGCATACCGGATCCAGAACCGCTTTCTCAACTCAGAGATTCACCAAGTCACAAAGATCTGGAGAAAGGTGGCTGAGAAGGAGAAAGCCCTCCTGATGAAGGTGAGAGGCAGGAGCCCTTTTCTGGCCATCACCATTCTTGGCTCCCCTTCTCAGTCCCCCCATCTCTCTCCACATTAGCTGAGGAGGTTCCTGAGGTTCCTCTGGACTGACCCTTCATGAGTAAGACCTGCATGAGATTCTTCTCCAGATTCCTTTGGTCTGACTCAGTCAGGCATCTGTTCAGCAGCATTCACTGGGCAATAATGGGGTAGGGGTGTTAGACCATTAAGTTCAGCTCCTATCCTCAAGGAGGGTGCAAGAGGATTCTGGGAAGATGGTAGACCAGGAGTATATTTCCCCTCCTAGATAACAAATGCACTGGCAGAATCTGTCTGATATGACTGTTTAGGAACTCTAGGGTCTATTGCTACTTCCAGAGGAAATTTGGAAGGTAAAATGGAGTTAATTTTAGTTCTTAGCACAATGGCAGCTACCCATCACCCACACACTTCCCCATGGGAAGCAGCTGTGCAAGTGTTCGGGAGCAACTTATATGTAGCTCATAGGGTATTGGTGACAGACTCAGGAAGCAGCCTTACTGGTAAAGGGCAGTGTAGGTGGGACCCTGGTGGAACAGGTAGGAAAATAGGCTCGCAGAATTCCTTGGAGTTGCTGTTCAGCAAACATTTGTTGGTAGTGACCTGGACAGGGGTGCTGTGGAATGACCGTCTTGGCCAGGAGGCTCCCACTCTGCCACCCCAGGATGAGGAGCCCTCAGGTTATGGCAATGCTACAAGGCAGATTTTTCCTGTCCCCATCTTACACAGAAGGAAAACAAGATCCAGAGAAGTTACCAGATTTGCCCAGCACGGCCCAGCTTGTATAAGTAGAAACACAAAAGTTCTAGGCAAGGGGCGGGAGTAAGCAGACTGGGAGTGTGCACTAAAGCTGTGCTGTGGGGGAGGTAGTGTATTGGAGGAACAAGAACCCACATGGTGGCAGCAGAGGGCACAAGGTCAGTGTTCAGAGATGCATGACCTTCCTGGCCTTAATAGCACCAGCAGAGAGCTTGCTATGAGCCAGATGCCCTGGGAATGGCTTTACACACATCAGCCCGTCTGACCCTCACCAGAATCCTGAGACCAACTCTGTGTCCTCCTCATTGTTCAGATGAAGAAGCTATGGCAGAGAGCTTAAGTAACTAGCCACAGGTCACCTACGCAGCAGTGGCTGCAGCATGATGGAACTGCAGGCCACAAAAATTCTGTGCTGCCCTGGCCCACCCCTTCCCACTTTCCCCTGAACCCAGGTCTAGTGTGGGCCCAGTCCTCCCTTCCCTGGAATCCTTTCTGCCGTACTGCAAACCCTTGGGTTTTACGCCCATCTCCTTTCCTTACGTGAAGGTCTGGAAAGGTTGAGATGGGAGAGGGGCAGTGCTGTCTCACCTGGTTCCAGTTTCAGGTGTGCCCAAGCACAACCGGGGCTGACATGCCACCTCTCCCTCCCACAGTGTGCCTACCTCCAAGCCAAGAACTGCCAGGTGGAAAGCAAGTACCTGGAGGGACTACGGAGGCTGCAGGAGGCCATGGGGGATGAGGCGAGTGAGTGCTCGGAGCTGCTGAGGCATCTGATCCAGGAGGCGCTGCAATGGGAAGCCAGCGATGCCTCGGCAGACAGTGTGGGGCTGAGCCCCATTAGGTGAGGACAGTGGGGGCTGGGGCGGGTGGGTCTGCAGGACCTGGGGTCCCCAACTGGCCTGCTGCTGGTTACTGCAGACATGTGCCAAGTCTGCACATCCCTCCCTCCCCTTGGCTTCAGATGAATGGCATGTGGTTCAGATGACCCCCACCTCGGGAGGCAGCCCCTGCCTAAGCCACATAGCACATTAGTGCGGCTAGCACAAGACTCCTCCAGAGCTTTTTTTTTCTACTTCCCCAGGACACCCTCCACAGGTGTTAGCCAGAGAGGAGTGTAGCGGGCACAAGCCAGCAGCCTCCTCTGAGCCAAGCCCTCACTAAGCACAGTGGACATGGACAGTCACAGGAGGGTCTGTGACAAGGGTCAAAGGCCTCTTGAGGCCGGGTGGTCCAGTGTCAGGAGCTCAGGCTGTAGAACCAGACTTAGTTCTCGTTCTGTGCACCTTGGACCACTTTACCTTTTGAACCTCGTATTCAGCCTCCAAGAGATGCAGGCTAAGACCTCCTTCTCTTCAGATTCATTAGGGTTAAATGAAGTAGCACACACAGGGCACATGGTAAGAACAGATACATGTCGAAAAACTGAAAGTCCCTCTGGAATGGGTTCCCAGCTCTCACATCTCTGCTTGTCATTAATGCTGTCCATTCCCCATCCATCCTTGGGCTTCCCGGCTGTGGAAATCGGGTTCCATATTGGCAGTAGAGGAAGGACCTAAGGCTGTATGAGTAATAAGAGGCCACCTGTATTTGCATAGAATGAGTCAGTCTCTCTCCAGTATTCACCATGTAGCAGGTACCACTGAGGCCCCCAGCAGTCTGCAGCAGAGGCTCTCCCTGCGCAGAGTTCCTATGCCCATTGCACAGATGAGCAAACTGAGATTGGGAAAACTGAAGTGGCCTGCTCAGGGCTGCTTTTCTAACTTGCAGTGGATGCAGCAACCTTGCCCATGGGTGTACCCCTCCCCGCTGCTGCTTATAGGGGAAGGGCTCCTGGGAGGCATTGCTAACATGGACTTCTGCCAGCAGCGAGTATGACGAATATGGCTTCCGGACGGTGCCCAACTACGAGGTGGAAGACCTGAAGCTGCTGGCCAAGATCCAGGCCCTGGAGGTGCACTCCCACCACCTGCTGGCCCATGAGGCTGTGGAGCGGCCGCTGCGGGAGCGCTGGGCTGCCCTGAGTGAGCTGACACGCTCAACAGAGGTCAAGCAGCTGCTGCGGGCCGGGGTGCCCCGAGAGCACAGGCCACGTGTCTGGAGGTGGCTGGTCCACCTCCGAGTCTACCACCTGCATTCTCCTGGTCGATACAAGGAGCTCTTGAGTCGGGGCCAGGCCCACAAGCACCCCGCTGCCCGCCAGATCGAGCTGGACCTGAACCGAACCTTCCCCAACAACAAGCACTTCACCTGTCCCTCCTCCACGTTCCCTGACAAGCTCCGCCGAGTGCTACTGGCCTTCTCCTGGCAGAATCCCACCATTGGCTACTGCCAAGGCCTGAACAGGTGAGCCACTGTAGCCTGAGGGCAGAGTGGATGTGGACAGTACCCACTTAAGTACCTGAGAGGGGTGCCCAGGAAGATTACCTTCTCAGGGGTGATCCCCACTGTTCAGATGGGGAGAAGCTGGTGAAAGGACATGTTCAAGACAGAGGTAGGTCAGAGCCCAGGGTTCCCCATCCCATGCACTTGCCTGGCATTTGTGTGGGGAGGAGAATTGCTACTTGCATAGAGAAGAAAGCCTCCTGGAGAGTCCTGGGGTTGTGTTGCACACAGCCCCTGTCTGGGTCAGGGATCATTTGCTTAATTGAAACCTACTCAGATGAGCCCATGGAAGGAATATGTAAATGTTACAAGCTCACAAAAGCCAGGAAAAGGACACAGGGCTGGGGGCCAGATGGTCATTGGAGGCTGGGGCACCACACACCTCCAGGAGGCACCATTATCCCCACATTCCTTTGGAATGCTGCACCCTGAGATTGTATAGCATCAGGTGCTGCTCTGCAGACCTCTGTGGGGCTGTGTGTTCCCTGGTCTCTCACTCCCCCACATGCCAGGTGCTTTACATACCTGACATCATCTAATCTTCATGAAAACCCTGTGAAGAAGGCATCATGCCCTCCCTTACCCATGTGAGACAAGAGGGGGTGTGAGAGGCTAAGGAACCTGCCCAGTGCCTCGCCGTGCATGATGGCAGGCCAAGCACTGCTGCCAGAGTGGGCCTCCTACCATGTTGGGCCTCCTACCATGTGCCCTCACTCATAACAGGAGCCATGGCAGACAGTGCATTTTCCTGATCAGATTAAGGAATGTGGTAGCCATGTCTGGGTTTGGGGGTCTGACCTATGCTGAAAGGGCAGGGCTAAATCCTCTAGCAGGCGGGGTCCTGAGATAAGCCTCTTAGAAGGAAAAAAGCTCCCCACGTGGAAAGAGACAGCAGAGGCCACAGAGGCCCATGGGGAAACTACTGAGACCAGAAAGGAGGAAGACACCCAGAGGCATTTCTTTACCTCTTTTTCTGGATGCTGTTTTTACCGATTATTGGCATTTAGAAAATGTTCATATTTTTAAATAGGAAGTGTTTGTACTAGAAAGAGCCTGTTCAAATATGGAGAGCAATGTGCATGCACTCTTTCAAGGCCCTTAAACCCTGCAAGCCCCTTTCACTTGTCTGAGTGCAGCCATTAGGGGCAGCCTCTAGAACTGCATTGTGGTGTCTGAAGAGAACAGACCCTGCTTCTAGGCAACAAACTGGAGGGTAACAGACATCATAGTGCTGATTAGAACAGAAAATAATTGAAAGTCATTTCCCTTTAAAGTAAAATTGGAGTGCTTTTAAAGTACTTTTTTCTTTCCCCTTTCACCACACTCCCTCATTTGCAGACCTACTTGGGCCCTGAGTGCCGTCTAGCCGCAGCCCTGAGAAGTTGTCAGCAGCAAACTCTCATCACTGACCTTTTAGTGTGTGTAGAAATCTTAAGCTGATGTTAGAAGCCAGCTTCTGGCCTGATCACATGCTTAGTCTCCAATGGAATGGGAGGCTAGATTTGGGAGTCCAGCACATCCCTATTCCTAGTTCCACTCTTTCATCAAGTGACATTGAGCAAGTTTTCTGGGTCTCAGTCTTCCCATCTCTACCATCTTTCTACTGGTCTAGAAAGGAATTGCCAAGAACCTTGTGAGAGTTTCTGAAACAGCTCCAGACACAAGGAGAAAGAGCACTATGATCGATTAGTTATGTCTTCCCCGGACATAGATGAAGGGAATAGTCATAATAGTCATAATCGATTAGTTATGTCTGCTCTGGACATAGACAGAGAAGTAGCCAATGTATCATACATTTGCTACTCCTGAACTAAATAACCTCTAAAATCTTCCCCCTCCAACCCAGCACTGATAGAAGAGAACTTTCTGTTTCCCAAATCTATGACTATTCTCCTCTCCATCCACTCAACTCTGGGTCAGGAAGATTTGTACAAATATTTTGCCCAGAGTGGAAAGAAATACCTTCCAAATCTACTGGGGAGAGAGAAGGGGAGTCTTTTTTTCTTTTGAGAATCAACACTGTTTCTTTAAAACAGTGTGAATCTCAGAAGAAGACAGAGGTGATGAATTCAATCTAATAAGAGCCCAGAGAAGCCTAAATTTTGAGACAATGAAATGTACTTTAAATGCTCATTGAGAGTCTGAGGCTTCACTGTGCTGTAACACAGCATTTCCTGAGGGGTTCAGTGGTGCACTGTGCTAAAGCCTCCCACATCCCCTGGGACAGCCCCAGGTTACAAAGGCACACAGGGTTTTTTCACTACAGGATTCCTCAGAGGCTTTGTTAAGATCATCTGTATCAAAGCCTCTGAAAGGGGACAGCACATACAGCATTCCCCAAAGTATGTTTGAATATGGGGGGAATGCTAGCACCAACACATTGTGGGAGATACATTACCAACAGGCCCCGGTTGAGCCTGTCCAGGAAAGATGAGAGAACTAAAGAAAATTATATCCCCAGGCAGACATCCCTGCTCAACACTGTGTGTGTTGGGGGTGGGGGATTCTTTTTCATCCATGGTCTCACTAGAGCCTCATGACAACTTTGGGGAAGAGGAGGTGTCAGGTAGAAAAAGAATTCCATATATTGAGCAACTGGTGTACACCAAACAGTGGGCAAAGCTCTATATGACAGTCCTCTCTCTCAAACTGCCCCCACCCCCGCCCCAGGAGGTAGCTGATCCTACTTGGTTGATGTTGAATGTTAACACTCAGAGAGGTTAGTGCACTTGCTCAGGTCTCAAAGGCTGGGGATAGATACAAAGATGAGGATAACTATGTGTCAGGCACTGTGCAGGGCATTTGATATGTTAGCTTGGCTCATTCTTGCAACAGTTCTGTGATTATTCTGAGGCAGCAGAGGCTCAGAGAGGTAAACTAACTTGCCCAAGGTCACACAGCTAGGAAGCTACAGGAAAGGATTCACTCGCAGGCAGTGGGACTACAGAGCCCCTACTCTAAGATGATCCTCATTGCTCTACAAATCTCCCTATGTAATCCTCCCTGGAAGCATGTTCATTTCACCCCAAGTGCCAGAATACCAGCCTGGTTAGGGAGTCAGGCTGGGCAGGAGTCCCCCCACCCCTCCAGGACCAGGAGCCACTCCACCACGGGCTGCCTGACCACAACTCTTGTGAGTCACTCCAAGCCTCTTCCTCTTCCACCCCAGGCTGGCGGCCATCGCTCTGCTGGTCCTGGATGAGGAGGAAAGTGCCTTCTGGTGCCTGGTGGCCATTGTGGAGACCATCATGCCTGCTGATTACTACAGCAAGATGCTGACAGCGTCCCAGGTGAGTAGGGCAGGGAGAGGACTTAGTCTCCATGCAGGTCAGCATTCTCGAATTGTTATACATGCCCACTAATATCAGAAGCCAAGGACCTCTCGGGCACCCACTCCTCCCTCTGTACAACAGTCATACCTGAACCTGGCCGATGCAAGCCTAAGTTCCTGCTTGGCTTGAGGTTCAGTGGGCCAAGGGGTCAAAACTCCACTGGCCTCCACTGGCAAGAACTGAACAGCCCACAGGCTCTGAGTTGAAGCCTGATGTTCTAGCACCAGGGACTGCTTGCCCACTCTGGAATCAGCAAGTGCTGGGCCACTGAACCTGTCTCCCAGCCAGGCAGGGCTCTGGCAACTCGAGGTGCCCTATGCCCCCAGGCAGGGTGGGACCTACTTGGGCTGCTGTAGGACTGTGTGGGCCGGCTGAGCAGGAAGGGTTTGGCAAGGAGGGAGCCAGCCCTGACATTGAAGTGGCATCTGATGGGCCCTCTGACCGACTTGCAGGTGGACCAGCGGGTGCTCCAGGATCTACTCTCGGAGAAGCTACCCAGGCTGATGGCCCACCTGGCCCAGCACCGTGTGGACCTCTCCTTCATCACCTTCAACTGGTTCCTCGTGGTCTTTGCAGATAGTCTTATCAGCAACATCCTCCTCCGGGTCTGGGATGCCTTCCTATATGAGGGCACCAAGGTAGGGCATTTGGGGCTGAACAGCAGGGCCCTGGGTCTCCATTCTGTCCCTAGAGAATGGGGAGACCATGGTCACCTATCAGGACTGTCGAGGACATCCAAGAACAGGGCTTTGTGAACTAAAGGGCTTTGCCTCTGCCTCTGAAGATGCATCCTAAAGTTGGAGGGATGTCCTTTCCCTGGAGGGGAAGCATAAGCATGGGTCAGGAGGCCCCCCAGTCACTTGGGCTCCTCCTCTTGTTCCTGTTTGAACTCAGGAGGTTGGCACTTGGGTCAGGTCCCACCTCTGCTCCTGATCTTGCTAGGAGGCTGTGGGAAGGGCTCCTTCTCTACCTCCACCCTAGTTTCCACATGATAGTTGATGATCTGCTGCACCTCACAGTTTACAAAGCACCTCAGATCTGTCATCACCTCTGATTGCTGACACCTCATATAAAGACAGTCTTATCCCCATTAGGTGCAATAGGGGCAGCACCTCACCCAGGGTCCTGGGACAAGTCAGAGCAGAGCCAGGACTCAGGCTGTGCTCCCCCTGGGAGTTTCCAGTCACCCTCTTGGCCTCCCTCCATACATTTCCTCCAAGCCTTCAACCTCTGCCGCCTGTCCAGGGACTCCTGCATCCTGGCTGTGTGGGTTCCCCCTTCGGGCATTACCTGCCCTGACCCAGGCTCCCGCTGAACCCCCACTTTGCCCCCAGGTGTTGTTCCGCTATGCCTTGGCCATTTTCAAGTACAATGAGGAGGAGATATTGAGGCTGCAGGACAGCCTGGAGATCTACCAGTACATGCGCTTATTCACCAAGACCATTTGCAACAGCAGGTGAGCATCCACCCCCATCCTGGACTCGGCTCCCTTGACCACCAACTCTATATACCCTGGGACTCACAGAGACTCATTGCCAAGTGGAGATCAGTGATACTGAGCCTCCAGTATAGTTTAAAAATCTTGAGGAATGTACCTCCTCCCGCACCTCAGCAATCTGTGTGTCTCCCTACCAACGCATTCAAGGCCTCTATGCAGTTTCATTTCTTGCCTACCTTTTCTTGCACCCAGTACCTATGCCCTATAATCTTACCAAACAATAATTTGAATTCCTAAGACACCTCTGGGCTTTTGGGCTGGCAGTTTATTCTGTTTAGAATGCCTCCTTGCTGCCTTCTCCACCACCACCATCTTTGTCCAACTTCTCACTGTTCAAAACTCAGCTTATGCGCGGCCTCCTCCAGGAAGCCTTCCCTGATCAACCTCTCCTTACTGAATTAGAGCTCCCATAGCTCTGAGGTTCTGCCTGCCTCATATCACCTGGGGTAGAAATTATCTTGTTCACCTGGAAAGTGAGTTCCCTGAGAGCAGGCTCCTCAGCCACATCGGTGTAATGAGCGCAAGCTAAAAGGGGGTACTGATTGTGCTCTTTCCCCTAGGAAGCTGATGAACATCGCCTTCAACGACATGAACCCTTTTCCTATGAAACAGCTGCAGCAGCTGAGGACGACCCACCGGGAGCGGCTGGAGGCTGAGCTGCGGGAGCTGGAGCAGTTCAAGGCAGAGTACTTGGAGACTCAGGCATCCCGGGACCAAGCTGTGCTTGAAGGCTACACCAGCGAGGACGAGGGGGAGGTCTGACTCGGTCTCCTGCTTTCCCCACAACCTCTTCTCACCCTTAGCAGACAGGTGCCCGTGTGACCCTGGCCAGTACCTTTTCCTCTCTGGGCCTCAGTCTCCCCATTGGAGTACTGTCTGCTGTGAAGCCAGTTGGGTTATCTCCTCCAGAACACATAACTAGGGGTGCCCCCTTCACTTCCTCCACAGAGCACTTTAGCACACAGACAAGAGTGCTGTTTTTAGGGCAACTTGAACATTTTGTAAGTTTTATCTGTATAAACTGTAAATATTAAAATATTTGGAAGTACGTCATAGGCTTGGGAATGTAAGTGATTCTCAGTGATTGCTCCTCTGGCAGCGTCCAGCCTCGGACATCTCTGCGGTTTCTGTGTGTGTCTCTGCAGGTCCTAGGCTCTGCACTCAGGGCCGTCTGTGGGCATCAGTGCCTCCAGTGCTGCTTGGGTCTGAGTTCAGGCCCAGCGCCCATCCCAGGCCTTGTTCATTGTCCCCGCTCCTTGCTGTCCGCTTCTCACAGCCCTTTTTGGGAGGTTCCCGGGGGAAACCCCGCCCCACCACCAAGCGGATCTTAGTGTGGGGTTTGCATAGAGCCCTGGGTCAAGCACTGTGATCTCTCACCTCCCACCACGTCACAGGCTGGGGCAAGGAGAGCCATCTCTTCTCTGGCAAGTGGGTCTTTGGGAGGGCGGGGAAAGGGCAGTGACAGGAACCCACCTGCAGCCTGTTGCTAAGTCTGCAAGAACTCGGCTTCAGTTCTGGGCCCTTCCAAGACCTTCCTCAGCAACAGGCTTCCCCTATTCCACCTCAAAGTAGGAGGTCAAAGCAACACAGCTCATAGTGTCAGCAAAACCTGTGACTGAGCAGGTATAATAACCCAGAGGCAGGCTCTTTGGTATAAAGGACTGGGAGTGGGGGGATCTTGCATGGAAACCCCCAACTCTGATCTGAGGCTTCTGGCCAGGACTCAGGACCAGGAACACATACTCTGTCACTCACAGGTGCTAACTTGAGATGTTGGTGGGCCCTAGCCCCCAGCACTGCTCCCTGTGTGGCCCCAGGGAGGGGCATTCGGGGTTGCCTCCCTCCCACATTCACATGAGCTACTAGCTGGACCAAGGATTCTGGGTTCCCTGAACGCCCCACACCAGGGCTGACAGCCTTTCTCTGGCTTGCTAACCTTTTTTCACTTGCTCAGTATCCATGAAAGGGATTGTTATGAGGGTGGCCTGGGGGAGAGGTGGCCTGTGCAGGGCCTACTCTCCCCCCTACTCAGGCCTGGTATCCTGGCTGCACCCCAACGGGCTACTTGCTGTAGCCCTAAGGGCCGACAGGGAGACAAGTGGTCTGGCCTCTGAGAGCTCCCAGCAGGGTTTGGGGAGATGCTAATGGCACAGAAGGAGGCGCAGCCACAGCAGTGAGTGACTTTTTTTTTTTAGCAAAGAATACATTACCAGCAGGGCCCTGAGGCCTAAAAAAGGCCCAAGACTCCAGGAGAGACTGTGCAACTGGTCCTTCAGGTTCCAGCCTGGAAGTTCAAATTCCCTCCTCAGCAAGAAATAAAAAATCTCAGATCAGACCATGGGCACGGATGGGGGCTGCCAGGTAAATGCACCTCCTCTCCCTTCTTCCTTCCCCCTTACTCTACCCTTACTCTACTCTACCCTCCTTCCTTCCCTCGCCCATTCCCTCCTCCTGCCCATTTCCCTCCCTCTCCCCTTCTCACCCTTTTGCTTATCCCCGCTCCTCAAACTTCTGCCACCACTTACCCCCTCCCCAGCGCTGTGAAATTTGTGGTTCCTACCTGCTTGCACCACAGAGTTGCTGAGTAGCTTTTGAAAAATTTTGGTGCTGGTCCCCAGGCTCCAAGCCTGTTGTGGGAGTGGGTATTATACTCTGAGCGGGCCAGGGACCGTAGGCCAGCAAGGAATGCTTATTGGGGGCCCTTCTATTCCTGAAGTGGGGAGCCAGAGCCAGAAATGGAAAATACCTGACCTACAGCACCCACTCACCCCAAGCCAAGTTTACAGAGAGTTTAACAAACTTGTCCAAAGTCACACAGCTGCTGAGAGTTTAAATCAGCTCAAACCTAAAGGCCCTACCAAACCAGGAGGGCTCCTTCCAGCACACCTCGCCTTCCCTAGCGCCTAGAACATCTCCCCCAAGGGCCCAGGGGAAAGGGCAGGCCTGGTCTATGGTCTCCTTGTTATAGAGCAACCCCGATATTAAACGGGTTCCTGGCTGTGGGTCCTCACCCGCGCGCTTTAAAGGGACTTATGAATACTCTACTACAGACACACACAAAAGGGTTAATAAAAGGTTTATTTACAAGAGGAAAGGAAATAAGGAAAATGTACAACTCAGGGAGAAAATAGGGAAATAAAGTCTTTAATGCGTCCTACCCGATCCGACGACCTGGAAACCCCAAAGTCACTCTCAGAGCTGACCGGACGCTGCTGCTGGCCAAGAGCCCAAAATGGAGAGCCCCCCCAAAGCCCACGTGTCTGCCTTTTGTATCCACCTGGCTGCTTAACCCCACCCTCAGGTCCCAGCCACCTTCCCTTTGGTGGTGATGGGATTTGGAGTTCCCAGTGTCTTTGGCTTTGACCTGGGGTGGGGGTGGAGTCCACAAAGCCTGTATGGAAATAGCTTTGGGACCGCCTTTTCCCCCTAACATCCTGAGTGGTCCAGCACCTGTGAGGATATTTCCTGGCTAATGAGATAATTCCTGGAAAATGAGAGGCAGTAGCTGGAACTAGTGTGCGGGGGTGGGGGTGGGGGTGTCACACCCCAGAAGGCCTGGAGTCTCTGCTGCTACTCCTGGGGAGCCCACCTACCCTCCCCCTGCTCTCCCTAAAGAGCCTTTGGGGCCCACCCCTGGTATCAGGTTCCTGGCCCTGCACCACAGCTGTCGCCCCATCCCCAGGGGCTGCTGCCTTGCAGGGCTGGAAGATCTGATCTCTCATAGCCACAGGGGATGGGACCTCCTGCTCAAAGCATCCCTCTCTCAGACCCTCAGCCCCCAGCAAGCTGGTCCACACTCCATTCCACAGAGGAGGGGAAAGGAGTTACCCAGGGAACCTCTCCACAGCAATATCTCCCAGAATAAAGGGACCCCACCCACCCTAGAGAGGAAGGTGCACACACACTTCTACAGAAGCCCTGTGTAGGGGCTACTCTCCCCCCTACTCAAAAACCTCCCCTCCCACTCACTGCTGTCCCTTCATTGTCAGCTCAAGCTCCCATGTGCCCAGGGCCATATCACAGGGAAAGTGCCCTGTTGGACAGGGTGGAGGACCTGCCACCCTCTCACACCTTCTGGTCCCACACCAGGCATTTGTTGAACAAAGCTGGCCATGTGGACACCCCAGGACCAACGAAAGGGGGTGGGCCAGGATATGGCCATAATTAACCTGGTCGTTTCCTGGCCCACCCCCATCAGCAATACAACCCATAGAAGAAGCTGTAGATGGGCCCTCTGGGACCAGACATATTCTGTGGTTTTGTAGCTAAGGATCCCCAGGCAGGTCATCCCACTCTTTCCCCATGTGCACAAGGTCAAGGATGTCAGGGGTGGCCTACCTCGAAAGGGGGGGGAGGGGCAAGAGAGGGAGGAGACACATAGCATCCTGGGAAGGGTCCCAACTGTGTTGGCAGTGCCTCCCCTGGCCTGTCGGTCCATATCCCCACAGTCGCCAAGGAGGTCTCTGTCCAACTGCTTTTCCCCAAACACAGCCTCAGCCACCTACCAGGGTGGCACAGGGTGGCAAGATGCAGATCTGAAGCCAGGAGGGCACACCCACAGGACGTCTGGAAAGGCTCCCTGGGGAGGGGTGTTGGTGCTGGCCCAGGAGGATGGATGAGTCCATTTAGACAGGGGGAGCTGATGATGTAGGAAAAGAATTCCTGGTGGAGAGGACAGTATGAGCAAAGGCACAGATGCATGAGTACAAAGGGCACACGGGAGACATTGACCCAAGCCCCGGGTAAATTAAGGCACTGGGATGCCTTCGCCTTAGAAAGGTTATGCTGCCCATGTCCAGGTGAACCACGGGCAACAGTGAACCATAATTACAAGGAACTCCCACCACCATCTGGTTTTTCCTTTTTTTTTTTTTTTTTTTTTTTGAGACATTAGATATCCAACTCTTCCATAGTGATACCCACACATGCACTCAGCAGGCTGACGGAGCAGTCTAGCCCGAGGAGGCTGAGGTCAGGGCCACAGGCTCTGCGAGCCATCCTGAGGGGCTGGACAATGAGCTCACCCAGCTCTGGGCTGGAGCCAGGTCCTCTGAACAGTGACCACCATGGGCAGGCTCTGGCCCTGGCTGTTCTAGGAAGATAATCAAGAGCCCCTAAGTACTTAGAGTACTTAGCCACTCGAAGCCTCAGTTTCTTTTCTGTAAAATGGGGTTTTTAATAATGGCTACTAGGATTATTAGGGTGAAATGAAATAGATGTGAAGGACATAGTATGCTCTGTTATTCAACATATACTGAGTGGGAGGCACTGTTCCAGGCACTCAAGGTAGCTCACTGCACAGATGCTCTTCTCAAAAGAGGTGAGGAGCAGTGTCTATGGGCTCAGACTGGGGAGCCACACTGCCTGGGATGGAATTACTGCTGTAGATCTTAAGCAAGTCACTTAACCCCTCTCTGTGCTGTCTCATGTATGAAACAGGTGGGTAACAGTGTAACCTAGGTTTGTGTGACAGTAAAGTGAGGTAATGCATTTAAGGAGCCTAGAACAGTGTCTGGCCCAGTGTCAAATGGTGGTGTTACTAAAACCCTGGGCGCCCTGGCCTTGTGTGCTCCGGACCCCAAAGCAGGAGACACTTGCAGCAGCGCCCCCTTCTGGCTTCCGCGACAAGGAAGGGACTCCTGGGGTGCTCAGGCGGCGCTCCCAGCTCTGCTGCTCCCCGCGGACTGGGAAGCCTTCCCTTAGCAATTACTCCACCAGCCCAGGTTTACCGAGCGCGTCTCCAGTGGCGGGCTCTGCGCGCGCGCTTCACCACCGTCTATTTCTCCAACAGCTCCTCTGCGACAGCCACGGCTCCCGCTTCCAGCTCGCCAAGAGAGAAACGGAGGGTCCGGCAGGTCGAGCCCTCGCCCCGAGCCACGCGGAGAGGGAGCGGCGCGGCGAGAAGCCAGGGGGGGCTGACCGTCCCCGCCTTCAGCATGGTCGCCGCGCGGCCCTCGCCAGCCACCGCGGCGTGTGCGCTCCGGGGTGCGCGCCCAGGCTGCGTGCGCGCCGGGAGGCCCGCCCCGGGGGGCAGGAGCGCGGCCGCGGGGTGGGAAGGGGCGGCCGGCGGGGACCCGCGGGGCGCGGGGGCGGGGCTTGCGCAGAGCCCCGCCCCGCCCGCCGGCCCCACCCGCCAGGCTGCGGGGAGGGAGCAGGCGGCGGTGCTGGGCGCGGGGACTCCGCGGGCGGCGAGGAAAGCTGAGCCGGAGCCGGACGCCGCCGCCACCGCCACTGCCACCTGCGCGGCCTCCTCAAGGTAGGGCGGCCCCGCGCCGCCGGCCGTGCCTTCCCGGTCTGCGCGAGGTGTGCGCGCCGCGCCTCCGGGCTGCAGCGCCCCGGGAGGGATGCTGGGGCTTGGCGTGCCGCGGGGGACCCGGCGGGGCGCGGGGGACCTCTCTTCCAGCCCCTTCGCGTGACCTTGCACAAAGCACTGCTCCTCTCCAGGCCTCAGTTTTCCGTCGGGATAGCGGGCTCAGTCTGTTGGGGGGGGACCGCCCCAAGGTTCAGGCTTCCGACGACTGGGGGCCCGGATGGGCACTGACTGCACCGCCCACCCCACCGGCCTGGTGAGGGCCGCCTGCCCTGGGCGCGGTGAATCGATCCTGACAGGCCCCCTCTTGTGGCCTGGTGCCCAGTGGGACCCTTGTCAGGCGTCTAATCCACCTGGCTGGGTGACCTGCTGGCCTCAGTGCTGAAACGGCAGGTGGGGACGCCCCCAGGTCCCCGTGGAGCCAGTCTGGGCATGCAGGGTGGGGCCGTCAGAGTCTGCCCGCCTGCCGGTCTGGGACTTGGGGAGCCCTGGGTTGGAGGTGATAGGGCCCGCTGCTGCAGACTTGCCTGCACTAGACCCATGTATGCACCTGGATTTAGGGAGCGGTGTAGGATGTCCCTGTCCCCTTCCCCTCCAGCCAGGTCCTAGGGCTCCTTCTCTTCCTTGTTGGACCCCAGAGTGGTGACAGTGCCAAAAGAGCTGTGTTTGTGTGGGGTTGCGCTGGGACAACCCCTCAGTTGTCTGTGAGGCTGCAATTCCAGGCTCTCTGGGTAAAGACCTCTGGCACTCTGGCACAGCCCCTCTGTAAGACTCCCTTCTGGGCAGGCTTGCTGCCCCATTGCACATCCCACTGATGGGACTCACTCACTCCAACAGAGGCGGAATCTGCTGTACCTGCTCTGGGCACACATACAATAGCTGAGCCCCCCCCCCCCTTTGCCCCCAACCTGGGTGATCACCTGTTCCCTGAAATCTACTCACCTCTGGACTAAATGACCCAAGCCCAGCACCGTTTCTTCTACCAGAGTCCAAGATGAGGGGGCTGAAGTGTGTGCCTCAACATGGACAATAGTCCTCGTGGGGCTTGTTCAGAACCTACCTGCGCTTCCCTGTACTTTCTTTTTTTAAGATTTATTTTTATTTATTTATGCATACAAGAACTGGGGTACAGGCCAGAGGTGTGGAGGGTGAGAGGATTCACCAGAGACAGAGTGGGGAGCAGAGCAGGAAGATCTACTGAAATACACTGCTAAGGGGAGCAGCCAGCGAGACAGGAGAGATCTAGCTCCGCAGCCAGGGATCGAACCCGTGCTGCAGGGCTGCCCACAGCCCCACAATGCTGAGACCCAACCCCTTGCACCACCAGGGAGGCCCCCTTCCCTGTACTTTCTATGGATGTTTGGGTTAGTAACACCTGCCTTAGCTGTGTGGAGGGAGAGGTAGGAATCCAGGAACCACTTCTCCAGGCCCTTCCTGCCCATAGGTCCTTTCCCTGTCTCCTCCTATTGCTTGCCCTGATTGAGAGAGTAGTTTCTGAAAACTACTCTCTTCTGGTCTCTTTTGTTCCTCTCCTGACCTGACCCTGATCCAAGAGCTTGCTTGCAGCCAAAAGAAGGGAGAGACCTCCTGGGCAGGTGGCGAACTCTGTGTCATCAGAGGTATCCAAGCAGAAACTGGATGACTGCTTGTTGAGGGTGGTCTGCCTTTGACTGTAAATCTGGGTTTCTAGGGCTGAAATGGAGTGACCTTGACCTTGCCTCCTAGCCACAGTGGAGCTGCGCAGAACTTGAAGTTAGACCACAAATGAGTGTTATTAAACCCTCGTAAAAACAGACTAAGTATATGTGCTATTAGTCGAGCATAGCTCCAACGCACAGGCTTAAGTGCTACCTGAGTCTCCTGTCATACGTACCTATGTATAATCTGAGACCCGTTTGCTTGCTCAGGTAGGCAAACCAATTTGGCCTGACTTAGGGGCATGGCAGATTCTGGTTATCAAAAAGCCATCCTATGCTAATAATTAAAAATTGCACCATGGAATGATGGAATGTCCAAACTAAAAGGGATCTTAAGAAATGTCATCCAACCCCCTCATTTTACAGATCCTCTGTCTACAGAAGAGGTGGAACTCTTACAGCAAACCAGTAACCAAGCCCAAGGATCCTAATTCTAAGACCAGAGTTTAGTTTGTTTAAAAGCACATGCTATAAGTTAATGAAAGCAGTCTGTATTTATTCCAGTAAAATTAGCAAAAATAAATATCAGAGGATAAAACTCTATGCTGGCAAGTCTGTATGGATTCTCCAGTGGCATTTAATTGTGCGCAACAATCTGCAACCTGTAACAAAAGTCCCTGAAAATGATCATAACTGCTCTTTGCCCCCTAGCTTCTAGTTTCAGAACTTTACCCTAAGGAAGTAATTAGAGAAAGACAAGTATAGTACTGTTAACTATCAAAAGTTGTCTTATAGTCAGGAAGCTCCTGATATTTTATCCAAGGCTTAGTAAACATTACCTTTGAAAAGCACAACTTAAGTTTACCTCGAGGGAGTCTGACCAGCATCAGGAAGTGTGTGGTCCAGAGAAAAGGCTGCAGGACCGAAGTCAGCAAACAGATTCCAGATGGAATCTTCCTCTGCTCCATTCTGTGACCGTGGGTTAATCTCTTTCTCTTTCTGGATCTTGCTTTCTGGTTAGATTCAATAATTGCTGATTTTCTTTCAGCTCTGACAACCCATTTTCTTGACTTAGCACATCTCCATAATGGAAGCCTTTACTAGATGTGGCAATCACCAAAGAATGTTCTGCCTCCCTCCCCCACCATTAATCCCCTTGGAGGCCCAAGCTAGCCTTTGTCCCCAGCTAGGCTTTTTCAGTTCCCAAATGGCCAGGACCTGGATGATTTTATAGAGCATAGCATGTTTTTGTTTTTGTCTTCTTTACAAATTCTCAGCGCACAGAGATTTTTCAGGAACAGGAAGAAATTCAGCGGGGTTCTCTATTTTATTACTGTAAGTCCTATAGGCTATGCCTTGCCTCCTTTACAAAAGATTGGAGGTACTTTTCAGTCACACCTAGTCTGAAGGGCCAGAAGTAGGTGACTTCACTTCTATAGACAAACATGTATTGGGCACCTACTGTGAACTAGGCCCTGAGAGCCTTCAGGCTGCCATGGGAAACATTAGATTAAACCATGTGCAATGGCCAATACCTACCTTTTTTTTTTTAAGATTTATTTATTTATACAAGCACTAGGTACAGTCAGAAGTGCGGGAGGGTGAGAGAATTCACCAGAGTCAGAGCAGAGAGCAGAGCAGGCAGACTGTTGAAGTACACTACTGAGGGGAGCAGCAGGCACGGCAGGAGAGGTCTGCGCGCCATGTGGGACCCTCGCCTGGCGGCTAAGGATCGAACTGGTGCTGCAGAGGCTGCGGGCATCTTCACAACCCAGCGTTCAACCGCTGCGCCACCGGGGAGGCCCAATGCCTACCATTTTTAATTTATTAAAAAAGTGGCAATTCAACCTAAATAGAAAAATATATAATTAAGAAGCAGTGTGCTCTTTATCATAATTGAGAGTTTGGCATAGTGCTGTATAGAAAAGGTCTAGAAAGTGTGATTGTAAGGTTGGAGATGTCAAGGAGAAAGGACATAGGAGACTCGATTTGAATAATCAGTAATAATAGTGGCCAAGATCTGCTGAGTTCTTACCTACTGGCCTGATTCTGTCCCAGGTGCTTTATATTCATCTTTTAGTGATTCAATCATTCAATCATTTATTAACCACCTGCGTTGTGCTAGGTATTTCCTAGGTGCTAGGGGTGGCAGTGGGGTCTTGACGGTAAGCAAAACAGACCAAAAAAATCTGCCCTAGCAGAGCTTACAGTCTCATGAAAAAAAGACTAAACAATGAGCAAAATATAGGTGATGATAAATGAGTTGAAGTAAATATAATGTTGGAAACTGTTTCAGATGTGTGAGAGGGAATAAGGGTGGCGAGGTTGCAGCTTTAAATACGGTGGTTAGTGAGGGTCATTGAGAAGATGACTTTGGGGCAAAGCTTGAAGAAGGTGAGGGAGTGAGCTGCACTGACTTCTGGGGGAAGAGCCATCCAGGTACAGGAAACAGCCAGTGCAAAGTCCCTGAGATAGGACCAGGGCCAGCATTTCAAGGAAGAGCAGGCTAGAGCAGAGTGACTGGGAAGAGGGGGTGAGGTGGGAGGCCACAGGTCAGACTGCGTACCCCAACCTGGACAACATGCAATCTGACAAGTTTGTGGGAGGTACTCACCTTTTTGACTGAAAAACAAAACACACAAAAGTACTGAAAGGTTAAATGACTTGCTGAAACCGTCTCAACATAGCAGCGAGGGCTTTTAGTTGAAGGGCAGTGGGGAGTCCGGGAGGACTTTAAAACAAGGCAGGGGCATAGCCCCATCTGCTAGTGCCACTGCTCCAGGATACAGACACAAGGCTATAAAATAGTCCAGGCCTCGGGTGGTGAGGTTGGACAGGGCAGTGAACCAAATTGGCAGAGCTTAGTGCTGGCGGTGGGGTAGGGGTGCCAGCTCCGGTAAACAAGGAAGAGAAGGAAGCCAGGATGGCCTAGGGCTTTTTTATTTAACAAACACTTACTAGTAGTTCTTTTTTTTTTTTTTTTTGTGGGACCCTCGCCGGTGGCCGGGGATCGAACTGGCGCTGCAGTGGCTGCGGGCAGCCTCGCAACCCAGTGCTCAACCGCTGCGCCACCGGGGAAGGCCCGACAAACACTTACTAGTAGTTCTTATGCTGCACATACTCTATAAGATTTAAATGCGTTAATCCATTCAATCCTCAAAGCAATCTATAGGATAGATACTATTACTTATTATCTCCACTTTTTACAGTGGGTGTATTACATATAATTATATATATTATGTAATATATACTATGTCATTATATATAATACATATATGTAAATAATATCTCAATAAAGTTGATTATAAATAAAGTGTGTTTTTTCTATTATAAGTACTTGATAATGGAGAATGAGAAAACAAAATAAATTACCCTTATCTTCTTTTTTCATCCCAGCTAATATAAAAATTTTGATGTATTTGTTTTCAGTCTTTTTTCTGTTATTATCCCCATTTTACAGATGAGAGTACTGAGGCCCAGAGAGGTTAGGTGGCTTGCTCACAGTCATGCATTTGAACCCATGTTACCTGGATCCCGGTGTCCAGTGTCTGTCTTAATCACTGTGCTTGCTGCTTGTGGGCAAACCCTGGAATATCAGAGTTGATGGGGTCTGTTGAGATCATCCCCTACCTCTGAACCTCAGCCCTACTTATTGCACCTGTGGCATCAGGTAGGGAAGGAAAGGCCGGGTGACAGGCAGGCCTTTGCTCAGTATCTCTCAATTAGTTGGGAACAGATACATAAGATGGCATTCAAATAAGAAGAAATGAGTGAGTTGAGAACTTGTGCAGGGTTGATGTGACAGCTGCTTCCACCCTGGCCTTGAGCCCGGAGCTTGCATGGGGCTGGCAAATGGCATGACCCTGCCCACAGGGAGTGCTAGGACTGCCAGGGCAAACCTATGTTTTCTGGCCCCAAGAGTCTCATCCCTTTAGCTGGCCCTGGGTGGGAGGTGGCCAGGTAAAGGGGTGGGAGAATTTGGGGCTTTGCCAAGCCTGCTGGCCTCCTGAGAGTTATCTCTTGGACTCTGACTGTGCATTTATTTCTGTCTCTGGTGCCAGCAAACTCCTGTGGCTGCCTACTGCCAGGGATGCAGCCGTGGCTTCCAGCCCAACTTAACCACTGGGTGAGCCTTGAGTCAGGGTCTTTCCTTCCCCACCTGCAAAATGGCATCATAATGGTGCCAGCTGCAGGATGAAGTGAGTGAGGCTGGAAAGTGCTGGCACAGGGCGTGGCACAGGGAGGTATTCAGTGGACAGCCACCTACTGTGTCTGTTCCCACGACTGCTCCAGGGTGCTGGCCCAGGCTGGAGGGTTGAGCCAGAGCCCCCTCCGTCACCCTCCTCTGTATACCTGGCGGACCAGGTAGGGCCCAGCCAGTGCAAGAGGAGACAGAAATGAGCCTCGGGCCGTGCCTGGAAGTCGAAGATTGCAGACAAGGGACACAGTGGACGGAAAGAAGCCACTCCTCTGAAGAGCAAGATCTGACCTGGCCACTGAGGAGCTCTGTAGGCAAGTCCTGTCCCTTGACCTCTTCTGCAAAGCGGGGAGAATATTCCCTGCCTCAGTCATCAATGCTCTTCA
Organism: Talpa europaea; assembly: GCF_964194135.1. Lineage (NCBI taxonomy): Eukaryota > Metazoa > Chordata > Mammalia > Eulipotyphla > Talpidae > Talpa > Talpa europaea. Next base: position 53,268,348 of record NC_140074.1, on the reverse strand, counting down.
CCCCAGCAGAGGTTTTCTATGCTTGGGGAGTAGGGATGGAGAGAAGCCAGACCCATCAGCACCATCATGGCGCATGGCCTAGTTGGGGGCTCCAATTCTGATAGGGAAGCCCAAGAGCCATGGACCCTCATAGAAGGCATCTAACCCAGCCCAGGGTGGGCCAAGGGAAGCCTCCTGGAGGAGGTGGTGCCGGAGCCAGGTTGTTTGTGGCATTTGGAGTCAATCAGACTCCCAAGGAGAGGGAAATAAGGGAGGACATCGGGTCAGTCGCCCAACCTCTCAAGTCTCAGTCTCTTGGTCTGTAAAATAGAGATAATAAATACCTGCTTTGCCTAATGTATAGGGTTGTTGTGAGACTCAAAATCGGATAAAGAATGTGGAAGCACTTTATGAATTGTAAAATGCCAGGCACCTATTCATTGTCATTTATTGTGATGTTTGGAGCCCTTGGGGGTTAGAGAAATACCTGGCCAGCGTCTGGGTGTGGGGAACCTCTGATCTGTTTTGGAAGGCCTAGTATCAAATCCAGTAGGGACAGACAGCCACCTTCACCTCACAGCCCTGGATTTAAAAGTGTCAGGATGTTTCTGAGCCAGGGTGGGGCTGTGCTCAGAGGGGACCCTGAAGGCAGCTAGGACCAATCATGGCCCAGGGAAGGGAGAACAAGGTGTCTTCAGAAACCAGTTGGGCCGAGAGCACTATATCTGGGTCCCATCCTGGGCGCTCTGGTCAGGCCTCAGGGACCTGACTGATGCAGTCTTAGGGACCTGGCAGGGGATGGAGGACCAGGGGCCTCACCACGAGGTCATTGAGAAGAAACCAGCTTTGTAGAGAGGGATCTGCAGGGTCTGGGACAGTGAGGACCAGAGCAGTGCATGTTGAAGGAGCCAGTTTGGGTTTGAATATGAGAAAAGAATATATCTGCACCTATGTAAATACAGAAAAACATTCTGACACCTCAGGCTGGTCATCACTAGATGGCACAATTTTGTTTTATTTTTTCTATGTTTTCGAACTTTGTATATGCAATAGATATTTCTATTAAAAATTTGCTCTCCGTAATAAATGTCACAATATACTAATAATGTGGATAGTGTAATAATCCAGCCAGGCCGGGGCTGGGGGGTGTTCGGAAAGCACCCACACTGGGGGGCTTTTGTGAGGCCTGGGTGACATTCTGGTGATGAAGGAGTCTCACTGGAGGAGAGGTCTCTGGGATGATCCCAGGACTCTCTTCTTGGGACAGACTGAAGTGTTAGGTCAGCATTGTGACCCAACCAAGCCAGGGGCCACAGTCACATTGTGAGTGGAGTCTAGAGCCCTCCCAGAGTGGGGCTGGGACATCAGGACAGAGGTACAGGACCAACGGCCTGGGGAGCCAGAGGGCCGGTACCTTCAGATTTCCACCCCAGCATATCAAACCCCGGCAGGTCCTTTCCTGTCAATGATGTCTGCTCTTGGTCTTTGGGCCAAGGAGTCACAGACTGGCTTGCCTGTTGACTGCATTTCATTGAACACAGAACACCCTCCGTTATGAGTTATGCCATTATTTTATAATCTATTAAGGAAGAAAAAATAGTGGACAATTAAACTGTAAGTTACATCTTAGTTTCAAAAACAGTAAAATGTTAAAAACTGTGTGTCTTCGAATCAATTATATGACATGTGGCAGGTCCCACACAGGACTCTTACGTATATTCACTCATTTCATTTTTTTTTTTTTTTTTGGTCAAAAATTTATTTATGCATACAAGAGCTGGGGTAAAGGCCAGAGGTGTGGGGGGCGAGAGGATTCACCAGAGACAGAGCGGGGAACAGAACAGGAAGATTGACCGAAATATACTGCTGAGGGGAGCAGCAGGTGAGTCAGGAGAGGTCTGCTGCGCCATGTGGGTTGCTCCCTGGCAAGGCAGGGAATCAAACTCGCGCTGCACTGGCTGCGGACAGCTTCATAGGTTGTGTCTTAACCCTTGCACCACCATGGAGGCCCTCACTCATTTCATTCTTATAGAGACTTGGGGCTAGATATTCTTGTCCTCTTTTAATGTGAAAATGGGAGCCCAGAGAGGTCAAGTGACGCTTGTAAGGTCACACAGCCAACCAGGGTACAGTTGGGGTTTGAGCTCTGCTCTAACTAGATCCCACTTTTTCCCTCATCTGACCAGAAAGAAACGGCTGCTGAGCCCTGGGTCTTGAGAGAAGAGAATGTTCATGTTGCAGAGTAAACATATGGCAGTTCGGAAATGCCCCCGTGCTATTAGCAATGGGAGAAACCTGATTTGGCGGGAGGGGGGATTGCTGGGGTGGTAATGGGCAGGAAGGAGCTCTGAGAGCTGTTGACTGCTGGTTAGCCTCATCCTTGTTATGACCATTACCAGGGATAGATTAGCAGAGCTCACCCTGGAGAGAGACTTCAGAGAACTGCCCTTCAGATCAGCGGAGAGCCTCACCCAGAATAGCTTGTTCATTTCTGCATAAGTTGCTTTTCAATTTAAATTTTTGGTGGGCCTTTTGTTAAGATATTTGTTGCTTTCTGCATGTGAAGCACAGCTCAGGTTACAAAGCAGAGCAAAACAAAACAAAACAAACAAACCAAAACAAAAAAAAAAATAAAATAAAGCAGAGCAAAACAAACACAAGCCCTACCCTTTTGGGCTCACAGACCAAAGACAAGGTAGTCAGTAATCCTGACCCACTAGAACAGGAGCAAGTTTCTGAAGGCAAAGTGGGGGTGTGAGAGTGTGCACAATAGAGAAATGTGCCCAGTTCCAAGTTGGGGTCACTACAAAAGGCTGTTTTAAAGGAAGGACTTTTGAGCTGAGATCTGAAAGATGGATAATGAGTAACCAAGTGAGGATGGAGTGGGGAACAGGCTGGATAAGAGAAACAGCCTGTGCAAAGGCCCTGAGGTTGGAGCAAGCAGACCCTTGGAGAATTAAAAGGGCTTTTGTGAAATTGAAAACACAGAGCGTGTGCTGCTCTGACCCTGGACAAGGTGAAGTTGCAGGGATGGGCCCTAGAACGATGACCATGGAATGATGAGCTCAGATTTGCAAAATGGTTGGCGGCTGAGACTAAGTGGCCAGCTGGGAACAGATGGCAGCAGTGGGAGTGGAGCTAAGTGGACACATACAGAGATGTTTAGAAGGTGGGGCAGGAGGGCGGGATTCGTGATGGATTGGCTGTGGGTACAAAGAGGAGGCTATGTGCGCTTGCCCTTCCAGAGGCCCGACTTGCCAAGGGAGAGGAGGTGTGGTGGGACAGGGCTGCATTCCATTGGTACCTCCCGCCCCGGTCTGGTTTTTGTCCTTTTCCACCCCAGAAGTGTTTTGATGTTCTGGTTCATCCTCATCAGGGTTTTTGTCAGATGATGTGGGGGAAAAAGAAGGCAAGGTGAAGATTTTAGGGTACTGATAAGGGTGAGATGGACCTTAGAACTGGTAGAAGGAGAAGGGGGCAGGTCCAATGCTCCAGGTTACGGGCAACAAGAAGCAGACCTTTCAGAAAAGCTGGCATCAATCTCAGTGGTGGCATCGCTGTCTTGGAGAAGGGGTCTCTGATCCAGGCCTTTGTCCTTGGGGCTCAACATGGGTGGGTTGGTTGGTTTGTGTTTGATGAGATATAATTGACATATAACATGTCAGTTTCATTGTGCAACATAATGATTTGACATTTGTATATTTAATGGACCCTTAAACAACAAAGATTTGAACTTTGAGGGTCCACTTCTATGTGGATTTTTTTCCAATAAAAAATAATTTGTTGATTGTTGATAGATATTTTTTGGTTGATACCTTTCAGCTTTTAGTATGTTTTCTCTTCCTTATGACTCTCTTAATAACATTTTCTCTTTTCATAAAAATACAATATTTAACATTTACACATACAAAATATGTGTTGATAAACAATATACGTTATCAGTGAGACCACCTATTTAGAGCAGGGTATTAGTAAAGCTTTGAGGAAGTGAAAACTTATAGATTTTCAATTATATAGGGGGTTGGGGCCCCAAGTTATTTCAGGGTAAACTGTTTTTGCCAAAGGACCACCAAATAAGTCTAGTTACCATCCAACCCCACATACTGTTACACATTTTTTCTTGTGATGAGATCTTTGAAGGTCTACTTAAAACTTTTAAGGTCTACTCTCTTAGCAACTTTCAAATATATTATTAAAATATATTTGAAATATATATGCAGGACTTATTTATAACTGGAAGTTAGTACTCTTTAGACCCCTTTCCCAACTGCCCCTCATCTGGTGACCACCGATTTCCTGACCTTGTGTTGAGTGACTGTCTCAGAATCTCTGCATATTTGGTCCCGGTGGCCTTGAAAGTGAGATATGTAAGGCACTCACTGGGGTGCAAGAAAAATATCCCCTAATGAGAAATTGATTCTATTTTCCTTTCAGTTGCCAGGTGTAGACACACTGATCCCCATTCCACTCAGCTTGTCAGATATTTCATGTCTCATGTGGTCAAGAAACCTTTGGGGAGAATGGGGATCATGCTAAGAAAGGGGTGACAAACATACCCTTATTCTTGGGTCTGTTTGGGGCATATTGTCCCAACCAACTGACTGAATAATCCAGGTTAATCCAGATAGGATTTACAGATTATAGGAACCATTTCTAACTAAACTAGCCCTCACAAAGTAGACAAATGGTTTTTAAAGATTCCCACCAGAACACTTCGGGTTGGTAGTCGTTCAAATAGTGCTTAATACATCCAGACAAGAACATGGGAGAAGTAACACGTGGTCCTTTCATCAGCCACCAAAAAAAAAAAGAAAAAATACAAGGTAATCAAATCTCACAAGGAGTCAACCAGGGTTTACTTGTTTTAATTTCAGCAACAATTTGAAATATAGATTTACAGTCATTTTGGTTAATGACAAATCTCGAATCATGTGTTGTGCCTTGTAGCTGCTGATAATAGTTACTTATATATAGGGCCTCCCCGGTGGCGCAGCGGTTGAGCGCTGGATTGCAAAGCTGCCCGCAGCCTCTTTAGCACCAGTTCGATCCCCAGTTGCTCCCTGGCCACCGGAGGAGGGTTCCACATGGCGCGCAGACCTCTCCTGCCGCCCGCTGCTCCCCTCAGCTGTGTACTTCGGTCCTTCTGCCTGCTCTGCTCCCCGCTCTGGCTCTGGTGAATTCTCTCACCCTCCCGTGCTTCTGACTGTACCCAGTGCTTGTATAAATAAATAAAAAAAATAAATAAATCTTAAAAAAAATAGTTACTTATATATAATACAAAATTGTGGGGATGAGAGCAACTCAGTATTTTTCCCTTTGGAGGGAGTGAATAATCAAAAATTTTGGGCCCCATTGTCTAACCTTCTGGTCTTTTCCATGCTGTTGCCACTTCTGACACCCCACACATTTGTGATCTAACCTCAAGTAGGGTGTCATTTCTCCATTTTTCTACTCACTCTCAGGTAAGACATCAGGGTTACCAGTTAGCCCACAGAACCCAGCACAGGGGTCTGTATCCATCTGGGGAACCAGAAAATATGGGTTGAATTGGTGTACCTCAATTTACCCTTCCTATCATAGGGACTGTTGATGCCCTGCTGGTCTTTCTAGCAGCAAAGACTTGGGGTCTGCCAACTAGGATCCCCAACTTTCCCAGTCTAAACCACACTCTGGAGAAACATAGCTCACACCTTTCAAAGGTTTGAGCCCCAGGAGGGCCCAGCAAGGGTGAATGACCCCCGACCTCACCATTAGAAGACCTTTCTTCCCCAGCCATCCTTGGAATTTGTACTTCCGAGAGCAGTAACACAGATAAGGAACAGAATATTAGGTACCGTTCCCAGGCACAGGTTCAAAGGAAACTTTGTTCCATGTCTTAGAGGACTCCTGGGCTGGGCAGCCAGATATCTGGATCCTGTTCCCTGGTTCTGCCTTGTGTATGTGGCCTGGGGCGTGCTGACTCAGTTTCCCTGTCTACACTCCACCAATCTGGGGGTCTGGCCAGTTACTTTTCTGAGATGTGAAATCTGGGGTCCTACTTTGCTGGGTGGTCTCAGCCCCCACTTGGATATAGTCTGGGCTCCGATTTGGGTGGGAAATGAGCATAGTTTGGCACATGATAGGAGGAAGCAACCAAAATGGGATAGAGATGGGAAACTGTCATGCAGGATGGAGCAGAGCCATCCTAGGACCAGGTCAGGGGCTCAGCTCTTTGAGAGGGCAGAGGCAACAGATGTAGCTTGTGGGCTCAAGAGACAGAGACACAGTCTGGGGGCCTGGGGGTGGGGGGAGGGGACAATTGTAGATTTCCTCTCAGTAGAAGGAGGAAGACTAACACTTGAGCTGTTCTGCCCCAGGAAGGGGTGCACTGCCATCTTTGGGATGACACAGTAGAGACCCTCAGACTTTCCAGATGGAGTGGTGTGGAAGCAGAGCAGACAGGTGGGTTGGGTGCCCACTGGGTCCCCAACCCTGGGCAGCCCTGGGATATTGTATCTATTTCTTTCCCCCAGATGTAATAAGATCATTTGAGAGAGGGAGCTAGCGAATCTGGCTAAGAATTAGATTAGATTCTAATTAGAGCTTTGATTCTTCTAAATGGGCATGGGGCGGGGGAGGGGCACAAGCACTCTGTTTTCATCCAGTTAAGGGGGATTTGGTGCCTCCCAGCTCAGATGATCTCGTGGCCCCCAGATCTTTAGAATTTTAGGCATTGCCACTTCGAGGAGACAAAAAGGGACATGGACATATTGTGCTTCTAGTTTAATCGGTAAGCCCTGTTCAAAGTCCTTACTCTTGCTAAATATTCATTTCCAGCCATTAACACAGGTAAATAATTGAAAAATGCAGTAAATAACTCACAATTGAGTGATCAATAGATGTTGCCATGATTATCTTGAACTTACCTTGCATTTACCATGTGCCAGGCAGTGTCTAAGTGCATGTCAGGTGTGAACGCATTTTCACCATCCCATTTTACAGATAAAAAATCCTGAGGCCTAGTGAGGCTGAACAGCCTGCCCCGCTGGTGTGTGGTAGGGCCAGTGTTTGAGCCCAGCCAGCCGCATGCTGAAGACATGGCTCAGTGAGAATCCTCACCCCACAGGGCTCCTCCAGCCACAGCCTAGGAAGGGAAGGCCCTGGCTTGCCCAGGGGGAGAGAGTGAGCAGTTGGGGAGACCAACCAGCCCTCCTGCCCCCCACAAGTCATGCCAGGACCCACACTTATTCTGGAGTCAGGAAGGATTAAGAGGAGCTGAACTCCATGGGGAAACCACCTTTGAGGGAACCAGAAATGGAGGCCCCCGAAGGAGAGCTGGGCACTGATCCTAGGCTTGCTAGTTTGCCACTTAACCGTTTAAGTCTGTGGCCGGTGGCATGAAGTACATTCACACTGTTGTACAGCCTGCACCCCCTTGCGATTTAAAGTTCGACTTCACGGAACCTACTCTATTCCCCATGGTTTTGCTTACTTGTGCTAATGACCAGCGCTCGCTGGCACACTTGACCTAAGATGTTAAATCATGCTCGAAGACATCTAAAATCAACACATTCATTAAATCCTTACAGCGCCACTGTGGGCTAGTTTGTGTTGTTGAGCCCAGTTTACAGATGAGGAGACTGAGGCATGGAGAGGCTTGCTTTCCCACAAAGCTCTCACTGGCTCTCGCCTGGGGCACTGCTGCTCCGTGGCTTGAGGACTTCCTGCACCCCAGCTGGACACTCTGTTCAACCTTCACCCCACCTCATGGCAACCCCGAGGTGGGGAAGGTACTGAGACTTACTGAAGGTGACTGGTTTGCATCCAGGTCTCTGAGTCTTGACCACCTGGCGAGGCAAGGCTGTGGAGGGAGCACTGGGTTCTGGGTGCTGGTGTGGCCCCACGCTTACATATTGAGAAGAATTTTTCAGAGATGGCAAGTCAAGGGTCACTGCCCCCAGTTGCCTAGACGGGAAGTGGTTTTGTGCTCATGGAGTCTTTGTAGGACAGGTCCCTGCTGCTTATTCATGTACCCTCAGAAAAGTGCCTCCACCGCTGAGCTGTGCTCAGCTTGCTGTGTTGAGAAATGGGGATGATTCTCACCCCAAGGTGGTTGTGAGGGGTAGATTAGAGGGTGAACAGGAGGGATCTTGTAAATCAGAGCCAAGCTGTTGAGTGGTGGCCCTCAAAGAGTGCTCCTCCGGCCTTCTGCGTCATGGTCACCTGGGAACTTGCTTGAAATGCCGGTTCTCAGGCCCCACCCCACACTTGCTGAATATGAAACTTTTGGGTGGGGCTCAGCAATCTAGATGTGAACAGCCTTACAGGAGACTCTCAAGTGTAAGACCTGTTGTTGCAAAGCACCAGGCAAACATATATAAATGCAATACTGTCCCCTGTCCTTGCTAGAAGTCCCTCTTCAGCCAGGGCACTGTCACTAGGGCCTCCTGCCTCCCTGGTCTGCATGCCCAGCCAACCAGACGATTTGGGCAAAACTCAGGTAGGCCTGAAATGGGGAGAAAGTGACCTTACTATCCTCCGCTGGCAGTTAATGCAGGCGCTACCTGGAGAATTGATTAGGGTTGAGCACGGGCATTTATCTCCATGTTAACAAGCACAAGGGAAAAGCAGGAAGGAATTTCCCATCACCCTCCAGCTTGTGCAGCTGAGCTAGGAGGCCCAGCGCTGGACTGTCCAGGTGTGTGCTGGGGCAGACAGGTCCTCAGTCATATCTGGAGACTCTTCCTGCAGGGAGATGGGTCGAATGATAAAAGGAAACTAATTTCTGATTTTAAAACCCCCCCACTACTGAGATGTGCTCCAGGAAATGAGCCCTAAGGCCCAACTTCCTGGCTTAGTTGCTTTTTCAAAAGGCTGAGATCTGTAGAGGGAGATCAGGTGCTGACCCTGGTCAGCAGATCCACTAGCTCTATGTTCTTTTCCAGGGCCTGTGAAGCCAACCCTAATCAGCCACTCTCTGAGAATCCTCCTTCTCTTTCCCGTGCTCCTCAGCCCCTCCGAAAGGAGCTGGGCAGGAAACAACCCGCTGGTTATTTCTTCCCTAGACACAAGCCCAAAGTTAGGGACAGAAAATACTTTCCCCAGGGCCAAATGTTCTAACTACCTCTTTGCAGAGCTAAATCCACTTCAGTTCTGACCATGCCACACCCCTGGTTACAAACTGGGACGCTTCTGGGTAGTCTCAAGTGTCAACTCATTAGCGGCTTTCTGTACCCACCCCCAGCCTCCTTTTCAATGCTCTGCTGCCTTTGCCTAGAACCCAGGCAGACCAACCCTCTGACTCCCTGGATATGCCTCTCCTCCCCTGCCCACCTCGTGCTCCTCCACGAGCCTCTGTGCCCCTTGGGGCTTAGCACTGTGCCTTCCACCTGGAACACATTCCCTTCACTCTGTGCCAGGCTATCCTCCGCACAGCCTTTAAAGCTTAACTCAAACACGTGCACCTGGCACCTGGCATCTACCTCCCGCCCCCACACCCCGCACTTTCAGCTCCCTGCTGCAGCCTGCTCAGCCTTGTTCATCCAGGCCTTTCCCATCAGTCTGGGCTCTTGGGGGCAGAGTACTTGGCCATGTCCCACCATGCCCCACAAAGGCCAGGCTCATGGAGGGCCCTCAAGATGCTGGTGGAACTCACTATGGACCCCAGGTGCCTGCAGCAGGGCTGGGGAGGGGTCAGCTGACAAGAGAACACATATGCCTGGTTGATGCCATCCCAGGTTCCAGCCACTGGTGTGGCCCTTGGTGGCCCTCTCTGTCCAAAGATTGAACTGGAAGCTCTGCCAGAATATAGTGAAGAGTGTAGTGAACAGGAAGTAGACCTCCAGAATTTCAGCCTCTAGGAGCTGTCATTAGAAAGTCCCAGTGACCCTTGTCTCTTGAAACTCCCTGATAAGAAGATTCTGGGATAATAAACGAGCCCGAAGTTTAAGTCAGGGACTGATCTGGGGGAATAAACAAGAAGCAGCTCTGTTCTGTATCTCCAGAGGGTCCAGGCAGGAAAGGACCAGCCCTCTGAGGCCCGGGGCAGCTGCCAGACAGACACAGTGCCCAGGGTCTGGCACGTGCGGGCTGCATAGCCCTCTGCGGATCATCCTAACAGGTAGGCAGGGCAGGGCAGGGCATTACCATTTTATGGGTGAAAAAAAATGCTTGAAGGGGGACAAGATTTGCCTCAAGGTCATGGAGCAAATCAGTGTTAGATTGTGACTCTCTAACGTGACCAGCACATCATCTTTGAAAGTGACCTGCCCAGACCTTCCCCAACTCCTAGTGCCCACAGTGGGAGTTCAGGAGGGCTTGGAGGTGTGAGTGAAAGCTCAACCCGGGAGCCAGGTCGGCCTCCCTCTGGGTACCTGTGTGTGGGATCTGGCCTGTGGGTGGATAAAACATTTGGGGTTGACAGCGATGAACAGATGGGTGGGTGGAGTGCGGAAAGAAGGAAGAAACAGGGAGCAGTGCAGGAGGGAGCAAAGGGAACATCCCTCAGCTAAGCCCCTCCTTGTGGACAGACATGTGGATTATCTCATTTAATCCTCGTGAGACACTGTGAGGTGATATTAGGGTACACTTTTGGTTTTTTTTTTTTTTTTTAAAGATTTATCTATCTATATAAGAGCTGGGGTACAGACTAGAGGCACGGGGGGCAAGAAGATTCACCAGAGACAGAGTGGGGAACAGAACAGGCAAACTGACCGAAATACACTGCTGAGGGGAGCAGCGGGGAAGACAGGGGAGGTCTGCTGCGCCATGTGGGTATCTCCCTGGCCAGCCAGGAATCGAACCGTGCTGCAGAGGCTGTGGACAGCCTCATAGTGCTGCGCTCAACCACCTGTGCCACCAAGGTAGGCCCTAGCGTACACTTTTGCACGTGAGGACGCTGAGACTCAGAGACAAGTGGGGGTCCAAGATTTCAACCGCCTGACTCCTCTTTCCCGGCCCTGAGCTTTCCTCTCTGAGTGTCAGGGTGGGGAACCTTGTAGGATAAGACACTGCTCTGGCCTCTGTGAGCTGGGAGGCTCACTGGAAGTGGGTCTATTTGGGCTGAACCCAAAAAGGTGGAGTCAGAAGAGGGGGCTTCCTAGGAACCCAGCTAGGTGCCAACTGTGGACTCAACGAGGCTGATTTTGTTTGAGTTAGAGAGGAGTGTGAGCAAAGATGGGGTGTCAGGAAAAACACAATGCTTTGAAGGGAAAGCAAATAAAGCGGTTTGTTTCAGATGGTGGGTCTGTGGAGATGAGGAGAAGGTGGGCAGGGGGCGGCACAAAGCTTCAGGCCAGCAGCGGGCTGCAACCTGAAGATAGGGGAACTGGACAGAGTCTAAAATGAGATGGCGGTCTCCCTGGTGGCGCAAGGGGTTAAGATGCAACCTATGAAGCTGACCACAGCCTCTGCAGCACGAGCTCAATCCCTGGCCAGCCAGGGAGCTACCCACATGGCACAGCAGACCTCTCCTGTCTCACCTGCTGCTCCCCTCAGCAGTGTATTTCAGTCAATCCGACTATTCTGTTCCCCACTCTGTCTCTGGTGAATCCTCTCACCCCCCCAACTCTGGCCTGTACCCCAGTTCTTGTATGCATAAATAAATAAATCTTTAAAAAAAAATAAAAGGAGATGGAGGGGGCTGGAGTTAGGATAAGAGGCCTGGTCTGGGGTGGGCAAGAAACCGAGTCACTGAGAGAAAGGGCTGCTAAGGAAGGAGTAGATGGAGGGGAAGTTGGGCCATATCAGGAGGTGACCTGCCCCTCCTGGGGTGGGGATGGGGGCCAGGACACCCAGGAATGGCCCTGGGCAGTGTCAGATGTTCAGAAGGGGAGCTCCCTCAGACCTAATCTCATCAGGAGGAAAGGCATTTTCTTGGCTCTCTCTGACTCAATCTGTATTTCCTGTGGGCCTGCCGGGAGGCATCTGTGCTGAACCAGAAGGATCAGGGAGATGGGGGCAGAGGGAACCTGGAGGCAGAGCTATTTTTACTTGCTAGCTCCACAGTGCCTCTATGTCAGTGCCAATAAGGCCGGGGCGCTGGAGCCTGGGCACTGCCCTCAGTTACCCCCTCCCCCATTCTGGGCTATGCTGAGGGAGAAAACCAGAGGGCTTCCCCCGTCACCTCTCTACCTCCCAGTACACTCTCACAGGGCTGAGCCAGCCTCCACCTGGGCGTTCCACCTGGAGGAACGTTCCACCTGGAGGATGCACAAATGCACGCTTTGGTTCTTCTTGACCGGCGGGGCTTGTGCTTGGCTTTCCACAGTCGTGTCTGTTCCCTCCTCCATCAGCACGGTGAGCACCAGTGGGGAGGACTGTCCAGAGCTGCTCGGCACCCTCCAGACTGCTTTGCACTTTTTAGTTTGGGTTGTTTACTCCAATCCCCAAAATGCTGGCGCCTCAGCATGTACTTTTAGGTACAAAATCAAATCTCAGCCCTGTAAACCTTGGCACCCGTGCCGTCTCTACACAAACATTTGTTGAGCATTAAGTGTGCGCTCAGCTCTCATCCTTTTTCTGTGTGGTTTCTCTCATTTACCACCAAGGCAGCCCTGCAAGACCATGTGGATCCCGGACTTAACAGCTTGGCCACCTCCTATCTGTGTGCTTTGCAGCAAGTTGCTTACCCTTTCTGTGCCCCAGCTTTCTCATGTGTAAAAGATGGGGTGATAGTGGTATTTATGGGGTTGCTTGTGAGGGCTGAGTTGGTACATGGAACATACTTCACACACAGTTAGCAGTGTACATGTTAGCTGTTGTTTGTTACGTGCCTGATTTTATTGTTGTTGAATAGATGCATTAAGTAACTTACCCAAAGTCACACAGGTCCAATGGACGTGTCCTGTAGTGACACTGTTTAATCAGGTAGACTTGGTAGCCACAGGTGGATATGTTATAGAGCAACCCCGATATTAAACGGGTTCCTGGCTGTGGGTCCTCACCCGCGCGCTTTAAAGGGACTTATGAATACTCTACTACAGACACACACAAAAGGGTTAATAAAAGGTTTATTTACAAGAGGAAAGGAAATAAGGAAAATGTACAACTCAGGGAGAAAATAGGGAAATAAAGTCTTTAATGCGTCCTACCCGATCCGACGACCTGGAAACCCCAAAGTCACTCTCAGAGCTGACCGGACGCTGCTGCTGGCCAAGAGCCCAAAATGGAGAGACCCCAAAGCCCACGTGTCTGCCTTTTGTATCCACCTGGCTGCTTAACCCCACCCTCAGGTCCCAGCCACCTTCCCTTTGGTGGTGATGGGATTTGGAGTTCCCAGTGTCTTTGGCTTTGACCTGGGGTGGGGGTGGAGTCCACAAAGCCTGTATGGAATTTGCTTTGGGACTGCCTTTTCCCCCTAACAGATATTGAGCACATGAAAGGTTCCTCGTGCACCGGAAGAGCTGAATTTTATATTCCACTTCATATTAATTCACTTACCTTTAATTTAGAAACCATGTGTGACCAGAGGCTGCCGGGTTGGACAGAGATGGTGCCTGCATCCCACACCCAGTGATCTGATTTAAATAGTGCTAATGAACAGTCAAAATTGCCAACCACTGCCCTGTGCTTTAGCAGTCCATCAAGATTATAGCAGTTGAACTTTCCCTGCCCTTGGCTATTTCCCTGAGGGGTATACACATGTGGAAAGCAGCATCTGACTTGTTCCCCTCCAGTCCCTCCACCCCTGCCCCCAACACAACCCTGGCACAGAATCGGTACTAAGCAAACCCTGGTTGAAGTTGGTGATTGAATTAAAATCTATTCGCCTCTCTTCACAAACCTTCTAAGGACTCTGTCTGCTCTGAAGTATTCTGTTCTCTGATTCAGGTGTTGGGTTCTTTAACAAATGGGTCCTAGAGCCTCTCTTCTGCAGACTAGTTGTGAGAGTCACAGTCCCTGGTGATGGGCAACAGAGTCGTGGGTGGCAATCACACAGGTCTCTGGAGCCCTCCGCGGTTCGATGGTGAGGTGACCAAGTTGTCCTGGCTTGTCTGGGGCTCTCCCCATGTTAGCTGTGAATTCCTACATCCCTGAAATATCATCCCCACTCCCTCCATCCCAGGCAAGCAGGGGCAGTTGGCCGCCCCGCTTCTGTGGAGAGCAGCAGGCCTCTTCTTGCTTTTGAAGGAGGGAAGGAAACAAAGCCCATTCTCCAGGTTGGGTCCCACCGTGTCTCTTCAGCCCCTGTGGTTAGATTGTGCGAGGGAAAAATAAAGACACCTGTGCCAGAATTGATGCTAAACCAGGGCCAGGCCTCTGGTAAAGGGAAACAAGTGGCAGGTAAGATTCTCACCGGGGAGAAGTAGCTGAGCCACAGTTTCCTCTTTTTTTTTTTTTTAAGATTTATTCATTTATGCATACAAGAGCTGCGGTAAAGGGGGGAGGGTGGGGGAGGCAGGGGGCCGGTGAGAGAACTCACCAGAGACAAAGTGGGGAACAGAACAGGCAGACTGACTGAAGTACACTGCTGAGGGAAGAAGCGGGTGAGTCAGGAGAGGTCTGCTGCGCCATGTGGGTAGCTCCCTGGCCGGGCTGGGGATCAAACTCGTGCTGCAGAGGCTGAGGATAGCTGCAAAGGTTGCGTCTTAACCCCTTGCACCACCAGGGAGACCCACAGTTTCCTCTTTTTGCCAGAGGGAGGGAAGTTCATGGGAAATCTGGTGAAGCAGAAACCCACAATGACGACAGGGAGCTCTGACCTCAAATGGTCCTTGGCTTCCGGAGCCAGATACCCCACTCCCTCCAGGATTCAGGATGAATTAGAAAGATTTCCAGTCAAGTTAGGAACCAAAGCCAGCATCTGGCTAAACTTTAGGAGGGATAACAGTCAAGGATTGGGGTCAAGGTGAGGGACCTACCTGTAATTCTGCATTTATTGTGTTAATTCTTGGTCTTTGTAGATCACCTTCAAATCGAGTGTTCTTTACTCTCACAGTAACCTCTTTTTCAGTCTCAAAAGCTAGGAGATTTGTGGTTCTATATATCCCTCTATTAACTGGCTGACATAGTATGCTGGTTCCCACCCTCTTGAGGGGATGTACAGGGACAGCTCGCTGACCGTAAGGTCAGATTGTAAGAAAAAAAGTAAAACACCAAATATTATGGAACCACAGACTTCCAAGGGGTTGGGTAGTCAGCGGCACCAGACTCTACCTCTACCCCTCCGACTGCCTACACCCAATCAGTTCTTTTCTTTCTTCCCCTGAGGCCAGGAACAAAGCAATTAATGAATAATCTAGTATGTGGGTTTGCACCACACCCAGTTTAGGTTTGGCTTCAGCCACCCTGCAGCTAACACTTGTCCTGCAATGATTCTGGGCTGGTGGGAAAACCAGCCTTTGGGGGCAGGCAGGAAAGGCTCTATGTCTGTTTCTGACAGAGGAGCATGTGGCAGGAAGAGAGGCCTCCATCAGAAATTGAGCTTGGCTTCTCCTTCCTACCTCCACTGGCCCTCCTCCTGTGATCTTGGTCAAGATCCCCTGCACCAAATAGGGATAACAGAGTCTGGGAGAGCTGTGAAGGATGGGGTAGAGAGTGAGCCATTCCATTGTCAGCTATTAAGAAACTCAATGGGATATTAAACTCAGGGAAGATTAAAGCCTTTTTAAAGGATGGATCTTTCAGCCCACAGAACCTAATCCTACGTCAAGCCCGCTTAGCGTGCATGGAAAAAGCAGCAGCAGAATCTGTGCCACCCCCTGCTTTGTGCTTTAGCAGCCAGGCCCGGAGTGCCACGCCCGAGAAGGCCTGCTGTGGCTTTGATGTGGGCCCCGCAAATGGGACCGGGCAGGATAGAACGGGTGGCATGGGATAAACCTGGCCCAGATCAACTGTTCTGGCCCAGCCCGTGGGCGAGGGCCTCGCAGTGCAGAGTGTCTGCGATGGTCCCCATTTCCAGGCAAGTGCCTGCTTGTGGGGAAAATAAAACTCTTGCTCTATGAATTGCCGAGTCCTTAAACTCATACATGCCTTGATACTTGTGCTCAAGGTGTATGTACGTGGGGAGATGCATTTGAACACCCAAAAAGATGCACATGTGTGTGCGCAGCCCCACACAGGCACAAATGAACACCCTGATGAGCGAGGTGCTTATGTACACACAGCCCTAGAAGCTTCACCCGCGCTTATGCATGTACACTCCTGTACCTCAGGCAATGGGAAAGATAGCCTGCCTGGCTCGGTGCCACCCCAGTTGCCACTTCTCTACGTTCCTTCCATGGCAACAGGCCTGGAAGAAACTTGGCACTGGAGATGGGTGCTGGTGCACGAACAGTGAGGGGGGATGGGGAGAAAATGGGGGTGGGGCAGAGGTCGTTGAAGTTCATGCTGCTTTGGGGTGGGCTGGGCTTGTCAATGGAGGCTAATCGCTCCCTTTCCGGAGGTGTCCACCTAGTTTCCTAGGCCTCATTTTCCTTTTCTGTGAAGTGGGACAAATAGTGGTCTTGATACTGCCCTTCTGGGGCACTGAGTTGAGATCCAGGATGTAATGGATATGAAAGAGCTTTTGTTCTCATAGTTATGACCTGCCCAAACCTGGAGCTTGGGGGGTCCCAGCTCAACCACGATCTCTGGTCTCGGGTGGGTTACTTTGCTTCTCTGCCTCAACCCCTTCCTCCATAATGGGGATCGGGGGGGGGGGGTGCCTGTGCCTGCCTACATAATGGGGATGGAGGGGTGCCTGCTGCTATGATCACACAGGAAAAGCACTTAGAAAGGTACCTGGCATCTAACAACTACCCAAAACCCTGAGTTTTATGGGCACGAAGCTGACTGTGAGCTCCGAGAGAGTCGTAGTCCAGTCAGGTGTCCCCTTAGCCCTCTTAGGCCTAGAGCTGCCCATCAAGTGTGGGGCCAAGTCCAGGCTGCCCACACAGGCACAGAGACAGGTGTGGAAGGAGAGCCTGGGAGTGACCAGAGAGCCCAGGACTGCTGACGACCGTCAAGGCCTGTAGATTTCAGCAGCCATCTTTAACCCTTCCTTCAGCCACCCAGGGTACTCAGGTGCCAAGGCTGTTGGTCCTTGGTTTTTCCCCTCCCCTTTGTGCCCTTTGTCCTACTTCAGCTCAGGGGATCGTCACCGTTCACCTGTGTTCCTCCTCAGTAATTAGCGGAATCCACCTCAAAGTGAAATCTCTTCTCTTCCACCCCTGCAGCCGCTCCTTGCTGCCCTCAGAGTCCAGGTTCTTCTGCATGGCTCCTAAGATGATCTGGGTCCTGCCTCCTCCCCCCTCTCCCCTGCGGGATTTTTGTGCTCAGCTCACACCAAGCATAGGAGCATTTGCCAGGCGGGTCTGCACGGGACAGTGTGTTCAGCAGGATGGGTGGGCCATGCTCTGTGGCAAATGGCCCACAAGTGTATTTCTCTGTCATGTTCTGTGTCCAGCATGAGTTGTGCAGCAAGGGGCAGTTGTCCAGCAAGGGGCAGTTGTGGGGTACTGTTCTACACAGTACCTAGGGGCCTGTGACAGTGGAACACATGGCCTTTCATCCCTTCATCCAAGGGTGTCCTGAAGCGTCACAGGCAGGTCTTGTATGCTTGCAGCCTGGAAGTGGCACGTGCCACTTCTGCCCACGGTAGAACCAATGCTGTGGCTTCCTGATCCCCAGGAGGCTGGGGGGTGAGGGGGGCGGTGGAGGGTCTAATGAGCATCACCATCAACCACAGACAGGTAACCCCATCCTGCTGCTGCTCAAAATGAGGTGGGATTAGGGGCCCTGGAGCTGAGCCTGCTGACTCATCTCCCACTTTTTACTTGTACAGTCCAATCCAGAGGAAGCTCCCCCTAATTACCCAGTCCCAAGGGCATCATTGTCCTGATGTTCCTTTCTAAGAGGATCCCCCCAGGGCCTCCCTGATGGCCTAGGGGTTAAGTCTTAGCGCTAGCACCAATGAGATCTGAGTTCAATCCCTGGCTAAGGAGCCAACCCACATGGTGCAGCAGACCTCTCCTGTCTTGCCCACTGCTCCCCTTAGCAGTGTATTTCTTTCTTTTTTTTTTAATTTAAATATTTTTATTTTATATAATTCTTACATCTTTTTTCATAGCAGTGTATTTCAGTAGATCTGCATGTTCTGCTCCGCACTCTGTCTCTGGTGAACCCTCTCACCCCCATACCTCTGGTCTACACCCCAGTTCTATACATTTCTCTCAACACCTAGCACAGAGAAAAGCTGTGCTGCCTTCTAGCAAGGCATAGTTTTTGTCTTACAGACACTAACTACATGGCTATTTGATTCTGTTTCCTTTGTTGAATTGGTCACTAGGAAGCTCAGGCCCAAATCCTCTAGGTGGCAGCCCCAGCAGCTTAACCCTCACTGAATTTCAGGTGATCTTTTTTTTGTTCCTGCAATTTCCTTCTGTTCCCATTTCCTCACTGTGGCCTTTCCAGTTCCTTCTCTCTTGTGTTCTATTTTTGTAAGGCTTCTTACATCCATTCTGGGAATAGATGGGCATTAATTAGTCGGTCAGTCCTTG
Source organism: Talpa europaea (assembly GCF_964194135.1). Classification (NCBI taxonomy): domain Eukaryota; kingdom Metazoa; phylum Chordata; class Mammalia; order Eulipotyphla; family Talpidae; genus Talpa; species Talpa europaea. The sequence continues at coordinate 53,249,911 of NC_140074.1, read as the reverse complement.
CTTTCTGTGAGGTTTCCTATAGCTCTGCAAAAGCAGCCAGGGTTTTGGACAAAGCTCCCAAAAGGAGAGTTGAAATGTCTGAGCTTCACAGAACTGATCCTCTCCAGTGAAGTGGATGAGCTACCTGGAGCTGTGTAAAGGTCAGGCTTCTGATCACCGTGACCTCCTGAGTTCAGCAGCCTCATCTTCTGCCTTTGAACTGAGCTCAGAGAAGAGCCTGGAGCACCCTGGCTGGGCAGGCACCTTCTTTGTCCTGACCACATGGGTGCCCAGTCAAACATGCCTTTCCCTATGAAATGCGTGCGGTGGGCAGAGCTCTGTGCTGGACACTCCTGGAGCAGAGACCTCAGCCTTTCTTTGAGGAAACAGGTAGAGGAGATGACCAAATGGAGATGACAGGGCACCAAACTGCCCTGTCTGCAATCAGCATGGGCAGTGTCAGGGGTGAGCAGGCTGGAGGAGAAACAGTATGGGGAGTGAAGATTTGCACCCTTGGAATATAAAGGAAGGCTCTGGAGGAGGGTGACTGGGAGCTGGGGAAATGGAGAATTTGGACTTGTAAATATCGTGTAGGGTTGGGGTAGGACAAACCAAATAGAGGGAAAGGCAAGAGCAGAAGAGCAGGTAGAGGGGCAGCTGTTCTTTATCCGAAGACTACCCTTTAGAAGAAGAGCCAAAAAAATCTTGGTATGGGGTGGGGCCCAACCAGAAGGCTTGAATGCTGGCCTGAGTTTGTATTCAATCCTGTTGGGCAGCAGTAACAGGGGCACATGGAGCAATGAGTGGGGTCTAGAGTCAGGAGTACAGCCAGGCTTGGTGTACCAATGGATCCCTCTAGCCTACATGGGAAGCATAAATAGAGGGACTGGGGAGAGGGGGGCAGCTTGGTGAGACTGGAGGGCATTGACCCTTGCAGTGGTGGGACTGAGAGACCATAAGATCTCATGTGTTTGGTCACTGATAAGGCCTAGATCCTCTTACAGGCCATCCATAAGCTTGCCCTGCTCCCCCCTCCAGCATGTATTCTCTCTCACTCACATTACCCAATTCATGTGTGCATGTGTATTTTTTCTTTTTAACATCTCCTTGCTAATCTTACTGGACCACATGGAATTCACCGAACATTCCATGTTTGCTTCTATTCCAGAGTTTTTGCTCAGTCTGTTCAATCAGCCTGGAACACCTCCCCTGCCAGCTCACTCTGTTCTGCCTATAAGGCCAACTCCTACTCATCCTTCAAATCACAGTTCATGTGTCACTTCCTCCAGGAAACCCTCCCTGACTGCCATGTACAAACCTCCAATATTACCTAAAGTACACTGGGTCCCAGTGGCCCAGACTCTCATAGTGGCCTCACTCATAGTTCCCTTCATTCCTGTAAGGTTGGCTCAGACTTAGTCTCTTCTAAACCCCAATGCCTAACACAGGGTGTGGTCACACCCAAGGTGGTTCTCAGTAAATACTGAGTGATCAAATGTAAGGCTGAATAAAGATCAAGAAAAGTACAAGATACCTGGATGATAATAGTGGTAGTAAATTTTATTGCTAATCAAGGGATCTTCGTGTATCAGTTGATTTAATTCTTATGACAAGTTTATGAGAAAATTCTTTTTCATCCCCATTTTACAGACAAGAAAACTGAGGCTTTGGAAGTTAAGTATTTGCCCTCTGGCTGGCAAGAGGCCAAGCTGGAATTGGATGACATGCAGGCTGACTCCAAAGGACTCAGTGTTACCAGAGCTGAGCAGGGCAGGGCGGTAGGGGGGGTGCATGAAGGATAGGGAGGGAATGTGGTGTATTCTCTCTGGTTTTTCTGCCTTTTTGTGTCCACTCTTGAAGGGATGAGAAGTAACTAGGTCAGTGGTAATTGTCCACCATCCCAGAAGTCCATAGAGATAGCCACAATGTAGCCTGTTTGCTTGGTTGTCAATCATAAAGTGTCACTATCAGTGCAATGAGCCTCATGGCCCTTGTGTCCTGTTTGTCTCCCCTAGATGTCATGGAACCCCCAGTACCGGAGCTCCAAGTTCCGCCACGTCTTTGGCAAAGCAGCCACCAAGGAAAACTGCTACGACTCAGTGCCCATCACCAGCAGCGTCCACGACAATCACTTCTGTGCTGTGAACCCCCACTTCATTGCAATTGTGACTGAGTGCGCTGGAGGGGGGGCCTTCCTTGTCATCCCCCTGCACCAGGTAAGGACTCCTGGTAAGCCCCAAGCCCACACAGCTGTCTGGAGGCAGTGCAGGACAGAGGAAAAGCAGAAATAGCTCGGGTTCCTGGTTCCATATGTGAGCTAAGTAAGTCCCCACCCTGTCTGTTACCAGTCCTATGACCTTGAGTAGGTCATTTCACCTCTGAGCCTTGGCTTCCTCATTGAGAAAAAATACACCTCTTCTAGGACTTCAGCTTCAGCAGTTGCCTAGTTACTGCTAGGACCTTCCCTCCTCCCCACTGCAAATAATTCACTCTTGAATTTTTTTAGTGCATCGTAGGGCTTATATTGGGAAATCTGCAAAAGGCACTCCTGCCACCCTCCACCCCCCCCCCCAAAGGGAAACAAGTATTGTGCCAAAATCTAACTAGGAGAGAGGTAAGCAGTAAGCAAACGGGAAAAACAGGTTCCCCTGCAGGCAATGTTGACAGTATAGGTGGACCATATGCAGTTGCTGATGTTTCAAAAGTTTTTGACCCCAAGTGGCAGTTTTATATAGATTTATATAGATGAACCTAATAGCAGATCTTTTCAAGAAATTTAGTCGCTGCCTTAAGGCAGAATCTCCAGAGGGGCTACTGGGTCCCCTGGTTGGTAGTAGAAGTCTTTCCAGAGGAAAGGACTTCCAATGTGCAAAGGATTTCCACAGATTAAGATCAGTGAAATTCATCATTGGAGATGACCAAGCACTTAGGCTGCCAGAAGCACAAGTCAGCTGAAACTAGAGAACAGATTTAGCTCCCCCAAAGAACTTTAGATGTTAAAATCAGAAATACAAATTGGATTTTCATAGATTTCCTGTGCCAATTGAATTAGAAATCAGTAACAAAGATACATTTAAATTCCCATTTATTTGAAAATTTAGAAGCACATTCATAGGTCAAAGAAGATATCAAGCTGAAGATTTAAAAGTACTTGGAACTCTGTGATAATGAAATATATTTCAAAATGTATGGGATGCAAAGAAAAGGGGTCCTTCAAGGAAAATATATAGAATTACTGCTTCTGTTAGAAAAAGGGCTGGAAAGTAATGACTAAGCATCCAACCTAAGAGGTTAGCAGAAGAGCAATAGAATAAACCCAAAGAAAGTTTGAGGGAGGGGGCCTCCCCAGTGGCGCAGCGGGTTGAGCACAGCACTGTCTGCAGCCTCTGCAGCGTGGATTCGATTCCCGGCCAGCCAGGGAGAGTCCCACTTGGCGCGGCAGACCTCTCTTGCCTTGCCCGCTGCTCCCCTCAGCAGTGTCCTTGGTTCATTTGCCTGTTCTGCTCCCCGCTCTGTCTCTGGTAAATTTTCTCACCCTCCCACACCTCTGACCTGTACCCCAGTTCTTGTATAAATAAATCTTTAAAAAAGAAAAAGAAAGTTTGAGGGAGGAGATAATGAAGAGCAGAAATCAGTGGAAGAGAATACAAAATTCTAGTAAACAGGGTCAAAAAAAGTAGAAGTTGGTTCATAGAAAACACTGACATACAAACCCTGGAGTGATGCAAAAGCAGCCATGTAACAGCTATTATATGAGCAATTCTATGACTATATATACAGATATATATATATGAAAATGTTGACAATCTGGACAAATTATTAAAATATATAGAACATAATTTGTCAATACTGATTCAAATAAAAATGGAAGAGTCCTATGACTTTTTAAAGTTGAACAATAAAAATCTCTCTTAAAATAAAGAGAAGGAAAGGCAAGTCACAGAATGAGAAGAGATATTTGCACAATCAACACTATAAAGTGTTCTTTTCCTGAATGCATAAAACAGACCAAGAAAAAAGAAAACTAAGCAAGCATCTCATAGCACAGAAAACCTATAAGGTTACTAAAAGTTTGCAAATGTCCTGCCTCCTGCAATGACATGGGCGTGCATATAGCTCTTTGCATTAGTGTTTTCCTATAAATATCAGAATGGGATAGCTGGGTCACATGGTAGATTAATTTTTTTAAAGATTTATTTATTTATGTATATAAGAACTGGGGCATAGGCCAGAGGTGCGGGGGTGGACAGGGAGGAGGTGTGTGTGAGAGGATTCACCAGAGACAGAATGGGGAGCAGAGCAGGCAGCTCTACTGAAATACACTGCTGAGGGGCACAGCATCGAGACAGGAGAGGTCTGCTGCGCCATGTGGGTCAGCTCCCTGGCCTGGGATTGAACTCAGGCAGTGGTGTTGACAGTGCTGACACTTAACCCGTAGGCCACCAGGGAGACCTGATTAATTTTTTGAGGGATCACTTTATGGCTTTCCATAAATCTGCACCAACTTACATTCCCACCAACAGTATAAAAGGATGCTCTTCTCTCCACATCCTCTCCAACATTTATGATTTCTTATCCTTTTAATGATATTTATTCTCACAGGTGTGAGGTAGTATCTCATTGTTGGTTTGATTTGCCTTTCCCTAGTAGTAAGAGATGCTGAACATCTTTCCTGCTAGCCGGCTGTATATTTTTGGAGAAGTATCTATTCAGATCCTCTGCCCATTTTTAATTGGCCTGTGTTTCTTTTTTCAATTATTGAGTTTTGTGAGTTCTTTATATATTTTGGATATTGACCCTTTGCATAATATGTGATTTGCAAAGTCTTCTCCCATTCAGTAAGTTGCCTTTTCCCTTTAACGATAGTTTCTTTCCTGCACAGAAAGAAGCTTTTTAGTTTGATATAGTCCTGTTTGTTTATAACATGGATGAATCTTAAAAACAAATTTCAGGGCCTCCCTGGTGGCGCAGGCGGTTGAGTACAGAGCTGTGAAGCTGCCCGCGCCTCTGCAGCACTGGTTCGATCCCGGCCGGCGGGTGAGGGTCACGCATTGTGCGGCAGACCTCTGCTGTCTCGCCCGCTTCTCCCCTCAGCAGTGTATTTCATTCAATCTGCCTGTTCTGTTCCCCATTCTGTCTCTGGTGAATCTTCTCACCCCCCGCCCATCTGGCCTGTACCCCGGTTCTTGTATAAAAAATTAAAAAATAAAAAATAAACAATGTTGAGGAAAAGAAATGAAACAAATTATAAACTGTCTTGTTCTAGTCACTTAAAATTAAAAGCAGATTAAATTAATCTCTACTTTAAGGACTGTATTAAGTAGAACATTTTTAAAGAAAAGCAAAGAAGGGCCTATCAATAACAATTACCCATGGTGGGGAGTGGGGAGAAGGAGCTGTAGTTAGAAAGCCTCCCTTGGCTGGGGGCAGGGAGGGGTCCCTTTCTGCTGGGAACATTTCATGTCTGGACCTAGGAGTGTGGCTGTTATTTGAGGATTTATTTTCCATCAGTTCATTAAGCTGAACATTTGCATTCTATGGGCTTTTTTTATATGTTATTTAGTTCCATGTGGTTTTTCATAAACCATTTCTGATTATTCCAATCTTTTACAAACATCTAGAGAGGATAGGAAAATGGAGACTACTCCCCTCCTTGTTCTGGGAAGTCAGTGTAACCTGGATTTCAAAACCAGAAAAGGACAGAACAAGAAAGGAAAGTGGGAGGCCAGTCTCACATAGGAAAAATGAAAGTAAAATTACCAGCAAACTGAAGCTCTCTGTGAATTTTATTTTATTTTTTTTATTTTAAAGATTTACTTTTATTTATTTATACAAGCCTGGGTACAGTCAGAAGCACGGGAGGGTGAGAGAATTCACCAGAGCCAGAGCGGGGAGCAGAGCAGGCAGAAGGACCGAAGTACACTGCTGAGGGGAGCAGCGGGCGGCAGGAGAGGTCTGCGCGCCAGGTGGGACCCTCCTCCGGTGGCCGGGGAGCAGCCGGGGATCGAACTGGTGCTGCAGAGGCTGCAGGCAGCTTCGCAACCCAGCGCTCAACCGCTGCGCCACCGGGGAGGCCCTCTCTGTGAATTTTAAAAAATAAAGCAATACATTCTGACCCCATTGCTTTGTTCCAGAAACTAAGGGTGATTTAATATTAAAATCTATAAATGTAAACATTATATTAACAAATAAAAGGGGAGGGTCTCCTTGGTGGCCTAGGGGTTAAGTCTCGGCTCTACCACCACTAGAGCCTGAGTTCTGTCCTCGGCCAGGGAGCTACCCACATGGCGCAGCAGACCTCTCCTGTCTCACCTGCTGCTCCCCTCAGCAGTGTACTTCAGTACATCTACCTGTTCTGCTCCCCACTCTGTCTCTGGTGAATCATCTCACCGCCCCCCCACCTCTGTCTACACCCCAGTTCTCCTACACTAAATAAATAAAGGGGAAAAACCAGATGGTCATCTCTCTAAATGAAGAAAAAGCACTAAATAAAACTCTATACCCATTCATGATCAAAATTCCTAACAAATTAGGAAAATGATTCCTACATACATGTAGGAAACAGAATTAAAAACTTTCCTTTGGAAAAATAAGAACCCTACAGAGAAGTAGCAAATATAGTTGAACTGACTTTCCTTCTCCTGGACCCACCAGTTGTTAACATTCTGCCACATTTGCTTTTGTCCCTTTTTCTACCTTTCTCTCCATGTATATAGAGAAGTGTCATTTCTGGTCCAGAATACAACTCATGTGTTATATGTAGTTGTCATCTCAATCTATTTTATTTCATAATAACATTGCTTAAGTAGTAAGGGCCAGTTTTGTAGAATATTTCTAATTTGGATTTGTGGAAATTGCCTCTTCGTGATTACATTCACCTTGTGCATTTTGGCAAGTGACACACATGGGATGTTGCATCTGTGATTCATTACACGGATGACGTGTTGTCATTGTGTCTCATCATTGGTGATATCGGTGCTATTTGGTCTCTGTTAATATGGCACTAACATCATTCATAAAGAAGGAATGTTAGAAATGTTCCTTTAAAGGCAACAGTAAGATAAAAGGCCTAGGGCCTAGTAAGACTACAAAACAAATTCTTGTGGTGGTAACTCCTAATGAATTTGGAATAAGTGGCTTAAAAGGATCCCGTGTTTTGTCTACCGAAGCAGCACACATGGGCACACAGGAGGTGCTCATAAATGTTCATTGATTGAACAAATTATCAAATGATTGTTCATCCAGATAAATAAGGAAGGCATAATTGGCAAAGGGGATGGCACCAGCAAAGGTTTGGAGGGGGGACTGTACATAGAATGTTCGAGAGTAATGGAGAGCGCAGTCTGGCCTGAACAAACGAAACTTCTGTGAAGGGAATGGAGGGAAATGCCCTGGGGAAGTGGATAAGGGCCAGACCACAAGGGATGTGGTCTGGTCAGAATATCAAGATGAGACTGTCAGCTGTGTTCCAGAGAAAGATGCAAATATATGTTGAAGCTAGGAAGAGATGACTATAAAATGGAATGTACAGAATGACCTAAAGATCAGACTTGGAAAGACCCCTGAAGAGGGCCCATTTGACTACTTGTTCCTCCTAAGTTCTGGATTCTTTGAAAAGATCGTGTCTACTAAACCAACTGCATTCCTAATGAAATAATGTATTTGTTTTCCTGATTTTTGCTTCTTGAACTCTTTCATCCCTACCACAGTTTATTATTGGCATGAAATCAGGAAGTGACTGATCTGAGGAAGATAAATGTGTGATATGATATGAGTGGGGAGAAGGGACCTAGTTTGGTTAGGATGATCAGAAAAGGTCTTTCGGTGAGACTACATAAAGCTCTAGAGGCAGAGCAATTAGACAGGATGAAGAGCAAGTGCAAAGGTCCTGAGGTCAGAATGGCTTCAGTGTGTTGGAGAAACCCACAGGTGTAATAGTGTGCCACTATTCTGAGTCTAGTGGGAAGCCACAAGAGGATTGAAACTCAAAGGGCCTGTGCATCCTGATCCCAGATAAAAGCCTTGAGGCTTTTTGAAATATCATAATAGTTGGAAGACACATGTTAATTGCTACTGTACCAGACTCCTAGAAATCCAGTCACAACAGGAGCTAAAAGCCACTAATCAGAGCTCACACCTGAGTGTCCTAAGGCAGATTCTGATTCCATGGGGCCAAAGTGGTGCCGGAGAGTCTGCATTCCAACAAGCTCCAGAATCTCAAGATAAAATACAGGACACCCAGTTAAATTTGAATTTCAGATAAACCTCAGAGATCTTAATTTGCTTATTTTTTTTCTTTCAATTTAAGCCATCTTGCTTTGAGGTCTTTGGAGATGCACATGCAATTGTAATTCCCCCCAGTGGTGACATTTTATAAGACTACAGTACAATATCACAGCAGGATAGAGATCCAGGCCATGGTTTTCATCACCAAGATCACTCATGTTGCCCATTTATAACCCTGGCCACCCCACTCCACCCCACCCCCTGCTTAATCCCTGACCACGACTGATCTGCTCTCTATTTCTGTACTTTGCTGTTTTCAGAATGTCGTATAAGTGGAACCCTACAGTATGCTATCTTTTGGCCTTGATTTGTTTCACTCAGCATAATTCTCTGGGGAGCCATCCAAGTTGTTGGCTGTATCAATAGTTCATTCTCTTTTATTGCCAAGTTGTACCCATGGCCTGGATGCACAGTCTGTTTAACCATTCACCTGTTGAAGGCCATCTGGATCGTGTCCAGTTTGGGGTTGCCACCATTAAACCTGCTGTAAACATTGGTGGGTAGGATTTTGTCAGTAAGTTCCATTTCTCTAGGATAAATGCCCAGGAGCTCAAAGGCTGGTTGTAAAATAGTTACATGATTAGTTTTATAAGGAACTGCCAAGCCCTTTTCACACTTCTTTTTTTAGTATGAGGAAAATATTGCATGAAATATTCTTTTTAAAAAATGTATTTGCAGTTTACCTGAAATTCAAATTTCACTGGGCACCTTGTATTTTTAGTTGCTAAATTCTGGCCTCCCCATGCCGAGGGGATGTCTGTGCTGCTGATTTGCAAACTGTATTTTCAGTAGCTTGCCTCCAATCTAGTTCTTTTTATAATGATGAAAACATTTAAGGCAGAAAAATAGATTTAAAGCACTATAATTCACTCTTCTGCACGGATTCTAGAACTTTCAAGAATTTTCTATTCTTGCTTCTTTTATCCCTTTTCTAACTTCTGAATTATTTCAAAGCATATGCCAGCATTTTGTCATCTTTGCTCTCCCCTTTACTCCTCCCTACCCCCCACTACAGTATAGGGATATTTTCGGACATCACCACATTGCCAGGATCACAGCTTTGACAATAACTCTTGTGTCACCTGGATTCCAATTCATATGAAAATGTCCCTGATTGCCTCATAAATGCCTCTTGGTGCTTGGTTTATTTGCCTCAGTGTCCAGAAAGTACCACACATTGTATTCAGTTGATGTTTTCGAAAAAGTGGCCACCTCCCAGGTGAGGGAGCAGCGGGAAGAACCCACAGGTGGTCTCCCCACACAGCACTCCCCCTGGGCAGACAGGCCTGTGGGCCCTTTTCCACTTTGTAAGCAGCATAACACAGTGCTCAGGTTGCTTCCTTCACTAGCCCACAGCCTGTGTTTCTAGAAAGGGAATCCGAGTGCGGAGGGAACAGGTTGGGCCCTGGGACATTGTTGGAAATGAACCAGACTGAAGGGCTGAATGAACACCTGGCCTCCAGGTGCCTGAGGGGGGAGGAGGGATTGCCCCATTGTGCAGATGAGGAGGCTGAGGCTCAGGGAGATGCCTTCCAGGAGCCTGAGCCTGAGGGTGAGGCCCCAAAGCTGGAGCTCAGGCCTGGGTGCAGACTTGTTCTCCATATCCCACCTGCAGCAACTAAGTCTGCCTCTGCTTTACCTGGGCTCCCTGTCAGTTACCAGGGGTCGTGCCCTACCCAGACACAAAGGTGTCAGCCCTGTGTGTGGCAGGGAGGAAGGGGCAAGCTAGCTAATCATTTATGGAGCATGCACAGGAGCGTTGGAGTTGGCTTTACCATTGTGCACCGGAAGTGTCAGGTATCCCAGAGGGAGTGACCCTGCAGTCAGGGCTCTTGCTTCTGCACCCTGACCCTGGGCGAGCCTGTGGGAGGCAGGGAGGTACCTGCAGCCTTGGCAACCCAGGGCTGTGGTTAGGAAACAAAGGCAACAACAGGGAGATCTGGGGACAGCCCCGCCCTGAGCTTGGGGACATGCCAAATTGGGGTCCCCACTCTGTCACCTGGCCTGCCGCTGAACCACCCTTTGGGTGTGAGGAGGGTGGACTTTGCTATGAGGTGTGGAGGGTAGAGAGGAAGGAAATCAGAGCCTTGGGGGTGGGCCTTGGGACATTGTTGGAAATGGACCAGACTGGAGGGCTGAATGAACACCTGGCCTCCAAGTGCCTGAGGGGGGAGGCACTTGGCTGCTGTGCTCAGTTAGACCCTTCTCAGGCCTGCATCTGACCTTACCACTCCCATCTAACTCCTCCAGCACTCCCCGTTGCCTGCAGATAAAGTCCTGCCTCCTAATCAAAATCCTTTCGCCTATCCCATTGAACATGGGACATTTTCAACATCAGAAATTCCATACCTATTCCCTCTGCACTTGGATTCCTTTTCTAGAAACACAGGTAGTGGGCTAGTCTGGGGTGTGTGTGTGTGTGTGTGTGTGTGTGTGTGTGTGTGTGTGTGTGTGAAAGTCTTTTCTGTTCTTAGAACATACTTAAGAAATGGATACTGGGCCTCCCTGGTGGCGCAGCGGTTGAGCGCTGGGTTGTGAAGCTGCCCGCAGCCTCTGCAGCGCCGGTTCGATCCCCGGCTGCTCCCCGGCCACCAGAGAAGGGTCCCGCATGGTGCGCAGACCTCTCCTGCCGCCCGCTGCTCCCCTCAGCTGTGTACTTTGGTCCTTCTGCCTGCTCTGCTTCCCGCTCTGGCTCTGGTGAATTCTCTCACCCTCCCACACTTCTGACTGTACCCAGTGCTTGTATAAATAAATAAATAAATCTTTAAAAAAAAAAAAAAGAAATGGATACTTTGCCTTCAAAAATCCAGGGATCCGGTCTGGGATGGGGAAGGCATGTCTGGGGTCCCAAAGGACAGAGCTTGGATGAGAAGCAGAGGGTGAGGGATGGGGGAGGGACCACAGAGAGGCCATGCTCCACTCAAGATAGAAAATACTTTCTTATTGTCAGCAAGGCCTGAAAGCAGAATAAACCACCTTAGGAGGAAGTGAGCTCCCCATCTCCAGAGGTGAGCAAGCGAGATTACCAAATAACATCTGTGGCTTGCCACTTCCAGCACTGGGCGTGCGCGTCTGTGACATACCCTCACGCTCAGCTATGTAGTGGGAAGGGGCGGGCTGATGACTGACTCACAGCCCTCATCCTTGTGGGAATGTGATTTGCATTTTAGCAGCATGTGTGTTTCCAGGATTAGGGAACATTCTAGCGTCTATCCCTCTGCTCAACTCCCAGACTCCTCAGGGCAGCATTCCCACCCCTGCCCCACATCCCATCCCCTCTAGTCAGCATGTAACACATCTGTCCACATGTCAGTCTCTAGCCATGGACGCTGCACCAGTGAGTTTCCCCGCCCAAAGCCTCGCTTCTCTTGCCTGGCCTCCTCCCATCTCATCCTGCAGTCTCATTTCCCTGCTGGCTGTTTCAAGATCCTCCCCACTTAAAACCCACCCACGCCCTGGCTTTTTGTCTTGAAATGCCTCCCCTCTGCTCTGACCTCGTCAAAGTCTCTGCTGTAAGGAGTAATTCAAAGACCTCCTCCTCCCAGAAGCCTTCTCTGATTAATCCCCCAAGGCTCTGTCTCTGAGCCCTGAGTTCACTTCATCCTGCCACTTCCATGGACACAGATGACCCCTGAAGGTCAGGGACCCTGAGTAACTTGCCCTGTGCACACTACCTGGCACCTGGCACAGAGCAGATCTTCAGCAGAAGGCTGTGTGTGATGCTTATGATAACTCTGGTGAGAGGACAGCAAGAGGCTGACCAGGCAGTAAGAGAAACCCCAGTTCTGGCTCTGCCATGGACTGGCTCTGTCGCCCATACACACAGATGTCCACCCATCTCATCCCCAGCTTCTGCGTTGTTAAGGGGATACATGTAGCCTTCCTATAGTGGTTGGGGGGTGCATGAGGTTGGAGAACAGAACAGCCAGAACAAGGCTAGGCACATAAATGACTCCCTAAAGTATGATTCTAAAGAAAAACATTTTCAAACTTGTTCCTTATAGATGTAAGATGTGTCTGAGCTCATCAGCTGGAATACCATCAAGGCATCGATTTATTCACTGAGGTCACCCTGGGAGCCATTGCCTGTCATTTGTGTAGGAAGAGAAGGGAGTCCCCTGCAGAGCACTTTGGCCTCAAAACAAGGACATCCCAGGGCGTTGAGCACATTAAAACTGGATAAACTGGATAATTGTGATCAGCTGCGAGGTGCTTACACCGTACTATGTACCAGCCCTTGTCTTAAACGCTTTACGTGTAATAACTCATTTAATCCTCATATCTACCCTGTGAGGTCCGACTGCTGCTGCCATTTTGTAGATAAGGAAAGCGAGGCAGAGAGAGGTGAGATCACTGCCCCAGGGTGAACAGTAGCAAGGGCTATAGCAGGGATTTACACTCAGGAGCCGGAGACAGCCTGCCTCCCAACCTCTGTAGATTCTGTGCAAACTCCCTCTGCCTGGCCCTACCACCCCTGCTTCCATGTCCACCCTGGACTGTTGGGAGGGTCACGCGACCACAACTGTGCCACTTAAGGGAATGGCACGCCCTTATGAGCACTAGAGGTCATGACAATGGCCTCATAGCCTCTCCATCCCAACAGCTGAGGTCTGCCCCAGAAGTGCCCCCACCCACCTGCCACTGCCCTCTAGGATCCTAATTCCTGTCCATTCCATGTGCCCCAAGGCAGTTCCTCAGAGACTTAGAGCCGCTGTCTCTCCAGGCCCCGCAGCCAACTCCACCCAAGCTAGTCTTCCCTGAGCTCTCGGAGGAGAGCAGTTATTTCCCTGATTTAGAGCATGCATACCCCATAAATCAGAGGCCAGCCCTTGGCTGACTGTTGGCCTAATGGACAGAAAGGCAGAATTGCCTCCTGATTATAAATGTTCCTGCCATGACAGGGCTCTTAACAACTCGGTCAATAGCTAATCAGACTGGCTAATGTCGGTCCTCAGCACTAACGCTTTTAGGCAAAGAGCAGCCTGTCGGCCTCTGGGGAGGACCAGCTATGCCTTATTCACAGAGAAGGAAGAGCAGCTGGCTGGGGCTGGGGCCTCTGCTCTTAGAGGCCGGGGAGGGGCACTGGCGCAAGCACAGATGCCTGTCTGAGCCTCTGAAGCACCTTCCTGAGTTGTGCATCCTCCAACCTGGGAGGCAGAAGGCATGGGTCTGATAGGGCTGTTGGGCAGTTTTCTTCCTGTCAGCCAAGGCCAACTAGCCAGTTAACATTTCTGAGAAACCCCAGGGCAGAAATTGGGGCATGGCCCTGGGCCAGAGTGTAAAGTCAAAGGTTCTGAGAGCAATAGTGTGGCCCATAGTAAAAGACAATGCACTGCTCAGGCCCTTTGACCAGGAAATGATCTAAAAGGGTAGAAGCTGTGTGTAGGAGGAAAGACAGGATTGTGATTCAGAGAGAACTGGTGCTTCCAGTTCTCACATTTGGGAGTCAGGGGCCTGTGTTCCAGTTCAGCTGTGCCCCTCACATTCCCAGTGACCCTGGGTAAGTCCCTCCTCCAATCTGGGGTCAGAGAGAGAGTTCTGGGATATATTAGTGATGCCTGCCACTGGTGCAGGATAAGAAAGTGCTATATGTACTTGTCCATCCCTGGTCCGGTCCTTCAGTTTCTGCAGTTTATAACAGATTTTTGGCTAATTCCAGAAGGACTCATCTTTTCAGAAAGCTGGGAATTTTGTTACTGAATATCTTATTGTAAAATTTGCACAATTTTTATAAGAAGTGTGGGAAATTAAAAACAAAAAAGAGAAAGATAATAAAAATGACCCATTTATCCCATCTAGAGGTAACCATGACTAACATTTTGGTGCATTTCCTTCTTGTTTTCTTTTTTCCCCCTCAGTTTTGATCTACACCCAAAAACGTGTGCATGCACATGCACACATATACGTAGAATTTTCATAGGCATGAGGTAATGTCTTATTGTGATTTGATTTGCCTTCTTAGTAATAAGAGATGATGAATATCTTATTTGAGCACTCACTACAGGACATCATGGTTTGACAAGATCTCATTTTACCTTCCTTAAAATCCTGGAAGAAAGAGATTATTCACATTTTACAGATGTGGGAAAAGGCTTACAAAACATGAGTGGTGCATGCCACCATCCGATTTTAATTTTTGAAAGCTCACCCAACTGTAGGTGCTGAGTGACCCAAGGGCTGGGTGAGAGGTCTGTGGCTGGTGTGGAGACCTGAGCCAGGGTCATAGCTGGGTGCGTTCCCTCCCGGGCCTTGGCTCTAGTGCTGCCCCTGTTGCAGGGGGCAGCCAGTGACCCATCTTGCCAGGACAGGGTCCCATTTTTTTCAGCCATGAGGAGGCAGAACCATCTGAAAGTAATGGGGCTTTTGTCCATCTCCTACACATCACCAGCAAATGATACACATCCATGTTCTTCTCCCTCTTTTCTTTCTGTCTCTCAATGCATGTGAGTGTATATATATTTTTCTGAGCCATTTGAGGGTACATTACATCTTCACCCTTTACCCTGAAATACTTGGGTATTTCCTAAAAATAAGAATATCCTCTTCCATAACCGGAGCACATTATCGACTTCTGTAAGTTTGACAGTACGTCGACATTTAAAGCTACCCCCCATGTTCTAACGTGTCCTTAGAGAATTTTCAGGATGGGATGCAGTCTAGGATGAGGTGTCCAGTCTAGGATGGGGTGTCCAGTTCCCTGAATGGACTTTGGCCAATTTTCTTCCAAGCTGTCTCTTTCACTTAGATATAAAAATGGTCAGGGGAGCATTCTGCCCATGGGCCCCAGAACCTGAGGCCAGATGGTGGATATAGACAGAGTCTGTGTTGGCAGGCAAGAGCTGGAGTGTGTGTGTCCCTGGCAGCAGTTCCTGTGACTGATCTGGTGGGGTGGTTCTGGGTCCCAGGAAGTCTAAGTGTGTCAGTGCAGCCATCTCTGCTTCAGGGCTGCCTGGCATAGGCTGTGGCGCCCACAAGTCCTCCCAGCACCTCTGCAGGAATTCTCAACAGGAAAGGGGGTAGGGGAAGAAATGCCCTTTTTTTTTTAATTGAAACAGAATTTACATACTATGAAGTTCACTACTGAACACCATTCAAGTACGCAGTTGAATGAGTTTTAGTGTATTTACACCATTATGCAACTATCTAATGTCACCACAATCTAATTTCAAAATAATTTCATCACCCCAAGAAGAAACCCCATACCCATTAGCTTTCACTCCCCATGCTGCTTCTCTCCAGCCCTAGGCACTCACTAATCTGCTTCTAGTCTCTCTGGATTTTCTTATTCTGGGTTTTTCCTATGCATTAGTCAGGGTTCCCTGCACCAGGTACCAGGGGATGTGTTGATTTGCTCAAAGCAATGAAACCACATCTGGCACATCATCTAAGTGGAACTGTGAATTTGTATGGCTTTTTCTGTCTGACTTCTTTCATTTAGCATGTCTTCATACAGGTTCATCCATGTCATAGCCTGCGTCAGCACCTTATTTCTTTTTTTGGCTAAGTAATATTCCATTGTATGAATACACTACATTTTGTGTATCCATTCACATTGCTGATGGGCATTTAGGTTGTTTCTGCTTTTTTGGCTTCTGTGATCATATGAATAATGCTGCTGTGAACATGGGTGTACAAGTTGTTGATAGATCTCTGTTTCCCTTTATCTTGGGCATCTAGCTAGACGTGGATTTGCTGGGTCACATGGTAACTATGTTTAACCTTTTGAGGAATTGCCAGGCTGTTTTCCAAAGTGGATGCACCATTTCAACCTTCTCAACAGCAGTGTCTGAAGGGAAATGTCCTTTTATTGAACACCTGCTGTGTGCCCTGCCACACCTCATCACCTGTGATCTGAACATGAACCCTGTCACTGAACACGAACGTCTATCACTGCCTTCAAAGGGGTACTGAGACTCAGAGAAGTGACGTGACTCCCCTGGGGTTCACGCAGAATAAGTGGTGGCAGGGACCTGTCCCTTACACCCTCCTGTCTACTCAGTGATTCCTGGCTAACAGAGTGATTGTCCAGAAGCTAAAGAGGAATTAGCCCACTGCCAACCCATCCCTCCTGGACTCTGTTTTGCAGACTGGAAAGTTGGACCCCCACTACCCAAAGGTCTGCGGGCACAGAGGAAACATCTTAGACATCAAGTGGAACCCTTTTGACGATTTTGAGATCGCTTCCTGTTCTGAAGATGGCACGGTGAGTGTCCAGGCAGCAGGCAGCTCCCTTTCCCAGGGGGATGGAATCGGGACTGGAGAAGATAAATCAGTGCTTGTCCTTGACTCTGGTGCTCCGACTCCCTCATCCTTTCTGAGGTGAGGTCACTGTGTGCCCCAAAGGGGGTCAGTTAGATTGAAGAAAAGTTCTAGGATCTGTGGGATATGGGACAACCCCTTTCTTCTCTGTGGGCCTCAATTCCCACCTAAAAAATGGACATTAATTGCTCCCAAACAACTGATAAAGATCCAGTGAGATTCCTATTCCAGTGGGGAAGTCCACCTTTTGGGGAAAACTCTAAAATGCTGTGAAGGGCATTTTTATTGTGCCATTTTAGTGAGGAGGTAAGCTTTAAGGTGATAGGTGTGGGTGCCTTATATGATCTGGACACTAACTGCCTCCCAAAGTTTTATTTCACCAACTTTTGATGTCTGTTCTGTACCAGGCATTTGTACCTGGTACCTGCCCCCACATTGTTCAGTGCTTTTATTATAATTTATTCTGTGCCCAATTCTAACACATGGTGCATGTGACTAAAACAAAAGACAGATATAATGGGCCTCCCCGGTGGCGCAGTGGTTGAGCGCTGGGCTGCGAAGCTGCCCGCAGCCTCTGCAGCGCCGGTTCGATCCCCGGCTGCCGGGCAAGGGTCCCACATGGCGCGCAGACCTCTCCTGCCACCCGCTGCTCCCCTCAGCAGTGTACTTCATCAGTCTGCATGTTCTGCTCGCCCCTCTGGATCTGGTGAATTCTCTCACCCTCCCACGCTTCTGACTGTACCCAGTGCTTGTATAAATAAATAAATAAATCTTAAAAAAGAAAAGACAGATATGATTAGTCATTAAAATAAGAATAAAAGTCATAGTTGACATTTATTTATGAGACCACTGAGCCCCTCAGTCTTCCTCACAACCCTACAAGTTGTGATATTTTTCTGATGGAGAAACCAAGTATCTGAGAGGTATAGCAGTTTATGGAGGCAGACCCAGGCTTCCAGGTGAGGCTTCAAATTCCTTCCCCTGAGCTATGCCAGTTTCCTAAAGAGCAGTAGTTACAGATGGAAGAAGTCAGGAAATAATATTAGAAATGCTGGCTATGGAGGGTCACAGCTTTTACTCAGAGCTGCCTGGCAGCCAAGGCAAAAAGGGAAATAGACTATACTACAGAACTCTTCATTGTCCCAAAGGAAACAGGCCACTTCATCAGGAGAAGCAGGTAGAAAAGTGTGTAAGAAGACGTGTGTGTATCCAAATAGAGTATGCTAAGAAGTATGAAGGACATTGTCTGCCTTGGTGGCTTCATGAAAGGTTCAGTAAACCCTGTGAGAATTGACCTTGTCTCCATTGAGCATAGAGCTTCTGACAAGGTATCAAATATCTGACACAGTGCCCACTCCTGGAATACCTCTCCTTTCAGGCCTGCTTTGAAGACTCTCTTCAAGGTCTTTATTAAGTTCCAAACTAGCCTCAGTCACCTGCCACTGTCAGATTCCCCAGGCAAGGGAAATGGACACAACTAGTTGGGGTGGCAGTGCCTAACCCTAGGCCCTCCTGTGTGAAGTGCTCACCTGTCTCCTCCCTGGCCTCAGGACCTGAGGGGCAGGCATGACTCTGCTCTGAGGAGATTCAGTGGTGGTGTCCGTTCTGGGCAGGCACAACCCTCACCAGACTCTCCCGTCCAGAGCTGGCACTATTCTCATGATTTTAAATCCAAGATGACCAAAAATTAAGTATTTGCCGAATTGAAAGCAAGATGTACCTGAAAGCCCTATATGTCTCAGAGGGAAAGGGGATAAATACTCAGGTAAGGGCCTAGGAGCCCTGTAAGACAAGACAAGTCAGCACCCTCCAGGTTCCATCATACTCTGCATCCCCGCATCTGTAGACGCCCATGATGGGGGACTTACTTTCCACTATGGAAGCCCCTTCTACCTTGGACAACACTGCTCTGGAAGGAAGTCCCTTAGCCTCTCACTGTGGAGTACAGGCCTATGATCCCACTCAGCCTGGCCTTCTGAACTTCAGTTTTTCTCCTTCCAGGCCATCTGAGGGGACCCTCTAAAAACAAGAGCCCATCCCTGGTTGGTCCTTCTCCAGAGATTGTGTTGGCTTTCTAGTGCCCCCTGAAGCAGTACAAACCGTTCTTGTCTCTGCCTTGGGCCTTGGGGCAGGGAGGGGGTAGACCACCATCTTTGCAGGATACTCTATACTGAAAGGCAGATTTACTCTGACATTCAACCTGGAAGTCAGATCTGTGTCTCCCCTTTAATCCCCGTATGCCTCCAGCCTCAGGTAATTAGGATGGCAAAGATGCCGGAGAGCAGATTTAGAGGCCCTGAGCTCATCTCCAGAGTCAACACCACTGCCCCTTCCCAGATGCCACAGAGAAGAAATTGGAATAGAAAACCTTGACAAAGGCCCTGTACCTCTGAGATCCCCAGATGTTTTTCTATTGAATAACTGGTGGATATAGAAAGAGCTTCCCTGGCACTTCTGCTGGGCACTGCCAGTTCTGTGGCTTAGGGTGGGGGGGGGTGCTGAAGTAACCCTGGCTAACACTCCCCCACCCATGTCTCCTCTAACAGATTAAGATATGGGACATCCCCAGGCAGTTTCTGGCGAAGAACCTCACAACCTACAAGAAGGAGCTGGTGTGCCACATGCGCAGAGTGGGCCTGGTGGAGTGGCACCCCACAGCCGCCAACATCCTTTTCAGCGCTGGCTACGACTACAAGGTGGGTCTGTGGATTGGCTTTCTGGGGCTGCCCGAACAGATGGCCAGACGGTGACTCAGGACAGCAGGAACTTACACTCCCACAGTCCTAAAGACCAGAAATCCACAGTGAAGGTGTCAGGGGGGCCATGCTTCCTTCAAAGATGCTAGAAAAGAATCCTTCTGTGCCCTTTCTAGCTGCTGGTGGCCCAGGCATCCTCAACTTGCAGCTGCATCACTGCGATCTACTATCTGCCTCTGCCCTCACATGTCTTTCTTCTGTGCGTCTATGTGTCCTCTCCTTTTCTTAGAAGGACCCTGGTTGTTGGGCTTAGGCCCACCCAAATCCAGATGTCCTCACTGTAGCTAATCACGCCTGTAAAGAGCGTCTGTTTCCAGATAAGGTAATTAGGATGGCAAAGATGCCAGAGAGCTGCTGATTTAGAGGTTGGGCATGAATTTTGGGCTAGACTTTCAACCCCTTAATCTGCCTGGAGGGGACAGGCTAGACCCTGCTCCAGTGACTAGCAAAGTAGGGGCCATGGGCCCTGCGAACTGGGAAAATTCACGGTCCAAAAGACCTAGATTCTATCCCAACTCAGTCTCTGACTTGCCATGTGACCTGGGAAAGTCCTTTAATCTGTACATAAATGGGGTGAGTGTGACCATTGTGAGACTTTTAAATTCTCTTCACCATTACAGGACTTTACAGAGGCACTTCAGGGCCTTTGTGATGGATAGAAGGGTAGAGGGCAGCAGTTATGAGGACCTCCCACCCTTTTCTGATTAGAAGTACTCTCATCTGTTTATGTGTCTGCCTGTTGTGCAAGTCTCCCTATTATGTCTACAACTCCAGGGGGCGCTATTCACATCATAGGCTATGGAAACAGATTGCTCAGGATCTGTGCAGTGCACAGCCTATGCAACTAAACATGGCAGCCTGTGTCTGTGTCAGAAGGAAACTACTGCTAATATCTGTGAAACCCCCAGATTAGCAAGTCCCCTGGGTCTTTCCAGCATGGATGTTTTGTTGCTCCAAGACAGATGGTATTTTCTTTTTACTGCCAGACAGCAGGACTCCTGATTAACAACCCTCCCCGCCGCCGCCCCCACACCCCCCAGCATGGAGGCTTCAGCTGGCAGATTCACCCTCCCACCCAAGACCTCTAGGCCAGACAGCCATCTGCAAATTCTCTCCTGGGTATACACTGTTTTGCTGCAGCCTGACCAGCATGTGACTATGGGGACTGGGGGAAGCATGGCCGCTGTGCTCAGGGCTGGCTCTCTGCCTTGCAGGTGATGGTCTGGAATCTGGATACAAGGGAGTCTGTAATCACAAGCCCGGTCAAGACAATTTCCTGTCACCAAAATGTGATCCTGTCCATGTCCTTCAATACTGACGGCAGCCTGATGGCCACCGCCTGTAAAGATCGAAAGATTCGGATTCTCGATCCCCGATCAGGGACCGTCCTCCAGGTCAGTGCTAGTTCAGGGTCTAGCTTGGAGTCAGAGGAGCAAGAAGCAGAGTGAGGTTGGGAGGCTTCTGCTGTCAGCATTCTGGCCAAGGCTTTACGCATGTTATGCGTCAGTGGAAGAAAAGATGTCATCCATTCCTTTTTAATTGCGGTATAAATGACATACAGCATTATATTAGTGTTGGATGTACAACTTAATGATTGATGTTTGTGTACATTGTAAAATGATCAGCCACCCCTATTTTTCAGATGAAACAGACCAGAGATGTTAAGCAATTTGCCCACACTGCAAATTGAATGTCTAAATTTGAATGTGGTCCAACTCCAGAGCTTGTCAGCTAGGTCAGGAGGCATGACTAGGGTTTGGGAGGCCTCGGGGCACCACCCTTTATCCACTGTATGCCTTTAGGCAAGCACTTTCTGCTCTTGAGCCTCTGGTCCCTCATCTGCAGCCATGGACCATTAGTCCTTCCCCTTGGAAGATTCGATGAGATAACCCAGTTGCCTTTGCCCACCAGGCCTCATGCCTTGCATACAGTGAGTGCTCAGTAATCTCTCATCAAGAACTCAAAACTGGGCAGAAGCTAGCCTCTGTCCTAGCTCAGAAAAAGCACTTGCAACAAAATTAGAGTGAGAGGCTCCATGTGTATGGGGGAAACCCAGGAAAGCTGGAGATGGCACCTCTGGATAGTCCAGGCAGAGCTGGGAGAAGGAGGCATGTCTGATGGAGCAGCGGCATAACAAAGGCCCTGACCACACATGTCCCTTCAGGAAACCGGCAATCAGGGGCACAAGCCCAACAAGGTGCTGTTTCTGGGGAACCTGAAGAAGCTGTTGTCCACGGGCACATCCCGATGGAACCACCGGCAGATAGCCCTGTGGGACCAGGTGAGTCTCCCACACCCTTCACCATCACACCTCAGCTGAGTGCTGGCTTCATTCACTCACTCATTCACTCAACTTCTCAGCACTTACTTAGCATAGCCTGGCTGGTGTCTAGGATCCTAACAGGGACACCAACTGCCTGAGGGCTGAGCCCAGACCTTGTACATCCTGTCATTCAAGAAGAGAGAGGGAGGGGCAGGACCCGGCAATGGCCCTGGGGAGGCAGGAAGCTGGCCAAGTCTGGGGCCAGGCCTCGGCAGAAGGGAGAAGAGGGCTTTCTGGACAGAGGGAACAGCTGCAGTGAAGGCCTGAAATGAAATACTGAGATGTGAGGGCAGGAGAGCTGCTTGTTCAGGGCAGCTGGAGGTGGGGGTCAGGGTGGAGGCAGGCCAAGCAATATTGATTTGAAGGTGCAGTTGGCAAGAGTTTCAAAGACGGACAAATCACTTCCTTTCTCTTAATCTACCTCTTTATCTATTACAATAAATAATAAAACAGGCTGGGGAAGTTCAGGGTGAGGTCAGGTATGTGAGAAGGGATTCGTTAAAAGCAATGCTGGCAAAATAAATAGTGCTTTCTCTTTCAGTCTTTTTCTGTCTCTGTGTGTGCGCGTGCGCACGTGCTCGCACACTCACACACATACACATACATACACACATACACACACACACACATACACACACAGAGCCATGGCACACTGAGGGCCTTGTGAATGACTCACAGGCCTTCCTGGTTTCCCTTCCCTTGCAGGAAAACCTCTCTGAGGCTATCAAGGAGGAGGATCTGGATGGCTCCTCAGGCGTGCTGTTTCCCTTCTATGATGTGGACACCAACGTGCTCTACGTGGTGGGGAAGGTCAGCCTAGCATGGGAAAGAGGTGGCCACCTGTTGGGGGTCAGGGTGGAGGCAGGAGGCAGAACTAACCTGAGCTTAGTTCCACTGATGTCCAGAGAGCAGCCTGAGCCCCTTGGGGTGCAGGACAAGAGCATAACAAGCAAAAGTCGCTGGACACTCTCCCCTGTGTCAATCCCATGCCCCTCTCCCACCCACCTCCCTCACTCTCCAGGAATACAGTGTTTCATTGGGACACCCTGAGCGACGCCCTCCCCAGCTCTGGGTGCAGATAAGGAAGGGACCAGTCAGTGATTCTCAAAAGGGACACCTTCAAATTTGGAGCAGAACAGGTCTTCACTGAGGAAGATGAACCCATATTTGGCATCCTGGCCTCACCCACAGATACCGGCAGCCACACTCCCCATCCCCACCCTGCCCCACCCAGTCATTGTGACAGTGACAGCCAGAAGTGCCCCCAGGGGTAGACCCACCAGGTAGTCTGAGGCCACATCACTTCTGGTCTTTGTGGTAGCTCTGGGAGGGAATAGGGGGACCTGTGCTCCCAGAATTCCTACCTTAGAGGCACAAGGGTGAGTTTGGAGTCATGGTAGGGGAGATGGAGTGTTAAAATGAGGACCCCCTAGCTATGTTAATGACAGTCCTGGTGTTCTCTTGTGTGAGGTGGCTTTGCCAACTCTTCACTTACTGTGAACTCAGGTTTCTGTTGCATTCAGTGGAGGCCAGGTTGGGGTCATCTGGAACCAGCTCTGATCAAACCCTCTTCTCCTCAGGGAGATGGGAATATCCGCTACTATGAGGTGAGCACGGACAAGCCTTACCTTAGCTACCTGACTGAATACCGCTCCAACAACCCTCAGAAAGGAATTGGTGAGTGTGGGCACTTGACCATTGGGGGCTGAGGATATAGGGATGAGTCAGATGCTGGCCCTGCCCTGAAGGGGTGATGGTGACATCAACACTGACTCCACGGGCCCTCTAGCAGAGCTATGCAGGAAGGTTTTCAGGGGCACACATAGGAAGAAATCAGGGAAGGCTTCCCAGAGAAGGTGACATTTGAGGAGCTGAAAGAGGAAGCAGAGCATAACCTAAGTAGAAAATGATGGTGTTCTAGGTGAGGTTAAGCATTTTTAATTATAGCAAAGGGGTGGAAAAGACTAACCAATGAGAAGCCCGAGGGAGCAGTCCGCATTGACATTTTAAGTGTGTTTTGAGATTTAAAAACAAATAAATCACCCAACTGTTAGTGCACAACCGAGGGATACCCAGAGACCCCATACTGTTTAGGGGTGCACTCTAAAATTAGTCTGGCCATATGCACACAAAAGCAAAGGAAGCACACTTAATGTAAGGAACTTTAAATAGAATTGGTGTGCAAAGAGAGAATTTCAAATAATAGTTTCCCAATAAAATTACTCAAATTACCCATCTCCTAATGGGTAAATGTCAAGCGAAACAAGCTTGGCCTGACCCAGGGTCAATGAGGACCAAAAACCATGCCACAAGTAGAAGGTACCTTCTGGCAAGGAACCACAAGAAAGGTACTAGGCAGGTCCCAGAGGGCTGGGACCAAAGGAAAGACACAAAATTCAAACTATACCACATAATCCAACATGAGGTCAAGAGAGTGGCTGCCCTTGTCTCTGCCAAGGACCAGCAACAGCCTCCCCTTGTGTCTCTCACCCATGTCTCCTTTCTAAGCATCTTCTCCACATGTCTCCTCCCCACTTTCTTCATTCTGCCTCCATTTATATAACCACTCTTTCCCAGCTTTCTCCCACTCAGGAAATCTAGTTCATGGCCTGCTGGGACTTGTAGTCTAAGGCAGCTACATATAAGTGGGAGTGGGGAAAATGGTGTCCACTCTCTATTCCTCCCCCTTTCACAGAGAGCTATCTGTAGCACACTATGTGGTGTCCACAAGAGTTCCACTTAAAGACATAGCTAGAAGAAAAGCAAAAGGCTAAAGAAAGCCTCGCTAATGCTCATCAAAAAAATACCTTGCTAATGCTAGTCAAAAGAAAGCTGGAGTTACATTTTTAAGAGCTTCTGGGTCCTGAGCTTTGAGGATGGAGTTGGGGGCCTTGGACAGAGCACACTTCCTGTGAAAGTCTAGTGAAAATCATTGATATCCTTGAAGTTAAGACCAGGGCCTGATGATGCAACCCCTGTTTCCCCAGCACAGGCCCCAACCCAGCAGAGGTGTTTGCTTATGAGCTGTTTGTAGAGAGGAGAATGGTGGGACGGGGAGGAGAGGGCACACTCTGTCCTCCTGCACGGGTGCAGCCAGGTGTTGCCACTCTCTCTGGGTCCCTGCAGCCCTAGCCCAGATGGAACCTCTTGGCCTTCCTTGGCCATCTGCCCGCAGGTGTTATGCCAAAGAGAGGTCTCGACGTGTCATCCTGCGAGATCTTCCGCTTCTACAAACTGATTACAACCAAAAACCTCATCGAACCTGTATCCATGATTGTGCCCCGGAGGGTAAGGGTTGGTGGGGGTTATCTGGGAGGGACGTGGGGAACCCTCCTGGAGAAGACAGACCTTAGAGCCTGGAATCCCTGCCCCTGAAGCAGCAACTGAGCAGCTAGTAGCCATTCTCACAGTCTGCGTGGAGCCACCAGGAGCAGGAGTCCTGAGTCTCCCTACCTCTGCCCTTGAGCTGCTGCGTGACCTTGGCCCAATCCCTTTGCTCTCTGGGACCAAGTTTCCTCAACTCACAGGGCTTGGGAGAGCCTGGAGCCAGCTCTCTAAGGGGTCTTTCCCATGAGGGCAGCCCCCTGCCACCTCCACTCTCACTGTCCTGTCTACTCCTGCAGTCGGAATCCTACCAAGAGGACATCTACCCACCCACAGCAGGGGCCCAGCCCTCCATGACCGCCAAGGAGTGGCTCGGTGGCATGAATAAAGGTGAGGAAGGCAGAGAAAAGGCCTGGGGAGATGGGGGGTGGGATGGGAGCGCCCCAATGACCCCAAGTAGCTGAGTAGGCTTTGGCCTGTAGTTTCCTTCTCCCAAAACCCCAGAGAAGAGGTCTTTGACAGCAAGTCCCCAGAGACTGTGATGGCCACATGGGGCAGGAAGGAAAGCCTTGTGGCTCTATCCAAAGACACTATCCAAATCAAGGGATTTTTGCCCCATGAAAATTTTAAACTCTAGGACTGTGCAGTGACTGGAAACCCCTTTCCCATCCCCTACACCCCAACCTTTGATCAGGGAGACCGTCCAAGCAGCAGCCGCCACCCAGATTCTCTACCCAGTCTGCAGCCCTCCCAGCCCTGTCAATATATGGGCCATCCCAGAGCAGGGGCCCCTCCGAGTTCCTACCCCCATTCCAATAGCTGCCTCTGTGATCAGGATCTCTCACGCTGTTCTCTGCTCCGTTTCCTGTACACGCACATACTCATGCACACACACACACATACACATGCACACATGCGCACGCACACACACACATGCACTCACACCAGTGTCTGAGGGGGCCTCCTGGTGGGTGGGAGCCTCTGCCCAGGGGCAGCACTGGTGCCAAGTTTCACACGGTCTTAGGCATTCTAGCTCCTCTGTGGGCCTCAGTTGCCTCACCCATCTCCATGATCCTGCCCGCCTTGCTTCTGCCCTGGGGGCCAGGAGAATTCATGACTGGTAGGTGGCCGACACATTCTGGGTGGGACTGTCCTGACAAAGTCAAGAACATGGCTTTGCTTGTGGAGCTGGCGGTATCTGAGTGTCTAAGGGTACCTTCAGGGCTTGAGGTGCTGTTCCTACAGACCAAGCATCACTGAATCTCACACACAGGCTTTTACACCCTGACTGCTCTATCCACAGGGTTTGTTCCTGTCTCTCCCCAACTTGTGTCTGTGGCCTCCCAGGCCCATCTCTCATGAGCACTCAGCCCTCATGTGGCCCTTTGCTTCTCTCCCAGGGCCCGTCCTGGTATCCCTTAGGCCCGGCTCCGAGATGCTGAGTTCCCAGCCTCTGCCTCCAGAGAAACCCGTTTCTAACCCCCCAACCCCCACGTCGTCCTGGCTCCCGGACCAGAAGGAAAAGATGGTTCCCGAAGATGGCCGTAGGCCCTCCTTCTCCCTGCCAGAGAGGACATCAAGATGGATGCCAGAGCACAGACTGGAGGAGAAGAAAACCTGGCTCACAAACGGCTTTGATATCTTCGAATGCCCCCCACCAAAGACAGAGAATGAGGTGTGGAGGAGGCTGGGGTGGGCCTGCAGGGGGCAGCTGGGGTGGGGGCAGAGAAAATGAGGCGTGAGAATAACCAGCTGTGTGTCCTGGCCTAGCCCCATAGCTCACTTTATTGGCTCACTCAACAAACAGGTAATGAGCACCGTCTTTGTGCTGACGTGGGCTTACATATAGATGGTGGGAAGCCCCCTATTAAATGCAGAGGGCTTAACCCAGTGGGTATTAAAAACTCCATCCAGTTGTGACATCCTAGTGTTATAGAGCAGCCCTGATATTGAACGGGTTGCCTGGCTGTGGGTCCTCACCCGCGCGCTTACAAGGGACTTATGAATACTCCACTACAGGCACACACAAAAGGTTAATAAAAGGTTTATGTACAAGGGAAAAGGAAATAAGGAAAATGTACAACTCAGGGAGAAAATAGGGAAATGAAGTCTTTAATGCGTCCTACCCGATCCGCCGACCCGGAAACCCAAAAAGCACTCTCCGAGCTGGCCGGACGCTGCGAGCTGGCAGAGAGTCAAAATGGGGGACCCCTCCAAAGCCCTCGTGTCTGGCTTTATACCAACCTGGCTGCTTAACCCCACCCTCAGGTCCCAGCCACCTTCCCTTTGGTGGGGATGGGATTTGGAGTTCCCAGTGTCTTTGGCTTTGGCCTGGGGGGGAGGGGGGTGGGGAGTCCACAAAGCCTGTATGGAATTAGCTTTAGGGCATCCTTTTCGCCCTAACAATTGGAATACCTGTGCTTTCAGAGTCGGTATTTGTTAAGTGCCTACTGTGTGGGTACTTTGGTCTGTCATCTGACTGAATTGTCTCTACAGCCCTGGGAGCCAGTACATAGTGGCTGAAAACTCAAGGGCTGGCTCCTCGCAATCATTGCAGTCTGACCCTGCTGGGGACTGTCTGCAGGACCTCAGACCTGGGCTGAGTCTCTCTTAGCCTCAGCTTCCATAAAGTGGGGGTAGAAACATGACTGGTACAGTAACAAAAATCCTTAGGGAGGCACCCAATATTCTACTGCCATTCTGTACAGTGACTATAATTACGATAATTCTGAATCTGCTTTTCTGACACCCAGTTTTCAGAGGAGGAAATTGAAGCTCAGAGAGGGTAAGTAACTTGCCTGAAGGTACTTAGTGGTGAAAACACCAGTCTTCAGACTTCAGGCCAAGTACTTTTCCTCCCTCCCACAGGGATCTAAAAGGGCGAAAAAGCTACTTGAAACAAATTTTTTGAGTCTCATTTTTTGGGGGAAGAAAACAAGGTTTTTGTCAATGCAATGGCTGCCCCCTCAGGCTTCAGCCACATTAATCACCCCCCACTTTTCTAAGTCCAAAAAGAACGATATTTTATCCTCTGCTGCTTTCCCAGGACACCCAGGTGACCATCCCTTCTGTTCTTTGCCAGCTGCTACAGATGTTCTATCGGCAACAGGAGGAGATCCGAAGGCTGCGGGAGCTGGTGACTCAGCGTGAAGTCCAGGCCAAACAGTTGGAACTAGAGATCAAAAACTTGCGGATGAGCTCAGGGAGGTTCTGAGCATAGGTCTCTGCCCTCCCCACCCTCAGGGACACTACTTGGCTCCATGGGGAGGTCTGGGACCGAATCACAGGTCTCCCGTGAACAACCACTATTTCTATATTTTTTACCAGAAAACAAAGCTCTCAGTCGCTGAAAGATTCCAGTGGGACATGGTGCCGTTTTTCTTGTTGCCTTCTTGCAACAACAGTTCCTTTTAGATGCTATCTTGCCTTCTATTTAATTCTGTGTTTAGGGGTCCATTGTGAGCTGTAACCTCCCAAAGGGAAAGAACAATATATATAGAAAAATAGAGCTGGAAGGAGCTAGGAGGTGAATTGCCTCTGATTTCAGACTGTGGTCCACAGACTGGGGTGAAGACTAAACAGAAAGGCTGTCCCCGCCCCTACCCCAATACATACCCCTTCCAATCAGACACTCCCCTTTTTAAAATTTTGTATATTGGCTTCTATGGAATACATAATTCTACTACTTAAATAGAAGATCAGAAGCTTAAAAGGCAGTGATCTGGCCAAACTCCCTCATTTTCCAGGTGGAAAAACTAAGACCCAGAGAGGGGCAAGTAAGTAATCAAGATCCCCAAGAGTTCATGGCAGGACTGGACTGAGATCTGGTCCCAGTGGTCTGTCTGTCTGCTGTTCTCAGCCCCTGGGGCAAGGAACTCATTGGTTGTGGCCTCAGCTGTGTCTCTGACTGCTCAATGACCTCTGGTCATTGACCCTCCTCAGGTCTCAATTTCTCCAGCTGAATAAGGGGCCCTGGGATGTGCTGCCCTCTACAGGATCTAGCATTTAAAACAAGAAACTTGGCCTTGACCTGAGAAAACTACATGTAGGCTATTGGTGATGTGGGCTATTGATGAATGGGCTATTTGCTGCAGGAGCTCATCAGGCTTGACTTCAGCTCACTTCTAGAACACAGACAGGAAGCCCAAACCATCCTCTCTTCAACCAGAATCAGCCAAATGAAGGGAGACATAGTCCCTTATATAGGGATGTGGTCAGAGCATTGCCCCCCAAGCTCCGACTACCCCCTCCAAAGCCTTCAGGGCACAGAAGCTCTACAATTAACTTCTAATTGTAGAAGGGTGCCTCAGCTCTGGAGTGTGCCAACAGAGCCCTGTGGCCATCCAGCCGGAGAGCTCTTCTGGAGAGGATTGGTGGTAAGGAAGTAGGGCCAGATGACCCAGATTCTCTTCCAACCTGAGTTTTTCTGTGACCCCCTCTTTGTGAATCTGTGTTCTGGACCCTTCTCCAGGGTTCTCTCTCAGTGGTCAGTACAATGGACCAGCTGCATAGAGGGAATGCTTGGAAATTTAGTGTGCTCCCACCTCTACTACTCTTGCCCCAGACCTGCAAATGATTTTTGCTCACTGCACAGGGTGGGATCCTGGAACTCAGATGGAGGGAGGGGCTATAGTACCCGACCTGGCCTGATAGGTTTTAACCCAACAGTGCATGAGAATCCCCATGGAAGTGTTTAGGAAATACAGATGCCCAGGCCCAACCCCAGACCAAATGGAGCTGTGTGTTTTTCTAAGCTCCCCAGTGATTCAGCAATGCAGTGGGGACGGAGCTGTACATATCTGCAGTAGAGAGGAGGACAGTGAGAGCCTGACGAGCAGAGACTCCAACTCCATCTTTTAAGTCCTAGTCAACAGCCCCTAAAAAAGTCAAAAAGCATTGTCCCCAAACCTCTCCCAAGTCTCTGGACCTCTGCCTGCAGCACTATGGAGGTTCCGGGCCCTTGATTGCCCCAGCACCCCAAGCCATGACTGAGTTCCCTTGTCTACCTGCACACATCAGACACCCACCTTATCTTGGGCTCCATTTCCTCAGTCTCTGGGGCTTGCCGAGTTTGCCAAAGGTCAAATCCCAGACACTGTCAGGGAAGCAGAGCTCCACTGGCTGGTTACGTCTCCCACCTCATCTGTCACCTGCACTTCACAGTTTACAGAGCACTCCCACCTCCACCTCCAGATGTCCCCTTCTCCAGCAGAGATGAGGCAGGCATTGTCCTCCCCATGTTCCAAAAGGAAGACCCAGCCTCAGAGAATGAAGACACACCGCAACCAACCAACGACAGTGGCTGTGAAGCGGAGGTCAGGGCATGCCTCAGTGCCCCCTCCTCAAAGAACCATCCAGCCTACCCTAAGGGACCCAGACTCCATGCTTAAAAACAATACGAAGGCATATTTGAACAAACTTTTTTTTTTTACATCTAGAATAAATTATTTAGATTATTTCACAAGGGAGAGGGAGAGATAATTTTTATCAGATATTTTTTTAAGTCATTTTTTAAAATTACATTTTTGTTAATGTTCTTGACTAATGAAGTAGAGCAAGCCCTCATCTCCTTACTCCATAGCCCGGGAGCCCCCGACTGTTGACTCAGGAACTTTCTGAGAATGAAGACAGCACTGAGAGATGAGCTTTGGAGTGTATCCACCTTAGCTCTACAATAATTGTCCTTCCTGGAACAAAACTTGAGATTGTATCATAGAGGGAAACCAGAAGTCAAAAATCAATCTATGCTTTTCATATGAAACCGTGCCTGAAACAGTTTGAATGATTGTTTTGATGTTGCTGAAATTCCTTTTACCTTTATTAAAAAACAAAGTGAAAACAAATAGATGTGGAATTGTGCAATGGAAAGAATGTAACAAAATAATAAACATCTGTCTATCTGACATTTTAATACATGGTGGTTTGCTTTTCTTGATTTCTTCTACAAATGCCAGTTTCATACCTACTGTTTGGGTCAGACACCAGAAACAGGTAAGGCAGGTTCGGGTCCCCAGAGTTCTGGGAAAGGGAAATATCAGGTAGAGGAACTGCAGGCTGGCCTGGGAAGAGAAGCAGAGAGAGCTTCCTGGAAGAGGTGATATGTAAACAAACCTGAAAGCTAAATGGGAGTGAGCAGAAAAATAGACAGTTGAGGAAAAAAGTCAAGTAGAAATCTGTTCTTGGTCTGAAAACAAGCAGAGGGGGAAGCATAGACAGGGCAGGAATCAAGGGTGTAAGAGACAAAGACTTTGTAGGTGGAAGCTAAGAGTTGCTTTCTAGCTTTGTTGCAGTCTGGTTGTCATAAATACATAGAGGTTGCATGTGATTTTTAAAGAGTAAAATACAATGATTTGAATATATGTATACTGTGAGGTCCTTACCACAATGACATTCATCATCTCACATTGCCATTGTGTGTGTGGTGTTGAGAACACTTGAGATTTACTCAACAAATTTCAAGATTTGCTCAAATTTCAACTATACTCACCATGCTGTGTGTTAGATCTCCAAAACTTATGCATCTTATAATTGAAAGTTACCCTTTCCCTCTACTGCTCACCCCCCTGGCAGCCCCCTTTCACACCGTTTCTATGAATTTGACTTTCTTTTTTTTAAGTTTCCACATGTAAGTGATACCGTATAGTATTTGTCTCTTTCTGTTTGAATTTCACTAAGCAATTTATTTTATTTTTTTAATAATAAATTTTATTTTTATATTCCCCATACAATTACAACCTCCTTATTTTGACCCCAATCCCTCCCCTCCCACCCCCTACCCCCCATAGAGTGTGTCTGGTTCATAGTTTTTTGTTGATTTTGATTTTCACTTTCTTATAGTTATTCATTTTCCTGGTCCCTTATTTAAGTTTTCTAGAGTCCTGCTATGAGTGAGACCATCCGGTATTTTTCTTTTTCTTTCTGGCTTATTTCACTGAGCATGATCCCTTCCAGCGCCATCCATGTTGCTGCAAATTGCATGTGTTTATCTTTTTTGAATGCTAAGTAATATTCCAGGGTGTATATGTACCACATCTTCTTGATCCAGTCATCTATTTTTGGGCATTTGGGTTGTTTCCAAAGCTTTCACTAAGCAATTTAATGTCTTCCGGGATCATCCATGTCACAAATGTCAAGATTTCCTTTTTTATAGCTGAATGACTGTAGAATATATATATATATTCTTTATCAAAGGGCACAACTTGCTTCCATATCTTGGCTATCATGAATAATGCAAGGAACATGAGAATGCTGATAGGTATCTGTTCAAAAACTGATTTGCTATTCTGATGTATACTCATAAAAGGGATTGTTGGGTGGCTATGGAAATTTTTAATTTTTGGAGAAACCTCCATGCTGTTTTCCATAGTAGCTGTACCAATTTGCATTTGGTGAAAATAGGGAGCTTAGTCTGGGAGCAATTGGAGTTTCCAGAGTGTTTCTTACAATTGTAAAATGGTTAGCTCTCCTAGGGAAAGGGCAAGAGTTTTGCTTGTGGGGAAAAATTATGTTCAGAGGCTGAAGCTGTCCTTCCTGATAATGTAACACACGTTCATTGTGGGCATTCTAATGTGTAATAATAACGCAAACCAAGAGCGTACAGGATAATGTCTCAACAGCCTATAAAGAAATGACAATCTAAACCAATAATGGTTAATTACACTATTGTCCCAGGCAAAGGGGAGGTGAAAGAAATTAAGTCCAAATTTAGCAGAGGTCTACCTTTCTGCAAGTTGGTTATCAGGAGAATCAATTCAGCCAACAGAGACTGAGGTCCAGCTGTCTGTGGAAAGTAAATAGCGTCAGAGTGAAGTCACAGGTGTTGAGAGATAAAACTAGATAATCTTCACTGGTTACTGCCCAGTTCTTAGCACAGAGGGCAAAGATGAATTTTGCGAGGTAATGGGTGATGTCCCAAGTTCGCTGGAGAGCTATTTCCATCAGAGGAGAGTTGCCCTAGCCAGGGAACAATCTTAGCCATTCCTCACAATCCACTACATGATGGACACCCCCGACTTACTATGGATTCCGTGATGTGAGAGTCCTCTGCCTGTTCCTGATGACAAGCACAATTTTGCTGACATCATCCGCACATGCGTATATGGATAAGTGCTAATGCCTAACTTCAAAACAAGTTATTCAAAATAAGTTCAAACCATCCGGAAAAAGCTTTGCAAACATGGATTTGAAATCCTAAGTCAGTACACAACAGCAGGAGAGAATGAAAGGAAAGTGGAAAACGGAGGTCCTGCATGACACCATCCGCAAGCCCACGGCCAGCCCTGGCCCCACCCACAGGGCTGCAGGGGAAAAGCCCGCCACCTTCCAGTTAGCGCAATGGGAATGAGACCCCACTTCTACGCCGGTCACCTCCAGGTCAGCCACAAGTCCACTAGACCTCGAATGAGCTAAAGCTGTCCAGGGCGGGAGAGCACCCTGCGAGCCCCAAGGCTGCAGAAGCTGCGCTTTCACCCCCGCCCCCAGGCCGTGCCCTGTCACCTCGCCTCTGCGAGCTGGGCCATTTGCGACGCTGGGCTCCGCCCCACCGCCCGGGTTTCGATTCCCCTCCGAGCTCCTTCCTGCGCTGCGCCAACTGGCTGCTGTGGGGGGATGCATGGCGGGCGCTCCGGGGCCAAGGGAGACACCTGCGCGGTCCGACCCCGAGGAGCTCACCGGCGCGAGCGGCTGGCGCTGCAGAGAGCACGGCGACCGCTTGGCCGAACTCTACTGTCGCCGCTGCCGCCGCTGCGTGTGCACGCTGTGCCCAGTGCTGGGCGCGCATCGCGGCCACCCTGTGGGCCTGGCGAAGGAGGAGGCCGCGCGCGTGCAGGTGGGGGCTCGGGTGGCAGGCACGCGGGTCCGGGAGCCCGGTGCAACGGGCGGGTGGGAGTGCCCGGGGGCGGCCCCAGTTCCTGGTTTGGGCCTGGAAACCCAAAGGCCGCCGAGAGAGTCTGAGGCTGTTGACTTGTGGTTCAGGATGAGAGATCCAGGCCCAAGGAGGGCAAAGGGGAAGCGAGGCGATTCGTTAAGCTTCGGGAGAGGTGAGTTTGGGAGTGAGAACTCATGAGCCCTGGCTGGTACCCTGATAACCCTAACGTCATCTGCAAAGGGAAAGACCACCCCACTGCTCTTGGGTTGGAATATAATCTGCCTTTTTTTTTTTTTTTGTGGGACCCTCGCCGGTGGCCGGGGAACAAACCAGCACTGCTGCAGCCTCGCAGCCCAGCGCTCAACCGCTGCGCCACCAGGGGAGGCCCTAATCTACCTTTTAATAGGTGAAAATCCCTGCCTGTTAGATAAAAGCTACGTGGCCCTACCAAGCCACACAGACATCTCTGGTTTTCTTTCTGGAGTTCAAAGAGGGGCTCTTGGGCCTGCTGGCCATGGGAGCAGCCTCAGGACCAACTCCACAGGCTCTGGTGGGCCTGTTCCTCTCGCTCAGACCCTTAGACTGGGGGGCGCTAGGACGGCCATTTTATCCAGAGAAAAAGAGGGATCTGGAAGCAGAGGGGAACCTTGAATCCAGGACTCCACCAGCTGAACTGCCCCTCACTGGCCCATTTAGAGCCCTTATTCATGCTTAATCCCAGTCTATGCTTGATCCTAGTGGTGGCCAGGGTGCTGAACTCTTGTTTCAGCCTTGTGACTGACTTGTTCTGCAGCTCTGGTCAAATCTCTTGGCCTATCTAGTCTACACAGGCTTTCCTGTCTCTGACAAACATCAATTCTTCCATTTCCACGTCTAACAAGTCTTCTGTGATTAACTCAGCCCTACAAGGAGCTTTTCCCTTCATGGCATGACGTAACACCATCACTTAGAGGCAACCGTAGAACTCAGAAGTGAAAATGAGTCCCTGGGGGCCAGTTTAGCTGGTAGAGTCTTGGGTTCAAGCCCTGGCTCTGCCTTCTAGGATTTTTCCTTAACTATAACATGGCTATAATAATAATAGCTCCTTAAAAGACTGTTTTTCAGAGTTAATAAGGCTGCTCCGCAGAGATGCAGGTGTGCCTCTCATCCAGTTGTCCATTGGTCCACCTACCTGCCCATGGATTTTTCATCCACACACCTACCCACTCAACTCTGTTTGTCTTTCATCCATCATAACATCCATTCAGCACATACCCTGTGCCATGAGTCAAGGAATAGCTCAGTCCTTCCCTGACCTGGAGAGGAATTCCTTGGCTGGTGGGGGGAGAACAGACAGCAACAATACAGTGTGATAAATAGTATAACCAGGGAGCCCACGGTAGTGGTTCCTGGGTACCAGAAAGAAGAAAGTGTGATGCAAAGACAGGAAATCCAGCACATGGAGGAGGTGCCACTGGAACTGGCCTTGAAGGATGAAGAGATGCACCCTGTAACTCGAGGGCACTGACACCAGGAGGCTGGGTATCCTTGGATGGTGGGCAGGACAGAAGGCTTAGAAGTCACCGGGGGATAGAATGTGCTCCTAGAAGTTGAGGCTATGACTTACACTTGCACCCTCAACCCCCACCTGTTAGCAAATGCTTGGTGGGCATTAAAATAACAGTAAGCTGCACATATCGAGCCCTTACTCCCTGTTAGACACTATACCAAGCACTTTCTATAGCTCTCATTTAGTCCCCACAGCAAGTCTGTGAGGGTATCCTCATGTTTTACTGAGGACATGCGGTTTCAAAGGTGAGGTCATTGGCCCAGGTCACATGGAAGAAGATATGGAACTCAGATGTAGGTGCTCTTCTCTGACTCTGGGGCTTATGCTCATAACAACTTGCCAATGACTCCAGCTCTCCACTTGAATTTAGCAGCCCTAGGCATTCATTTGGCTCTGTTAAATCAGGGCACTATGTGGGAGCTAGGAATGAAGCAGACCTGCCCAAAGGAAGCTCCCAGCCCACCAGGCAGCCAAACCTGGCTCAGCAAGTAAAGAAAGTTAAGATAGAGATAACATTAAGATATCCCTAAAGAGGTTAAGGCAGAGGTAAGGTCATACCTGAGAGGAAGGAGGGTCAGAGTTAGCCTTTGGGAAATGACAGTTGCAAGAAGCAGAGAAATGAAGGAAACATTTCAGGTGGAAGGGAGAGGGGCCATGAATCCCACACAACTCTCATACATACAGGTCTTCCAGGCCAGAGGGTCCACAGACCCACTGAAGTATACATTCCATGAGGACAGCTCCCAGTATAGGGCGCAGGAAATAATAAGTGCTCAGTTAATATTTGCTGTACAGATAGCGAATGCTCTTCCCCTGGCCCCACACATTTGCCTTAAGATCTTGATTGGGGGCTGGAAAAACAGGTCATCCTAGAAAAAACTGGAAGAGGGGAATACCTGATGTGAGCCTCTGAGAATCAGACAGCCTGGTTCCAGCCCATCCTCCAACTTGTTCTGTGACATTGAGCAAGGATCCTCTCCTTCTGAGTCCCAAGTACCTTGGGTAAAACAAAGTACAGGATGAGATTACCCATGGGATGCCTTGTTCTCTCAAAAGTATTTGAGTATTAAGACTTTCTGCCTAACTCCTTCTTGTACAGAGTCTCACCCAAGAATCATTAAGGCAGTTGGCAACCAAGAAGGAGCAGCAAGATGGCAACATAGCCCAAATAGAAGAGGCTAGAGAAAAACTCAAGGCAAGTGACCATTTCTTCCTTATTCTATTTGAAATGCCCGCATTTCCCTTCAGACACAAGGTTCTTCCTATTATGGGACCAAGGAAAAATAAAAACCGGCCTCAAAGGGGCAAATCAGTTGGGTGGGGGGCTGGGGCTTCTAAATTCAGAGGACCCTTTTTAAGGAAAAAGAACACAAAATTGGGTGCAAACCCATGAAGGAACCATGCCATGTGAGGGTCCTGAGACCCTTGTTTCATTAGCTTGGTCCAGAATCTGCTTTGACCTAGAGCTCTACTCTTGCCACTCCTGCCAGCGTTCTCTCGGAAGGACTAGTCCCTCCATGACTGGTGCCCGCAAATTGCCTTTAACAAAGCAAAACACAGCTTAAGGAACATGCCAACATAGCTCTTTAGGTTTCACTGACCTGTTGTTGTACATAGGAGATATATAAACATATATATATATATATAATATATATACTGCATATGTATATATGTGTGTGTATACACACACACATGCACATACATGTACTTACTTCAGGCTTCACCTTTCAGAAGTGTTTATCTAAAGGGAGTCTCTTGTGAGTTTGAAATGGGGCTGATTTTTTTTTTTTTTTGGACTGTGAAAGGATTATTGCATCTTTAGTGATGCAATAAACTTGGCCAGTTCCATCTCCCACAGCCCAGGTGCTGGTGGGGTGCCCTCCCAGGGCTGTTCTGTGAAACCTGGGGTGACCCACACAATTCAGGCAGGGGACCTCTTGACTTTTACATCTGAAGATTTCTTTTTTCTTTTAATGTTGTGGTTTTTTAGGAGGAAGGGTGCTGGGCATGGTCATGTAATTTTGAAATGTGCTGATGTTATCAGCATTTCTGTGTGAAGTAAGAAAGGGGATTTTGCATGTCAGCCACTTTTCCTTTATGGACCAAACTATATGTCATTCTATACATGGGGTTTTGTTGTTTAAGATCGTGACACAGCAGCAGCCCTTCAGCCCGCCTTTGCCTATGCAGGTGTTCCTCTTCGCCTTCCTTCTCCCCTGCAGTAGCTCTCCTGCCCACCTGTGACTGTGCAGGTACTTCACTGCACTTCACTGACCTCCCTTTGCAAAGCAGCAGAGGCAGCTCTCCCAGGGCTGCCCACCTGTGGCTACACAGGCCTCTTCTTTAGCAAACCTAGGGGCGTCTCTTTGTGTCTGCTTGTGTCTATGCAAGTGTCCTTTTTTCCTTCTCTCCCTTTTTATAATAAATCTTCTTTTTTGGATATTTAAAAAAAATGAAAAAGATCATAACACATAGATGATGGTAAAACACCTTCTGAGCGTCAGCGGTAGCGCTGTGTATCCCCTGTCCGCATCCACCATGATTTGTGAAAACCCTTTTCCTAAAGAACATTCCCAGCATTTCCAGTTTTTCATTGAAGTCAAATAAGACTGCAATGAACATTTTCAGCACCTTAATGCTTTGGGGACTCAGTCCTAAAAGTGACTCACTCATCTGGCCAGACATTTGTGAGGATGTTTGTAGGGCAAGGAAAAATGTCAGGCTTTTCTGCCCTCCCGCCATCAGGATAGATGATGGATCCTTGCGGTCCTGAATGCATGCCTGATGGCAGACACCTGGAATAGGGTGTGGGCATAGGCAGATGGGATTCACCTGGGCTAAGACTGTGCTTTTAAGGGCAGCATCACAGGGACACCAGTAGAAGCCAAGGAGAAGCCAAAAGAGAAGCCTTAAGAGAAGCCTTAAGAGAAGCCAAGAAAGAAGCAGCAGTAGCTGAAAGAGAAGCAGAGAACACCGGAGAGCCCAGATAGAGTGAAGACTTGCTGGGGGCTGGGAGGCCTGCCAGCCTCCCGGCCCCCCAGAACCCTTGCTTGCTGTGTACCGGGTAAATCCCAATAAAAGACCTGCAGAAACCGGGCCTCCCAGGTGGCGCAGCGGTTGAGCGCTGGGTTGCGAAGCTGCCCGCAGCCTCTGCAGCGCCGGTTCGATCCCCGGCTGCTCCCCGGCCACTGGAGGAGGGTCCCGCATGATGCGCAGACCTCTCCTGCCGCCCGCTGCTCCCCTCAGCAGTGTACTTCGGTCCTTCTGCCTGCTCTGCTCCCCGTTCTGGCTCTGGTGAATGCTCTCACCCTCCCGCACTTCTGACTGTACCCAGTGCTTGTATAAAAAATAAATAAATAAATCTTAAAAAAAAAAAGACCTGCAGAAACCACTGAGGAGTCTGACTCCTCCTTTACCCGGTCTGCATGGGATCCTAGAAAACCCACACTGTGTCCTGTCCTGCCCCTACAATTGGCGTAGTTGGCAGGGTGATCCATGCAGACGGGTATGGAGCCCTCCAAAGACCTGGAGGGACTAAGGAGTAACAGACTGTTTGGCTACAACAATGCTGGAGGCGTCATGGTGGCACAGGAGAGGGACAAGGTGTGGGAGCTGTAGGACGAGACCTCACATGAAGGAGACACTTGAGAGGACCAGCCAACGACCCCTGAGGCAGCAAGAATCATGGGCGAAGAGAGGACCATGATTCAGAGCTCACCAGTGCTGATGCAGGGAGAGGCCAACAGACTTGGACTGATGGACATGGACTGACAATCCCGCCAGAAGGCGGAGGACCTTGGCAGGTTATGTTTTTTTGAGAATCTGGGGGTGGCCAGTGGGCCTTGATGGCCAAAAGCAGCCTGTGTATGCCCAGCAGCTAGTTGGAGGAGAAAAGCCAACTGAGAAGGCAAAAGCTGGTACTGATGTTAAGTTTGAGAAGCCCTGAGCGGCTGTTAAGCAGCCTAAGTATGCTGAAGACCTGTGAGTCTCGTAAAATCACCTGTGGGTGATGCCCTGCTCATTGTCGAGTGAAGGTGAGTTGCTGAGGAACCTGTCCTTGGGGGACAGGTGGGGAACGTGGCTTGGGGTGGATCCCAAGCTGTATGTAGAGTTTGCATCTAAGGTCCCCGACCCATGTGCTTGTGCAGTGGGTTGGCCTGAGTACAGGGGTCTGCAAGTCACATTGGTGGCTATGAAGGCCGAGTGTTGGAGCGACAGCAGACAGAAACCCTGAGGGTTGGGTGATTACCCCCAAAGAGTAGAGAACCCCCAATCCAGGAGTGAGTGCATCCTGGGGGTGGATGCGGTGTGTGGCTTGTAGCCGAAACTACAGCCAGAGAAGGTCAGGAAGCCTGACGGCTCCTGGCATGTAACAGAGATGTCTGAGTGATTCCCCTCCCTCGTATGAGCAGTGCCTTCAGCAGCAGATTTGGTGGCTCATCTGCTGGTACCAATAATTGTCTTTTGCCACTAGGTTGGGGCCCTGCCTGGACTTATTTGTGTTCTGTTTATTTTGTTATATTGTGATGTATTTGCTTTTGTGGGCCATGGCTGCATTGTTTGCTAAGAAAATTGTATATATGAAGACTATATAGCAGAAAACCCTGAGGGGGTGGACTGTAGGGTAAGGAAAAATGTCAGGCTTTTCTGCCCTCCAGCCATTAGGATGGATGAAGGAACCCTGCGGTCCTGAGTGCATGCCTGATGGCGGGCACCTGGAGTAGGGTGTGGGCATGTGTAGGTGGGTACACCTGAGCTAAGAGACTGATTTATAAGGGTGGTGCAGCAGAGTGCGGTGTGGTGGTAGTGCGGTGTCGAGGGTGGAGAAGTGGAGTGTATGGAGGAGTACAGCGACTACAAACAACGGCGAAGAGCATGTGGCTGCTAGAACCCTTCATAAACCTACTCGGAATGGGTTGGTTGCTTTACACATGGTTAGAACTGAGGTTACACCAAAATGGTTGGAGAACACTTAATTGCCCTATGGAGACTTTCTTTCTGTTTTTTTAGATCTGTCTGCCTACAGAAGGCACACTATCTGCTCTCGGCCTTCTGGAGAACTTAACAGGAAAGACTGCTCTCTTATCATTTAATGTGCCATTTTAAGGGTCAATGCAATTCAGGGGATTATTGTCAACCTATTCACCCCCAGGTCTAAGGCGTATCCTCCAATCTCAATTTTAATTAGGAACAAAGCTATGTGTTCATCTCCGTCTGACTTCTGAACCTATTCTCAATTAATGGGTTCCTAATTTAGTGGGGAAGAGAGGGACTTTGTATACAGACTCTCAAACTCCAAGATGGATTGGAAGGAGAGAGAGAAAAAGAAGAAGGTAGGTCAGTAAGATGGTATGCAGGAAGACCAGACAGGAAAAAAGAAAAACACTGTGGAGAAAATGTGTAAAAATTGAAGAGAGCAGAATGTGAAATGAAGAGGAGGAGCCCAGAATTCAGGTTGCCTCGGTGCTCCAGTTCCAAGGGATGAGCAGTAAGATCTCAGGTAAATTACTTTCCCTTGTTTTGCTTTATTGACAAACTCTGTGAAATGGGAGCCGTGTTAATAGAACCCAAATTATCGCATTCTTGTGAGTAATACACGATCAGCTCCAGAGAAAGCATTTAGTATAGTCCTTGATGTACTCTAAACAGTTGTGACAATTGCAGTTTTGCATAAAGAAGTTGCAGCTGTTTTGGGTTGAATATGTTTGATACTGGGACTCTTTAAAATGTAAAGGCCAAATTCTGACTTTAGCTTCCCTCCTTATCTCTTGTCTCTTGCCCCCTACAATGTTCATACCTTCTGCCAAACTGTGGCAGGAGCAGTTTGTGATGGGGAGGACAGGACAACC
The DNA here is from genome assembly GCF_964194135.1 of Talpa europaea. Lineage (NCBI taxonomy): Eukaryota > Metazoa > Chordata > Mammalia > Eulipotyphla > Talpidae > Talpa > Talpa europaea. The sequence goes on along the minus strand of NC_140074.1, from coordinate 53,208,720 downwards.
ACCACACTCTTGTTTGCTTTCACAGAGGAGTGCCAGGGAAAAGATCACTCCCCTGAAAAGTAATCCTTACAACCACACTGTAAACACAAAGGCTGGTGAACTTCATGTGGTTCAAAGTCTGCTATTCAGAAACCAATGATCAGGCTATCTTTCCTTTCCCGAGATAATTCAAGGGTTATGAATTCCCAACCCACGAAATGACTTCCCCTGAGTCTTGGTTAAACTCTTTGTCTCCCACCATGGCTTCTCTGAGGGTCAATCCACGCAGGTGTAAGGTGGATGCAGCCTGTGAGGGACCCCATCTTTTCACTCAAATGGGGATAAGATGACCCTGCGACAGAGTGGTTATGTTCTTCTAGAATGTGCCTCTTAGGAAGAGTAAGTAATTTATCATTGGTCACAAGCAAGGTATAGGTGAACCTGGAGCCACTACTGGATTCATCCAAATCCACCCAGGAGGACCGTAACCTCTTTGCGAGCTTCAGGCAGAGGAGCGTGAGTGGGTAACATTTGCTCTCTTAGTTTCTATAGAAAGGTCCTCTGTTTACATATGTTGCCTCCAAAAGTGTAACTGGGGGCTGAAACCAAAGGCTGTCACAGGTGGTGCAGATGAGGATGAACAGCCCCAGGTGAAATAAAGACAAAGAATGAGTGGGGTGGAGACTCTGAGAAGAAACACAGGGAACTGCAGAAGCAGCTCTGGGAATTCAGCCTCTTCGGGCATTACTCAGCATTTTCGGGATTTCAGCTTTTTCAGAATTTCAGCGATTCCATATTTTTGGCATTTTTGTATTTTTGGCAATTCCAGGGTCAGCTGTTTCTGCCCTTACCGTGTTGCTCTTCCAGAGGCTGTTGCGGGCCTCTGAAGGACATGGAGAGGCGTCCAGCAGCCAGCCTCAGAGGAGTAAAGTTCGTAGGCTTTGTAGGTAGCAGAGTGACTGCAACTGTTCCCAGCTTTGCTGCTGTTACAGTCTGGAAAGGAAGCTGAGACCCGGAGCCAGGCACCTCACTGAGCCACATGAGTGTGTCTGTTTGTCGGGTGGTTTTGTTAGGGGGAAGTGATGTCCTGAGTTAATCCCATACAGGTTTTGTGGACTCCACCCCCACTCCAGACTAAAGCCATCAAGACTCTGGGAAAGACAAATCCATCACCACCAAGGGAGGGTGGCTGGCACCTGAGGGTGGAGTTGGGCAGCCAGGTTGGATATAAAAAACCAAACACGTGGGCCTTGGGCTCTCTCTGGCTCGCGATCGCTCGCCTCCTGGCTTCACCGCTCCTGGCTGGCGGCCAACTCTGAGAGCGCCATTTTGGGATTCCTGATCGGCGGATCGGGCAGGACTCATTTAAAACTTTGTCTCCCGCTTTTCTCCCAGAGCTGTACATTTCCTCATTTCCCCTTCCCTTGTAAATAAACCTTTTATTAACCTTTCACGTGTGCCTGCAGTAGAGCATTGATAAGTCCTTTTAAGCGCGCGGGTGAGGACCCACAGTCAGGCACCCCGTTTTGTATGGGGGTTGCTCTACAACAGTTTGGCTGCTGCAGCTACTGTTTCCAATGTCGCTTGTCTGGTGCTGTGCTGGGGCATCTCGGCGGCTCTGGTGAGTGTCTTCTGTTGTGTCTTCTGTTGTGTTCATGAGTTGGGTCCCAGCCTATTACCTGGCTGCCACTGCTCCAGGGCCTCAGTGGCAGGAAGATGCCATCTTGGCAGCGTGGCCTTTTCTTCGGAATGGGGGTTCCATGCTTCAGTGGCAGAAAGATGCCATCTTAGACGCTTTTTGTTTTAGGACTCCAAAGCATTGCTTTGGCTGAGGTAAATGGCCATTTGTGGTCTCAGTGACTCTGTTTTTCCTTGTTTGTTAAATGTATCCCACTATCTTTGCTCCCTGAGTCTGAGTGGTCTTGGCAATTGTGCACGTGTTTAAGAACTCAGATAGTGGCTGCAAAACTATTTGGGCAGTGTCCTTGGCCACTTTTGATGCCCCTTATTGCCCCTTATCAAAAGGTGTTTAAAGATTTGTGGCATTGTAGTGGCAGGAAGACACAGAGCAGGATCTCTATGACCCGAGCAGACGGGATGAAGGAGGAGTCCTGGAGCCCTTGGTGGCTTTTTCAGGCTTTTATTGAGTTTACCAGGTACACAGCAGGCAGGGGTGCCAGGGGACCAGGAGGCTGGCAGGTCTCCCAGCCCCCAGCACATCTTTACTCCTGGGCTTTCCGACGTTCTCTCGTAGCCTTTGTTTCTCTGTTCCTTTTGCTCTCGTCCTACTGGCATCCCCATGATGCCACCCTTATAAGCCGTCTTAGCCCAGGTATACCCAACTGTGCATGCCCATACCCTGCTCCAGGTATCCACCATCAGGCATGCATTTAAGCTAATGGCAAGAGGGCGGAAAAGCCTGATACTTTTTACTTACCTTACAGGCATATTTCCTTTCTTTCACTTGGTCATTCAATAAAGATATATCATGTCCAGGCTCAGGGGCCCATAGAAACCATGTTGCCAGTGCAGACTAATTTCCAGGCGAGCCCAAAGGCAGTTTATATGGCCCTCAGTGACAGAGGTTAGCCCCAAGCAGCCCCTTGATGCTGCCAAACAACATCTTCCTGTCCAGGCATCACAGGGGAGCCTAACACCCCCAGGCCCTGCCGCACTGACACATATTTGGTCTGAGAAAAAGGCTGCTTTCAAAAAAAAAAAAAAGAATTTCTGCAGTATGTTTTAATTGTATAAGTAGTACATGAACACATGTTCATTAAATATATATATAAACAATAGCATATTAGAATACAGTATAGAATTTTAGAAAATACAAAATGAGCAGTCCCCCTTCTCTATCCCCCAATCCCATGCCTCTTCCCAAGCATGACCACAACTTACATTTTAAATGCACTTGCAACTATGTGGGCACATATTTCCATACGTAGTTTTTGTGCTCCTTCTACCTAAATGGGATCATCCTATGTGTAGTATTCTGCAACTTTGCTCTTTTTCACTTGGTGTCTTGGAACACTTTCCATGCCAGGATCTATAAGTCCACTGCATTGTTTGGGGTGGGGGTGGGGGGGTGTTAAAATATACATAATACAAAATTTACCATTTTAGCTATTTTTAAGTATACAATTCAGCTGTATCATGTTCACAATGTTGTACACCCATCACCACTGTTTTTAAAAACTTTTTCATTACTCCAAACAAAATAAACTCTGTAACCACTAAGCAATTATTTCCCTGCCCCACCTCCCAGCCTCTGGTAATCCTGAATCTACTTCCTGCCTATGAATTTGCTTGTTCCAGGTATTTTCACATAAGAGAATCATGCAACATTTGTCCTTTTTTTGGTCTGGCTTATTTCACTTAGCAGCCTATCCTCAAGGCTCATATTGCAGCCTGCAACAGAACAGCAGTCTTTTTAATCCCTCTGTGTTATTTCATTGTCTGAAAGTAGCATCATTTATAAAATAAACATATGTCCACTTCCTGTATGTTGCCCAGCCTCTCCTATCAGCAACAATGAGAGCCTCTTGCTATGCAAATCTTCCTGCATATGTGTTCTTGCCTGTGTGAAAACATTTCCTAGGATGGATTCCTGCATCAGAGGGGGTATGTGTGTAAGCGTTTGTGGTTTCATTTTTAATGTGTTCAGATCTGCCAGGCCCCCTCTTCCCTCTCTGTGTTTTGGGGTCCATCTACAGAGCTCTTCCCTCCCCAATTTTATTTATTTTTTAATTTATTTATGCACACAAGAACTGGGGTACAGGCCAGAGGTGCGGGGGGAGAGAGGATTCACCTGAGACAGAGTGGGGAACAGAACAGGCTGAAATACACTGCTCAGGGGAATAGCAGGTGAGACAGAAGTCTGCTGTACCATGTGGGTATCTCCCTGGTCAGCAGGGAATCGAACTCGTGCTGCAGAGGCTGCGGACAGCTTCATAGTGCTGGGCTTAACCCCTTGCACCACCAGGGAGGCACCCCCTTCCCAATTTTAATAAATATAATGATTCTGTATTTCATTCTAATTGATTATTATTTTAATGTTTAGTGCTTTATTCTAGGTGGTGTTTGTGGTTTACATTTTACTCTGGAAAACCTTAAACTTATGGATTTTGAAGCAAATCCCAGATATAACATTTCATCTGTAAAACTTTCAGCATATTGTCTCTAAAAGATGGGACATTTTTTAAAAAAACATGACCATATTGTCATCATCACCTATTCAAATTAATATTTTACTTTTATCATCAAATCTCTAATCAGTGATAACATTTGCAATAATCTTACAAATGTCATATGTAATTTGTTTCAACTAGGAAGGAAAGGCCTCAAAATTCAATTGGTTGATACATATATATATATATATTTTTTTTTTGTGTGTGTGTGTGTGTATGTGTGTGGGACGCTCGCCGGTAGCCGGGGATCGAACTGGCCTTGCAACCCAGCGCTCAACCGCTGCGCCACCAGGGGAGGCCCAATTGGTTGATATATTGATGGTTAACATATGGTCATCTGTCCTTAATATTGTATATTCTCTAAGCTGGATTTTTAAATTAGATCAAAAGGCTTAATCAGATTCACATTTTTGGCAACATTACTTCACAAGAGGATTGTGTCTAAATTTATTTTTTATATATATAAGGATCTAACAAATTTTTCCAATTGTGGCTAATTGCATATTGCACCAATATCACTTATTGATTAATTTGCTCTCTCCTTCCAATAATTTGTAATGGCAACCACTATATTTGTGTGTCGGTGTGTGCATTTGTATATGATATATATTTTTCTTGGTTCTTTTTCTGTTTGGAACTCTGCATTTTTGGTCTTTTTGTCTCTGCCTAAGCCACATAGTTTTAAATCCTGTAAATTTAGAGTTAGTTTTGATAGCTTATATCGGTATATTCATTTGTCTGTCTTTCATTGATCTTTTTTTTTAAACGTCAATTTATTTTTTTTTTGGAAGATTTATTTATTTATTTATTTATTTATTTATTTATTTATTTATTTATACAAGCACCAGGTACAGTCAGAAGTGTGGGTGGGTGAGAGAACTCACCAGAGCAAGAGCAGGGAGCAGAACAGACAGACTGACAAAATACACTGCTGAGGGGAGCAGCGGGCATGGCAGGAGAGGTCTGTCGTGCCATGTAGGACCCTCGCCAGCGGCCGGGGATCAAACCAGCGCTGCAGAGGCTGCGGGCAGCTTCACAGCCCAGCACTCAACTGCTGCGCCACCAGGGGAGGCACTTTCATTGATCTTTTTAAAGCAATTTTTAGCTTTTATTGTACTTAGTTTCCCCATGATAATTTAATATTTGTTTGATCTGTATATTAAATATATATTTATTTAAATAAACTTCCCTTTGATTGAGATTGCATTGAATTTATAGACCAGTTTGGAGACAAATAACATCTTTATAGTAATGCAACTTCCCAACCAGAGAGAGTTATTTCTTCCATGCATTCAGATTATTTTTATGTCTTTCAATGTAATTTATACTGTTATTTATCTAGGTTTTTACAGTTTTCACTAGGTTTATTTTTGACATTTTGTTATTTTCCCCACTACTTAAAAAAGGGTCTCTATTTGTCCACATATTTTACAATTGGTTATAGCTGGTACATAGAAAAAGCTTGAGTTTTTAAATTGATCTTTTACCTGACTGATCACCTTGCTGAAACTTCCTTTTTATATATTATAATAATTTTTTTGATGTTGATTATTCTGGATTTTCTGGCTGGTAATCATATCATCTGCAACTGGTTTTCTTTTTAGGCTCATGCAGAGTCAAGTAAAGCCTGGCTGACCTCGAAATTTACCGAACTCAGACTACTACTTGATGAGGAAGAAGTGCTGGCCAAGAAATTCATTGATAAAAACACTGAGCTTGCCGTCCAGGAGTATAGGGACCGAATCTACTCTTGTGAGAAGCAAATTGACATCATTAATGACCTCTCCAACAGGGTCTGGTGTATCAGCCAGGAGCCAGATCCAGTACAGCTGCTTCAGGTAATCCTGGGTTTCTGCCCTCACAGGTGACACCTGCCATCCCCACTTCATTGTAGTTACTGTGGCATTGAACACGATTTTCACACTGCGTAAATTCACAGAGAATTACCTTGTTAGCTGGTAGACTGCCTTTCTCCCACACAAATGGCCATAAAATATACATTGTTAAGAAAATAATATACATCTTGGAGAAATTAAATAACAGTTACCATTTTTTAAAAAGATTTATTTATGCATACAAGAGCTGGGGTACAGGCCAGAGATGCAGGGGGTGAGAGGATTCACCAGAGACAGTGAGGGAAACAGAACAGGCAGACTGACTGAAATACACAGCTGAGGGGAGCAGCGGGTGAGACAGGAGAGGTCTGCTGAGCCATGAGGGTTGCTCCCTGGTTGGCCGGGGATCGAACTTGTGCTGCAGAGGCTGCGGACAGCTTCATAGGTTGCGTCTTAACCCCTTGTGCCACCAGGGAGACCCTTGAGAGCGTCTGTATCCCCAGCACTTCATGTATCTTATAGCACTAATATTTACTAGAACTCTGGGTTTTGGCACTCCATTATGAGTGAGAAATTGGCATTCAGGGAGGTTGAAATGACTTATCTAAAGTCACACTGCCTGGTAGGTGGGAAAGCTGAAATCAGAACCCAGGTCTGTCTGACTCTAAAGTCACAAGGCATCATTGCCATCCCTCTGCCCGTACACTCTTGAGATACCCTTCCTGGAAGGGCAGGTGCCTTTGAGCTAGTGAGCAAACTCCAGGAGCTGAGTCACAGTTAGCTCAGGGGGAGAAAGACAGTATTCCTTGGTCACTGAGGTCTGTTAGCGGCTATTGCCTTAAGCTGAAGGAGAGTCTGAGAAATAGCCCCTGTGATAGTCACTTAGTGAAAGCATGTTGTTCCTGTCTACAAGGAACCATGGAGAAACTGTCTTGTGTCAGTACACCTGGGCAGACAGCTGTGCACTTGATTTACTTTTCCTCTTGTGTGACTCTTCCTGTTTCCTTTTTTGCTATGGCTTCTGGGAGCTCCGGGCCAAACAGTTTTCAAATAACTGACTCACTTCGTAGCATACATTTTGTGCCACATCCCGTTCTGACTTCCAGCTCACATTCTGACTCTGCTTTTTCTCTTTGATCATTTTCTCACAGTAAAGAGAACTTTTGCAGTTTTGGATAACCTTTGTAAGATGCTTTAAAGGCTTGTGGAACAAGGCAGAGTACCACTAAATAAGGGTGGCTGTGTCTGAGTCTACCACAAATTTGCATGATCTTTGCCTGAAAGTAAGACAAATACATCAGCCAGTACAAAACCAGTCAAGCCCATGTCTGGCAGGTATTTCCACTCTTGTGCCTTGTCTCATTGTTAGCTATTTCAGCCAAATTCTAGGTGAAGTGCTCTCCCAGGCATGATGAGTATTGTACTTTAGGAGTGGCGAGATGTCCAGAGGAGTACATTTGTTTATTTGCTCATAATAATAGTGTTTTTTTAATGGATTTCTAATACAGAGGGATATTTCAATGGAGAAGAATATTGTTCTTCCAGCATACGTATAGTTTCAGAGCTTTGACATCTAATTCCTTTATTCTCTTTATTCTGCTGGTTTTCTTCATCCTTCTTTCTTTCCTTCTGTTTGCTCATTTATTTATTCACTAGACACATACTGAGCAACCAGTTCTGCACCAGTCCCTACTCAACATTAGGAGCTCATAGTAGGAAGACTTGCTTAGAAGCAATTATTCACAGCACAGCTCAGGTGAGCTAGGAAAAGGTAGTCAGGGAAGACTCCTAGGAGGAAGTGACAGTAGAACTGGTTATGGGATGATGGCCGGTGATATCCCAGACTGAAAGGACCACATGCATATGAGAGTTTGGCAGGTTGGAAAACCATCAGGGTTTAAGCTGGCTGGAAGTGTGATAGGGGTACAAGGGAGGGGATGTTGAGAGAAGCGGCTGGATCAGGAAGTCAAGATTAGTTGGCTAAGATCTTATATGCCTGGCCATGGAGTTTAAACTTTGTCCTGTAAAGAGATAGGAGCCAAGGTAATGGCATGGCCAGATTAAAGCTTTAAAAAGATCACTTTGATGACAGGGTGGAGGATGGACTGGGGGCTGGAAGGGAAGTGGGAGAAGACCACAGTGTCCAGGGAGAGGGCATGGTGGCCAGAACCAGTGAAGGGGCAGCAGGGATGGAGAGAAGAAAGCAGGTTTGAAAGATGCAACAGGATTATTAGGGGGCAGGAGGGCAGGCCCAGTGCTGCCTATCCTGGGTTTGTCCTTGTGTGCAGTGGTGGGGGCTGGGACACAGCTTGCAGCTCCCAAATCTGCCCTGCCCCCCCATGTGCCCTCGCAGAAGTACACAGCCACTGAGCGGGAGCTGCAGCAGCAGATGCGCCTGGGCGAGCTGTGCTACCCCAAGCCTGTCTCCTTTGAGCCCATCAAGAGCTTCTTTAAGGGCCTAGCGGAAACCATGCAAAGCGTGTTACAGACGCCCCTGGAAGTTCGCCTTAAGGAAAGTAAGTCGCCGTATGGATCGTCTTCGTGTCTTTAACTCCCCTACTGTACTTTAGCCCAGAGACAAGTGCAAGGATCGCCACCCTAACCATGTCTCTTCCACCCAGAGGCCCTTGAGTGGGCTGTCCAGGGCACCTGGCTTGGGCCCCAACCTTCTGCCTTCACCCCTCCTGAGACCATGACCTGCCACTCACAGCCACACAGCTCTATTTCTATCCCTGGGTAATTCCCAGATTCTGTGCTACCTCATCTTTGCCTGCTCTGGGCTCCCAGGGGGAATGGGCACCTCCCCCCTCCTCTTCCTCTGCCTGGCCAAGTCCTGCCTTTGTGAGTGTAGCACAGCTTTGCTCACCTAGGAAGTCCTGGTCACCCCACTTTGAAGGCTCACTCCTTCCCCTGGGACTCCTCTCTGCTTCTTTAAGGTCATGGAAGTGTATTTCAGTAAATCCGCAAAAAAAAAAAAAAAAAAAGTGTCCTGGAGTAAAATAAAGCAAGTAGGGAAAATAGAGGATGGCCAGGAGGAGGAGCTATTTCACATGAGGAAGTGAGGAAGGGCTTTCTGAGAAGGGGGCCGTGTGAGCTGACCTGAAGGAAGCCTTCTTTAAGCTCTGCGAGTTGGAACGACCTGAGATGGTAGTGGGCACACACATGGACTCGAGCCAGGTTCCTGCCCCAGGTCCACCGTTACCTAACCCAGCCATCCTGGGCAGGGCACCTGACTGTACTTTGCCTCTATTCCCACATCCATAAAATGGAGATGACAACATAGGTCCCTGTTATAGCACTGTTGGAAGAATTCGGTGAGTCCTTGCATGTGAAGTGCTTAGAGTGGCCCTCAGGCATGGTAAGCACGATGTAAGCACCAGCTAGTATTACTGCTGCTGCTGTTATATCTAGGGAAATATCTGCTAGGGTGGAAAAAAAACAAGTGCAAAGGTCCTGAGGTATAAGGTAGGAGTCAGTTTGGCTTGTTGAAGGACCAGCAAAAAGGGGTTCGTAGGAATGGATTCAGGTGGCAGAAGGAAGAGAGATAGCAAGGAAACGCCAAAGCTTTTAGCAACTAGGAGAAGGAAGCTCTTATTTTTCTGAGATGGCAAGTGCATTTGGAATTGGAAGGAATGGCCCTTCTGACTCTGAGTAGTATCAAAGTGGTTTGCAAGAGTAAATACCTGATGAAAGGCAGCAAAAAAGGAGTCAAGAGGAAAGTGGTCGATGCATTTTCTAAGAGTTCAGTGTGATATGAGAGCATGGTGAGGGATATTAGAAAAACACTGCTTGAGGAAACAGAAAACTTCATCTGATGGCACTTGGGGGCCTGGGAGAGCTTTTGAAGTGAGCTCCCTGACCTGCAGAAAATGTAGCTGCATTTAGAAAATTCAAGCCAATTACTGAGGATATTCTTGGCAAAAGCGCCCAACCTCCAGGGTGTAGACTTTACCCTGGGCAACACGTGCCCCATGACTGCCAGTGGCGATTTGCTTCACCAGCTCTATACTGGTTTTGCTTTAAAAGGCAACAGTAGATTTGGAAGACTTCTTACATTGGTACCAATAAATCTGCTAGATATCACAGAAATCCTGACCTGAGCGGGGCAGAAAAATGACTCAAAAGGACTCAGAAGATCAATCAGCTTATTCTAGGCAGCACATTAAAAAAAGACACACGGAAGGCTTGCCAATCTACCTACCTGCTACATGAAGTCCAAGTTTGACTTGGGAAGACTTGGAGCATCCTGGACTAGGGGGGTAGTTCTGGAAGAGCCCCTGGATGTGAGATGGGTACTAATGGACATGAGTCACCAGTCCAAGAATCTGTTTAAAATTCAGACTTTTAATGGTGACAAGAAGTGTCTTTAAAAAAAAAAAATTGGGAAGAATGAAGTGCTTGGATCTGTTAGGTTTGAGAAGTTTGACTTCCTACGTGGTGATGTCAAATTAGCAGCTGGATCTATGATTCTCGAGTTCTGTGATGAGGGGAGTGGTGTTCACATGGGAGGCAGGTGGGGGCTTCTTCCCACCAGGTGGGCAAGGAAGGCATCCTTGGGAAAGTGGTGAATTCCAGCCCAGGCAACTGAAATTCACCAGGCCCAGGGGAAGGGATCCTGGTGGAGGAAACAGCAAGTGCCAAGGGCCCTACTTGTTGAAGAGCTTGGTGAGGTTTAGGCACAGTGGAGGCCAGAGTCACAGGAGCACAGGGAGAGGGGAGATGAGATGAAAGCAGTTGGAAATTACCTAGGCACATGGGGCCTGGCAGAGCATTGCCATCTCCTCGGATCAGGAAAAAAGGAGAGGGAGAGAGAAAATGAAGCAAAATGATATCAGTACGCACTGGGCACCCTCTGGGATGCAGAAAGAGGGGAGTCTGGGCCCCAGCCATCTGTAGAGCAGGCAGACGGTGAGTGTGTAACCACAATGGCCAGGGCCATGGGAGGAGAAACAGAGAGTGATTTTGATGGAAAACCAGGAAGCCTTCCTGGAAGAGCTGGCACTCTAGCTGGACCTTAATGAATCACTATGCTTGGGAAAATGGGAGAGAACAGGGAAAGACATTTCACTCTGAGACAAGCAAAGTCTAAAGTATGTTTGGGACACTGAAGTGTGCAGCGGGGCTGAGTAGTGGAGTTACCTGAGCTGGTTTGTTAAAACAGATATTTTCAAAATCTGTGAACAGTGTTCTCTTTGTTCATAACTTTTACTGGAAGTTTGGCTACACAGTCCAACTGAAAAATTCTTGAGTTTAATTATTTTAAAAGAAAATCACATCAGAATCATAGCTGTCTATATAATTCAATTAAAAAAAAAAGACTAGTCAAATATGAAAACAAACTAACAAACAAGAATCTTAGCCAATGATTGCTCCAGGAAGCTTTGGGCTTATCGGTATCCAGTGGGTGGGCATTCATGTATTCCCCCATCTCTCTTCCAAGATGGACCCAAAAGTCAGTTCATATTTACATTCTCAGTGGTCCATTCCCAAAGGACTGGCGGTGACTCTTGCGTCCTTGATAACAGTTAACACTTGCTCTGTGCCAGGCCTTGTTTATTATAGATTCATCCAGCAACTCCTCACCACTACCCTGTATGGTCGGCTTCTTCATCCCCCTCCATTTTATAGATGAGTAAGTGAGGCTCAGAGAGCTTCACCGACTTGCTCTAGATCAACCAGTTGGTAGTTGGCAGAAGCAAAGTTCAAACAGCATTTCCTCAGCCAGCCCCTTTTTTCCATCCCCACTGCTCCCATTCAGAACTGAGCCTCCCAGCAGGGCCTCTGCCTTCACACTCACCCTGCCCCATCATTCCCCACCAAAGAGAGCTCTGGAAATTCTGTTCATGTATACCCTCACTCAGACACCCTCCATGGCTCCCCACTGGCCACTCTATATCTGTCTTTGTCTTTACTCCCACTGTAGCTTCTTGTCAGGAAAAATTTCATCCTTTCATTTTTCCCAGGTACCTAAGTCTTCATCATCCTCTAAGGGACAGCTGAGGGGCTTCTTCCTCCAAGAAGCTGCTTCTGACTCCTTCAAGCCCGAGTCCCTTTCACTTCTTCTCTGTAACTGGGAGCACTCTCTGGCTTGGGTGGTGGTTCAGGGGAACCTAGTTCTCTCCTCATTACCTGACTGAGCTGTGAAAACCAGGGACCATGGCGTGGGTTCCCCTTGAACCGCCTCTCAAGAGAATGAGACTTGAACGAGATTTTTCTGAGGATCAGCTTGAATTCTTTTCCATCTTTATGCCATAATTTCATTACTGCCTTGAGGTTGCCACCATCCTTTACAGTTGAGTACAGAAGTGATTCTCAGGCTCCTCAGGGAGCTGCTGCCCCTGCTCCAGGGCTCCCTGCCCTTGCCCTGCCATGATGGATGTGCCTCCTGTGCTGAAAAGTGCGTTTCTTCTTAGAGCTGAGCTTTGCTCAGAGTGAATTTGTATTTCCTACTTAATGTGCAAGGGATTCTTGGGTCGAGACTTTGCGAATCTCCAGTTTGTAATAGTTACAGTAGTTTTATCATTTGTGCTGTTTGCATAAGCACAAAGCACTCATTTCTCACATTTGTTGCAGACCTGAACTGCCGGCTCTTGGGTTCCTCCAGTGTCAAGCCAGGTTCCTTGTTGAAAACAAGCCCTCCTCCAGAGCGCCAGCTCTTCTTAAAGTGTAAGTGGGGAGAGGGTGAAGAAGGTGTGCTGTGGGTGTGGGCTTGTAGAAATGGGCCCCACCTTCATTTCCTAAGAGACCTAACTTGGATTTTTAAAACCTTTGCTGTTTTTTCTTAAATACAATAATAATACATGTTCATTGTAGAAACATTAAAAGGCAAAGGGAAACAAAGATTTGAAAAAGAAAATCACTTATACATAACTCTCCCATAATGACTGTTATTACTTGCCTTTTAGTTTTCTTTGGTATAACTACATGACTATATCTATACATAAATGATATATTTAGTATTTCTATTTTGCAACCATGGTGTCATACTATACATACTGTTTGGTAATGCATTTCACTTACTGATGTATTGTGATTATCTTTTCTCCCTTAAAAAATTATATAGCATGCTTTTTATAGAAAGTTAGAAATTAGAATAGAGCAAAAAGAAAAAAGATAAATGCTGCTAATATTTGGGCTTCCATTTTTAGACATTTTAAACTACATATATGTGCAGATTTTTAAAATGGGATCATACTATAGCTATCCTTTTATAAATTTTTAATAACTTAGTTGAACAATATTGTATTTCAATAAATTTAAATACTGTGGTTATTTTTAAAGGATGCATAATATTACATTGAATAAAATTCCCATATTTAACTACTCTCATAATGTTGGACATTTAGGCTGTGTTATATTTTCATTTCTATAAACAGTGACGTGATAAACATCCATTCCTGTACATATTTATTGAATTAGTGAATGAATGAGTACACCTACCACACTGGTGTATTGTATTTTAGGAGTAATTTCTCAAAGTAGTATTACCGGTCATGCATTTTTGAAAAAAAAAAGACTTTAATTGAAATAGAAAGTACATAAAGAGGAGAGCACAAATCAAAGGGGGTGTAGGCTAATGATTTAAAAGTAAACACATTCTTCAGACCTAATTCAGACCAAGAAATGGAAATTTCCAGCTCCCTGGAAGTTCTCCTCATGCCGTGTCCTATCTGCCAGCCTCCAAGGGTAACCACTCTCCTGACTTCTAAACGTACAGATTAGTTTTACTTGTTTTGTGACTTTTATGTAACTTGATCATTCAGGCTATCCTCTTTTGTGTCTTGCTTCTATCACTCAATATTTGTGAGATTTATCCTTATTGTTGTGGAGCAGGAGTTTCTTCATTCTCAATGCTGTAAAATAGTCCATGGCATGAATATGTATAACACATTTTATCTGCAGGGCATTTTGTATGATTTCAGGTTTTGACTATTGTGAGTAACGTTGTTAGGAACACTCTTGTGCATGTCTTTTGATGCACAGGTATGTGGATGGTGGGTATTTACTGAGGAGTCAGCCACAAGGGTGCCCACTATAACCATAAATATGTTCTGTTTAGAACATTAACAATGTTCTAAATGTCCTGGACAGTGCCTTGAAGCAAGAAAAAGAAATGAAAGTTATAAGGATTGGAAAAGTGGGGGAGAGATCATTAGTCATGGATGACATGATTATTTTCAGGAAATCCAAAGTAACCCAGTTACTAAGTGAAATTTGAACAGGTGCTGGTTTGTAAAGTCAGTACACACAGTTCTTCTCCTAGGGGACTTTCAAACAGGCCCTCAGAGCAATCAAGGCAGTTCCTTTGCTGCTGTGGTCATTGGCCCTCCCCCTTCCTCCCCTCCCCCCTGCATAGGCAGAGCACTTACACTATTTTCTGTTATATTAGCAAAAAAAAAAATTAGAAAATAAAAATTTACAAATATTTTCCATAACATTGTTAAAAACTAGGAATAAATCTTACAAAAGAAGTACAAAACTTCTACTGAAAATTTTAGCAAACTCTTTGGAAGTATTTACTTAAGCTGAACATTCACATACAAACCCTAAGCTCTAGCTCTTTTTTTAAAACTTCATGTCTACACCTGTGTGGTAAAAGAGAATGCTTATTGGGAGTTCAAATCACTACCACCTCTCTGGAGGACAACTTAGCAATAATTACCAAAGGACAATTTGGTGATATTTGCCAAAGGCTTAAAAACAATCACCCCCATTGACCCAGCAAATCCTCTTTTAGAAGTATCTCCTGAAAAATAATCAGGTACATACAGATGTAATCATAAATATTAGGAAAAAGGGGGATGGAGCATCGATTAAATTATAACACATCCATACATCAAAATCTTAGGACTGCCATCTTATAAAAGTTATTTGGGGGTGGTAAAATGTTCATAAATACATAGATAAAATTTAAAAAGCTGGGCCTCCCTGGTGGTGCAAGGGGTTAAGTTTCAGCACTATGAAGCCATTGGCAGCCACTGCAGCATGAGTTCCATCCCTGGCCAGGGAGATACCCACATGGCAGAGCCGACCTCTCCTGTCTTGCCTGCTGCTCCCCTCAGCAGTGTATTTCAGTCGATCTGCCTGTTCTGCTCCCCACTCTGCCTCTGGTGTATCCTCTCACCCCCGCCTCCCCCAACCTCTGGCCTACACCCCAATTCTATAAATTGTATGCATACATAAATAAAATTTTAAAAAAATTTTAATTTTAAAAGCCCATT
This sequence comes from Talpa europaea, assembly GCF_964194135.1. NCBI lineage: Eukaryota > Metazoa > Chordata > Mammalia > Eulipotyphla > Talpidae > Talpa > Talpa europaea. Next base: position 53,193,495 of record NC_140074.1, on the reverse strand, counting down.
ACCCAAGTGCATGTACTGTATGATACCAATGTTGGAAAAAAAACCTATAAAGCATCTGGCAAAATATGGAAAGACATACACCCAGGTGTTACTGTGATAGGATCCATTTTTAATAAAAAACTTTACAAATTGGCAACAATTTATCATAGAAAATTATCATAACAATTTATAACAATTTATCATAGAAAATTATCATAGAAAATTAATTTATCATAGAAAATTATCATAGAAAATTCACACTGTGCAAAGGGTGTACAGTAAAATTTCTTCTCCTTCCCTTGCACCCCAGATCACCTCCCCAGAGGCCATCGGGGTTAAAGGGTCGACTTGGGTGTTTTCCCTCTTTCTACTATGAACATGTATAGGGCCTGGCCGTTGGCGCGAGGCGGGTGGGTATTTCGGGGGCGGGAGCCGCGCACCCCCACCCACCAGGCCTCGTGTCCCGCCCTCCACAGACGCGCGCACGCCCACGCTGGACCCGGACACGATGCACGCGCGCCTGCGCCTCTCGCCCGACCGCCTGTCCGTGTACTCCGGCCTGCTGGGCTGCCTGGGGCCCACGGCCACGCTGCGCTTCGACAAGCTGTGGCAGGTGCTGGGTAGGGACAGCTTCGCCGCCGGCCGCCACTACTGGGAAGTGGACCTGCAGGAGGCGGGCATCGGCTGGTGGGTGGGTGCGGCTTACGGCTCCTTGCGACGCCGCGGGGACACGGCCGCTGCCCGCCTGGGCTGCAACCGCCAGTCCTGGTGCCTCAAGCGCTATGACCTCGAGTACTGGGCCTTTCACGACGGCCAGCGCAACCGGTTGCGGCCCCGCCAGGACCTGGATCGGCTTGGTGTCTTTCTGGATTACGAGGCTGGCATCCTCTCCTTCTACGACGTGATGGGCGGCATGAGCCACCTGCACACCTTCCGTGCCTCCTTCCAGGAACCACTGTATCCAGCCCTGCGGCTGTGGGAAGGGGCCATCAGCATCACCCGGCTGCCCTAGGGGCCGGAGGGACTGGAGTGAGGTCCTGGGCCCTTCGCTGCTCTGATCTCACCAGACCCAGCCATGGCTGGCCCACTGTCTACTCTGTGTGCCCTTCTCCCATCAGCCCCTCTGCGGCACTGCCATGCTGTGTGTTTTGGATGGTACCTCTCCTAGGCTGGTTTCAAACAGCTTCTTTGCTGCTGCATGTTCATTGGACCTCCCCCCCCCACCACCACCACCAGAGCACTTAACTGCACTGCCTTTGGTAGGATTCCTGAAAACCCACAGTCCAAGCGCACCTGACCATATTAGAATTCACGTCTTCAGCCTTGGACCTTCTCCCTTACACAGCACAGTAGCTCCTGGCACATGATAGGCACATGGTAAATATGTGGCTGAAGAGAAGCAACTGGTCCAGACCCTTCTTCCTAGCTCTTGGAGGAGCCTCCTGCCTTCCACTTCAGCTTGTCCTTGTCACCTTCAGAGCCTCTTAAGCCTCTTGACCTGACCCCTCACGCCTTCTCATCCTTTACCCCAGAACCAGAGGGATCTGCCTAAAACTTAATCTCTCAACTCTCAAGAGGTTCCCAAGGATAACAGGGTCAAAAAAACAAGCACCTTACCCTAGCATTCAAGTCTTTTCTAGTCTGCCCCCAACTTCTATCCTCATTTTGCTCCTATTGCTCTTTTCAGAGACAGTCTGACCAGAATTGTGTCTCACATAGGTCCATCTCTACACCTTTCATTTACACTATCCCCTGGCCATGCCCCTCCCCCCAAACATTTATTACAGGAAAGTCCTTTCTTCTCTTTGCCTGTCTCAGTCTTCCCAAGCCTCAAGAATCTTCCTCTCTGCCAGAGTCACAAATCTGAGACCTGTCTTTCCAACTAGACTAGAAGCTTTCTAAGGCATCTATTAGATACTATAGTACCCTCCCCCACCCTGAAAATTTCCTAATATCCCTTTTATCCCAGGCAGTGAGTGAGTGACCAGCAGTGGTCTCTTCTTGACTCACAGACAGCTGAGCCTCACAAAAAGGCCTCAGATCACCCAGCCTGACCTTATTATACGTCTGGAAGACAAAGGCCCTGAAAAAGAGTTGCTTTAAGTCACCAGGTGACTGAGGGGCTGCACCATGCCCAGCCTCCTGGGAAGTCTGATTAGCCCTTCAGGTCCAGCTTTCAAGCTGCAAGATTGTTCTGTTTATTTCTCAGGGGATGTTGGGAAGAAATCAGCAGGTGGCCGTTGCTAAGCAATGACAGTTTTTCCAACTGTCTTGGAACCAAAAGGAGAGGAGCCATGGTGGGGTTTGGGCAGCCCCGACATCCTCTTGCTCCTCAAACCCCTTAGATCTAGATGTTGCCAAAAAAAAACCCAGAGAGCCTTGTTTTCCAAAAAGAAGTGACAGAAATGGAGAAGTCCAAACCAGTAAGAGCTTACTGGCAGCCTGCTCCCCTAGCAAGGAGGGAGAGGCTTCTTTCCAGGATCTTTGCCTCAGTTCTGAAGATTCAACGTCCCAACTCGTCAAATTCTCTAGGCAGTTTTGAAGTCATGCTGTGTTAAAGCATCCTCATAGGTGCAACGGTAGGGCGAGAAAAATCCCCCCCGTGGCTTAAACTGACTCAAGGTGCATTCATTAACTTGAACTATATATAAAACTGCCAATTTCCAATAGTTTTTGACCTAAAAATGGTCCTTTCATATGGAACAATGTAACACAAGTAGAATACTCAAAAGTGCCTTTGGTTCTAACCAAGTAATTTAAAACTCTAGCTGAATAAATGCCTAAGCACTGTGCTCCAAGAATCCTGAGAAAAGGAAAATTAATTCTCCTGGGGATGCCCCAGAGCTGAATTCTGACTGCAGACGACAGTCCTGACGGAGGAAGATGGGTACGCTTGACCCCACGTCTCTCTCTATTCCTGAAAACCAACAGTTGCTCCCACAGCTGCAGAGCCCAAGTAGTACGAGCACTTGCTCTTTGGGCAGATGCTATCCTAATGCTTTACAACTGTTAACTCATTGGATCCTCACATCATCCCTGGGAGGCAGAAGGTTATTCCAGCTCTACATGTGGCAAAATTGAGACTCAGAATGAGTAACTTGCCCAAGGTCACACAGCTAACAATGGAGCTGGGGTCCGCATACATGTCCGCCAGGCAGTACTGTTGAGGTGAATGCAGCCTGACTGGCCAGCGCCTGCTCACTCTGACCCTTGTCCCCTCTAGATGGGCCTGTCATGCTTTGTTTTTGCCTGGTCACTCTGGGGCTTGGGTCTACCTTTGTAGTACCTGCCCTACCTTCCTAGGGCTCTGAGATGAGGTCTTCCACCAGATAGGAATTTGTTTTCCACGTGCCAGAGACTGAGCTAATCTATAAAGGATAAAAAATTACTTTTATCAAATGCCTACATGGTGCCAAGGCCTGAACTAGCCAGAAAACTGCAATTTTGGCCCACAATCATGAGTTCAGGCTACTCATCTTTCACTTCTTGGAGCATCATCTGTTGGGGGGTGGGGGCTTAATTCCAGCACTATGAGGCTTGAACGAGCCAAAGAATGTGAACCTGCCTTTAAAAGTCTACTGTGCCTCCTTATACGTGTTTTTCTAATAAAGCATGAGTACTGTCCTTGCCAATCATGTTCTTGGAAGTTCATGGTGCCTCACTCAGGTACACAGCACCCAGGCCGGGATGGGGCTGCTGATGAGGAGGGGTGAGCATGAGCACAGCCACAGGTTTGAGTCCCCTAGGTCCTGCTCAGAAGCCTTCCATGGCTCCCCAGTGCCTACAGAATTAAGTTCTAATTCAACAGACTCTTAAGCTCTTCCTTCTTGGCTCCCATGACTCCTGTGCCTGCCTCCCACACCTCTGGGTAAACATTTCAGCATTCACACATATGGGGTGCTGTTGGTGAAGGTGCCTATACCCAGTAGGCTGTGAACTCTGACAAGGATGCTCTGCTGCCTCACTGTGGGTCCCACACTGCACTTCCCATCTGGCAGAGGCACAGGGATGTCTTCTAGACCTGAGCTTCCCAACCCCAATGGGCTAGTTATGTGCCCAGATGTCCATGCTCAGCCCTCACAGCAGCCTGGCACGGCCTGAGCTTGACCCACATCCATCGTACACATGGTGTCATTTCCGCTATGTGCCCTAGTGGGAAGTGTGCTCTGACAGTCACCCTCAGCAAGTGTCCCCAACTCACAACAGTCCTCTAGATAAAAGGTGAAGTCCTGGGACTGCAGGCTCTTCCAAAGCTGAGCCTCAGTGATTGCTGCCCCCTGAGGGGAAATCCAGCTGAGGTTTATAGGGCAGCAGGGCCTTCTGCCTTCTACCACTGCAGGCTGCCAGGCCTGGGGCAAGTGCCTGGCATCCTGTGGGAAAGGACCCGCAGCGATCATCCCTCTAGATCCACATCCTGTTTCGGCCCTGAAACGCGCCCCTCCCCACCAAGTCTCTCCTGTCAGAAGTCTTCAGTATTTGCTTAAAATGTCTCCTCTGCTGCTGCAGGAAAAAAGGCCATGCAATCAAGACATTTTGATTGTTTACTCAAGATCTGTTATACAGGGAGAAAAGGGAGTAAACACAGCGAGTAAGTGAAAGGATCACACTGCAGTTCCTGACACGTCAATTTTACAGGTTCTCTTTTACACATAAGCACAGTCTACCCTGCCCCACCTACACGTACAGACATGAGAAACTGTTTTGGGATCTGCAGGAGAGTGAGACTCTGTACTCACAAATAAAGAATGTTCAAAAGGCTAATTCATGTATTTGAAGAGACTCAAATATACGTTTTTGAAATGAGGGTTTATAGTAAACAAGGTCAAATAAGTATGAACAGAGACTAAGGATTTGAAAATACATTTGAAAAGAATGATTAATCTCCACATTGGCTCAAAAGAACAAAGGGGAGTATCACTTGGAATCTCTGTGAAAAGTTCATGCTGCTGTTCAAGGAAGTATAATAGAGTTTCGTACACTGGATTTGTAATATCATTATGGATTATACAACAGCTGATGTCAGCATTACCGCTGTATTGAAAAGCCATCACAAGCTGCAAATAGACCAAGCTCCACACTTCCCATCTCTCTTAGGTGGCTTGATTCCCCTGCCTCATTGCACACACCACCTTCTACAGACTGGTTTATTTCCTAATGCTCATGGTTTACTAAGCTCCTGTCCCCACCTAAATGGAAGTTCCACGAGGAAGGAATTTGAGTTGTGCACTGTTTGTACCTCCAGCAGGTCTGGCACCTGCTAGGCCGTCGGTATTGTTGAAAGGAGTGAGTGCCATTTCTCTCTCTCTGCTCACAGAGGATGTGTGCTTTCCGCATTTCTCTGTCTGCCAGACCCTTTCACCAATGCCAACAGTTGTCCAGTTCTCTGGATATGCAACTCAAAGGTAGGCTGGGATGAGGGCCATGGAAGAGAACAGACAGCTGGAGGTCTCGAAGGAAGTGGGATTTTGGGTCACATGGGTTGGCCCTGTGGTCACTAAGAACAAAGGTTAAAGGAGAGGACTCACACAGCAAATGGAAAGTGATGATTAGCTTCTGGGCCCCGCTTCCCTTCTGGGTCAGCCAACCAGAGCGGAGACCGGTGGTCATTCTTTGTATCCCTCCAACAGGCTTGATACAGGGCCTGGCCCCAAACTGCCTACTCTCTAGGGAAAGGGAGTGGATGAAGGCCAGGTCTCTGGACACCACCACTCCTGCCCCACCTCACCCAGATACACCCGGCAGTACCAGCAAGGCAGTTCAGAATTCAGAAAATGACATTTTATTTTAAGATTTTATTTTTTTACCATGATTTTCTACTGATTCTTCCATGATGGTTTCATCTTGTTCGACAGTGACCAGGGCCTTTTTGCCCACCAGACTAAAGATGTCTTCAGGAGGGTAACCTTTGGGCTCACCCACCTTCACAGTGAGCATGTCCAGCGTTAGAATGGTACCTTCTGGAATTTTCACTTTGGCCACCACAGACTTGCCCAGCTGTGAATAAAATTAAGACTCAGTGTCAATCTCACAGAAGCACCTAGCACATGCTGCTTCCTACCCCAGGCTCCTGGCCAGTCTTCACAAGGTGCCTGGAGAGTGGGGGCTGTCTCTGACTCAGTACCTAGAACAGGATCTCACCCATGTCAGGGACTTGGCAGTATTGGGTGAAGTCAGAGAGTGAAATGAGGGGCCTTTACAATAAAATGTAAAGGAAAGGGGGCAGATTAGGTGGCCACAGAGCCAGGTTCAAAGCCTAGCCTCTGGACACAAGCTGTGGCTGAGCTTCTCCATAAAATGGGAAATAATAGTGCCTTTATCTCATGGGAAGACTTAAAGACAGTGATAATATATGTAATGCCCCTGGAGATGCTCTTGATAAATGAAGATTGTGACTACTTTTGTCATCATCAACCTCAATTCAATGAGATAACTCATTTTAAACATGGTTAGAGGCCTGCGGGGAGCAGTGATTTGGTCAAGGTTACAAAGAGCTAGAATGTGAACCTGGGATACCTAACTGCTAGCGCAGTGCCCTTGAGGAGCACAAACCTTCCTGCTATCACCTTCCTTGGTAAAATAGGGCTTGCTGGAGAGTGAATGTGACCGCAGACAGGGCGCACAGGCGAGGGGAATGAGGATACCTAAAGCTCATGGCCAGCAGTTCTGTCTTCTCCATAAGGCTGTGAAGTTATCTACTATATCACTCTGTATTCTCCATAGAAGAGCCAAAAAATCCATTCTGTTTACAATTTAGAGCCAAGTCACAATGGTTATCAACAGATGATTACCAAATTGTTGCATTTGTTATTCACTGTTTGCTCAGGGAGCAAGGAGGCTCACAACCAAATTAGGTGCTTTCCTGCTCTAACTCTCATTCTGTTTTCTGGTATAATTCACTCCTCTTTTTTTCTAAAAGGCAGATGTTTCTTTTTTCTTTTTCTGTTTCTTGTTGCTATTATAGTTTCCTGTATTTGTTTCTTTCATCGGCGGGTAATGCATAGAGCCCACTACATAAAAGATGTCAGCAATCCTATGCATGCCTGGCATTTGATCTTTGCCTTGACCCAGATGGCACTCAGCAGACGAGTGGTAGGTATCTGCAACCCTGGCAGCCCCAGGATGCCTGGCTCAATGACTCAGAGGACAATCCAGGTCTAGGCCACCACTTCAAGAAGCCCAGATGGTCAGTATGCCAGGCAGTGCTCCTTGGCCTAGCCATGCCCCCTGTCTGAAGTCAATGAGGCACAGCTCAAACTGCCCCTGAGGATATCAGCAACACCCCCACTGACAGCAGGTGACAACACACAGCCCCACTCCACCAGTACCTTCTGGGCTGAAGGATGGCTCCACCTATCACAGGCCCTGCCCCACCCCCACCTCCGACTCAGGGAACCCCTCGGTCTGAATTTTCGCATAGCTGTATCTACTCCAGGGGACCCAGAGTTGACCTACGCTAGTGTTTCGGTAGGCCCTGTATGATACCACCCACCCTACATCTCCTGGAATCTATAGCACCAAGGCCACAGGGGCAGAGACTTAGAGGGAACTATAACAGGTTCATGATGCTCAGAGAAACTGCTAACATTTCTCCTGCTGCTAATACAAACCCCCAAAAACTTAGCAGACTGCTGTGACATGCCTCCACCCTCCCCTTGGACTGGGGTCTGGCAGGGTTGGGACTGACTCTGCTTCAGGTGAGCCCATTCTGGCCCTTCTCCGGAGAGTAGAACCAGCAGGATCAGGCAGAACCCACCTTCTCATTGCAGGCCGTCTCACAAGGCAGCAGCTGCTTGGTGGGGGAGCCCATGGCCTGTTCCACAAGGCGCACAGACCGCACCAGCTCAGCCAGCTCTCCAGGCTCCAGCGAGGCTGAGTGGTCACTCCCCTTCCAGGTCTTGTCCAGAGTTATGTGGCGCTCCAACACCTTGGCCCCCAGAGCCACTGCAGCCACAGAGATCGCTATGCCTGTCTCATGCCCAGAGTACCCTATGGGGATGTCAGGAAAGAGCTTTTGATATTCCTTTAAAATAGAAAAGGAAAAAAGGTTAAATACCATGGTGTTTACACCTACATTCCAGAGTCAGAAGGATCTGGACTGGAGTCCCAATTTAACTGCGTACTACCTATGTAACTATGGACAAGGATCTGAGGCTCTCCCAGCCTCTCTCTTGGAGATGGTAATAGTACCTGCCAAGGGCTGCTGGAAATGTATGAAAAACACTCAGCGCACTATACATGCTCAGAAAATAATGGCCGTTGTTATCAAGAATGCACTTTAAGATGGTTTCACACTGCACAAACCAACAGGAATAAGAACCCAACTATACCCGAATGCCTAAACTCACTAAAAGGCATCTGTCACATTTAATTACCCTGAGCTGCTGAAAGCAAGTGGGTTATATGCATAAATATCATCATCAATAATATATACAGCCCAATCTCAAAACAATCCTTTGGTGGAAACGCTGCATAATTAATCACTTTTCTATAATTTACAGGATGCAACAAAAGACATTCTAAGTGGAGTGAATTTTGTTCATAAGGGTGAGCAGAAAGCTTAAATATAGTAGAAAGACCCAGAAAGGGGTGTATTGAAAGATTAGGACAGGCGAGGAGCAAAGGTTTGAAAAGCAAAAGCCAAAGGGTGTGTGATGGACAGGGAAGGCAGGCTGCAGTCTGGGAACGCAACCTGCTGTAACAGGGTGGGGCCACCTGAGAGGAGGTGGGCTGGCAACTGAATTGTCACTTCCCTGATCAGGTATCAAAGAGGGCAGACAGGACCACAACTCAGGCAGAGACGAGAGGAAAAGGGGAACTATGATCCATGGAGAGAGATATCTGGAGTCACATACATTGAACTACTACCCCTGGTAACTTCAGTAGGAAGGAATTACAGAGGATGCTCACTCTCCACATTATATATTTTAAAATTTTTAAAGTAACATGATTAGAGATGAGCTAGAAATACAGACAAGACTGTTAGAACTGGGAAGTACATAAAAGTTTAGGTGAAAAAATAGACGTGTCAGTTAAAGTTAATTTTCTTACAGTTAAATGTGAAGACTGTGTATGAACATGTACAAGAGATTATATTATCACGGGAAGAAAAGCAATGTCAAATACAGCACTAAAAGGAAAACTGTTTAATTGCAATACCAGAATTATATGTTTATATAGTTAGAATACATATATCTATATTTAGAATTCCACTAACATTACTATGTTTTTCTATGATAATTACATATACAAGTATAATTCTAATTAAGTTGAGGTGCTACCAGGAAGAACTGACAGATGTGGCTAAGACAGTAAGACAGAAAGGATTCTAGTCTCAGCTCTCCCACCAAGAGGCTGTGAGATCCCAGGCAAGTAAGTCCTTTTCCCTTTGGGGCCAGACTTTACTACTGTAAAATGAATGAGTTGGAGTAGACAAAATCCTGGGAGAGCTAGTCTAGTTCCCTCAAGACTATCTCTGGAACTAGTTAGACCTCAGGGTTGCTCAGAAATGCAGCAGGTAGAAAATAAGAGAGCTGGCAAGTAAGGGACCGCAGGAAAAGCCAGAAGTTTCAAGGTCTCCTACAACTCAATATGAAGAAAAACAAACAGTATTCGTACTCATGTTCACACCAGCACTATTCACAACAGCCAAATGGAAAGATCCCAAATATCCATCAACAGATGAATGGATAAACAGAACGCAGCACATGCATACAATGGAATATTGCTCAGCTCTAGTAAAGGAAGAAATTCTGACATGCAACAACATGGATGGACCTTGAAGACATTATCCTAGGAGAAATAAGTCAGTTACAAGAGAACAGTTATTGTGTCAGTCCACTTATATGAGGTACCCACAGCAGTCCAATTCAGAGACAGAAGTAGAATGGTGAGTGTTGCCAGGGTTTGGGGTGGGGAGAATGAGGAGTTAATGTTTAATGGGGACAGAATTTCATTTTGCGAAGATGAAGAAATTCTGGAGATAGTGGGGATAATGAGGATGGTTGCACAGGCAGAGATGAGAGTACTTAATGTCACTGAACTGTACACCTGAAAATAGTTAAAAATGTAAATCTTACGCATATTTCATAACAAAAGAAAAGGGGAGTGGCAACAGCACCCTAAGACACAATATGAGCCAGCAAGTCACAGAAGAGGGACCTCTAATGGACAATACACGTGAGCAAAGAAAATGTAGAAAGACAAATGTGAGCGCTCCCTCAATTTTATTATGGGAGAAATTAAGAGTGATTTTAAGACTTTTTAATTAAATCATCCTCTTCGGGATATATGTTTTCTTAACTATACAGTTGTGCTAATTTGATTCTATAACATCAACGCAGTCAAAGGATGTTCACAGCACAAAGCATGCCAAGGCTGGTTTGAATTTTAGTTCCAAAAAAAGGCTACACTTCCCCCACAGCAATGGCCTGTTGAGACAGTGGCCCTCCCTCCTGCTCACCGAGATGACACGCAGGTTGACATCCTCAGGCTGGAGTGGGTAGGCACTGGTGCACTGAAGGAAGCAGAAGTTGGGGTTGAGGGGCTTCACGATCTTATAGACTTGCTTCATGGTGTCCATCGACTGCATCCCACTGGAGATCACCATTGGACGGCCTGCATGACCCAACACAACACCATCATCTCTCTCTTCAGGTCTTCCGACTCTCCCACAAGTACATGCCAACAGTTGGTCTTATCATTCAACTGAGCCTCCATAAGCACCTTTTAAACACTGTGGCAGCCAATGTGGGGGAACAGATGAGAAGCTCAGCCAGTTTTTGCCCTCGATCATGGGAAATGGAGACTCTCCTCACCCTCCAATGTTATCATTTAGAGAATGAACTGAGTTGAGGAAGCAGAGGGATTTCATAGTCCCCAGAGAAAGAAGGGACCTTAATCAAATGATTAAGAGGTTGCACAGTGTGGTAGCGTGATGAGCACCAAGCCCAGATTCAAGAGTGTGAGTGAATGTGAAACCCAGCACTGTCACTTCCTAGTAGAAAGTATAAAGCTTCAGAATCATATCACCTGCTTCCATCCCACAGCTGTTATGAGGATCAAATGTAATTGCTCATATTATAAAGCCACCCTACAAAACCGTCATGTGCAGACATTAGATATTATACCTACATGATAATTCTCAGAGCACATCCTCAAGGAAGTTTAATATAATACTGTCACATGATTTTTTACAAATTAAATCACTTTTAACTAAAGAAAAACTTATAAAGTTGTCTTATCCGTACTCTAAGTCATCACATGGAAACGTGGAAGTATTTGCTGATTAAAATGGTTTCTAAAGTCCTTCTTCATGAGACTCCTTGAGTTGTTACTAAAGGAGTAAAAGACAATTTAGACTTTCTCATAACAAAAATTAAACACTTACCTTTTTTGGCTGTCTTTTCCAGGTAAGGAAAATTGTTAGTGTCCCCAGATCCAACTTTGAAAAATGGAACATTCAGTTCATGCAGAAACTCAACTGCCATCTATAAAAATCAAAGAAGGAACACTTTTTCACCACTGTTCAAAAATATTGCCCTCAACAACACTGCCTTCAAGGCAGGCAGGAAGCCACATAGGACCAGAAAAACCCCTCCTCTTATCCAGCAAAAGAGATTCTCTCAACAACTTGGAAGCAGACAAATATCTGTTATTGGTTATTTCATTCAAATCCAAACATTCTTCCATTCCTATCCACCATCTATTTGTCCAACACACAGTGAACACAGATCTGTAAGGATGATGAGAACCTGGAAAAGAACCGGATGCCCTGGCTAGACCTTCCTTCCCCAGGCCCTGGGGCTTGTGAACAAATGCAAAAGGGTCAAAACCTAATCTTGACCCAGAAAACCAGGCAGTGAGAAAGTGAACGTTCCTCCAAGGCCTTATCTTTTACTCAGAACCAAACAGCTAGGGAAAAAGGCCATTTCAAATCTTGCCAAAAGTGGAAAAAATGGAGCATTTTATGGTCCAGCCCAATGCAGTGACCCACAGCTGGCAGGACTCATCAAACCAAGCCCTTTTAGACTTCAAACTGTGCTGCCCCAGAAAAAAAAAAACAACAAAAAATTGTCACTTTTGTGGACACAGTATCACTGCTGGAGGTTACCTATCCAGAGCCCCCCACTATCTTTATCTGGGGTTCAGCTCAGGAAACTGGCAAAGGGCAGCAAACACTGGCTGAAGGAATCGCTGGACTACATTTTTCAGAGTAAAACCTCAGTTTACTGTCAAATTACAAGAATTCCCCAAAACTACCTTTCATTACTAATTTTTAAAAGATTTTATTTATACAAGAACTGGGTACAGGCCAGAGGTGTGGGGGTGAGAGGATGTACCTGAGACAGAGTGGGGAACAGAACAGGCAGACTAACTGAAATACACTGCTGAGGGGAGCAGCAGGTGAGACAGGAGAGGTCTGCTGAGCCATGTGGGTCAGCTCCCTGGCCAGGGATCGAACTCATGCTGCAGTGTCTGTGGAGAGCTCCATAGTGCTGCATCTTAACCCCCTGTGCCACCAGGGAGGCCCTCATTACTAATTTTTTAATGGGATTGGAAAATTCAGAAGTGGATAGAATCAAAGTCATGGAATGATTCCAAATATCTCAGTTCTAGCTTAAAATGGTACTTGAGTTTCAGAATTTTGTAAGATTATAAGAACAAAATTGCGCTTTGCACACTTCAACACGGGCACATGAATCTTCCAGGATCTTGCTCAAATGAGCCACAGAATCTAAATCTGTTGGTCTAGGGTGAGGCCTGAGAGACTACATATTTAATAAATTCTTCCCTGACTCATACTTGGAGTAACCAAGAGCTAGGTTACTAGCTCTTGCCAGAAAACCTAGCCAGAAAATCCAGAGGACAGTCTGAGAAGGCCTTCCTGCTCCTGGCTCTTTAAATTACCCACTTCCGCCTGAGCATCCTTGTCACCCCAGTGTCCCAACAGGTGATGAGTTACTCCAGACCTTGTGGCAGTACTCAGAGAACTTTCCTTGCATAGAAACCCCCTAGTAATGGATGACTTACAGCTGCTAAGAACCACGCAGAGTGATTAGCCAGTCAGTCAGCAGTTAAAAGGCAGGTCACAATGCTCTTGGTCCAAGAGACACTGTCCGCTCAAGTGTGCTGATCTGCCTTTACTTCAATTCTTGTTGCTCCTTCCTCCCACTGCTGCCTACTCTCTCTCTCTCTCTCTCTCTCTCTCTCTCTCTCTCCTTGTCCATATCTGTCCCACTCTTCTGTTCATATACCTCTAACACATCAAACAGCCTTAAGATGGAACTGAAAAGCACTCATGTCTAACGTTTATGGAACAGTGTTATTTTCCCACTCTTCTCATTGGCAAATGAAGAGTTTGCTATTTTTAGGGGGAAACCCTGTGCTGAACTTTCATCTATATAATATAATGTTCAACTTGTGAAGAGGTTCGTGATGAAAAAAATGCCCATAGGCATATAAAGCCTGGTCAGGAGAGGTACAGAGTGAATATGGTGAAGGAGAGGCCAAATGCCAAAGCCGACCTATGGAGGTTGTGCAAAGGGCCTGCAGTTCTACAATTTCCAAGTCTGGAGAAAAGGGTAAATCCCTGCTGGGATGGGGGGGTGGGGTGGGGACAGGCATTTCTGGGCTCCTGGAGGACCAGCGCCACCTTGTGGCCATTTAGAGACCCACCAGTTGGATGAATCTGCAGAGGCTGTCACTTGCAGTAGAGATCCTAGCCTTCCATCCGCAGGTGGTATCACCCCACTGCCCTAGTCCACTCAGGCTGAGTCAGCTCTGTCAGGTGGCCCCTTCACTTCATGAACTTCTTAGCTTCTGCTGGTCCTGCCCACTCTGCTGCCCATCACCTTTCGTGTAGGAGTACAATGCAGCCAGGCACCTCACACGACTTACTCCCTCCCACCCCTCTTTTGGAGTCTGTCTGAAAGGAACCCAGCCAGCCAAGTATGACCCTCCCTGGACAAACAAGTAGGCCTAATAAGCAGAAAAAGGACCCACCAACCAACTGGTTTGGGTGAAATGCCACATTGCCAAAGCTCCCTCTTGTAGTGTCCTAATAAATACACTTATCTAGCTTTTTTTACCCTGGTGTTTCCTAAACTTATTCAACTCAGAACCCTTGCTTTTTGGGGAGGGACATTTTATTGACTTAACTAATGAGGATCAACACATCTATCCACAGAAGCCCCTTTACATGTCATGTGAGATGTGAAGAAACTGGAAACCACTGATCTAAGGGGTAACAGAAAAGAGAGGAGCTCAGATTTTTCTGAAGCCTCTCCTACTTCCCTCCATTTCTAGATTCTTCAGAAAAGGAAAAAAGAAGCTCACAGTGATGAGCTGGGAACAAGAGAGGGTACTGGAGAGCTGCCCAGGGTATGGGAGAAGGAAGCACAAAGCCAAAAAAAAAAAAAAAGCCTTTGTGCTATGGGGGAGGGGGAATGTATGAGGTACCTGGCTGCACTGTACCCCTAGATGAAAGGTGATGGGCAGCAGGGTGGGCAGAACTAGGGGAAGCTAAGGTGTCCTGCTAGCGCTGACTCGGCTGAGAGTGCCTATCCTCAGCCCAGCAGCCTGTCAGAGTGCACCTGTGACTTGGGGAAGGGGCGCCTTGTGGGCAGGGATGGCCAAGTTATGGGAGAGGATGGAGGGCCTGCCTGGGAGGCAGGAGATGCTGGGAGGGACAGGGGACCCTGTTGGGATGGGTCATTTGTGTGTGAGGGCAGCACATCCTTCAGCAGCTCCCTATACAGACATGTCTTTTCACCTATATAATGTCCATTTGCTCTGTCAATGGAACTCTTCATTTAGACCAAATGGTCTCTGTTCATCTCAGCCCAGTTCCACAGGACTGTGTGCGGCTTTGACAGTGTGCTCTAGTAGTTTTCTTGGCCTTAATGCAATTCTGCCACACCTTAACCTTTGCTCAGCACACAAGCAACACCCTAGGCCAACACAGAGTAGAGACAATAGACACAATAAATGTCTACTGTCCATTAAGGAAGTTAGGGTGGGTAAATATGCAGACACTTGCCAGGTAAGCAGGAACTAGGGAGCAACCCACCTGCAACAGCTGGTTCAAAAAAAGGATCTGGACAACATAGATTAACTCTGGTAAAAGCTCAAGAATGCATTTTCCCCTCACTGCAGGAGACCGGCTGGGAACAAATGGCATTCCCAGGACAGAGGAGCCTCCCTGCCCAGAGAGCACAAAGCAGAAAAACTCCCAGGGGTTCTAAGTAACAGAAAAGCCACAGCGCAGTAGGTGCTGATCTTGCTCCCCGCAGGCTTATCTCACTGAATCCTCCCCTCTGGGGTGGGCATCTGTATTATCCTGTTTTACAAGTGGGGTCCCTGAGGCTCAAGGAGGTTACATGAGGAGCACAAGCCCACACAGTTGATGTCAACGCCAGGAGCTGGACTCAGAGCATGACCACAGAGCACACACTCCACATGCCAAATAAGTGCTTCCTGGGGCACCGAAAGGGAGCAGGACTGCTAACACCCAGGCACCTCTCCATCTCCCGATGCTCCTGGTTCTCACCTCAGAGCCACCTCGGAGTGAAACCTGAAGAAGTAACTTCCCAAGGAAGCATCCTCTCTCCTTCAGCATCCACCTCTGGGAGTTCAGGTGCCCGGAAGCACAGACTGAGCGGGCAAATTCTTACGCCAGTGAGTAAGTCACTCGAGTGACGTCCTTCTAGTCCACCCTGACTCAGGATGGCAGAGCTGGAAGAACCTTGGACAGCAGCTTGTTCACACACACAGAAGGAAGTGGAGGCCCAGGACAGGAAAGCTCAGAGATGAACTTAAAGCAGTTGGGGCAAGAAGCTAAACCCGCCCGACCCTCAGCCCAGGAGGCTTTTCCTGAACCGGAGCTCATGGTCACTGAGTGCTCATTGTGCACTTGTTTTACGTAAATGATCACATTTAATCCTCACGTCAGCCTTACAAGATGGGTTCAGGTACCAGCCCCCTTTGAAAACAAAAGCACAAAGAGGTTAAATAACCAGGAATATTTAACCAAGGGTTAAATAGGCTTAACCATATTCAACCTCAGAGTCTGACCTTGGACTCTCACAATGAACCACTGGACCACACGCTCTAGACAGAGCCACGCCAACAGGTGTGCACCACCAGCATCGAGTTCCACGCTGTAAAGCAAGTGCTTTTCAAAATTACAGAAGATTCTACAGAGCTTTTGTTTACATAAGTTCTCTCTAGTTATATTTGCTGAGTTAAAATTAAAACGGAATTTTTTAAAATTTTAAGCCTTTTGAGATAATTACAGGTTTATATGCAGCTATAAGAAAAAGTACAGTGAGCACCTATGTACCCTTCACCCAGCCCCCTACCATCTTGCAAAACTATAGTGCAATTCACAACCAAGAGACTGACACTGACAGAGTCCGCTGATCTCCTGGAGAGGGTACCTGTACTTGTGAGATGTGTGTCATACTATGCAGCTTTATCACACCCACAGACTCACGAAACCACCATTGACAATACAGAGCTGTGCCACTACTACCAGGTCCACCCATAACCCTATAGAGCCACCTCCACCCACTTACCTTCCCTCCCTAAGCTGTGATAACCACTGATCTATTCCCCACTACAATTGTGTCATTTCAAAAAGTTTCCATATACAGAAACCGTAGCACATGCAACCTTCTGAGACTGGCTTTCTCACTCAGCACATTAACTTGGCATCCACGCAAGAGGTGACCTATATCAGTAATTCCTTTTTATTGCTGAATAGTAGTTCATGGTGTGGATATACTGCAGTTCACGGAACCATTCACCCACTAAAGAACCCTTGAGCTGTTCTAGTTTGTGGGCTACCACAAATAAAGCTGTTATGGACACTCACATGCAGGTTTCTATGTCAGTTTTGTTTCTTATGGGATAAATTACCGAATGATATGGGCCACAGATGAGCATATGTCTAGTTTATTATTTTTATGTATGCAATAAATGTTTATTTGTATTTTTTAAACTGAGATATAATTGACATATAGCACTATTAGTTTTAGGCATGCAACATAATGATTTATTATACACTGTGAAATGATTACTACAGTAAATTTAGTTAATATCATTACCACAAAGAGCTACCATTTTTTTTTTACATGCCTACTTTTATTAGAAGTTATCAGTATACTTTAAGTGGGAAAGCAGTACCACATGTGAACTGTAGCTCATTAAAGCTGTTTTTTAAAAAAGAAACAACCATAGTTTTCTAGATTGACTGTACCATTCTCGGTTCCCAGTATCAATGTATGAGTGACCCATTTTCTCTGCATTCTTGCAACAATTTGATACTGTGATTACTTTTCATCTTAACCATACTGATAGGTGTGTAATAAAATCATAGTGTGTTAAAAACTGAGAAATTTAGAAGAAGAAAATAATAAAACTGAGCAATTTTTAAATCACAAGAATAGAAAAGAGCAGAAGAAAAAACAGACGAATTAGTCATCAAAATTAAAGATGTCTGTGCTTCCCTCAAAGGACACCATCAAAACAGCTAAGACATGGGAAATCGGAACATTTTTGCAAAATGTGTATCTGATTGGGGAGTCATATCTAGAATATATAAAGACAAAAACTGGCAAAGGATCCGAATAGACATTCCTCCAGAGAAGAACTACAAATGGCCAATAGTAAATGAAAAGCTGCTCAAAAACATTAGCCATCGGGGAAATGCAAATCAAAGCCACAATGAAACCACGTCACACTTGCTAGGATGTCTTGCATCAGAAAGCCAGATAAAGACAAAGGTTGGAGAGGATGCTGGATCCCTCATGCACTGCTGGTGGAAATGTAAAATGTGCAGCCACTTTGAAGTCAAATGCTCTACCTCTGAGTTATACCCCCAATGCAGCTACTTGGAAAACAGTCTGGCAGTTCCTAAAAAAAGTCAATACAGAGCTGCCATACTTACCCAAGAGGAAAAGAACCTGTACATACATGCATACATATATGTACATTAATATTCACAGAAGCATTATTCATACTAACCAAAAAAGGAGAAACCATTTAAATGCCCATTAACTGATAAATGGATAAATGAAATGTAATATAACCATAAATATTATTCAGAAATAAAAAGAATGAAGTAGTGCTTATACAAACTACAACATGAATGATCCATTAAAACACTGCTTTGTGGCAGCAGCGAGACATGAAGATGCACAGACTGCCTAATTCTATCACTACAGACACCCAGGACAGGCACAGTCCCAGGGACAGACATCAGAAGAGTAGGTTGCCTGGGAGAATTGGGGAGACTGAGGAATGACAGCTAAGGGGAACAGTTTTTCTTCTGGGGGTAATGGGATGTTCTAAAAATGAATGTGGCGATGGCTGCACAACTCTGTGAATATACCAAAAACAACTGAGTAATATACTTGAGTTGGGTGAACTGTATGGTAGTCATGAAAGCTGTTTTTTAAAAAAGCACACCATTATTTAAAACAAAAGCTCATTCACACACCCATCAACAGCCACTGGCAGAGGAATGTTGCACATCAAAAGGCCTCTGAAAATGCCAAGGAACCCCTAAAAGGTTTCATGAATCCTCCAGGGGTTCCTGGACTACACTTTGAGAACTGCTGCCACACTCTGGTTTATTAATATTTCTAGTTGTGATTGCAGTGACAGTCCCAAATGTCATGTCTCCTGTAGCTCCTTACTTTGGACTCAGTACTAGGTAAAGTGAGGTTTTCAGAAAACTGTGTTCCAGGAAAGCAACCATATGGTGGCAGGCGAGGGTACAACCAAATGCTGAGACTGGCTAATTTTAACCACCAGGCCAGCACTTCGTGCTCCAGATGGGGGCACTTTGCAGTGACTGGTAATGTGGGAAAGGCTGTAACCTTCTTCCAAAGACAATACTAGGAATCCAGAATACTTTTGTATTCTTCTTTGGAAATTCTCCGCACAGTCTGTTTTCATGGGCCCTGCAAAAGCCCATCTGTCTGGCTACCAACTCATTACTAAGACAGTTGGAATCATATTTGATTTGACACATTTGACATAGGAAAAATTAATAGTTTCCTGAACCCAAACCTGTCCTCTAAGGATGAAGATACGGCTTCCCCTGACTGGCTGAGTCCTACGGGCAGGTTGCCAAAGAACCCAGAAAAGTTCTAAACCAACAATATGTGAACAATAAGTGCATAATGAAAAAAAATGTCATTTCCTGGGTCTCAACTGCCATCAAGGTATTTGCTAAGCACACCCTATAGGCTGACCATGGGCCAGGACCTGGGTTCATGGTAGTGAACACACAGACGTGGGCCTGCCCTGTGAAGTGTGCTTTCCATATGGTCTTGCCTGCTTCAGAGAGGAGCCCTTTATGAGGGCAGGAACTTTGAGGAAACAGACCCAGAGAGATGCAAGAGTATGATCAGGAGGCCAGGTGATTCCATCTGGGCTGGAATCAGCCCCTGCTGAGCACTAACTATGGATACTCTCTCCGTGCTTTAGTTTACTCTCTTGTGAAATGGGGATCATCCCATTCCAAGGGGTGGTGAAGAGAAGTAAATGAATTGATACACACCAATACCTAGCATAGAGCTCAGTTTGTCAAAAACATCCAAGAAATGTTAAGGATTCTTGTTGTATCCTGATTTGTTATTTTATTTTTTTAAATTTATTTGTTTATGCATACAAGAGCTGGGGTATAGGCCAGAGGTGCAGGGGGGTGAGAGGATTCACCAGAGACAGAGTGGGGAACAGAACAGACAGACTGACTGAAATACACTGCTGAGGGGAGCAGTGGGAAAGACAGGAGAGGTCTGTTGTGCCATGTGGCCAGGGATTGAACTCATGCTGCCATAGCTGCAGATAGCTTCATAGTGCTGAGACTTAACCTCTTGCACCACCAGGGAGGCACCCTGGATACTGGGTCTACTTTCCCCTTTCCTATTTTCTAAACTGAGATATTATTTTTATAATTACTTTTTTTATATTCAAATAAAGGGCAGGTGTAGGAATCTAAAGGAGGCAGAGCACAGAGCAGATGGAACCTGAGACCTGCCACCAGCTGGACTCTTTCAGCATGGCCATCCTGTGTGCCACTCCCTCCGGGTGACACCAATGCCACCCCACCCAAGCAGCCAGCCAGGCCATTCAACAAGGGGCGGATTCTTGTCAGAACTGAAGTTTCTGGAATCCTGGTCCAGCAGGATTTTTCCACAAGTCTGAGGGGCTCTGGAATTCCAGCGTGGCTGCCCCTATGCTCATAGTCAACTATTTTGTAAAAACTATGGTTCTCTTTCCACAAATTCTCACTGAACCTCCTTTCCCCCTGGCCTCTCCTTCAATTGGGCATTTACCTGGTTAATGCTGTGGGAGACTCTAGATCTAGAAAGCACAAGAGTACAAAGTGAGCAAGAGCTGGAGCTGGCTCTAAGTGAAAAGCCACCAGGCCCCCTGCTGCCCCTGGGTCTGCTAACAAGGCAAATGGCATTGGCAGAGGGCTCACCTCATCCATGCCAGAGGCAGTGAAGTAGATGCCAATCTCCTGGGCATATTTCTGCAGCTCCTTGTACTGGGCATGACTGAATTCCAGGTGGCGTTTGTGCTCCCCGTAGGTCTTCCCCCAAGAATGCTTCGAGGTATATGGCCTCTCCAAGGCTTTCCGATTGAACTTGTACTCCAGCTCACTCTTCTGGAACTTGGCACAATCAGCCCCACACTCCTGGAACACACATCAGGCCTGTCAGAGATTCTCAGAGAGAAATGTTGGGGCAACTGCTATGACATCATGATCTTTAAACATGACAACTGACATTTAAACATGACATTAAGAACACCCAAAGAGGGCCTCTCTGGTGGCGTAAGGAGTTAAGCACCATACTATGAAGCAATTCGCAGCCTCTGCAGCACGAGTTCAATCCTCGGCCAGCCAGGGAGCAACCCACATGGCGAGGCAGACCTCTCCTGTCTCGCCCGCTGCTCCCCTCAGCACTGTGTTTCAGTCAGTCTGCCTGTACCCCAGCTGTTGTATGCATAAATAAATAAATCTTAAAAGAAGAAGAAGAAGAAGAAGAAGAACACCCAAAGAAGAGGAATAGGAGAAGCAAGGAAGTCTCAAAGAAAGACAAGATTGGGGATGAGGTTTCCCCATTCCTACTTCCCCTTTAAATGCAAAAATAAAAAGCCGCTTTTTTTTTAATTTGTTTTAAAAATAATTCATCAGTTAACTATGATTTTAAGTTATGTAAGTCCAGAAAGGATAATAAAATGAACACTATGCCAATATTTAGGAGAGAAAATCAGATTTTGGCCTAACTTTAGCCTGAACTCTTAGTCAAGTTACTTCCTGTCTGGATTATACAAATAGCCTCTAGACTAGCTCCAGCCCCTGTAAAGGTTCTGAGGTTCCCCAGACTACGTTACCCCTTTTGAGCTTGTGTTTTTCTATATGACATATAAACAAGAGGTCCTTGGACAAAAAGCAAACTAATAAAACTTAGATGGCCCCAGTTTAACTGAATGGAAATAAAAGCTGAATTGTCTGACTATTGCCAGTTTCAGCCTCCAATCTCTAACAATTGTTTTTAAAAACTACTCAGTAGAGCGACTAAGGCTAACCCTCTAAAGTTTAGCTCACTGATATTTTTGTAGCCACAGAGGATCCATGCTGTTGAAAACCTTGGCTCCAGAAATGCCTTCAATAAGAGTACAGCTCCCACTCCTGGAATAGTTATAAGAAGGCATGGGCAGGAGTTGATGCTGCAAAGAAGTTCAGAAAATACCAGAACTGAAAACAACCCTGGGCCACAGAGTTCACATTGTCTATATGAAGACCCTGAGACCCCAGTGACCTGACCAAAGTCACACAGCCAGTCTCTGGTAGAGCCAGCCAGGCCGCTTTCTCAAAAGCTGCAGATCAAAAAGCTGTGTCTCTGCCCAGGGCTGGGACCTGGACCCTGCTACACCCAGCCCTCCAGCAAGCTACGGAGGAAGTCTTCAGTCCAGCTCCCTTTGCTTCTCACCTTTCTCAAGCAGTAGACTTAACCCCCCCCAAGAAGTTCAAAAACACATCTCCGTTTGGGGGTCAACCTCAAACAAGAAGCAATCAGCTGATTCACCAACAGAACGGGTTTATTTGAAAACAACAAAAAGGCAATTTGGAAAGTGCAATCTTGTGGCGAGACACACAGGCACGTCCCTAGAATAGAAAGCAATACCCTCTTATCCATCTCTTGGTAGGGCTGATGCTGGGTAAAAGGGACCCCCTTCTTCTTTCTGATGAGAGGAGAAGCAACATCACTTCCTACTGGATATACAAGGTGCGTGCGAGGGAACTCTTGTCTCCCAATCACATTTCTGTATATTAATTTTCACATAGGCAAACCTTCCCTTTAGAGGAATATGATAAAAGTGAAGTAGAAGAAATGAGCAATGACATGAGATCAGATAAAGCTCTACTACAGTTGTATGGGGAGAAGAGCAGGCTCCTCTTCTCTCAACTGCTTTCCTAAAAGAGTGGTTTCTTTATCTGTTTAATGCTATGATGAACTCTACGTTCAGGAAAATAAAAACGATCACTGTCCGTGTTGCACTATAACATTGATGGTTTCTTTGTTCAAGGTTTTATTGCTTCTCTGCTGACAAAAAAACAAGTGGCAGAACTCCAGGATGAGCCGAGGTATAATGCTTCATTTGTATCAAAATTTGAAAGTGAAAAGTATATTCAACAAGCATATTTGCAGTTATGATAAAGTAAAAAATAACAGAACAAACACAACTTTTAATATTGCAAACAGATCCGTAGTGTGAGTGAGGCAGCTTGTATATAACACTCTGGATAACTAAACTTGTAAATGTGATTCCACTGGGCAAAAAAGAAAAAAGAAATCCCAAAATAAGGGTTTTTAAAACTTTCACTGCTTTAATTTTTTTTTAAAGATTTTTTTAAAGATTTATTTATTTATACAAGCACGGGTACAGTCAGAAGCATGGGAGGGTAAGAGAATTCCCCAGAGCCAGAGCGGGGAACAGAACAGACAGACTGATGAAATACACTGCTGAGGGGAGCAGCGGGCATGGCAGGAGAGGTCTGCGCACCGTGTGGGACCCTCACCAGTGGCCAGGATCGAACGGGCGCAGCAGAGGCTACGGGCAGCTTTGCAGCCCAGCGCTCAACCCTGCTTTAAATTTAAAAGCAAAAATATATACCTATTGTAAAGAAAGCTTAGTTGAAGCTGAGAAAAAGACACCTGCCCAAGAATATTCAGTAAGTAAATGAGATCTTGACCACAGGCTACTGCTCTTTCCACTATAACACAGCCTCAAACTCTTCATTCTCCTCCCTCAGAAGAACTAGCCTATAATTTCAAAGGAAAAGGGTGGGCTGGGTGGGAAATAACTTTGTCTTCATGGCTTCAAGGTAGTTTTTACAACTTCAGCATTCAGACCTGAATTCAAGTTATTCCCTAAATGAAAAGCAGGAATTTCCTTCTACAAAACAAGGTTACAGTAACAAGAAACAGAAGCAGGGCCTTCCTGGTGGTGCAGGCGGTTGAGCTGTCCATAGCTTTTGTAGCGAGGGTTCGATCCCGGCTGGCCAGGGAGCTACCCATATGGCGCGGCAGACCTCTCCTGTCGCGCCTGCTGCTCCCCTCAGCAGTGTATTTCAGTCAATCCGCCTGTTCTGTTCCCCGCTCTGTCTGTGGTGAATCCTCTTCCCCTCCCGCACATCTGGCCTGTACCCAGGTTGAACCAAGACAGGAGAGGTCTGCTTCGCCGTGTGGGACTCTCGTCCACCGGCCGGGATCAAACCCATGCTACAGAGGCTGCAGACAGCCTCACAGTGCGGCGCTCAACCTCCTGCGCCACCAGGGAGGCCCTAAATAAATAAATCTTAAAAAAAAAAGAAATAGAAACAAAGTTCTGAAATCCTAGGTGTTAGTAGGTTTGCACCCTTGTGTTTGGGCAAGCCACTTACTTATCTTCTCTGAGCCTTTCAAATGAAACCAATAGCACCTACCCCATTGTGCTGCCGAAGGAATGAAATGAAAGTACACTAGCCCTCAGCACAGGGTCTGAGAGAGTAAGCACTCAAAAATGTCAGCAATTGTTACTCTTTATTTTTATGATTCAGTGGACTTTCATAAAAGCATAATTAGTCCTGAAAACTAAGAGAAAACCTAAACCTGAATAACGACACTGGGGAGCAGCACCAACTGAGGGAAAGGAAAAAGCGCGAGCTGTTTTCAAAACCAACGAATCAAAGAGCAAACTTTATGGGAATCTGGGATTGCAAAGAAGAACATGAGAGTCTGCCCTTCAGAGAGCTCTAGAAAAACATAAGCTTAAGCAGACGACGATATGATTAGATGGAAACAACTAAAGGAGGTCAGGGTTAGAGAAAGCATCCAAGCATACTCGAACACGAGCAGAAATTTAGCGGAAGAGGGAGCATGAATATTCATAAACATAACTAACAGCTAACATCTCTTGAGTCCTATGCGCTAAAATACTGTGGTCAGAGCTTTAAACGAGTTGGCTCATTTAAGCCTCACAATTTCAAAGAAGTATTAGTATCAAACTGGCTTTTCGAAGGAGGAAACTGAGCTTCACAGAAGAGAAGTAACTAGCCCATGTTCACGCAACTGATAAGTGACAGAGTTCGGATTCGAACCGAGAGTCCTGGCATTGCAGCCATTTCAAATTCAAAACGCAAGAAAGGGTGGGCAAGAGAGATAAAAGGAACTCCAGGAACTTCCAGCAATTCCTGCAAGTAATTCAGTGTTGCTGGAAGATGTCAAGATGAAAACTTACAGGCAGAAAGGGGTCAGGCCATTAAGGTCTTGAAGGCCACAATAAATTTTCCAGTCCCCTCGAGGGCAGAAAGTTAACTAAGGTCTGATCAAATCTCCTTTAGGAAGATCACTCTACCACCAGGAGAGGGCGCGAGAGGTGGGGTTAGGAGGGAACTTAAGTCAAGCCGGCAAGTCAGGAGAGCGGCAAAGGGATGAAGTGGAGAGTCCTAAAGAACGGTCGGAGCGAGCAGGACCCCAGGCAGCGAGCAGGTGGTCCCGGCTCTCCGCGGCCCGGATCGCCGGCCCCGCCCACCCATGAGCCCGACAGGCCCCGCCCCCCGGATGGCCCCGCCCCGCCCAGGCCCCGCCCACCCATGAGCCCGACAGGCCCCGCCCCCAGGCGGTCCCCGTTACGCCCAGGCCCCGCCTCCACCCGCCCGGTGCCCCTCTTCTCCCGCGCTCTCTCCCCTCACCTTGGCCGTGCGGATCATGCGCTTGGCCACATCCAGATCGCCCTGGTGGTTCTGGCCGATCTCGGCAATAATGAAGCACGGGTGCCGCCCGCCGACCCAGCGCCCGGGACACAGCTCCAGCTCCAGGGGCATCGCGGTGGCTCGCGCTCCGTCCCCTCACCACCCGCCTTAGTGCGACCGCTGCCACCTCGGGTAGGTTCGGCCGCCAGCCTAGCGGGAGCCTCACGCCGGCCCCGCCACGTCAGCCCACGCAGCCAATCCCTAAGCCCCGCCTCGCTCCCGCTAGCCAATCGAGGAAGAGGGCGGAGCCTCCCGCGCGAAGGGTGAGGGGCGGGACCCGGAAGTCCCTTAGCCTTCTGGTGGGCTGGTCGCGCCTCTCGCGTCGGGAAAATGAGGGCTCTGCCGGCCTCCCCTTCTCTGCCTGCAACCTTGAACAAACATTCTCGGAAGGAGGCTAGCAGCAGGTGGTAATCTAAACCTGGCATCAAAGGGCGTGGGAAGACCAAAGTAGCTACCAAAGTAGCCATTCCTACTATGTGAGAGACAGTAGGTTCAAATAATTTCATTTATTTTTCCAAAGCCTTCCAAAATGCTGAAGCAGAGCTAGAATTAGGATCTGTACAGCCTCCAACCTAGGGCTCTTGCAATATGCTATGTTAAGTTTCAGACAAAGTTGAGAAATAAGAGACAGTTTTTTTTTTGTTTTTTTTTTTGTTTATGCATGCACTAGGTACAGTCAGAAGCGACGGAGGGTGAGAGAATTCACCAGAGCCAAAGCGGGGAGCAGAGCAGGCAGAAGGACCGAAGGACACTGCTGAGGGGAGCAGCGGGCGGCAGGAGAGGTCTGCGCACCATGTGGGACCCTCCTCAGGTGGCCGGGGAGCAGCTGGGGATCGAACCGGCACCGCAGAGGCCGCGGGCAGCTTCGCAACCCAGCGCTCAACCGCTGCGCCACCGGGGAGGCCCAAATAAGAGACAGTTTTAAGAAAAAAATAATACCGATTCCCAGCTTGACTTACCAGAACTCATGAACAAAACAACAGAAAGGAGTGGAGGTGGCCCCTCTGGGTGCAAAGTGAGAAGGATAGATTTTGAACACTTAGTATAACTATGCAGGTGAAATCCCACAAGGCAAGAGGAAAGGCATGTCTGAGGTTCAAAGGAGAGATCTGGACTAGAGGGTGCGCTAGGAGTCATTCTGAGGAAATGGCTTATAGTAGGTTAGCCTATTCATCTACTATTCATCAAGTTAGGTGATTTAAGTGAGTTTGTGCAAATTTTATTGATTTACTTATTTTTGTAACCTTAGACAAGGAAATAAACTTAAAATTTTCAAAAAAAATTAAAAAGGCAGAAAAGGGGGGAGAGGAGGTAGAGAAAGGGATCTTAAGCAGGTGACAGAGACCAGAGTGTGTCCTGAGGGAAACCCACATAGTCAGAGGCCCACAGCAATTCAAGAGAATGAGAAGCAAGAGGAAACCACTGGACTCAGCATCAGCAGACTCGGAGAGGCAAGCAGCCAAGGTGGGTAAGGAAACAGAAAGGGCAAAAGTAGATCTTCAGACCTTTGCTTGGAAAAGTTCAGTTGTTAAAAGCAGATGGAAAGTGCAGCCTGGACTAGAGGGTCCCAATTGAGGGGACCCTGAAGGCATGCACTTTTAGAGTCCAAGAGGAAGCAACAAAGGAAAGAAGGAGGTTGCAACAGGATTTATTCATCCATGGTATGGGGGTGTGCAGACTGGATGGCGCCTGCATCACATTTCTCCACTTTTAAATGGCCTTTCACACCTGAGTGAGACTGAGCGACAGACCCTGATCACAGAGAAAATGATATCCAACACTGTCACTGTGGGGTAAAGAAAATATGATGGCTTTGAACTACTTGTTTATGAGTAGAAATGAAAGGGGAAAAATGAGAGATCCCATTTAAAAATACAATCATCCTATAAAGTCAGGCTGATGTTATTTGTAATTAAATAAGAACTTCCAGTAAAGTAGTAGTTTACTGTAATAAGGAGAAAAGGGCTCTTTTGTTCTTATTTTGAAAACCATTTTCCAGTTCTCTCTGTTGCTTTTTCTGCTGGGAGAATAAATCAAAATGGATGAAAGCAGGTAGTAAAGTTATTCAAAAGACAAATTTAAACCTGTTACTACCAGGAGAGGAAGAATTTCATTTTGAAGAAACCAGGGTACCCAGAGTGCTGGGTCATGGGCATGAAGGTAGAATGTGGGGACCCAGTTTCCAGTGAGGCCCCCCAGTGTCCGGCCTGACTATGCTAAGCCCCTCCTGACTTTGACTCCTGCAAAGTCTCCTCCAAGCTAGAATGTCTCCTTAATTTTTTGCCACTCTGTGCTCCAACTCCATACACAAACTGTTTTGAGCTCCCCGCAAGGACCATGTTCTTTCACCTCTAGGCCTTGGCATAGGTGTTTTCCTGAGGCTGCAGTCTCCCCACTTCTCCACCCCTGCCATACTGAGGCAGGCCTGGCCACCCTCGGCAGGTCACCCTCTTCAGTATAGAAGCCGCTTCCTCTGAGAACCATCTTGAATCTGCCCAACAATCTTCTTTGGACTCTTATAAGACCCTCTTCTTTGTTCATGTATTACCCTTTATGGTAACCCTCTCTCCTCTTGTCTGTTTTCGCTGGAATGTGAACTCCTTTAGATCAGAAACCATCTGGAGCATGTACTCAACCTTAGGGAAACAGTGGGAACAAGAAGGCTACCCTCTGTCCTTACATTACTTAGGATCTTATAGGAGAACTGTGTCCTATAGGGCTGGGAGCTCTTTTTATTTTTTTTAATGCATACAAGAGCTGGGGTGCAGGCTAGAAGTGGGGATGGGGAGTGAGAAGATTCACCAGAGACAGAGTGGGGAGCAGAACAGGTGGATTGACTGAAATACACTGCTGAAGGGAACAGCAAGACAGACAGGAGAGGTCTGCTGTACCATGTGGGTAGCTCTCTGGCTGGGGATCGAACTTGTGCTACAGTGGCTGCCAATAGCTTCATAGTGCTGAGACAATCCCTTGTGCCACCAGGGAGGCCCAGGGCTGGGAGCTCTTGAGAATAAGTCTTAGAATGTTTCCTACTCTATTCTGAGCTCCAAGCAGAGGACCTCGTAACACCACTTGGGTGCCAGTAAACATTTTCAGAGTGAACAAGTGCAAAAAATTAAAAATGACAGAGAAATCTGAGGCACAACTACTTCATAACTTCATATGTTTACTTCTCAGGCCACATTCAATCTCTTAGGTAAGCATGACTATTCCCAGAGTTGCTAATAAAGTCAGCTTTCTGGAAAATTCCTCTAAGGAAGAAATGAAGTATTGACCCACCCAAGATCTCCAACCGCAGCTGCCAAGGACCTGCCCTAGGGTTGTGGCCAAAGTGTCTGATTCTCCTAAGGTTCTCAGTTTTTCCATTTACAGGCTTCACACACACCTACTTCCTGCTTCTTCGATCTCGGTCCTCATCTTTGTAACATAACATCATTTTTTTATAGGTCCCTGAGTAAATAAGCCTACCACACCATCACACCCTGGGCTTGTGGGGCAGATAAAAGTCAACTTCTGTCTCCAGGGAAAGATTTTGACCTTCCGTTTCCAAAATGCTACCTTACTCGCATGTCCAACAAATTGTTCCTGAGGGTCTCCTCATGCCAGGCACTAGGAATAGAATGGGGAACAAAGGGTGTGTTCCTTTTCCTGTAAACTAATTTATAGTAAAAGTAAAACTAAATCCATACACATATTAAACCATGAATTATAGTTAAGACAATGAAGAAAACAAATTGGAGACAAATAAGGGGACCAAGTTCCTTCTCTGCCTGTGCTCGGTCCCCACAGGACACGGACAGAGTATAAAATCCTGAAAAGAGCACAAGCCTTGGAATCTGTGTGCCTGGGTTCCACTCCCAGCTGTCCCTTTCTGCTGAACTACTCACCTTCCTGCCAAATGGGAATAGTCACCACCAGAGGGCAGTAGTGAGGGCCGCCTTAGAAGAGGTGTGGCAGTCCCCTAAAAGCCCAGAAGTGTGGAGACACTGGGGAAGGGGTCTCTTACTCTAGTTCTGCTCTCTGACTGTTATCCACTGCCTGCAGCCTTCGGGACTTTCCCTGCCCTCAGGTCTCTTCCTCACAGTCTGCCATGCACCATCTCGCTCGCCCCTCTGGTGGGTTCTGCTCCCCTCTATACTCCAGTTAGGACAGTGTAACTGATGTGTTTCCACCATCTCTTCTCACCCTAAATTTCCAAGACTCCCCAAAGCATTAACAAGTTTCACTCGTCTCTCATTATATGACTATAACTTGAATCAGCAGAGCTGAAAGAATAAATCGTTTGGGATAATTGACTTGGGAATCTCTTCTATTCACAGGCTTTAAGATTTGTGTCTTCATGAGTGACTCCCAGACATTCATCAACAGCCTGGTCCAAGTGTCCCTGGTTGCCTCTTTCCTGGGGTAAGGTAAGCTGACTGAAACTGAGATGGAATATTATTGTTGTATATGTTAGGCTTCCTTGAGAGGTGTTTCTTATGAGTGCAGGCTGACCTCGGTTCATATTTGTGATGTGGGCCAGGCCACTAGGTTGGCCTCCATTTTGTGGGTCCCACTATACAAATTAACTTTATCTGTTGGATTATCACTTCACAATAAAAAAAGAATGAAGTACTGACGCACACTACAATATGGATGAACCTGGCATTGGAATCTTGTGCATGAGCATCTTTTTTTTTTAAAGATTTATTTATTTATGCATACAAGAGCTGGGGTACAGGCCAGAGGTGTGGGGGGTGAGAGGATTCACCAGAGACAGAGTGGGGAACAGGCAGATTTACTGAAAAACACTGAGGGGAGCAGTGGGTGAAACAGGAGAGGTCTGCTGTGCCATATGGGTAGCTCCCTGGCCGGGGATCGAACTCATGCTGCAGTGCTGTGGACAGCTACATAGGTTGCGTCCTAACCCCTTGCGCCACCAAGGAGGCCCTGCATGAGCATCTTATAGTTGAAATATTCCAGAATATTCAACTGAGATAAACTGTGGAGAAAAGTGGTTGGGAACTAGACGAGCTATGATGGGTATTGTCAAATATTTGCAGGGCAAGACTCCCTTGGAAAAGTTGAATTAGATTTTCCTCCCCTTTACGTTCCCATAGAGCAAAATTAGACCCAAGAGTATCATAGGAAATTGGATAAACAAGCTTTTTTAAAAGTTGGTTTTCAAATTTGGTAATAAAAACTAAAGTTAAAAGTTGCCTTACTATTCTAGAGATAAAGAACTTTCCTTAGCTCTAAGATGGAATACATTGCCTCCTAAAGAGTGAGCTCATCACTGAGGTATACAACAGAAGTCAGGTAGGCATGTTGACAAAGGGTTCCCAGAGGGATATGACTAGATGAAATCTGGTTTCTCCGATCCTAGGGAGTCTGAATTCACTGCATTTTGGAAGTGTCCATGGGTGTATGGAGATACCATTTTGGTAGCTCCAGATTGGTGGGTTCTGATTTGGGGGACCCCAGACTCCTTTGTAAATTGATTTCTGTCACCTGCTGCCATTATAGCTGTCTGTTCCTTAAAATTATCTTTCTGTTAAAGTTTGAAGGGAGATACTTAGGCATGCATTTCCTAATGGCCAAAATACATTTTGAGAAATGCATCATTAGGTGATTTTATGGCTGTGTGGACATCCAAGAGTGGAACTACACAGACCACACATCCAGGCTATATATAGGGATTACATCACAGTGCGGTCTGTCATCGACAGAAATGTTATGCAGCATATGACTATCATGTGAATTACCATAGCTGAAAGAGTAAATAGTTTGGGATAAATGACTTACGCAGGGGTTACAAAATTGATTAGTGGCAAATCAGCTTTTGACTCTGCTCTCCACAAATGAGCTCCCAGGTCTTCCTTTGAATCACATTGTTTGTATGTGCAGATAGCCAGCTGAGGGCATTTAAGCATCCAACTGCCATTCTCTGCCTATTCACTTGTTTAGTATTATGAATTGAAGTTTGTCCCTCCAAAATGCAAGTCCTAACACCCAAAACCCTTGAATGTGACCTTATTTGGAAATGGGGACATTGGAGATGTAATTAGTTAAGATGTGGTTATTAGGAAGGGATCTAATCCAAGATGATTAGTGTTCTTATATAGGTACACCTTCAAGATATTGCAAGTTCACTTCCAAACCACTCCATTAAAGCAAGTATCACAGTAAAGTCACACGAAGCTTTTGGTTTCCTGGTGGACATGTTATGTTTACACTACACTGTAGTCTATTCAGTGCAATAGCATCATGTCTAAAAAAATGTACACACCTAATTTAAAAACATTTTATTGCTTAAAAAACGTTAGCCTCATCTGAGTCTTGTAATGTTTTACTGACAATGGATCTTGTACTGATGCACAGTAAAGCTAAGTACAATTAAATGAGATGTAGCTATAAAAGGGGGACATTTGCACCCAGAGACGTGCATACATACAAGGATGACCCCTTGAGGGACACGGAGAGATGGCTGTCTAGAAGGAGAAAGACATGGAAAACTTCCTTTCCTCTCAACCCTCAGGATGATGAACCAACCCTACCAAGACCATGATCTTGGACTTCTAGCCTCCAGAAATGAGGGATAAAATTTTTTTTAAGCCACCAAGTCTGTGACATTTTGTTAGACCACTCCAGGAAATAAACACACTTGGTCATTGAGAAAATGTACACTGAATGCTGTGCCAGTGTGCAGGCCCAGCAAAGAAAATCAGATATGTGGCCAGACACAGTCTAATAGGAGACAAGACGGGAGGAGCATTCAGGACCAGTGCCATGACAAGAAGTCACCAAACCTGCTGTGCTGTGGGGGAGGCTAATGTGTTTGCCTGGCTCTTGAAGAGGGGGTAAGTTTTGCTTGGGCAGATGGAGGAAGTGATTAGACAGAGGAGGCAGTGTGAGCACAGTCAAAGTGAAACACAGAAATGTACAGATGGCCAGGCCTAGTAAGGTTGGAAAGGTAGTTGGAAAAGCATGTTTTCTTTGTTCAGGAGCATGGGGGGCTCAGCACTGAAAGTCACTGGAAGTCATTGAATGATCTAGGTTACACGATATGGCAGGCTGTGTGCAGGTCCCCGGAGTTGGGTAGGGAGGACGGGGTCCAGGGTAGGATACCTGGGCGGTCTTGAGTTGTACATGATGTGGGAACTTGAATTCCTTCCACCTCATTTCTTCTTTTTCTATCTTTCCCCTGTCAAAGCACCATCCTTTCTTTCTTCTTCTTTTTTTTTTTTTTTGGTGGGACCCTCGCCGGCGGCCAGGGAACGAACCGGCGCTGCAGAGGCTGTGGGCAGCTTAGCAGCCCAGCGCTCAACCACTGCGCCACCAGGGGAGGCCCAAAGCACCATCCTTTCTTTTGCCACAAGTAGGATTTAGGCTCAGTCAGACTGGAGAGGTTCAGGCCTACCTAAGCTTGGCAGTGTGGTTGTGGGTAGGATTTGCATATGTTGTGGCAGGGGGCACTGGGTGGCTCTAGAAGCAGGGGAACAATATGTCCCAGCAGAAAGGGAACCGAGAGTAGGTCAGGGACAAGGCAGGGCACCAACCCAGTCACTGGAATAGACAGTCAAGAGGCTGATAGGAATTCCCATTCCCAGAGGTTAGGTGAGGTCCTATAGAATTCTAAGGTATCCCCAGGGTCCTGTCACCCACTCCCAGAGTCCTCCAGTGTGGGGCCACCCACTCTGCTCAGATGCCCTATTCTCCCCTAGTCCCTGATGAAGCTGCAGCTGCCAAGTACAGTCGCTTCCCAGCTCTTTTCAAGGAGTTACCCTTCACAGGTGTCCGGCAGTTTCACCCCCAGAAAATGGGCAGGAGCTTTCGGTTTATAAAGGGGAAAACTGATTTCTAAGAAACTAGGGCCTTTTTCAAGTGCACTGAGGTAGGGCTGCCTCCCACAATTAAATTATTATGATTGAGTGGAAGTTGTCAGATTTAGAGGTGTCCCCTGTCTGTCTGCATCCCACTGAGCATGAGAACTCTGTTCTCTGTGGAATCTCTGAGACCAACAGGCTGTTGTTAACCCTGAGGAGCAGCATTTAGCAGAGCAGAATTCAAGCAGAGCTGTGTTAGAAACCATCAAGTCAGCCATTTACTGGCTATGTGACTGTGGGTACAGCACTTTACCCCTAAATCCCCAAGGTCCCACATTTATAAAATGGAGATTACACTGTTATTATTTTGCAGGAAGGTTGTGGATAGAATCAACAAATGGCCAGTTCTCGTTTCCTCCAACTCGAAGTGACACTGCCCCTCAGTGGCACATGAGTATACTGCTCATGCTAACGCAAGTCTTACAAGGACACTTCCCAGGACACTGACTGGTCTGACTAGTAAGACCCACTCACAGTTATTCTTATTGCAGTTCTAGCAATAGAACACATTTCACTCACTGCCAGTCCTGGGGCTCAGTCGTCATCCAGTATTGCCCAATTAACTGTAACAGCCTCCTCACTGGCCGCCTGCTTCTGGTCTGTCCCTTTCTACTCCATCAGTCTAGAATACACATCTGATATTGTCCACCCATCCAACCAACCCTCATTCATGCCTCAGGAGGTGTCCCAGGTCCCTGGTAGCAAAAGCATGAGTAACTAACTCGTGGCATCCCTGTTGCTGGTCAGAACTTGAGTATGCTCCATTCAGATTTATGTAGCTAGAACAGAGCTGCAAGCTCAGTGAGCTTGGGCCCAGTATCTTTAGTTGGGGAAATGGAGGGTCCTGAGGGGAAGTGACTCAAGATCAGATACTAGCCAGTATCTGATCTACTACAGTGCCTAGGGCTGGGACTAATACTGGTTTCTGGGTTCTCTTTGAGGTTTTCCTCATCCCTCCACTCCTTTCCCAGGGCTTGAAGGTTGAGGGTGGGGCGCTGCTGTAATGAATACATGCATCCTAAACCCCTCCTGGCCTGGCATTATGTTCCTTTAATCAGACCCAGCAACTAAGGGAATGTTTTCTCTATATGCCTAACACCTCTGGGACGTGTTATAAAATACCTGGTCAGGGATTATGACGCTGACCTAATTGGCTCTGGGAAGAACTTCTACACTTGCTGCTATCTTGGTGGTTTTCCTACAGAGCAAGTGTTTGGCTGGCCTGTGCTGAAGTCTAAGTCACTAGTAACTTGACTCCCTTTCCAAATTGTCAACACAGTGGTATCATCAGCCTCATTAAAATTGGTATCAGCACAACTTGACAGGGCTGGGGCAAGGAGGTCATTGCCTATGGGCAGAACCACCTTTGTGGTTCTGTCTCACCTTTCTCTGATGGTGTAGCCCAAATAGGAATGCCAGACATGGGAACTCTGCCATAACTATCATCACCTGTACTCTGGTTAGGGGTCCTATCGGTGGTGATGGTGTGGGGGCTTGCATCTTACACAAGATGGGCAGCATTTCCGGGCCTCCCCGGTGGCGCAGCGGTAGAGCGCTGGGTTGCGAAGCTGCCCGCGGCCACTGCGGCGCCGGTTCAATCCCCGGCTGCTCCCCGGCCACCGGAGGAGGGTCCCACATGGCGCGCAGACCTCTCCTGCCACCCGCTGCTCCCCTCAGCAGTGTACTTCGGTCCTTCTGCCTGCTCTGCTCCCCGCTCTGGCTCTGGTGAATTCTCTCACCCTCCCGCGCTTCTGACTGTACCCAGTGCATGTGTAAACAAAACAAACAAACAAGCAAACAAATAAAGAAAAACATGCCTCTATTAAAAGAAAAAAAATCTTTAAAAAAAAATTTAAAAAAAAAAAAAAAAAAGATGGGCAGCATTTCCATCAGAAGTGTCAGTCCCTCTTCAGGGCCTGAATTCCTATAGCATAAATGAACTAAAGGTATAAGCACAAAGCTGAAAGCAGGGCCCTGTGCCTTAATAGGCCAGCTCCTTTTCCCATCTCTACATGGAGCAGTGTTCCAACCTTTCATTTTAAAGGACTTCAAATGCCATCATGGCATATAGAAGAGCAGTGACTGGATTGAAGGTGGTGTGTGTGACCTGCTTCCACAGGGGCTAGCAGTACTACTCCATCCCACCCATCACAGCTCCTGCCCAGCTCACACATTCTAACTCAAACACCAGATGTTCGCTACAAAAACTGGAAGCGAACCCTCTCAATGAAGGTCTCCTTCAGATGGGACTATAGAAATATAGTCTTATCACCAAAAAGCTTGTTTTTCAAGATTTGAGTCTTTAGACAAGGGGAGCAGAGTCTTAAGCTCTTCCCAGTAGTCAGATAGGCACAGGCTTCTGGAAAACCTAACTTTAAAAGAAAACTATGATAGAAATAAAAACCTGACATTATAGTTTCTTAGACATCCTCACCGGTCATGTAGTAGTTCAGAATGACGGCACAAGGCTGGAGCTTAGGGCCTTCTAGGACAGGGTTTCATGTTACTGCCATTTCACCTGTCTGTCTGCATCTACATGTACTAAGCAATCCCCCCCTCTGTTCATCAAGCTCCTCCTACTTTTCTTCATTCTGTCTAAACCCTACTATTTGCAAATTCTTTCCTTTCTAGGAAAGGTCCCCAGCCCTTCTAGTTGGATACCATCTTTCCAGCCTCTGAATTACTGTAACACTTACTGGTCCTCCTGTTCAAGGTGCTAGTAAATTATCACTTCCATATGGGTCTTCCCTTCCCTGCTGTTAACTGGGAGCAGCACAAGGCTGGCTTATTGCTATCCCACCCACTCTCCCCCCATGGCCCAGCAGGGAACCCGGCATATCCCAGGTGCTTGGTAGACACTAGAAAGTTCTGTAAGCTTGAAAAAGGCAGGAAAAATCATCCAAAGTTATTGTTTGAAGTTTAACAATACACAAAACCTAAGGATGGCCTAGGCTACATAAGAAATCACTTTATAATGTATCACATGTGCCAAATAGCAGATAAGTATTTACGTAGAAAAGGTATGTTAAACCACACATCAAATTTTAATTTCCTCTGAAAAATAAACTACTTCCTTGAGAATTCATGTTTAGAGTACATGATATGGTAGCTCCACTGACATTATGACTTTTCTAGTTGTATACTCAAATTAGATGCCAATCTTTTATCTTGATCAAGCCCAACTCCCTCCTCCCCCCACTAATTCCAGTAGCTATAGCTACTAGAAAGTATCAATAGCCAAAATTTCCTGAAACAATCTTCAACTCTTCCACAACAAAAAATACTGACAAGTCAATTACTGAGCCACTGAATATAGACTGCAATATATTTTAGCCTTCCCCTCAATCTTTTCAAGATCTGTAAGAGTAAATGTCTTCTGGAAAAGCTGAACTGACCTCAGGCAAGGCCTACCCATTCCTCAGCACAGCCTTTCACATGTCCTTCTTGTTTAGCACTCCATCTTGATAACAAACCATACTCTGTTCACCTGCCCGTCAAGCCCTGTATGTTTCAGTCTTGGTGCAGTGTCTTTTTTTTTCTTTAGCCTTTCCTATCGGTGAGGGTCACAGGCCATCATTGTTGCAAGGGACTTCATTTGGTCACACCTCCTCAATTTTAGACTGAGAAATAATCCAGAGGTCAACACAAGGTCACATAGGAAACTAACAGCAGAGCCAGAATTAGAATTCAGAGGTCCTGGGATTCAGATTAAGGTCTTTTCCTTTATGTTATCCTCTTTTCCTTAATAGGTCTATTACTTGAATCTAACATTTTTATTGGCTTATAGGGAATAGACCTCAAATATTCTTCTTTTAAAAGTCTACCTCATTTATTCCCAGTCATCAAGAATGAGAATTACATTTACATGCTCAAAGGTACTACATGTCTACTTTTCCTCTCAACAACCAGTTCACCAGCATGTTTTAACATGAGCTTACAATTAAAGTCTAATTTAAAAATGTAAGCATACAACTAGGCTTTACCAAAGAGTAATGTGTTTATTTCACTTGAATTCTTAAAAATACTTTTTTTTTGTCAGTTGTCACATAAAATGTCCTAATGTAAAAAATTTCATTAAAAAAGGAAAGCATGAAAAAACAGACCCAAAATGTTAAGATTTTATTTACAAAGCTTCTTCGTTGTACAGAAAGTAAAAATGCTGTTACAACTTCGGCATAACTGGTAGTCACAGATGGTTGATTCACCAATCACAGCTATCCCTGCTACAGCAAGTCTTACACGAAAACCTAACAACGCTTACAATTTTGTTGGGGTGAAGTCCCCAAGCTTGGTGGTGGATTTCCAAGAGGGACTAAATGGAAGGCGGAATGTCACAGGAACTATTCTTTGGCTCTTTGGGTGGGTGGGTGTCCTGGGGTTTGTGTCACAGCTACCTTTTTTTTTTTTTTTAAAACAGCTACCAAATCCTTATGCGCAGTCCAACCAATACTGAACAGTTCGCTCTTTTTTTTTAAGTTTATTTGGGTTTTAATCATCTTCTCCTTCATCATCTGTTTCCCGCTTCCTTTTTTCTCCTTTTCCGCTCTCTTCCTCCTCTGCACAATAACAAAAATTTACTTTGAGAAAAGCAGAAAGACACATTTTGCCTAAATTATTGCTAACGGAGGTAACACTGACTTTTTTGATGGTTGGAAGATAAAGATGTAAGCTTTATCCAATCAACAGTCAAAAGGTATGAATTTTTTAAAAAGCATAGTGACCACAGAACCAAGAATAAAATAACCCCATTTTCTCAATTTTAAGTTGCTGCCTTCCAAATGTTTATTTTTCTTATACTTGTTGGTCACAACAATTTACATTAGCAATTATTTAAATGCATAGCAAGGACTTTGGAGTTAGCTAGCCTATGACCATCAGCAGGCCATTTAACCTCCTAACCTTGTTTTGTCATTAGAAAAATGAGGCCAGTAGTACTGATTTCATAGGGTTATTCTGAGGATTATATGAAATATACAAAATACTTAGCCTAGAACATAACAAGATTCTAATTATAGAAGTATTAACTAAAAAGGGATTTCTTAGAACCCTCAGGTATGTAAAACAGACACCTATGCATTGCTATTCTTTCAACTTGTAAAACTTCACAGCTATCAATAATATTAACTAGATATGTGGTAAATTATGTTCCAAAAAGCAGCTTAAAAGGCAGGGACAAGGTCCCAATTGTATTCAGTGCAAATTTAAAATCATGGGAAACCTGGTTTGCTGAAACTGACACGTGTGAGAATTTATATAATGAGCATTAAATAAGTGAAGGCCTCACTACTTTTGGTTGTGATGGGGGAATTAACACTGACAAAATTGAAAAGGTGCTATTTATATATAGTACAAAAATTATAATTAAGATTTTTGTTAATAAGACTCCCAAACAAAGAAATCTCATGCCTGGCAGTAATCCAAATGATGGGGTTTAAAAACAAATTTGAACTATGGGGACGGAGGACCAAGACTCCTATCCCCAGGCTGCTGGTTACTAATATCTATAGAGATGGTGGGTTGCACCACAAGGATGCAATCACAGGGCTATGAAGACACCTGTGTAGGCCATCAGGGTCAAGTGCATTTTATTATCTTATACATGAAATACCCTCATTCCCCCAGTTTTTAACCAAAGTGCATGTGGACCCACCTTCATCTTCATCGTCATCCTCGTCATCTTCATCTTCATCAACTTCTCCATCCTGTCCAAAATCTTCTTCCTAAAGAATGGTAAACAAAATATATAACTTGCCAATAGATATCATAATCATCATAAAGAACATTATATTAATTTTAAGCTACTCTGATGTACTTAGATATGTTAATTTTTCTAAGCTTACATTTTTCTGAAAAATTGCATTTTATCTGACAGATGTCTGAGTAATAGACAACTTACAGATATTTAAGAAATGATTTTAAAAACAAATTTCAATACAGTTTTTTTTTTAAACTTGGTATTATCTACATTATTT
This sequence comes from Talpa europaea, assembly GCF_964194135.1. Lineage (NCBI taxonomy): Eukaryota > Metazoa > Chordata > Mammalia > Eulipotyphla > Talpidae > Talpa > Talpa europaea. The sequence goes on along the minus strand of NC_140074.1, from coordinate 53,154,364 downwards.
TATTACTTTAAATGATTCACATCACTTTCGATTTTATTTTTTTATGCATTTTTTTAAAAGATTTTTATTTATACAAGAACTAGGGTACAGACCAGATGTGCGGGAGGGTGAGAGGATTCACCAGAGACAGAGCGGGGTACAGAGAGAGGACCAAAAAGACTGCTGGAGGAAGCAGCGGGCAAGGCAGAAGAGGTCTGCCACACCATGTTTCTCCCCAGCAGGCCGGGAATCGAACTGGCGCTGCAGAGACTGGACAGCTTCACAGCGCTGCGTTCAACCCTCTGCAGAACCGGGGAGGCCCCACATCACTTTTTAAAGATTTAAATTTCTCCCCTGGTGTAGCCCCATAATTCTCCCACCACTGCGGCAACCATGAAGTGACCATCACCATAGTCCTTGTGCTCTTCTCTCCCATTTTGACCCCTCCCACTCCTTCTCCCCTGCTACATGCCTCAGATCTGGAATTTCAACACAGGTTTAGACAAAGGTTCCTATATTCTCATTCTTATAAAAACAATCAGGGGTTTTGTTTCATTAAACACCTACGAGATTATACAAATGCTAGTCTTACTTCTGTACAACAAAAGAATGTAATTCTTAGTAACATCTAATTTTCTTTTTGTAAACCTCCTTGAAGGTCAGAGTTAAGTCACTCCTTTCTCCTGTCCTTCTATAGCATTCAGCTCCTCAAAAAGAGTGAATTACTGGGTGTCCCCAAAACTAGACTGCCTGCTCTTTCAGGGCAGGGTCACATTCTTTTTTATTGCATCCCCAATTCTTCAAGACAGCAAGCATGTATTTACTCATTAAGCTCAATGTACAAGTTCAGAAATGGTAAACATACCCTTCCCCCATTTCAGTATAAGAAGGGGACAGACATACCATTAATTCACAACTTTCCCAGTTTTCTTACCCTACTGAACGAATGTATGGTAAATTCACTGCTTCCCCCAAAGTTAAATGGTGAAAATTTACCCTGTGGAGTCAGGTACTATGTCTAATTAGCATTCAGCAAGCATTTCACTTGGCATTTATTAAAAGGGGATAAAGCAAAATTAACCATACCGACAATGGTCTATTCACAAGCATATGGACTTCTTTAGACAGTTCTTTGTTTTCAAATGCACATATCTTACTTACAGACAGGAAGCAGGGCCACAAACATGCACACTCACCTCCCCACTGACTTCATCCTCGTCCTCGTCCTCGTCCCCTTCTACATCTTCATCCTCGTCCTCATCCTCTTCATCATCAAACTCTTCCTCCTCACCATCCTCATCTTCCTCATCCTCTTCATCTTCTCCTTCTGAATATGATGCCAAAAACAGAATCCATTCAATACCCTTGATGTCCTGTGGGCATACCTTCTAAGAAGTTGGAGAGCTTTGGGTTGGTCTGCACAGGACAAGTGCTGGGCTACACAGGCCCTCCTAACCAGCTTGTGCTCTTTCATGAGCACCTGGCACTTCCCCACTACCATACACTTTGCTCACTTGTGATTATTTAACCTTTCTCTTAGGAGATAGTAAGCTCTAGCAGGGCAGGAACGATATCAAGTTTTTTCTCTCTACAACCATTTCCCACAGAGCCTGGCACATAGACAAATGCTCAATTATTTGTTGCCTGACAATCTTGGCTCTCAGGAAATGCCACCACCCTCTAAAGGATTCCCTTTACAGGTTTCTGTACACGTGGCCATTCAACAAATGGTCTCTAGTGAGAACCTGCAGTAAAGAGTTTGGAAGGTGAGAGACATTGTATTCTGGATCCACTTTACCAGCTAACATCCCAACTCTTTCTTACTTATCTCAAATCTGCCAAAAAACAAAACTGTAAAAATGCTTTTAGAGTACTACACTTATTAATTATAACGAAACTGTGGGATGTTTTTCCACCTCCACTTTTCTTGACCATTTCTTATGCATATGTACCTTTAATGAAAGGAAGTATCAAAAGAATAGTAATAAGCACAAATCCTAGGAGAATGAGTTTTCTTCAGGCTGACTGATGTGAAAACTATGCTTCCTCTAGTTTCTTGAAGGCCAGAAACCTTTTATTCTCAGAGTCATTGAGAGTAAACAAGTCATGGTACAAGGGAGAAGCGCAAGCTTATCAGGACGGGTAGTTGGGACAGAAAAATACAAAAATCTCTAAAGATAAGGATGTAAAAAAACCTTGATCAAATATGAAAAAGCTACATATCCTAATTCTACTTTATGGTTAGAGGCTATTTTCTCTAATATAAAGAAAAAAAAAGGAAGCCAAATTATAGTGCTTTAAAATTATTACCTTCTTAAATTTTAGTCGCATATTAAAGACAGAAAAGTGATCTAATTGATGTCACAGGTACCAAGTACCTACCAAGTGCTACGCCCTGTGAAAAGACAAAAGACGTACTCAAGAAGGCAATGGTAGCATAGCTGGAAGAGCTAAGAACAGTGGCAAGTATTACAAAAGGTAGGTATGCATGAGGACCTAACCTAGCTTGCAGGTATCAGTAAATGCTTTCTGCAAGTGTTGACACAGTTGTCGGTTAAGGATAAGGAGGCAGTAACCAAAAATGGGGAAGAGTTAGAAAGGGGGCCTCCCCGGTGGCGCAGTGGTTGAGCGCTGGGTTGCGAAGCTGCCCGCAGCCTCTGCAGCGCTGGTTGGATCCCCGACTGCTCCAGGCCACCGGAGGAGGGTCCCACATGGCGCGCAGACCTCTCCTGCCGCCTGCTGCTCTCCTCAGCAGTGTACTTCGTTTGGTCCTTCTGCCTGCTCTGCTCCCCGCTCTAGCTCTGGTGAATTCTCTTACCCTCCCGCGCTTCTGACTGTACCCAGTGCATGTATAAATAAATAAATAAATCATTAGGAAAAAAGAAAGAAATTCAGCTCATGATCTTATTAAAAAAAAAAAAAAAAGAGTTAGAAAGGGAGGAAGATACAAGACGATGGTCCTTTAAACAGAAACCCTAAAGTACTTGAATGGGTTGGAGCAGTTATGATACCTAGGCTCCAAATTCAAGATTAGTCAGCGTAGGAACCATTTTTATTTTCCATCATTTGAAGGTTTCAATAGCTTATTAAAATGAGGGGTCCTAGGCTCCAAATTTAATGGAACATGTTCAAAGGCAAGAACATAAGTAAATGTATTAGAACCTCTGCAAGGCAGAAATTAAGTTCATTGGCTGTTACACCCACTTACCTTCATCCTCCTCCTCTTCATCTACACCATCCACCTCAGCATCTGAGTCGGAGGCTTCTCTATCCTCTTGGTCATAGCCATCCAGATAGGTCAGCTGAGGCAGAAGCTTGAAAACACTCTCTCGGTAGTCATTCAGGTTAGTGACCTCACAGTTAAACAGATCCAGGCTTTTCAGACATTCCAACTTTTTCTGAAGGGTCAAAAAACATACCTCCTAAACCAAAGAACAACACAACAAAACCCATCTCCTAAAGAGGTAAAAGTCTAAGCTCTGTATTTCAATTAACTGTTATTCATTAATCCTTGCACACAGGAAAACATTTCAAGTCCTTTCCAATCTTTGTATTAGGCCACTAGATTTTAACTAGTCCTTTCCTTCTGTATCTACCCTCTGAGAGAACATTCTTCTCCTTTTCTGGTAATAATTAGTTGTCTTAAGAAATGTGAAGTCGAAATATTACAACTGAATCTTTTCACATATGAAGCAAATCAAGCAGATTAATAAATATGGCTCAAACTAACTCTTAACATTTGAGTAATCAAATGGCCATTATTAATTTGCATGGTATCAAGCATAGTCTTCATTGCTATGGGGTGAGAGGGGTTCAATCAATCCAGTCTCAAGGTGTTTGGGGACACAGATGTTAAACACTAGAGAATAGACAATAATCGTATGACGTGTGATGATGTTCTTTTTCTGGGAAGACAGGCGTCAATACAGGCTGGGGGAAAAAGGAAGGAGGACGCACAGTCAAAATTTCAAAAATAGAGGAACATTATACTTTTATTTTTTTTTTTTAACCTTTTGGGGAAAAGACTGATACTTAACCAGACCTTTGTGTGTTAACGAATTCATCTTATTTACCATACCTTGAAACTTTGTTGTAATACCTCATTTATTTAGAATTCCAGTTTCATCTACTAAAAAGAGTTAAGATCTAAAAATTTGCCTCAAGAAAATTTTCTGAATAGCCAAAGAGGAATAGGAAAATATCCATATGCCATTACTTAGACCTTCACCTGTTATATCAGTGTACCATACTAGTATTTCAATCCCAGATCTATTAAGTTTTGAGTAAACGTTAATTAAGAGATTGGAAAGGTAGAGATACTATCACAGGCAAACACAAGGATAGCAACAGGAAATGATTTCATAGAGAGAAGAGGGGGCAAGTCTATAAAAAGCAAACATAAATCTGAAGTACTATGTAGTCTGGTGTCCTTTAGAATAGAATAAGCCCAGAGGACATATGACTATATAAACTTTAATGATTCTGAATGAAGAGAAAAGGCTTGGTATTCTATAAGAAAGTAGTATAAAAAAAATTAAAAGGCTCTTTGCTTAAGGTGCAAAAAAGAAATGTTATTTGAAAGCGTTGATGCTTTATTGGGAAAGCTATTTCAACATTCACAAGTAACTGAGGAGAAATACAGATGAAACAAAACCTTGTCTTTATTCCTTGAAATATCTATGTAATTCTGGAAGCTAGGAAATGATCTGAAAATCTTTGCTTGACAGCAGGGCTTGGCAAACAATGGTCCATTCCAGACCGCCACCTGTTTTTGTGAAGTACGTTTTATTGGAACACAGCCACACTCATTTGTTTATGTATTATGTATGGCTTCTTTCATGCTACAATAGCAAAGCTGAGTAGTTGTGACAGAGACTGTATGGCCCACAAAGCCTTAAAGATTCAGTATCTGGCTCTTTAAAGGAAAGGATTGCTGACACCTCAACTTACAGAATCTTCATCTTCCTGACCAAAGAAGAGACTCCAGTACTTGTTTTGTTCTCACTGAGTGTCCTTGGGATAAAAGCCAGGCAGGGAACACAGAGCAGGGGAAATGTACTCCTCAAAAAACACAAATGTACAATGATCCAAGAGTTTGTAGAGCATTATATATGCCTAGAGTAAGTTAATCCCCTGAGGTCTCAAAAAGCTCTCCCCCCCTCCCCCCTTCTAATCATAGGAGAGCTCCTTTTATGTTAGAGAGCTTGCAGGTTAGGTTCCCTACTGGACAGGCCTGGACTGCCAGATGCACAGGTATGACTTCTTGCCAAAGAGGAGAAAATATGGAAATACCACCCCAGACAACTAACTAAAGGTACTGGGAACTCTTCACAAAAAAAAAGGGATCATCATACCAGCTACGATACAACTACAAGTAAATTTAGGCAGCTTTCCCAAAAAGGATCAGTCTAAAAATTCTTCACTCAAAGGAATGTCATTTACTTCTCAAAATTATTCCTTAGGAATGGATAACCAAAAATGCATCCAATTGTAATGATTTACAGTGCCAAGTCCTTCCTCTAGTCCTACTGACTCTCCCAGTACACAGGGTCTCCAAAGCTCTCCCATTTCTGAAACTGAGTCTGAGGTTTTTGTCTACTTCCTGAGAAAGGATCCATTATTAATTCAGACATGCCAAACAGTATGCTAGAAAATGGAGTGAAAGCAAGTAACAAAATCTCAACTACATGCAGTACTCTTAGACCTAATCATTTAAAGTAGTAAAAGTTTGCTTTAAGACCTAAGATAGACTACACACAGATCATTCAGGATCCCAATGTAATGCGTAAGTATTGTTTCAGAAAAAATAAAAAAATAAAAAAAAAATAATAATCACAACTACCATACCAGAAATTTGGCCTAAAACGAATAGGCTAGCCATAATAAACATTAAACATTTTATTAACAATAATTTTGCTTGCCTTCTTAGAATTTAGAAGGGCTTTGGGGGATGGTTTGGATGGCCCAGGTCTCTTAAAAAAGGTGTCCAAGGAAGTTTGAATTGATGCCTTCTTTGTCTCTCGATTAATGTCCCTGTAGCAAGCAGAGGCATTCACAATCATTGCATTGACTGTAAGAACTGGGCTCAAAGTAGACGGTGTTCAAAATGTATGTGGTTAATGAGGATGAGGATGGTGTTTTTTCCCACTGAAGAAAACTTTCAGAAGTCAACATTCCCCCCCTTTACCTTCTTTCTACAGTTTCATGTCTTATTACAAGTTCTAACTCCAGGAATCCACCTAGCACCCCCAGAAATCAGCAAGTACAGGAAAAGGCGGGAGCTCAGGCTTTTCCAGATATCCCTGGGTGTGCAGTTCTATGGCTCTGTCACTGGCTGTGTGTGACTCTGGACAAGGGATTCAGCCTCTCCCAAGCCTCAGCTTCCTCGTGTGTAAAATGAGGGCCATGTTATTTCTACTCACTTTGGAGATGTTTCTTGAGGTTTACTACTAAGATAACATACAAAAAGCACCCACTGCATGTATGGCACATAGCAGACCCCCCACCCCAAAATGATAAATACATGGATGGTTATTTCTTCACCATCGTAGGGAACCTGAGACTGTCACTGTTACCAAAGGACCCTCATATATCACTAGCCAGGTCAAAAGCACCCCACCAACAAATCCTACACAATGTTTACCTCTGTTCTGCCACTGTGGTTAGGACCCTGACAAATGCTTCTGAGAGGACTCAGGTTGTCATGAGAAAGGGGCAAGAAAGCTAGTAATCTAGAATGGCAAGGTACTGCCAGGCACTGTTGTAGAAAAAAGTGTTCCCTTGCTCACAGTAACCCTGATTTAGGCTGCATTAACACAAAAACAATGACGGCTTAGTGCAGCAATCTGACTGGGAAATATCAACTTTTATTATAGTGCACCAGTTGGAATTACTAACTTAGGTCAATATGAAGTGGAATAAATTTGTAGGTAAAAAGAACAGGTCTTAAGGCCATGGAAATAATGCTGGATTTGAATTCATACTATGCCATTTATCCTGTAGCAGCTAAGAATTAAGTTCCCTAAACATGGTTTCCTCAGCTCTAAAAGGAAGACAGTCATCTTTCTTCTCTGGCTTTTATGAGGATACAATGGGCAAATATTAATGTCCTTGAATACAGCAAAACTCAGTATATGTTTGCTTTAAAATGAAATGGGGATTTGTTTGGAGAAAAGAACTAGTAAAAATGAGGAAGCCAGAGTACCTGGTATACCTATAGTGGAAAAAAGGGACAAAATTCATGAAGCAAAGGAGAGAAAAGGGGTCCCTTTATTTATTAGAAATGAGTTAAACATGGTCCATCTTAGTGAAATGTGAAAATAAAGGGACCTGGTAAAAGCTATTAAATCTACACTGGAGCAGAGCCTCAATTTTTAGAAGGGAAAAGACCCTATAATTCTGACCAAAAAAATACTTTGCATTACAAGCCACAATTTAATTCTTATCTTCACCTGAAATATCAACAGAGCATTCTGTAGAAGTGATATGAAATCCAATTATGTTACTATCTTATAACATCAGAAAAGTTGAGACAGAACCTTAGGGCTCTATTCCTCTAGATCCAAGACCGCACCATTCGCTGCTTAAATCCCAATTAATGTTTGCAAATTAAAACAAAAATGCTGGCTGTATGTATACCAATTAAAATGGAAAAAAGCCTTAGGTTTCTCTGAGTAGTATGATACATGTTTAAGTTCAACTAGCCTTACTGAAATGGAATTCTACCCCTATGCCACATTTATGAATGTCATATTTGGGAAAATCAGTCATTTACCTATCTTGACATTTCTAGCTGGTAGTCAAACAGAACAGCTTGTGGGTCTGCCCCAAAGCCTACATTACCTCTGCCTCCAGAAGCTCTCTCTGGCCACTATTAACTTCCACATGGACTGGACCCCATTAGTACAGCTTCCCAACTTACAAAGCAAATTAAGTACATTATTCTCAACTCCTAAGTGAGGTTAAGGCAGGGGTTATTATCCTCCCTGCTTTATAAGTGAGGAAACTGAGGCCCAGAGAGAAGAAACAATTTGCCCAAGGTCACACAGCCGAAGTTTATAACCCAAATGGCACTTAAAACAACTTTCCATAGCTTAACTCAGCCAAGTGAAACTGAGGATTTTGAGGTCCCAAGGAAAACTTTAGGAAAGTGATCTAGTTAGAGCACAAGACCATCAATTACAAGACAAAAAACTTACTGGAATTATCCTTGGACTGGTTTATCTGCAGTTCATCACCCAATATATAACTATCTTATTCTATTAAAGTATGAAAGTATAGAATAACCTAGCCAGTCTGGGGGAAAAATTTTAAGACGTTTAAGGTTATAGTCAATATTTAAAATTAAAAAATGAAGCAACCCTAATAACAGATAGGGAGAGCAAAGCCACAGGAACACATATAACTAGAGGCCCTGATCTTTAAAACTGGATTCCTTCTACAAACAGTATTGTTAATAAAAAAAAGTCACCACTTTCTCTAGCAATTATTTTCAATCAGTTCCCTTATTATAAAGAAATATGAAAATGAAAATGACCAATAACTTCCTGGTTTCAAAGTTTTCAATTACTTACCAAAGGTTCCAAGGTGCTGATATCTTTCAGTTTATTTCCACTTAAGTTAAGATGTTTGAGATTTGGAAGTTTTTCTGCTAACATGTCCAGAACGCCAAAGATTCTATTGTCACTGAGCTCAAGCTGCAAGAGAAAATGTGCACAGCACACACACAAATATAGAGAGAAGCAAACATTAAGGTGCTATAAACAGCAAATACAGTTCTCAAATACCTATCAAGATCAATGATCTCTTTCTATTAAGGCATATATGTTCTTTTGTTTAATTAAACCCATATGTGTAGTTTATAGATCCAACCAACATTGGGAGGAAGAGGAGAGACAGAATAAGACGAGTTGTTTTCTTAACCAGCTGCTAATTATAACGGTTTGCTAGAGAACTGGCTAACATCAGTGAAAACATTTTGTAACTTAAAAAGTAGGTCAAAGCAAATTAGAATTCTTTGAGACATTGCAATACTCTATACCTGCCAGAAGGGTAAGTGGTCCATGCATTCTAAGCAGCTTATTCTGTGTACCAAGCATGGTTCACAATGCTCACTTGAAACCTAATCTGGTTCTGTACAGTGCTGACACATTTGGGGCTCTGGATCTGGAAGCCTCTAGGAAATGTTGCACTAAAGGGTTCAGGAGTGGTAAGGCCACAAAAAATAAAAAAGCCCTTAAAGGGGCCTCCTTGGTAGCACAAGGGGTTAAGACACAGCACCCAAAATTATCTGCAGCCACTGCAGCACGAGTTTGATCTCTAACCAGGGAGGTGACCCACATAGCACAGCAGACCTCTCCTCTCTCATGACTCGCCTACTGCTCTCCTCAACAATGTATTTCAATAGATCCGCCTGTTCTGCTCCCCATTCTGTCTCTGGTGAATCCTCTCACCCCCCACACCTCTAGCCTGTACCCCAGTTCTTGTATGCATAAATAAACCTTAAAAAAATAAATAAATAAAAGCCCTTTAGGTTCCATGACCTCAGGAAAAGGAGTGGGGCAACAGTTTTGGTTTTGATGAAACCAGCTCTCCGGAGGCCACTTGCATAAACCTGGCATTAGCCTTTTAAGAGCCTACTCTAATTTCTTAGCTTCAGGTCAAGCAGCACAGCAAGTATGTATCAATGAAGAAATGAGCTTTGCTGAAGAATATCAGAATCTTAGACTAAAAGAAACTGGAGTCCAGAAAAAGCAGATGGTTGAAAGCAAGCATCTAATTCAAACTCTTCACTGTGCAGATGAGACAACTTAGGCAACACAGCTGGTTTTGGTTCTCTTTTTTTAAATGCCAACATCAGTAGTAACTAGTGTGTAACACTTGCATAGTACTTAAGTTTCAAGTACTTATGGAAGCACTAGAAATATATAAACTCATTTGATCTTACAATAACCCCATGGAGTAGACAGAATCTTTAACATTATTCACAGATGAAGAAAATGAACTACAAAGAGACTATGTAACTTGTCCAAGAATACATAGGTATTACAGTGATGGATCTATGATTTAAAGACCTCTGATTACAGACTGAGCTTCTGAAGAATCCAGGCCCTCCTCAATGTCATATATCTAGAACAGTGTAAAATCTTCATATAAATTAGACTTTGGTATGCAATGAAATGAACTACACGATGCAGAATAGAACTTTGAGAAATATACATTTGAATTTCTTTTAAAAAACTCAAGTCTCCTGCTGAGTGTTTAAAATATGCCAAAAGAAAAGTGCAACATTCCAAAAATTTTTCTTTCAATGGGAATAATCACAAAAAAAAAAATCTAGTCAGTCTATTTTAAAAATATAAGCCTATAATCAACAAAGATTCAAGTATTAATTCTGAGATTTTAATACTCAAAAGACAACTTTTCTTGGTTAGAATATCACACATCATGAGTATCTTAGGGAGTAGAAATAAAAAGTCAATCCACCAAAGAATTTAGTGGTATGTTTCATTTCAAATAAAATCAATACATAAATTTAGGATATATGTGACATTTATACACCAAAATCTTTTTTGGAACCTATTTCTTAACAATCTGTACTCGTGGGTAGGAAGAAAATTCCTTATCTGCTGTGAGAATGTATAATCTGCCTTTAAGTTTGATTTATGAATGTATTCATTCTTTCTTCACTGACAGGTAAGTTAATGAAGTTTCAGAAAGATATGATAAAGCCTTTATATAGATGGTCACCAACACACTGAGTAAGAGTAACTCTGATGGTACACAGACCACAGAAATTCAGGAAAATGTTACAGGATACTAGGAAAACAGAACACAAGACACATACCACAGGATCTGTTAGTAACAAGTTTTAGGAGATAGATGCCAAAAAGTCATCATGTGACTAGGAGGGCTATCACAGCGGCCAATGTGGAGGATTATACCTGAATCTCTCAAGAAGATTCTCAGAAAAAGGGGGGAAAGTTTACAAATGCAAAATTTTTTTTTTTTCATTTTTAAAATTACTTTTATTTATGGTTTTGCTAGCCTTGGGGGAAGTAAGACTTTTTGCTATTCTTATGAAGACTCCTTTCAATAATATCAGGAAATTAAGTAAATATTTGTAGTTTGTCTGCCTGAGTAGGGAAGGTGAATTTCATCAAAATGAGGTTTCTTCATTAAACTAATTTTATTTTTCACAGGTAGCCTCGGGCTTCTTTATACGCAGGCAGTTTTGACGACTGCTTTCTTTTTTATTTGTTTTTTTAAATTTAAATATTTTATTTTATATAATTCTTACATCTTTTTTCATCTTTGCACAATGTATGCATTTTCATTTTGGTTATATTCCCCATACAACTGCAATCCCCCCCCCCCCCATTTTGACTCTAGTTCTTCCTTTCCCCACCCCCTCTCCCCCACCCCCCAGTGTGTCTCTGGTTTATAGTTGCTTGTTGATTTTGATTTTCACTTTGTATTGATTAGTCTTTTTCCTGGTCTCTTATTTAGGTTTTCTAAATTCCTGCTATGAGTGAGACCATCCAGTATTATTCTTTTTCTTTCTGGCTTTATTTTGCTGAGCATGATCCCTTCCAGCTCCATCCATGTTGCTGCAAATTGCATGTGTTTATCTTTTTGAATGCTGAGTAATATTACATGGTGTATATGTACCACATCTTCTTGATCCAGCCATCTATTTTTGGGCATTTGGGTTGTTTCCAAAGCTTAGCTATTGTAAATAGTGCTGCTGTAAACATAGGGGTGCAGGTGCCCTTTGGAATTACTGTTTCTGTGTCATTTGGGTAAATACCTAGGAGTGGGATTGCTGGATCATATGGAAGCTCTATGTTTAGTAGTTCAAGAAATCTCCACACAGCTCTCCATAGTGGTTGGACCAGTTTGCACTCCCAACAGCAGTGCAGGAGAGTTCCTTTTTCTCCACAACCTTGCCAACATACAAATGCAAATTTAACAGGATTCTTTCTGATAGGAAACAAGGCTATCTGAAGCTCATAAGGAGTTCTGAGTACGTTTACAACTAAATAAGACAATGAAAACTGATTTCTATGTGAACCTTTGTTTAGATAAAAATTCAACTTAAATTCCCTAGTAAAGTGAACACTGAAGTAGTGGTGAGGTCTACAATGTTTTGATCACATACCTTTTCCTATGTAAGGAAAATAGGAATATGGGTTCTAGTTTTGGCTCTAGCACTAACAACTTTTAGGGATGGTTTAAGGTAAATTACTGTATCTTTCTGGGTCTACTGACATGCCTATAAAACAGGGGTAGACTTCAAGGTTGACGTTTCTTCCAGTTTTGATATTCTGGGGTTCTGTAGCAGTTAAATGTAGACTTAAGAAAACATTTTTCTTGTTTTTTGTAAGTGGGAGGCAGGAGCTGGACAGTGACTGGTCATAATAAACCAGTAAGGCACTAACAATGTGTTATCAGTTATAACAATTTTGTTATGGCTGTCACAATACATTTAAAATTTCCTATCTGAGAATTACATATGGATTACAAATCTGAACCATCTTTACTTAAATTCACCCTTAACTAACAAGCATAAAACATGAAGAGTGTGGGAAGCACCTGTGGCTCCTAAACCAGCACATACTAAGAAAATGTAGTTAACCTTGTAACAATCAACAACACATTAGTCACAAAATAACCATACTTCACAACTGTCTACCAAGCATCCAATATGCATTATTTCCAAACAGCAAGGCAATTCTACAAGGTCAGGTGATAGCACCAGTTTACAGGTGAGGAAATTGAACCTTAGAGAGATTAAGTAACCTACAGAAGATCACCCATCAGGGAAATGATAGAGCTGGAATTCAATCCCAAATAGGTCCAGCTCCAAAGGCCATGTGCTTTCTGCTACACTAAATGCCTCTTATAGGACAAAGTATATATCCTTTCCTTCCCAGAATAATCTCTCTCCTTTGCTGTTAAAGATAAAGCACTTACCTTTTTTAATTTAGGTAGTTTGGGGAGATTTGAAACTGAAATCAAGCCTACATTTATTAAACTGAGGAACTCTAAGTTCACAAATTCATCTGTCAAGCCCTCAATTTTCCCGTCATTTGCTTTGCAATTGTCCAGGACAAGTTCTCGAACCTATGGAAGAAAATAAATAAATAAATAAATAAATACAAGGTTTCAAAAACATACTGAAAACATAGAACAAAGCAGAAACTCCCATCATAAAATACCTAGCAAAAAACACCCACATATAGAGGGCGGTCTCTACTTAGACCTAGATCACTTATAAATAAATAAAAAAATGATCAAGCCTTTAGTAACAATATACTAATAGATACCAAGGGTAGAATGTTATACCATGATATAAAGATTTAAATGCTCTGTTTTCCAGAGATATAAATTACAGTTCTTAAGATGTAAGTGGAGAAACTACATCCCTCTTAAGTGCTTTTCCCAGGTCTGTTCTCCAAGGGATGACTAACTACAAATGCAGAGTGAAGATACCCCCTCTTTTAAAGCTTAATCTAGCCGCCCCACCACCACCACCACCAGTGGCGCAACAGTTTGAGCACAGCACTGTGAAGCTGTCCGCAGACTGCAGCGTGGGTTCAATTCCCGGCAGGCCAGGGAGATTCCCACATGGCATGGCAGGCCAGGGAGATTCCCACATGGCATGGCAGACCTCTCCTGTCGCGCCCGCTGCTCTCCTCAGCAGTGTATTTCCATCCGTCTGCCTGTTCTGTTCCCCACTCTGTCTCTGGTGAATCTGCCCATCCTCCCATGCCTCTGGCCTGTACCCCAGCTCTTGTATAAAAACAAATCTTTAAAAAAAAAAGCTTACTCTACCTTAAGTCTCCACAAACTGACACAAGCAAGAGGAAAGTTTGATTTTTCCTATCAAGATTACTGAGATTACTACAAGTTTCAACACTACACATTTCCATTTCTGTTTTTATTAATATCTACTAAGATTATCATAACACTAGGAAGGAACCAGTATGCAAGAGGCCTTAATTCAAAACAGATCAACCTGGGTTACATATGTGTGAGAACAGATATTTCTAGGGAAAAGAATTAAGACATAAAATTAGGTTCCCTTTTCAGGCCACACAATCTCTTTTGGCAGTCCCAAAATTCAGAATTCAAATCCATGCAAGGGTATCCACCTGAATATTTTGAATATTGATTATTTAAGTCAGCTGTGTACACTGTTAAACTGTGTGACTACCATAACAGTGCCCTTTACTGCCATTCTTGCTCTGTGGCTCTCTGAAACATGACTTTTAAATAGATTTAAATCAATTTACAGTGATGCAAACTACAGTTTTAACTGTCAAAGACATTCTTGCAGTGAATAACCAGTTTAATAGCTTTAATCAAGCATGTATATAGAAAGGAGATGTTGACAGTTCTAAAGTGAGTCAAGGTACTAGTAGTGTCTTCATCCTCCCATATAAAACTCAAAACTACTACTCTAGTAATTGTTATCATTCATGGAGAACCTACTCCTTATTTGTATCACCATACCCCTCCCCCCCATTCAAAGAAGGAAACAGATTTAGAGAATCAGTGATACCCACAATACCACAACTACTTCTCACTCACTTCATCACTTTTCACTACCCTATTTCCTCTGCAGAAGTCCTGGTTTAGGGATCACGTAGGCTTATTACTACCTTTTAATTCTCACTTTTCCTTCAATTTTTCTCCAGATATCTCTACCCTTTCCCCCTCTTTTAATGAAAATCAGCACCAGGGAAAACCTAAGAGGTCAACTGAAGAGAGCTAGGCTCAGGAGACACACATGGCTGGGGTTAAATCCCGATTCTGCAAATTACATCTTGTGTGACCTCGTCAAGTAACTTAAAAACTCTGTGCCTCAGTTTTCTCATCTGCAAAGTGAAGATAATAGCCACCTCATGGAGTTGTAGAGAGTAATGATTGGGACACATTAAATAATGGGAAAATAAATTTTAAGGGAATGACAGGGACCTTTTATTCCAATCTGTAACCTAAGTTTTTTGTTGTTTAAAAAAAAAAAAAAAAAGCATATTATTGCTTTTGTGTGAGGGAAAAATGCAAACCCAACAAACCATAAAATAAAGGTCAATTTTAATCACCCAGTCACCTAGGTAGCATACTTCATACTATTAAAATGTTCTCATTCTGCCTCCCAGCTTACTGGATAAAAAAATCACCCATTCTACATTTTTCCCAACTGGTAAAATTCCACTCTAACTAGTGCCATCAAAAACCATACAGCATTTATACGTGAATTAGAGCATGTCTGATGAACCAAACAGCAGAATACAATCAAGAAAAGGAAAAGTGAGAGATAAAAAGGTGCTAATGTGGTTTGAATTTGCGGATTTGGTTATTGGGTATGGATGATGGAAAGTAACTGGGGTTCTGGTTTAGAGAAATGGTAACCATTTAGTTAGACAGAAAGTACAGTTTTTATTTGGGGGGTGTGTGTGTAATAAAAACCAAGTTTAAGATTCCCGTGGAATGTCCACAGGTAGCTGGACATGTGTGGAGTTCAAGGGAGGTCTGGGTTCTAAGTTCTGTATTTGCAAAAAGTCAGGGCAGAGTAGTGGCAGGATAGAATTACCAGGAAGAGGACCAAGGATAGAACCCTGAGGAATACTGCAAAGGAGACCTGAGAAGAATCAGGAGTGGTACCCAAAAGTAAAGTATTAGATTCAAAAAACCATAAAGGTTTATGAAACAATGCACAAGAAGTTATTTAAAAAAAAAATTAGAATGTAACACTCATGCTTCATCAACAAGGGACTCAATTCCAGGATATACTATGAGATAACAAATGTAGAGAATGTTATTAATGCGACATAGCATTCACTTTATTATGTACATAAACATTTCTCAAGAATAATACCTATAAGAAGAAAAGTAAACGGCCAGGAGATTTTTTTCTTATTAAGCATTTTAATGAGAATACTAACATATATTTTAAAAAGGTAAATAATAAATAAGTCAGTGCTAGTCTTTAAGTTTCATCAAGTTTCAGTACAAGAAAGAGCTCAGTATAAGAAAGAGCCTCCACAACTGTTGAATGAGAAAATATGGGCACAGGTTTGTGTAAGTACTGGACAGGAGTCTGTATCAGAATTTAGGGAATTGAGCAATAATGAAAATCAGAGGAAAACATGACTATAAAGAGAACCCATTTTCTGATTATAAGCAGAATCACATTAATGCAAAGTACATTAATGTTTATCACTTAATATTTTAGTATATGTTTTTTAGTCTTTGTATACTTTAAATACAGGCAAGATAAAACTATTTAGAAACACTAAGTGTTTTAATAAAGTATAGGTGCAGAATAACTTACCGTACAATCCTACCCTTTTGACTATTTCTAACATTAATGCCATAATCTTTTTTATGTAAAATTTATCTCTTCTGGGCCTCCCTGGTGGCGCAGCGGTTGAGCACTGGGTTGCGAAGCTGCCCGCAGCCTCAGCAATGCCGGTTCAATCCCCGGCTGCTCCCCAGTCACTGGAGGAGGGTCCCGCATGGCTCGCAGACCTCTCCTGCCACCTGCTGCTCCCCTCAGCAGTGTGCTTCGGTCCTTCTGCCTGCTCTGCTCCCCGCTCTGGCTCTGGTGAATTCTCTCACCCTCCCACACTTCTGACTGTGCCCAGTGCTTGTATAAATAAATAAATAAATAAATGTTTAAAAAAAATTTATCTCTTGTATAACTAAGAGTTTTCTCAACAGTCTACTGCTAGGTGAGAGAATACAAATATTTCAGTCTGTTACTGAGTTATGAGTTCTTTACTTGAAATGGTAACTAACCCTTATTAACATTTACTGTAAAATTCTCTTCCAACTTGACTTTTAATTTTATGACCTTTCCTGATATATAGAAATTCTATATATTTGCACTTATTTTCTTGAAGAAACTGTTTTTACCCTAAGGAAAAACAGACAAGAGACAAGTCATAAAACACACATAGGCAGGGGCCTCCCCGGTGGCACAGCGGTTGAGCGCTGGGTTGCGAAGCTGCCTGCAGCCTCTGCGGCGCCGGTTCGATCCCCGGCTGCTCCCCGGCCACCAGAGGAGGGTCCCACATGGCGCGCAGACCTCTCCTGCCGCCTGCTGCTCCCCTCAGCAGTGTACCTCGGTCCCTATGCCTGCTCTGCTCCCCGCTCTGGCTCTGGTGAATTCTCACCCTCCCGCGCTTCTGACTGTACCCAGTGCATGTACAAATAAACAAACGAACAAACAAATAAATAAATACATGCCTCTTAAAAAAAAAACAAAAACACATAGGCAATAAACACTAAGAAACTGTTTAACTACTATTAAATTAAAAAAAGCAAAACAAAACTGTGGATCAAAAATGAGACTCTACTCTTGTTGGAGGTGGGGTGAGTTGAAGACTAGAAATAGGTGTAGGTGAGTTTGAAAGTGGGAGAGCAAGAAGTTCAAGGAATGCACACACAAACCTTCAATTTTCTCCATGAGTAGGAGGCAAAAGAATATACTGGGGTGAGCAGGGCAGAGGGTTGTTTGGCTAAGCAAAGACCTTGCCCCTTGATTTTTTCCAGGAAGGCTGCAAATGTAGTGAAGAAAACATGCTACCCCTAGAACAGAACTCCAGAGTCACTGGGGAATGAGCACAGAGCAGAGTGGGAATTAGTGGAGAGACCATGGGAAGGGCCCACGCATCTCCCCAGAGATGACAGGTCTGTAAAGCCTGCCGAAAATTTTAGCCTTCTCTGACTCAAGTTCTCAACTGAACCTTGGTGAAAAGGTGTCTGTCCTCAGGCACTGCGTCATCAGCATTTGTGATAACTGAGTCCCCAGGCCTTCCTGAGTATGAAGGGATCCAGACTGCCTTGCAGAGGAGATAACAGTGGACAAGGGTGCACCAGGCGGGGAGAGGAAGAACATATAACCCCACAGCCTCCCAGTCTAGATCCAGAATACATGGGCGCTTTAACGAGTAAGAAATGGCTCTAGTTTCTTCCTTTTGTTCCAAATTCTCCTAGGGTTACTAGATAAGGAAGGGAGGTTGCACAGGCACATGTGTAACTGTGTGTACAACTTAGGGAGCTATTTGGTTCAAGGGAGAATTAACTGACCTTCTGTTCAAAGATATAGATAGATGGTCTAACTTTGGGGGACAATCCATTTATGACTCTTCAATTAAACTAGCTTTTGCTGAAACACAAATTTAAGGCAAACATTTAAAAACTAAAAACAAAATCCCATACTATTTCCTATTTAACTCCTGTTTTTGTCTCCTATAGCTCTCAGCAAATTAGTAATGTTTTCTACTACTTTTTCACTGGAATGTTTGAACTATACTGTAGCCAAGTTGGGGGCGGGGGGTGGGGTGGTGGTGGAGGTAGAGGACACAGAGGGAACAGGAGAGATTTTTCTACCATTCTTTCCAACCTGCTCACACTTCTCACTCCCCTGGCTACTCTAAAGGAAAAACAGGTTTTACCTAATTGGTTAGGTGACCTCCCCCAATTAGAAGCTGTTTTTGCAATAAAAGGGAGAAAGGGCATGGAAGAATTAAAGATCATTTTGAATTATCAATTCTTTTAATGAGAAAAGAAGTAAGGGTTAAGTCTCAGGGACTTGTGGAGCAAGGGTTAAGTCTCAGGGCTCTCAATCTACCCCCTGCCACTGAGGCATGAGGCTAATTCTGGCCAGGGAGCTAACCCACATGGCACAGCAGACCTCTCCTGTCTAGCCTGCTGCTCCCCTCAGCAGTGTATTTCAGTAGATACATCTGTTCTGTTCCCCACTCTGTCTCTGGTGGGTCCTCTCACCTCCTGCACTCAGGCCTACACCCCAGTTCTTGTATGCATAAATAAATAAAAATAATTCTTTAGAAAGAAAAGAAACAATATATTATTGTAGTAAGTATAACAATCCGAAAGTGTGAAAAAAGTTAACTCCTCTTATCCTTGCCAGTTTCCATTGTGAGTTAACCAACGTTCAAACCTTCTACCCTATGAATATCATAAAAGAATGCTTTCAAAATGATTAACAGCACATTTAAGTCAGTGGTTCTCAGATGTCTAAATGGCAGAATTAGTGGCATGGAGGGAAACACCCATATCCTTATGGATGGATAGGTAAACCAATCTGAAAAGCAAATGACAAGACAGATTCACATGACTAGATAATCATTTAAACCATCTCCAAAAAAACAAAATAATAAAAAAAAAACCCTTTTAACTATTCATGGGGATGGTTAATTTATGATCTATGCATTAACAATAACAGTAACATAAAAATATTACCTATCATATATGCACACACACACACAAGATAGTACACACAATCCAAGCTTGGAAAAAATTAGACATTATGGAAAAATACACAAAGATTGTGTAAAGGGTAACGGGTTTATGTATTCCTTTTTTAACTTTTGATTTTCTATACCTATTTTTTTTGGCTTATCTGTACCTAACTTTTCTTCTATTAAGATGTAGGTACAGTCTTCCTGTTTTCCCAAATGACAAGGCTACAAGGACCCCAGAGGGGGAACCTCAGCAGTTCACCTCACAACAAACGTAAGTCATGACTGGGTTTGGTTTTAAAGGAGTCACCAGGGAAGTTCTCATTTTGCCTAAAAATGATGCTTCTGTGCAAAACTTTTAAACCCCACTTTTAAATTTCCTTCAAAATGTATAGCTTTTCTATAAAAGCCTTCAATTTTTGGTTAAATCTTTACTCTCCAAGGAATCTAATTCCCACTAGCCTGTTTCCCTGTTGAAGTGCTTAGGGGAGGCTTTCTCTAACCCCACAATCGTGGGGGACTGCCACGATGACACTCCTAACCGAGGCCTGGTAGCTTCAACTATACAGGATCAGGCACCACCATCAGGTTAGTTTAAGGTTTCTGGGGAGAGGGGACAGCTGACTGTTGTTCACACTGCTTTTCCAAGCTCTGGTATACTTTTGGCAGTGGATTCTGTAAGCAAGTGTTGTTCAACAAGGAACCCACTAGTCACTTCAGGATTTTGAGCACTTTTAAGTATGGACGGTGTAACTAACCAACTGACCTTTTAATTTTAAAAAACCACAAGATTCTGATCTGTCTTCAGCAAGATAATTAAGCCCAAACTGATTACTTGAAATATGAACATTTGCACTTCTGTAGGTATTTCTAAAAATCATTAACTTAATATATGAAAAAGTTCCACACAGTGAGAACACCAGCTTGGCTTTAGCTCCCAGAGGGAGCAACACTGCTCTTACCCAACATTTTATTAATACTTTGGCTTGAATACATGCAAAGAATTTTAAAAGCGCTTGCTAGATCCATGTGTATTTTCCTTTGGAAGTTGTGGCTAAATTAATTATTCCACAGACGACTTATCTGCCGCTATGCAATAATAACGCATGCGTCTGAAACGATTAATTCTCAAGGAGAGAACACAACTCAAGTTTTTAACTGTGTGAAGAGGCTTAACCAGTCAAGATCCCAGCACGTGGTCGACACAAAATGTCTGACTGATGGTTGGAAGGGACCATCGCATCGTGGTCAAACCGCAATCTTAAACCCCGGGGACCGAGGGGAGATGCCATCCCTTCAGGTCCTCCAGGGACACGTGGGGCGGCCACGCGGTGGGGCCAGCCACGCACCTCATTTGTAGTGACTTCGGGGACACAAACCCTCGCAGACCAGGACACCCTGGTCGACGAATGTCCACAAGTTGCCAACTTGTTACCCGCGGCTACCTGACGGCACCAAACGCGCCGGTCGCCCGGGTGGGCAGGTTTCCTCCGGCGGAGAACGCCACTCACCCGGGGAGCGGGTCCGGCCCGGGCTCGGTGCCGCGCGGGGGGAGAGCAGAGCCCGTCGCCCACCACGGACAGCCCGACTAGCTCGCGGGGAGGGGTGGGGCGGAGAAGAAAAAAGCGATTCTTAAAGGCCGCCCCGCCCGCCCGCCGCGCAGCCGCCGCGGTAGTGCCCCGCGCTCGAGCACGTGCAGGGGCAGAGGCCGCCAGGCCCGCGAGCCCGGCCTAGGCCCGCCCGTACCCCCCGCGCCAGGTTCGGGCGCAGGCGCCGCCAGGCGTTGCCCTTTTAAGAAAGGGAGAGGGAGACGGCAGCGCGCCCGGGAAGAGATGAGTCGGCGGCAGCCGCCGCGCGCGGCTCCCTTCCGCGCGAGCCGTGCCCGGGCCCAGCTCAGGCAACTGCGGCCCGCAGACCTCTCCGCGGCCGGGCAAGCGGCCCGGGCCCGCAAAGCTGGTCGGGCCCGCACGGCGGCTCGCGCGGCGGAGGGAGACGGGCGCCCGCCAACATGGCGCTGTCGGCCTGTGGCGCGCCCCGACTGGCGCGAGGAGCCGCCGCCCGCCCACACCGAGGGGCCAGCCTCCCGGGCAGGGGCCCCCCGGCTCCGCCGCGGCGACGCGGGGCTAGGGCGCAGCCTGCCGGTACACGGCCGCGGGGGGTCGACCGGGGTCCGCCCTGGGAGGTCGGGAGGGGGGGAGGCCCCGAGCGCGAAAGGGGAGCCAGAGAAACGGGGGTAAAAGTTTTATTTTTAGGCTTGAAAAATGGCGGGAACCGCGTCCTTTTTTCAAACTTGGCCCCGGGAGGGGCGGCGGTTGCGCCACCTCCGCCGCCCCGGCTCGCCCCTCCCCCGCCCCGCGCGCGCCAGGCCGCGCCCGCCTAAGCCCCCCGGCGCGTGATGGGGGCTTCTCCCCCCCCTCGAAGGAGAAAAGCCCCCTCCTCGTACCATGGCCTCGGTCCTCGGCACGGCCGGCGCCAACCGCGAAACCTTGCCAGAAAGACCCCCGCCCGCGCCCCTTTCCCCGCCGGCCCGGGGCGCGCGGAGACCGGCCCGGCCTGCGGCGGGCCCAGCCCGGGCTGGCCGCGCGGCTCCTCCGCAGGCCCGGCCTCCGCCCGGCCGCGCATCCCGGGAGGCTGCAAACATGGCTCCCAGCGTTACACAACCCCCTCCTCCCTCCTTCGCCGCCGGCCAAACGCACACGCGCTCCTCTGGGGAAGGCCCCCGGCAGGCGAGGAGCTCAAAGTTTGCTCCCCCTCACCCCACCGCCTTCCCGGACGGCCGCGGGGGCCCGCGGGCGCCAAAGAGTTAATCCCCGCGCGCTCACTCCCCCCTCCGCGCCCGCCCGCCCGCCCGCCTGTCCGCCCGCCTTCCCCGTCCGAGCCCGCGAGCTGCGCCCTACCCCGCGCCGGGCCGGCGAACCCGCGGCCTGGGCCCCGCAGGTGGCCACCATTACATGCAAGTCATGGAAGGGAGAGGGCGCCCGCAGGGGCTCTGCTTACAGCGGCCGGGGTCCGGTTCCTCAGCTCTAGGTGGATCCTCTTCTTCATTTCCATGATTCCCTCTTCCCCCCTCTTCAAACTTAACTTTCCGCGGCAGGGGCGGAGGGGGGAGAGGCGGCCCGGCCTGCGCAGCGAGGGCCGTCAGGAGGGGTCTGCTCGCTGCAGCGGCCGGCGGCGCGATCCCGGGCGGCGGGCGGCGGGCGGCAGGCGGGCAGGCGAGCGGAGCCCCCGGAGCCAAGTTACTCGCGGGAGCGGAGAGAAACCATGGAGGGAAAAAGGGGGCTGGAGCGCGGCGTTGGTCTCACTACCGCCGCCCCCGGCCGCGGCCCCGCACTGCGCTTAAACCGGCGACGCGGCGCGGGCGGCTGCTGGGCTCGGCTCGACTCGGCCCCGCGCGGAGCCGCTCGGCTCGGCCGCCGCGGCTGCACCAAGGACGGGGCGGGGAGACGCGCGGCGGGAGGGGCGGAGGCTGGGGTAGGGCGCAGCCCGGGCCGGAGCCACTTCCTGCCTCCCCGCGAGTGCACGTGGAGTGTCTGATGTAAGCCCTTCCTCGGGGGCTTCCCCGCCCGCGCCCGGCCGAGACCCCCGCCGCCCCCGCCCGACCGCACCTCGCCGCGCCCGCGGGCGGCTCTCCAGCCCGCCCTTGAGCGCTTGCCCGGAGGACTCGGGGGGAGGCTTTACTGCCGAGTTTCGGGGGTCCGTCAGGCCCAGGCCGTCCGCGGAGGCTGAACCCAACCGAACCCCAAGCCAGCGAAGGCGCGAGAGGCGAAGAGGGCGCGGAGCAGGCGCGATTGGGTTCGCCTCCTGCTCCCCCACCCAATTGGGGGCCCAGAGTCCGAACCCCGCTTTTTCCGGGACGGGTGGTGATGGAAGTGCTGTGAGGAGCCCCGTCGGGGGCGGAATCGCTGCGGACCCGAGTGTCCCGCATCGTACCGTGCGGAGTCGGCGGGGGCCGGAGGCGCCCGGGCCCCCTAGCCTGAGCCTCGGAGGAGCCTAACGTCCCCGAGCTCGGGAGTATGTCCTTGGGTTTTCTAACTTTTAAATATAGGTTGTGAAGGCAGCAATTAGCATTTCTAATGGAGTCTCGGAGTTTGAGAGTTTCCCCGCACTTTTATCTTATTTATTCCTCAAGGCACCCCTGTGAGTTGTAAATGTTCGATGATCTTTGGTTTCCTTGAAACTTGGCAGGTAGCCTTTGTGATGATCGGGCTCCGGGGGTCTCAGAGAACCCGGAGAGGGCCCGGGTTAGGGAACCAGGTCAGCTGTGCGTTTGCTTTGCAGACCTTCCTCCCTGGGGTAAGATACCATTGCATTCAGCTTAAAATAAGAACATACGCCTAGTGTCCAAGCATAAGCCATCGCAATTCTGGGATAGTCCAGAGCCTCCAAAGATTAAGAGCATATTATAAAAAGAGAAAAGCGTCTATGTATTCACCTAAGGTTTTCTTGACGTTAAGACCACCCCTTCCCTTTTTATCTCAGTTCATTTAGTGATAAACAAACCACTTACATCAATTTTTAAAATAGCTAATGAGTTAAGAATTCAAAGCCAGAAAAGTTTCAGAAGGCTCATGGGAAAAGGCAAAAACTTTCTATTGTAGTATGTTGTTTCCTGAGTTGTATTCAAAGTGTTGGTCTTGGTAGACATCTCTGTGATGAGGGAAATGGAGAGTGCTCTTCAGGAGGTCATGTAAGGCCTAATTACAAGGTTATGAGAGCTACAGGACCATGAGATAAAGGCTTTTAGAAAAAACTAACAAATCGGTTCCAAAAGCTAACAAGCAATGATTGAGCACCCACTTTTAGGGCTTGATATGTTCTTTTTCATTTAATCCTTAGACAACTTTGTGAAGTAGTTGTATTTTAATCATTTTCCAGCTCAGGAACCTTAAACTACCTGACTAACAAGAAGTGGAGCTAGGATTTAAATCCAGATGACTTCCAAGCCTGCCTTTTTTTTTTTTTTTTTTCTGCCACACCATCGGTTTGACTGAAATGAAGCCAGAGCATGGGGGGTCTGCTTTGGAACTGCAGATTGGGAACAAACTTAGAAGGCCTTGTGTGCCAGTCAGCATGTAGGCGCCATCTTGCAGGTAATGGGGAAATGTTGAAGGAGACTGGAATATGGTAGCTCTGTGTTGGAGTGGTCACCTGGTAGCTGTGGGTAAGGTATTGATCCTTAAGGGAGAACTGACACCCTGTCCTCTCTGTGACCAACTCAAGGATATGATGGACTCTTTCCCCATGATATATAGCTCACAGTTTAAATATGTTTTATATGATGAATCTAAAAGTAATTAATAAACAACCAAGATGTGCAGCAAATAAGAAAGCAAGAAGCTGAGGGAGGAGTGACTACAGACCCTGTACTGTCCCCTCTTACACAGCGGGTGCTGGCATGCACCTCTGTGAACAAAGAGCATGTGTTCCAGTGACATGCTTCTTTGTCAGGGGCTTCACTGCCAGAGGCATAAATAACACAGGCAGAACAGGGTGTGTCTCACTGGCCTGCCAACATCTTCCACTGGACTGTCAGTCCACGGGCCTGAAGGAGCTGTTGTCACAGTGCCCTGTTTTGAATATTGCTGTACTTAGCATCATTCTGTGTATGCATCTGAGTGTGAGAAAAAGAAGTAGAACATATAACTGCATCTACTCGGCAGTTATGGTGTCCATTCATGTATGGGTTTGAACTAAGACTGGAAAAGAATAAGGAAAAATAAAAACACTTTGTGAGGGAGTCTGAATTATGGGCAAATTTCAGTTTACTTCAGTTGATGTTAATGTTTAGCCAATACATAATAAGAATATCAAATAATGTTCAGTTTTGGCACCCCTTTGAGTCTTAAAAACGCCTGTTTATCAAAAGTGTATATATTAGGCTTCAAAATGTCTGAAAACAATCTGAGCTAGTTTGTAGTTCTTTGGAGCTACTGCTCCCCATTCTACTGCCTCAGCGCAGGTTATTCCTCACATTATCAGATGATCCAAGCCTTCCACAAACTTTGTGGAATTGTGACTAGACTTTAATAAATCTGAAGCTGAGAGAAAATAGCCCCACCAGACTTTGGTTTAACTGGCTTTGAAGTGAGTTCAGCAGAATGGACACCTTTTCTGTTGAGTAAAGACAGTATAGAAGGTGTGCATATAACATTGCTTGAGAAATTCATTACATTTTAAATATGAAATACTTCCCGTTTTCCCTTCCTCTCTCCTACATATGTGAATCTCTCTACGTTTCTACAGCATGGTGCTGTAGCATGTAGGCCATATATGGGAGTTGTTGAAGGACCTAAAATCTCAACTAGATTATGGGTGCACACAAATATTTCTAGAGCTATGAATGGAGAGTAGGAAGGAACCTTGGCCATCTCTAAGACAGAGGAACTCTGCAACTTGACGTTATGCTTATGTCATGTTACTCAAAAACGCTACTTATGCACCTGTGCTTATTGAATTAAAGGGAGAGGGAGAGGCAAGTAGATGAAAATGGATTAAGGAATGAGGTCCCATTAGTCTGCAGATGGTAAAAACAGAAGAGGGGTGTGTTAGGTATGTAGGCAGCTGCAGGTCCAGTAAGGGGCTCCTGCCAAGAGAACTAGATTCCTCCCTGCTCTTGGAAACAGCTGTCAATGCTAGACCTCCGTGGGGCAGCAAGGAAGGACTATCAAGAGTCAGGATTAATATTTATTCAGCATCATCTTTATGCCAAGTACTATGCTTGGGACTTTCATGTACACTGCACCTCAGTTAATCCTGGCAACAGCTCACTGGGACAAGACTATAATCCCCCTTTTATTGTTTAGGAAACAGGCTCAATGAAGCCAAGTGGAACTCACATAGCTTCCTAGTAAGAGCCGGGATTTCTCTGTTATTAAGGTCTCACTTTGAAGTACTAGTCCTCACAACTGCCTTTTTAAAAAAAAAGCTTTGTTTCTTCTTTAAGAAGATTTAGGGCCTCCCCTGTGGCACAGCGGTTGAGCGCTGGGTTGCGAAGCTGCCCGCGGCCTCTGCGGCGCCGGTTCGATCCCCGGCTGCTCCCCGGCCACCAGAGGAGGGTCCCACATGGCGCGCAGACCTCTCCTGCCGCCCGCTGCTCCCCTCAGCAGTGTACTCCAGTCCTTCTGCCTTCTCTGCTCCCCGCTCTGGCTCTGGTGAGTTCTCTCACCCTCCCACGCTTCTGACTGTACCCAGTGCATGTATAAACAAAACAAAACAAAAAAACAAACCAGCAAACAAATAAATAAAAGCATGCCTCTAAAAAAAAATAAAATAAAATAAAAAAGAAGATTTATATGTGCATTGGTGAAATAGAAAAACATGGAAAATAAAATACAAAAATTCCTCCCATATCCATCATTCAGGGATTTGTCCTTAGCTTTTTTCCCTGTGCTATATGTGTTTTTTTAATGTTTGGATTAGATTGAAGTTTTTTTTTTTTTGAAACTTGATTTTTTTTATGTACCATTATGACAAATGAGTTGTTAACTTTGCTCAATGTTTTCCTCATTTTAGAGGCCTCTGGTCCTTCTAGTGAGGTGGAGACCCTGTTCTGTCACTTACGCGCTATGTGCGTTTAGACAAACCATGCAGCTTCTCTGTGTCTCCACTGCTCATCTCAGGACTGATACGAAGATTAAATGTAGAATCATAGGGTGAAGCTCCTATTTGGCGCAGGCCTGGCCTCAGGCGCTACAGCCCAAATCCCTCCCTGTCCTAAGCAGAGGCTGGAGCTTCCTGGCCTCCTCATGGCTATCTGCATGGTTCTGCGTAGCCTCTGCGTGGCTATCAGTTCGCCACCTCTGCTCCATGTCCTTCATCTCCAATAATTATCCTGCCCTTTGGCGGAGGGGAGGAGGGCTCACCCTCAAACCAATATGTTTTTGACTCTCAAAAGGAATGCATTTGTTGTCTGTTTTGTGCAGTCCTTGGTCTCTCTTGAGGAACTAGAAACAGACTCCTGGGATAGATTGGAAAATATCTCGGTGGCCCCATAATTCCCACCATCTGGACTCTCTCCTATCTCCCAGGATTTACCTTATCCACACAGAACTTAGACTCATCTAGGAGACCAGCTCCTGCTAACTGACCTCTACCATCTGCTTTTGAGTTTGCTTTGCCAGCTTCTGGCCAGCCAGCAAGCCCTCTGTAGACGTGCAAGGTAGTCCCCCCTCCCTCTAGACTTTGACGCTACCCAAGGTAGATTTGCTAGTCTCTTTGGTAAAGGCTGAAAGTTTCAAATACTCTCATACTCTACTTCTTCCTTGAAAAGCAGGACAGTCGGGTTGTCTGATTTCCTTGTTTCATGTATGTATGTACTATAGAAAACTTAGGAACTATACTTAACAAAAAGAAGAAAAGAAAAAGCTCAGTTCAGGGCTAAGCACTGCTCACATTCTATTCCTCCACACATATGGCACTTTCTCAAGTCTCAGATTGCCAGAAGCATCATCTCTGTAACAGCTTTTCAGGGAGGTAAGGAGGAGGAACCCACTACTTTAAATATTCATATTGATTATAAGAGACATCCTTATTTCAGAAATAGTTGGTAGTGAAAAAAGGGTCATTGTACCTAGGAAATACTTTCTATATTGCATTTAAATTTTTTTTCAAAAATGGATGATGCTATAACCAGTTGGTTTTTTTTTTTTTCAGTTAATAGTATATTATGAACTTATTTCCATCCCATTGAACAGTCTTCTGCAATATACCTTCCTTGAGGACATTCTTCTTCAAAATGAAAACAGCTTTTCTTTTTCTGACTATAAAGACAATACATATTCATGTAGCAAATTCATGTAATGCAAAAAAGCATAAAGAAGATAAAAACCAGCCAAAATCCCATCTAGAGGCAATCACTGTTAACATTTTTGTGGCTATTTTCTGAGCTATCTCTATTAACTGTCAATGCATATATGTGTATGGAATCCCACTAAATGTGGTGCTTTGTATGTGTTTTTATTTTTTACTTAGCAGTAGGTTATAGAGATTGCTCCAAGTCAATAAATAGTTCTAATTCATTTTTTTAAAGGTTTATTTATTTTTATGCAAGAGCTGGGGTACAGGCCAGAGCTACAGTAGGGTGAGAGGATTTACCAGAGACAAAGCGAGGAGCAGAACCAGCAGCCGACCAAAATACGCTGCTGAGGGGAGCAGCAGGCGAGACAGGAGAGATCTGCCACGCCATGTGGGAATCTCGCTGGCCGGCCGGGAATCGAACCCACACTGCAGACAGCTCCACAGCACTGGGCTCAACCCACTGAGCCACCAGGGAGGCCCTCTAATTCATTTTTTAAATGATTTTATTTATACAAAAACTGGGGTACAGGTCGGAGGTGTGGGAGGGTAAGAGAATTCACCAGAGACAGAGTGGGGAGCAGAACAGACAGACGGACTGAAGACACTGCTGAGGGGAGCAGCGGGGGAGGCAGGAGAGGTCTGCCATACCATGTGGATTTCTCCCTGGCCGGCCCGGAATTGAACCCGCACTTCAGAGGCTGTGGGCAGCTTCACAGCACTGCGCTCAACCCGCTTCACCACCGGGGAGGCCCCTAATTCATCATTTAAAAAAAAAAAGATTTATTTATTTATACAAGTACTGGGTACAGTCAGAAGCGCGAGAGGGTAAGAGAATTCACCAGAGCCAGAGCGGGGAGCAAAACAGGCAGAAGGACAGAAGCACACTGCTGAGGGGAGCAGTGGGCACGGCAGGAGAGGTCTGCGTGCCATGTGGGACCCTCGCCAGCGGCCGGGGATCAAACCGGCGCTGTAGGGGCTGCGGGGGCTGCAGGGGCTAAGGGGGCTTTGGGGGCTACCTGCAGCTTCGCAGCCCAGCGCTCAACCACTGCGCCACCAGGGGAGGCCCCTAATTCATCATTTTTAAAGGCAGTATCATATTCATTTTATGGATATAGTATAATTTATTCACTTTGCCTTCTATCGGTAGACATTTAGGTTTCTTCTAGTTAGTTGTGCATCACTATACAAATCATCTTTGTAGAAGCATCTCCTTAAAAAAAATCCTAAAAGTACAGTTCTTGATTAGAGTACAGCGTATACATTTCATACTTAGATATGCATGACAAATTGCCTTTCAGAGCCTATACTTCATTTATACTCCTGTTAGCACAGTATCAAACTTCTTCTTACCCTTGCCTAAACTAGATATTGTCTTTTTAAATTTTTTTCAGTTTATTTTCAAGTAATGAACTGGCATGGGGTAATCATACTTGAGTCCTAAGGGTGCCAAGATAATTCAATATGAATAGTCTTAAATGGTGAAACTTATGTATCCACATACAAGAGAATAAGCTGAGGGGTCTCCTGGTGGCGCAGGGGTTAAAATCTTAGCACTATAAAGATGTTGCCAGCCACTGCAGCATGAGTTCAATCCTGGCCAGGGAGCTAGCCCACATGGTGCAGCACACCTCTCCTGTCTTACCTCCTGCTTCCCTCAGCAGCATATTTCAGTAGATCCACCTGTTCTGCTCCCCACTCTGTCTCTGGTGAGTTCTCTCACCTCCCACACCTTTGGCCTGTACCCCAGTTCTTGTATGTATAAATAAATAAATCTCAAAAAAAAAAAAGAAATTGAATCTCTACCTCATGCTATATAAAAAAATTAACTAAAATTGTATCACAGGCTTAAATATAAGAACTAAAACCATAAGACACAGAAAAAAGCCTATGAGTAAATCATGACCTTGGTTAAACAGATCATTTTAAAATATGACACAAAGTACAAACTGCCAAAGGGAGAGAGAAATTGGACTTAATCAAAATTAAAAACTTTTATGCTTCAAATGATACCATTAGGAAGTGAAAAGTCAATGTATGCAATGGGAGAAAATAGCGAGAGAATTGTATCCAGAATATATAAAGAACTGTTAATACTCAACAATAAAAAAGACAGCCCAATGAAAAATGGACAAAGAATTTGAATTGACTTTTTTCCAAGGAAGATATGCAAATTGCCAATAAGCACATGAAAAAATGCTCACCAACATCAGTCATTAGGGAAATGAAAAACAATAGTGAGATATCAGTTCACACACATTAGGCTGGCTATTAAAAAATAATAGGTCATAAATGTTGATGAGAATGTGGAAAAACTGGAATACGTGGCTGGTTGGAATGTAAAATCACAGAGCCTCTTTGGAAAAATATCTTTTTTTTTAAATTTTATTTAAATTTTATTTTTATATTCCCCATACAATTACAACCCCCTTATTTTGACCGCAAGCCTTCCTTTCCCTGCCCCCCGCTCCCCATATAGTGTCTCTGGTTCATAGTTGTTTGTTGATTTTGATATTTTCTTTCTTATAGTTATTCTTTTTCCTGGTCCCTTATTTAAGTTTTCTAGATTCCTGCTATGAGTGAGACCATCTGGTATTTTTCTTTTTCTTTCTGGCTTATTTCGCTGAGCATGATCCCAGCTCCATCCATGTTGCTGCAAATTGTATGTGTTTATCTTTTTTGAATGCTGAGTAATATTCCATGGTGTATATGTACCACATCTTCTTGATCCAGTCATCTATTTTTTGGGCATTTGGGTTGTTTTTGGAAAAATATCTTAACAGGTACTCAAAAAGTTAAACAGAATTACCACATGAGCCAACAATGTCACTCCTGGATAAATACCCAATAGAATGAAAATATATGTCCACAGAAAGCTTGTGCATAAACATTTATAGCATATTATTCATAATAGTCAAAGTAGAAACAACTCAAATGTTCATCAATTGAAGAATAGATAAACAAAATAAAATGTATTCATACAGTGGAGTAAGTTTAGCCCTAAGAAGGAATGAGGTATTGATGCATGCTACAACAAAGATGAACCATAAGAATATTATACTAAGTGGAAAAAGCTGGACATGAAGGTCACATAGTATGTGATTTTGTATATGCGAAATGTCTAGGATATACAAATCCAGTGAGTCAAAGCAAATTAGTGGTTGCCAGAGGTTGCCAGAAGGGGAAAATTGGAAAAGGCTGCTAATAGGTGTGGGGTTTCTTTTTGGAATGATGAAAATTTTCTTGAATTAGATAGCAATGATGATTTCCTTTTTACTAACAACTTTGTGAGTATACTAAAAATGGTTCAATTGTATACTTAAAAAAAATTAAACATAGAGCTACCATGTGTCCCAGCACTTCTAGGTATATACTGAAAAGAATGAAAATAAAAATCCACACTAAAACTTACACAGAAATATTTGTAGCAACATTACTCATAATAGTCTTAAAGTAGAAATAACCCAAATGCCTATCAACTAATGAATGCTTAAACAAAATGTGGCATATTCATGCGGCAGGCAGAATAGCTCCCCAAAGACATTCACATCCTGAAATGTGTATGCTACTTGCCACTGTGGCACTGTGGCAAAAGGGACAGTGCAGATGTTATTAAGGATCTTGAGATGAAGAAATTGGCCGCATGGGCTAAAGTTATTACAAAAGCCCCTCAAAGTTGTGCAGCAGGGCAGAAGAGAAAGGTTTGATTACAAGAGGCATCAATCTTGCCAGGACAAGTGTTTGATCCACTAATGCTGTCATTGAAGAAGGAGAAAGGGAGCAATAAGCCAAGAAAAGCAGATGGTCTCTGGAAACTGGAAAAAGGAAAGGGGTTCCCCCTTAGAGCCTACAAAAACAAATGGAGCTCTGTGAACCCTCTGGTTTTAGCCCAGTGATACCTGTTTCAGATTTCTAAGCTGCAGAAATATAGGATAATAAATTTGCGTTGTATTAAGCTATGAAACTTGTGACAATTTGTCACAATAGCAATAGGAAATTTAATGCATGCATACAATGGAATATTATTTGACTAAAAAAAGGAATGAAGTATCTGCTACATCATGGATGAAACTGGGAAGTATTACAGTAAATGAAAGAAGTCAGACACAAAAGACTTCTTCCATATAATTTCAATTATACGGAATATCTAAAACAGGCAAACCCATAAGAGAGAGAAATTATCTTAATGGTTGCAAGGACTGGAAGTCATAAGGAGTGACATCTAACCAGTAAGGGGCGCTTTAGGGGGACTAACAAATGGCGTGGAATTTGATAGTAGTGACAGTGGCACAATTCTATGAATATACCAAAATCTACTGAATTGTACACTTTAGAAGGGTGAACTTTATAATAGTTGAACTGCATCTTAATAGAATGAATTTTTTTATCAATTAGGTAAGTTGACAATGATATTCCATTCTTATTTTCATTTTTATTTATGTAACTAATAGAGATAGTTTTTCAAGTGTCTATGTTATTTGTATTTTTTTGTGCCTGTTAATGCCCTTTGGTATTTTAAATTATTTATTAATGGGTGCTCTGTATATGTATGAAGAATATTAAGACCGCAGAAGCAGAGACCAGACTGCACTCTGTCACCAGTTTATGCTACCCCTACACCTCTCACTCCCCATTTCTTACCTCTCCTTCAAAAAGATAAGAAAGGAATATACTGTCAGTGTGGAATGATATCAGAAGGATTTCTGTTAGTCAGGAAGGATTGAATTCATATGCTTATCTCCACACCCTTTTAAATCTAAAAGGATTTAAAGATAAAGTTGAGGAAATATTCCCAGAAAGTAGAATAAAAAGATTATATACTAAAGGAAAAATAAATATAAAATTAAAGGGTCCATCCAAAAGGTCTAATATCTAGCCAGAGTTCAAGAGAGAAGAGATAAATGGAGCAAATTAAGTGGAATTCCACATTCCAAGGGATGAGATATTCCTCCAACCTCCCCTCCCCCAATTAGTTCCAGAAAGCTAACAGCTTATCTCCAAAGACAGGAGAGTGGAGAATTCTCTTTTTGGGAAATTGACTGATTTAAGAGAAAATAGCTAAGAGAGTTAACTTAGTTTTGTTTTAGTATTTTTAATTTGAATTTTTTTAATTTTAATTTAATTGAACATATTGATGCAACATCTCTTTTATCTTTGAGGAGATATTTTTTCATCATGTTATTCTGACCTTTGAATCTCTCCATTTTCTCCAAGTTCCTTTTTACTAACTCAAATTCCTAACTCTTGTGTTAGAGCCTTTCCTGAGAATCCGATTGTCCTTGCATATCCTATCATATTTACTGGAGAGGCACTAAAAAGGAGACTGGCAATTCTGCACCAGTGAGACTAGCGAGCATCTCCACAGTCATCAGGAAGTAAGCTGGCATTTCCATTGAGAACTTGTTGGTCTGCTATTTCTTGATAGTAAGCTCTGTAGTAGTCCTATTTGGTGTTTATGTCTATGTAATATGCTGAAATAGATCAACTGTATTTTAAAAAGCAAGCAAGCCGGCAGAGGAGGGTTCAGACTGTGACTGTGGGTGTTGGGGAAAGGTGTTCTGCCTGCCTCAGAGATCTATTTCCAAAGGACTGGATGTCTCCAGAACAGCAGAGGACAAGTGTGGGGGTGGGGGGGGGAGGTGTACAGGCTTCCTCTCTTTCCTCAGACATTTTGCTCACCGAGTTAAAGTGGGTATGACACGAGCTCAAAATTGGGTCAGTTTTTCTTAACCCAGCTGCAACATGCAATTTAAAAGAGTAGAGATGTTGCCAAGATTCTGGCATTAGATTTCTTCCAGATTTTGTGTCACTTTGGGAGAGTCCTAATTTCCTATTTCTTCAGAGGTTTTCGTAGTGAGAAGTTGAGAGAGGGCAGGTGGCTATTAGGAAACCATGGTTTTTCACCACACATCTAGGTTTTTTTTACAATAGTCTGAGCATCTAAGTTTCTCCACACACACACACACCTTACACTGTTAAATAATCATATACGGTAAAACACAGACAGTTGGTGAGTTTTGACAATGGTCTTACCTATATGGCCAACACCTCAATCAGTATTGAAATCAGTGATAATCACATTCCCTGTATCCTTTCCAGTGCCCCCTCAGAGTCAGCCCTTTCTCTCAGTTATATTGATGATTTTACCTGTTCTTGAACTTCATCTGAATGAAATCATACTACATGTTCTCTCTTGTACCTGACTTCTTTCACTCAACATGGCATTTTAGGTATTTATTTGGGTTGTTGGGTGCAAAAACTTTTTATTGATGAGTGATATTCCAAAATGTGAATATGCCACACTTTATTTTCTCATTCATTTTCTGAACAAGTTCCCTCTTTCTGGAGACCAACTTTGCTTCTGAGCTGGAGCAAGTCTTTGTGTGGCTCTTTTGACTAACACACTAACAGTTATTTCCACTATGTGAAGTTAAAGAATAAAAACTAGACTTTTTAAAGGGCCAGCATAACTTACACAGATACTATAAATGGGAAGTGGATGTAAGACATGCTCATTTAGATTAGTTATTTCTGCACCAATGAAAAACCTGTGACAATACCCTACTTGTGTTGTAACTGAAGTCTGGATCAAGTTTTTGCTGAGAGAAGAGAAAGGAATAGGTGGGATACATATTTCACAGGATGTTGTGACAGTGCTTTGTGACAGACTAGATGTACAGGATGAAGGAACAGGATGAATCAAGTCCTGTTCCAGGGTGGCCAGCAGCCTGTTGAGTCCCTCTTCTCTTCCTAGCTGGTGTCAGTTGGTCCCTCTGTAGGCTCTGTCCTTGAGGGAGTTTGAGGAGCCTGCCGTAACTGGCTCAGCCTGTGAAGATACAAGGCCCACTTGTATCTTCCATCAATTCTTAGTATCTTCCATCAATTCTTAATAGCTGCTAAGCTCTTTTTTTTTTTTTGACTTAAAAAAATATTTATTTACACATACAAGAACTGGGGTATAGGTCAGAGGTACAGGGGGTGAGAGGATTCAGAACAGGCAGATCTACTTAAATGCTCTGCTGAGGGAAGCAGGGGATGAGACAGGAGAGGTCTGCTGCGCCTTGTGGATTAGCTCCCTGTCGGGGGATCAAGGATTGTGCAGCAGTGGCTGGGCATAGCCTGATAGTGCTGAGACTTTAACCCCTGTGCCACCAGGGAGGCCCAGCTCTTAGTAGCTAAGCTCTTACCCACACACCTCAGGGCTTTTTAAAGGCATAGTGACATCGTGGAAAGAACAGTTGGATTAGGTTAGTTTTTCTTTCTTTTACTCACTGAGGCTCCCTCAGTCTCAGTTTCCTCATAGATAAAATGAGGGTGAATAAATACCCCACCCTATCAGAGCATTTTGAGAATCAGATTTGACTTCAAATTTTTTGTAATGACAAGAAACTAATATAAGAAATCACCTGCAGGAGTGGGTAAGAGGAGTGGGGGAAGTGGTGGGAACAAAACATCTTACATCATACCTTTTTATACTTAATTTTTTGAGCCATATGAACTGATTTTCCAGAAAAAAAGAAGAAAAAAACCTGAACAGAGAAAAATGAACTATATAATTAGGCATCTAGGCTACTGAAAGGTAGGACACCAGAGACTGGCTACTGCCTGTCTGTAAGAATCTTGAAGTCCACCAGCCCAGAAGCCCGGAGCTGGACAGTAGAGGATTATTTCTATTTAATGACAAGTAGTAGGCTGCTTGGGTTACAGTGGCAAGAACTCTGTTCCAAGAGTAAAGAGATCTGGGTCCTGGTCGTGGCTTTTCTGTATAACTTGGGTTCCTCTCCCTTTTCATCTCCCCTAGAATGAAGGCGCAGGACTGCATGGACTTTGAGACACTTCCAGCTCTGACATGCTAGGATATAATGTGAATGTATAAGCAGCAGAGGATATAGTATTTGTAAAGGACTTGCTAGTGGCATTTTTATATTTAGGATGAGATATACACATGACTGTATTTTCACCTGTTATTTCCTTTGACACCAAAGTAAATCTGAAAGTGATGACATAAGTGGACTGTGTATTCAGGAAAAGGAAAGAAACTGAGTTGTGTTTCATTAGTACCTCTGATGCAGTACCAGTGCTGCTTGCTATTGACATCAGGCTTAGGGTATATGGATTATATTTTATGAATATGTAGCACTTTATATGAATGTCAACAAATAGGATGGCAAAGGCAATAGATTTCAAATTTTTTAATGATATATTTATTTATGCATACAAGAGCTGGGGTACAGGCCAGAGGTGTGGGGAGTTGTGGTGAGAGGATTCACCAGAGACAGAGCGGGGAGCAGAACAGGCAGACTGACTGAAATGCACTGCTGAGGGGAGCAGCGGGGAGACAGGAGAGATCTGTTGCGCCATGTGGGTAGTTCCCTGGCTGGCTGGGGATCGAACTCATGCTGCAGTGGCTGCAGATTACTTCATAGGTTGCGTCTTAACCCCTTGGGCCACCAGGGAAGCCCCCTAGATTTTGAATTCTAATGAGACTCAAAATCATAAACTCTGGTGCTTCCTAGGATCCTCCATTCTATTTGAATATTGTTCAAATCATGAGGACACTGTTCCTTAGGTTGGGCTTGACTTCATGTAACTACTAGTCTAGCTTCACTCTTCGGGCCTACTAACTCCCTGTGCTCTCTCTGGCAGTTAGTTACAAACCACACTTGCTGACATGGCCAATCTGGGACCATGTTTTGTAGACTCTTCATAGCGTTTAGAAATATCTCAGTTAGTTTCCAACATTACAACATCATGAGATTTTTTTTTAAACAAACAAATGATTTTTATTTTATTTTTTTAATTTTATTTATTTATTTAATTATTTATTTATTTATACAAGCACTGGGTACAGTCAGAAGCGCGGGAGGGTGAGAGAACTCACCAGAGCCAGAGGGGAGAGCAGAATGACGAAGCACACTGCTGAGGGGAGCAGCGGGCGACAGGAGAGGTCTGTGCACAATGTGGGACCCTCACCTGGGTTGAACCATCGCTGCAGAGGCTGCAGGCAGCTTCGCAACCCAGCACTCAACCGCTGCGCCACCGGGGAGGCGCGAGGTTTTTTGTTTTTTTTTTTGACATAAACTGTTTCTGACTTCTCTTGAAAGAGCGAAAGATCTGTGTTGTTGCCTCACCATTTGATTCTTCCTTTTTCTTATCCTTGTTAACAATTTGTTTTGTTCCAGTCCTTCTTCTCCCAGCCTCAACCTATGTGTGCTTTGGGAAAGGCTGCTCCCACCCCTGGTCCCTGGAAAAGTCATGCAAATTAGTCCCAAGTCATCAGCATAGTCCTCTCATAGCTTTTATTTGGAAACAAGTACTGCTTTAGATCGAGAAACTAAATCCAAGGTGCAGAGTTGCGTATGGGTGATTGAGGACCATTCTCAGGACATACACCAGTGGGAACCTATGGCCAAAGAGGAAGACAGGGTGGGTGTGGTGAGAAGCTCACAAGCAAAGTAGTTGCAAGGGAGTTACTATCAAGGCCTGGAGTTGCCACCCAGAGTTCAAGAATGGGGATGGCCCTTTGAAATTGTCCCAAATTAAAGTACGATGCACTAGTGGGCAAGCATAGCTGCCTTCTAAATTCAAGTAAGAGGGACAGGCATTTGTATTCCCCCCATCAGTTACTAGCCTCAGGCTGCATCCTCAGAGGGGTTGTAAAGCCTTGGGAGAAGTGGTTTCCTGAGGCTGAGAACAAAAATATTCCCAGCAGCTAAGGGATGGGTATAGGCATCTAGAGGGGATCTAGGCAGAGGCCCATAGAATCCAGGGTGAGCACTTGACCCAGCCTAGATAGCAGAGGTTTGCTGGGGTTCCTAAGAAGTGCTGTTTGTGTCTGCATGCAGGTGAGGTGCTCCAGACCTGTTGGCAGCCATCTTGCCTCCAAATGAGCTTTGATGACATTGGTGATCTGCTGACTCAACCCCGAAGCTTCAGTTACCCTGGACTTTCAGTGTGACCCTCATTGTTAATGTGGTTTCCTGGTTGTATTTTAGTTACTTAGAAATGGGCACACTTTGTTGATACAGTGTGCTGACATGGATCTGCCGTCTTTGGCAATAGCTGAAGCTGGTTTAGATGTCAGGTGGTTTCCAGTTTTAGTACTTTCAGGATGAGAAAACCCTAAAGGGGCTTTAATTCTGGATAGGAAGAACCTCTTGTGCAGTACAATATATGAGCTTTACTTTGTGTGTGTTGGGGGGGTGGGTAAAATTCACAAAACGTAAAACTCACCATTTTAACCATTACAAAGTATATGATTCAGTGGCATTTAGAACATTTGCAATATTGCAATCATCACCACTACGTAGTTCCAAAACATCTTCATCACCTCAAAAAGAAACCCCATACCCATTAAACATCCCCTCCCCCTTCTGCCTTCCCTAGACCCTGGCAATTAGTTGTCTGCTTCCTGTCTCTACAGAATTTGCCTATTTGGCATATTTCATACAATATGTAGTTTTTCAGTGCTATGAAGAAGTCAAATAACATGGTGAAAATAGTTATGACCT
This sequence comes from Talpa europaea, assembly GCF_964194135.1. Taxonomy (NCBI): domain Eukaryota; kingdom Metazoa; phylum Chordata; class Mammalia; order Eulipotyphla; family Talpidae; genus Talpa; species Talpa europaea. The sequence goes on along the minus strand of NC_140074.1, from coordinate 53,115,804 downwards.
TACTTAAGATCCCCTAAAAGGGGATCAGGATCCCCAAGAGGTCTGCAGACCAGACTTTATCTGCTGGTCTAGGTCACCCGGGGCTGGGACACCAGCTCTCGACGGCAGCATCTATACTAGCAAAAGTTGCTCATCATGTCCCTGTGACCAACCTGATGCTTCCCCATCTCAGATTCTCATGTTCCGTGAAAACCGTCTGCTGTTTTCTATGAAGTAGAGGTTAGGACTATAGCAATGGGCTCTCATTGAAAACTGCTCAAAGGAACCAAACCACCAAATCTGGACAATTTTTTATTAGTGTTAAATCTGAATGTGGTAAAAAAAAATTTTTTCTGTAGCACAAACTTATTTCCACTTTCTACCACCAGCATTGCGATGTATGATCATGGTGATTACATTTTACCTGTGATGAGAGCCATGCCCTTCTGAATATAAAGTAGCAGCCATGCCAGAAACTGCTAACTCCTTTCTCTTCTAACAGTCACAGCTTATTCTAGTCTTCAAGTATTCTTCTCAGCGTAATTAGCACACTTATTATACAACATATTCAGATGTTAATGTGCACACTGTACTGATGCTTTTGTGAGACCCATTTTGCTCAGGAGCTAAAATTGTTACCATTCTGCCTGGTGCTAGAGGTTCTGTGCTTGAAACCTGTTTCCCACATGCGAGGAGCCAAAGTTATTTAATTAGAATGTTAAGCCAGAATGAGAAGAGGCTGACACTTAATATAGACTCTGTAAGCTAAATGGGGTCAGCAAGTATAGGCCCTGCTACACATTTCAAATTAACTATCCATCACTGTGGAGACAATCAATATTGGAGCAGACTGGCTTTGGGGCGCGTTTATCATCATTCCTCCAGGGTCTCTACTAAACACTGTCTCTGCAAGTTAAACCACCAAGAATTTACAGTTTTGACAGTTGGAAACATTTTCCTCATACCGAGCTGAAATCTGCTCAAATTGACGCTGGTTTGTTTTGCTCTGTCCTCTGAAACCCCATAGAGCACGTCTGCTCTCTGTTCTGTGATTGCCCTTCAGAGATTGAGGACAGTGACCCTGGCCCCATGGACTATATTTCTAATTGTCACAAGTCCTCGTATAACAGGATACCAGACCCTTTGCCATGGCAGTCACTCAAGTTGTCAGTGCCTCTCCCCCCAAACACACACCTTGTTTTGTTTTTTTTAAACAGTCTTCTTACAACCTGAAACAATGATCCATGTGGGTCTGACCCAAATAGAGATGAGCAGGCCTGTCACTCTCATTGGATATGATTCAATCCGTGCTCTCCAAGAATGTGTTACCTTTCTTGTCATCCAAAGTGATTCATAATCAGATGAAACCACCAGGACTCCTAAACCACATATTTGTACTTAGGTAATTAGCCATTTCGACCCAAATATAGGATATGAGATTTGTTATCGCTGTATTTCATCATGTTAAATTTGGCCTAATGCTTTGGCCTGTCAAGAGCCTTTTTGTGTCCTGAATCTGTATTTTCCACCCACAAGTGTAATCAATCTGTTAATATTACTCTCCATAGAAATCAAAGTTAAACACACCTGACAGTAAAGACCTCAGGACGAGCTCTTCATTTACTACCAGAAGCCTCAAATCAAAATATTCATTCAACCAGTTATAACCTTTCATTCCTAGCCCCCTACATACACACATATACCTCCATCTGAACTATTCCAACCTCTAACTCAAGTTGTTATGAAGTGAAAATATCAAGACTATTCCAACATATTACTGGCTGATTAAAAAGCCCTTGAAAAGAAAGGAAAGGGTGAAAAGACCTAGTGAAGGGGTCAACATGGCAGGACAGGATTCACTGAATCTACTTTATTTAGGCTCACACACAAGCCAAGGTTTGGGGAGGCATTGAGGCTGAGTCAAATGGAAGTCCATTTGGCTGAGAGAGAGGAATCCAATAACCAGGAACCAGAACCAAAGTTGGAAGCTGGAAAGTAGCCAACTGGTACATCAAGCTGGAAAGACAGCAGAAGACAGACAGGCCAGGGAAACAAGGAGAATGAAACAAGGAACGAGCAAATAAAACAATCAGGGCCTGCTAAGCGGACTCTAGAGTTACCTTGTCCAATATGGCAGCCCATAGCTTTAAGTACTATTTAATAAAAATTTCAGTTTCTCAGTCACATTTAAAGTGTTCGTTAGTCACATATGACTAGTGGCTACCATATTGGAAAGTATAGAAAAACATTTCTACATTGTAGAAAGTTCTATTGTTCAGTTTTGCTCTATATCATTCTAGGTACACTTCTAGAAAAGGGCAGCCCAGGTAGGCTATCATTTTAGCATACTTATTTTTCCTTTGCTTTAAGACTCATATTCCAGTTCATTGAGGAATTTTTCCCTACATATGGTCTTTGATTATATGCCATAGGAAGAATTCTGAGCTGTGCAGTTCTTAATAATGATCAATGGATCTAGACAGAACTTAATGTGGAGGTCCTAATATAACTCTTTGTCCATCCCTAACCAAAGTGTGGTTTTCCTTCCCTTCTATGTAGGGAAGGCATCCTTCTTGACTAAGCAGTTAGCTCTGGGGTCATGACATGTGGGGCAGGAAGTGGGTAGGAAGGGAACAGTGGACCTGCCAGATCTGGCGAAGCCACCTCTGTAGTTGTTAAAATGATGTGTAATATAACGCTTTTGATCTCCATTTCACAAACATTACATCTTGGACAGGGAGTCAAGAATTTGAAGTCAAGTTCTGATTGCTTGATGCAAGATAATCTTGTCATCTTACCTATAGGCTCTCACTAAATTTTCAGTCTAACTTCTTTCTCTTTTAATTTCCTGTGCCAGAAGCTCATAGAAGTTCTCATAATGAAATCTATCAATTCTAACTTCAAAATGTCTCTAGAATATGTTCTTTTCTTTGGTTCCCTCAGTTAATGTATCTTCTCTCTCCTTTCCCATCCCAGCCCCCCACACTGCCACTGAAATGCTCTAAGAACCTTATCTGACTGTGGCATTCTGCTCTCTAAAGCCCTTTAGTGGCTCCCCATGACATCATAAAAACCTGCCTTCTGGAGCCCCCAGCTACCTCTTTGGTTTCAGGACGTTCCACTCCCTGACATGTGACACACACTCCAGCCTCCCCATTACTGGGCTCCAAAACACAGTGCCCTCTCAGCTCTGTGCCCTTGTACCTGATCAAGTGGCTTTTCTCCCTCAAATGTTATTCTCCCTGGGGGGAATTTCTACATGTTCTGTTAAGGTTGAATGTAAACCTCATCTCTGAGAAGTCTATCCTGAGTCCTCAGATTTAAATGATCCATCAGCTGTGCCCAAACAATGTGCAGACTTTGGTCATAGCATATCCTGTGTAGGACACTCATGAGCCTGCTCTTCCCACTCAACTGTGAGGACTCAAGGGCAGGCAGCACTTCTGACTCATGTCTTACCCCCAGTCGCAAACACAGAACCTGACTCATAACAAACCCTTATTAAATGCCCGTTAAAATGAACAACAATCTGGGCCATTATGAGGTTCCACTGAGATGAGAACTGAGACTATGAAGCTCCTCTGTGTCATTGCTGCTGCCAGTGCCCCTTAGGGTTCACCCACACTGATAGGGGCCCCTGACAAGTGGCCCTGCTAGTTGGGGATATGGGGAGAAGCAAGAGGCCCACAGCTGCTCCCGCTGAAAGCCTCACCGTAGCTGGCTGTTCCCCTGGCAGACGTTGCCACGGGCACAAGTGCATTCCTTGTTTTTCGTGAAGAAACAGGACCTCTTGGAGACTGCGCTTGTAGGGACACATCTGTGTATAACTCTATGGGGGAGAATGATGGGCATGGGGGCGACCCCTTGGAAGAATGGAAAGGAACCACTGCTGTCTTACATAGCATGGGGTACAGGGGCATGAGGAGGGACACTTTTTATGTTCTAAAAGTATACACCTTTTGGTTACCACAGTTTTCATGTTTCTCTGTCTTTAGCCCCTTATGCACCCTGAAGGGCAGGAAAGAGAGCTGGGTTGTTATTTATAGAGAAGGAAACTGATATCCAGAGAGGTGAAGTGACTTATCCAAGGTCCAGTTTGAGCAAACGTCCAGAAAAATGAAGCAATTTTCCCAGGGTCATGAAGTGAGAATCAGAACTATGGCGTATGGTAATTATTTTTAAGTCTCTTTGGTTTTTAACAAAATCTTTAAAGTCAGAAACTTTTTCTACTAAATTGAGTTTGTAAAAGGTTTTCCAGCATCTCTTGGGAAATTTCATTGCATGACATTAAAGATTTCTTCTGGCTATGAAATTTAGTGTTTACTGTGTCCCAGGATTATGTAACTCCATTTAATATAATGATCATCTTGCAAGTAATTTCCAGAATAAATAACTCTCCTGCCCAGACCCACATCCCTGTGTGACTTACCAAAAAAGCCTCAAGCCCATTCCTTAGTTATTCTCTCACCCTGTTATCAACCTGTTCTTTCCACTCCTTCTACTCCCTACAATATGGCAACTCTATCACTTGATCAATCGTTCATTTCCTCTGTTAGAGATAATGAGGATTTATAGCTAGAGTCATAATTTCTATAGGAGACTAGAAAGCAGAACTGTCATCCTGTATTCTTGAGATCTTAATTTAGTTCCCATTAAAGGAGAATTAATTTGACTGAATTAGTGCAGATTCATGCTATTTAGTTCCTTAGAGTGATAACTAAATCCATTTGGGTGCTATCTTTGATAGTGGGATATGCAATGAAATTTTCTGTAGGTCAGGAGAGGTTTAAAATTTTCTAGACGGGAAAGCCTGTTTTGGTTGGCTAGATCAAGTGACTTCAGTTGTTTCTGACAAGATACTCCCAACCTTCTGAGTGAGAATAAAGTATCATACATCCATCTGAACTGGCTGAAGACAGGTGCCAATAGCTGTGTGGAAGTAGATACTCTGCCTATCTTTTTTTTTTAAGATTTATTTATTTATGCATACAAGAGCTAGTGCACAGGCCAGAGATGCAGGAGGTGAGAGGATTCACCAGAGACAGAGTGTGGAGCAGAACAGGCAGACTGACTGAAATACACTGCTGAGGGGAGCAGTGGGTGAGAAAGGAGAGGTCCGCTGTGCCATGTGGGTTGCTCCCTGACAGGCCGGGGATCGAACTCCTGCTGCAGCGTCTGAGGATTGCTTCATAGTGGAGTGCTTAACCCCTTGCACCACCAGGGAGGCCCCTCTACCTATCTTTTGATTCAAGAGTCCAGGCCCTATCCACTGTACCGCACACTATTTAGGGTGATAATAGTTCCTGTTAGTGTTTTGTTGATTTTTTTTAAACTGGATTGTTTATGTGTTTTGTTTTGTTTTGTTTTAAGATTTATTTATTTATTTATACAAGCATGGGGTACAGTCAGAAGCGTGGGAGGGTGAGAGAATTCACCAGAGGCTATGGGCAGCTTTGCAGCCCAGCACTCAACTGCTGCACCACCGGGGAGGCCCCTTGTTAGTGTTTCTTGATGTGTGAAATTCAATGTCCAATTTTAATGATAATGGCTACATATTAATAACAACCTGTAGCCTCCTATGTTTGTTTTCACTGAGAAGCCCAAGGCCCCTCAGGTATAAGAGTTATGGGTAATTCTGAGTGTACTGGCAATCATTGATGATAGCTATTCTGTCTGGATTTACTTTAATTTCTCTCTTGTTTACCAAAAACACTCTGACATATGCATGTAGGACTAAGATGTGCTTCTTCTGCTGGGTGGAGAGGACTCATGACAAAGGGCCAGGCCAGGCCTACCGCCTTCTTTCTTCCCAGAAGACTGTGTAACTCCCACTCTGTCTATCATGGCTGAGCAAGGCTAGCTTCCTTAAAGTGAGATAAGGGTGTGTAATAAAGGGTGACAATACGGAACAGAAAGGTGCACAAAGGATGTCTTCTTCCTCACAGTGAACTAGCTCAGGATATACACTGAGAAAGTCGATTTGATTCCTGAGCCCCATAGGTTAAAGGTGCTCACAGCCATTCAGGAGAAGCCAGACAACAAAGACCTGGCAATGAATTTTCTGCTTGCTAAAGTATACTCTTTTCTCTTCCCTCTCCAACCTGGCTAAAAATATAACCAAAGTGTCATTAACACACACACACACACACACACACACACACACACACAGAAATGCCTAACATTTGTTGAGCAGATTGTGACAGAATATCAATTAGCTAAGTGTTTGGTATGCAAACTTCCCCAGTGCTAACTCACCCAGAAGACTTGGAGGGAGGAGGAACAGAGTGTGGATTAGGAAGAGGGCAGGCTGACTCCTAGAGAGTGTTGGAGCCAAAGCTAAGTGAAAATGGTGCAATTGCCACTGATGTCCACCAAGTGGCAGCAGTTCCGGCCAGAAGCACCACTACCTGCACTGGTTCAGGTAAAGACTATTTACTGAGTGTACCTTGTGCCAGGTCCCCTGCCAGGCCCAGAGGCTGAACTATTTAGAAGGCTGGATTCTCCAGCACCAGTCCCTCTTGGGCAGGGACTGATCTAGGCTATCTTAACTATAAACTCCTCAAGTCCAGGGGATAGAAATTGGTGAAGCAGGGAGTTAAAGCTTCCAAACAAATGGACTAAAGCAATATGTTAGGTTCTGGTGAATAGTCTATGCCAAAGTAGCTACAACACCAAGGGGTTAATAAATAACTGAAATAGGGCCTACCCTGGTGGCGCAGGTGGTTGATCGCAGGGCTGTGAAGCTGTCTGCAGCCTCTGCAGCGCGGGTTCTATCCTGGCAGGCCTGGGAGGGTCCCACATGGCACAGCAGACCTTTCCTGTCTAGCCTACTGCTCCCCTCAGCAGTGTATTTCGTCAGATGGCCTCTTCTGTTCCCTACTCTGTCTCTGGTGAATCTTCTCACCCTCCTGCGCCTCTGGCCTGTACCCCGGTTCTTGTATAAATAAATAAATTTTTAAAAAGATTTAAAAAAAGAGAAATAACTGAAATAGCAGAGACAAGAGTTTCAGCTAGAGAATAGCCGCCATGTGTATCACCAGTTCCGTGGCAGGCCAAAGAATGAATTGGATCCTTTGCTCTATCTTGTCTGAGTTGTAAACCAGCCATTGCACAGGGTAGTTTGGTTTTAGGATTTATTTGAACATAATTTATATGTTCTGTGAAATGAAAAGAAGGCACTCATTAATTACATAGACCAGCATTTCCTGAGATGTGGGATGCATTCCATTTGGGGCAGTGTGGACGATTTTAGATGAAACACCTTTTATTTAATAGTTCAATATTTATTTTAATGCGTCTTAGAAGCAATGAAATCTGTCTTACCAAAAACATGTCATTTCACAGGTGAGATCATTTGGTTTCTACTTACAATAGTGATATAAATTTCCATCTTAAATGTTTTTGGTAAAAATACGTTTATCTGAAGAAAATGATTAAATGAATAATAATACAGAAGATGTTAATACATGCAAGAGTATGGCAAAAATCACAAAGATGAAATTGGAAAGTTTGGGAAATACTTCATTAAGCCAGAGGATGAGCTAAAGTCACTGTGGACTAAAGAGTTTGAAAGACTGGACATATGGTGAGAAACAGTAGAACTCTCAGAGGATCTGGATTCTAGTCCCACAACCCCTGAGCCCATGTAACAATGGCCTCTCCCATTTCCTTATCCATTTCCATTTTATAAAATAATGCTAATGCCTTGCTTAGCTTTATTATTTGGTGGTTCTATTTCCCTTATTATTACTGAGATTATGTACAATCATAACAGGCTGCCGTGTGCCCGATGCTTCCAGAAGTCATCATTCTTGATTCTCCTAATAGTCCGGAAGGATTGGTGCTACATATTCTTTTTTTTTTTAAGTAATTTTTTTTTTTTGCTTTTTCTTTTTTTTAGATTTTTTTTTTTTTATATATACAAGCACTGGGTACAGTCAGAAGCGCGGGAGGGTGAGAGAATTCACCAGAACCAGAGGGGAGAGCAGAGCAGGCAGACTGACGAAGTACACTGCTGAGGGGAGCAGCGGGAGGCAGGAGAGGTTTGCATGCTATGTGGGACCCTCGCGCGGTGGCCAGGGATCGAACCAGCGCTGCAGAGGCTGTGGGCAGCTTCGCAACCCAGCACTCAACTGCTGCGCCAGCAGGGGAGGCCCATTTTTTTTTTAAGTCATTTTTTTTAAGATTTTATTTATTTATTTATTTATTTATAGTGCTAAATATTCTGTAGATAAGGCACTGATGCTGGAAGATTTTAAGTAAGTTATGTAGGTCACACTGAACTTGACTTGAATGACCCCAGAGCTGATGTTTGTTCCTCTTAGCCTTGCTGTATCATGGTAATCAATTCCTATCTGCCCTTCAAAACTAAGCTCAAGGTTATCTATTGTAGAAAACTTCTTTGACTGTCTCACACCATCACGGTGAGATGACCCTCTTCTAGTCCCCTCATTTTCGTGCATGTTGTTTTTCATGTTTGCTTTGTATCTCCAGCACCCTGCATAATCTTGGGCACAGAGTACATTGTCAACAAACTGCAGAAAGAGGGAAAGCATGAGGGAACAAGAAATAGAGGACAGAGAGGATCAGAAAAGGAAATATGCTGCTATCCTATTTTATTAAATATGAAACAAGTAAAATTAAGTTGTAGCAGAGCAATGTGATTAAGCATACAGCCTTTTCGATTGCTTTTCTACTTGCTAGGTGTGCGACTTTGGGCACAGGTGCCTTGCCTGTGTTTCAGTTTCCTTATCTATAAAATAGGGATACCATTAGTATCTACCTTAAAGGATGCTCTAAAGACCCAATGAGTTATGATATACAATGTGCTTAGATCACTGCCTAGCATAGTATAAGCAATACTGGCTATTAATATTTCTGTGAAATAAATAAAAGGGAGAAAACTATCACAAAGAGAAAAAGTCTGATACATGTATGGAGCCTCTTCATTTTCTGAACTCTACTTTTTGACCAAGGTGGTTATGAATGATTATAGGCGTGGGACACACAATAGCCTGATCTGCCCACTTCCATGGCAGCAGAATTAAGCACTCTACCTCTAGTCCCAGAACATTTGAGAATATTGATATTAAAATGATCTCTCTGATTTGCTAAATCCAGACTTACTGTTTGACTATGATTCTCAATTAAATAGTAAGTTTCTGGAAGGAAAGGGCTCATTTGAATCTTCTGTCCCCAATTCTTAGTAAAGGGGCTGGCAAGAAGTAAATGCTCAATAGCTGCTGAATGAATATGTATATGTGAACAGGAAAATTAAAAAATTGTGTGATATTTTCCATCAGAGGCTCAATTCAAGTATAATTATAGCTCGCAAAGGAGAGATTGCTTCTAAGCTACAGAATGGTTAAATCTGTGAACTGAAGAGTCAGTCAGCCTTGGTTTTGAGCACTAACTCTGACACTATGAGCTTATATGACCTTGAGCCCTAACCTAACCTCTTTAAAATATAATCTCCGTGTCAGTGAAATAGGGATAGTATTAGAAGAACTAATTGAGATAATGTTATGTAAGGTATCAGTTACCTCTGATGACTTTGTAGAGTGGCTAACATGTCATCATCACCACCATCATCATTATCATCATCATCAAAGGCTTTATGATGGAATCACTCACTATATGGATGGGCAAACACCAGGGATGAGCACTGAATAGCCAGCTGGTGTGAATAAAGGTACTGTGGGTGTTAAGAGACCAGGCAAAATCTGGAGGACAAGTGACACTATTGGGACTTTTCAGGAAAGTAATGGGAGAGGAGATTGGGAAGTTGATTTTCAATGCCAAGCTGAGAAATGTATTCTTTATTCTATCGAATACCTGAGACCATTTGGGATTCTAAGGTAGTAACCAGTTTGGAGTTGGCTCTAGGGGGCATATTCTGGCTGTTATTTTTGCAGGATGATCTGTGGAGCGTGAGGGAAAATAAATGCAGATAACTTTGGAAGGTTTTCCAATACTTTCAATGAGAAGTTGAGGTCCCCCTCTGGAATGGTGATATGGGAAAGGAAAAGAAGGAATGAGCATGTGGAACACTGGGAAGATTGAACTGGTAGAACTGTCAATATGTTCAACTGGATATGAGAAGCAAAGTGTGCAACAGAGTCCAAGACAATTCTGAAGGAGCATGGTGCTGTTATTCTAGCAAAATTAAAACACAAGGGAGTGTGGTTTTAGGGGGAAGATACATTGTGCTTTTTGTTGTGCTAATAAGTTTGATGTGTTGTGGGAAATTCATATAATGAATAATACCCAAGAGATATTTGAAAATGTCTTAGAACTCAGGCATATTTTCAGGAGATGTTTATTTAGAAGATAGAGGTAAGAGCAAAGGTTTAGAGTTGGGTGAACTCTCTGAGAAGGGTGAGAGTATAAAGTCATCTTTGGGAAATGCCTCCATATCTAAAGGGGCGAAAGAGAAGCCTATGAAGGAGGAGGGGGAGTGAGCGGAAGAGCATTCTGCCTCAGAAGCCAAAAGTGGAGAGAGCATCAAATTGGGTACAAGTGCTCAGAGGAATCATGAGCTACAGTAGGGTCAAAGAAAAAGAACTGGACTTGACCATTAGAAACTTATCAATAACTTATCAGACAATAGCATGTAGAGGAAAAAACGATATTACAAATGAAAGGAATGAAGATGTGGTGTGGAGGGAGAGGGAAGAGGGAAGAGGGAAGAGATAGACTGAGAACACATTATTAGATCAGGCAGTTCAGAAATGAAAAGGCAGAGAGAGAGGAGGTGGTGAGAGCAGAATTGTTCTTCTCCAGGTATATGACTGTGCACCAAGACATGGATGTTTGTGCAGCAAGAGATTGCAATATTGGTAGAGGAGAACATGGGAGGGACTTTGGAACAAACTAGATTGAAAGGCTGGTGACAGCCATTCTAAAGTTATAGGACATGCTATCTTTATGCACACAGCAGCCAGAACTCATTTATCACGTAGCAACAGACTGTGAGAGAGGGAAACCAGAAACCCTTCTCCTCCACTTAAAACAAAGCTTGACCCACTCTCAGAAAACTTAATTTAGCAAGGAAGGAACGCTGAGAAAACTAAGTGTACAATATAATATCTTCCTTCCTTGACTTTTCCGCCCAAATACACTCTAGGAAAATGCCCAGGCGCCTGGTGACAATGCTCTAATTCAGTTCACACTGCTGCCCATGTTTGTTGCACGGTGCTTGTCTTTTGTAAGAAGTGTTTTCGTGATATCTTTTATCTTCACAGGATCCCTGTCAGGTATTATTTTTTCTCTGTTTTACAGGGGAAGAGACTAAGGATAAGAAAGAATTGAGTGATATCCCCCCAAATTATCCAGCCAGGAAATGGTAGAGGCTTATACCCTTTGCTCTTTTTAGTACGTTTTCAAACACCATCCAGGGGACCACCCTAGAATGGTATGGCAAACCAAAGTGGAGCAGGACTCTTCTCCCCTGATCTGGGGACCTAGAAATAAAATAGCCTGTAACTACAGTAGTTTTGGGGCATTTTTATCAGCTTGTATTTTTGTATAAATAGTATCCAGTGCTCCCCTTTCATCCCAGTCATGAGGGACCCTAGGGCAGAAGTTCTTAGCAATATATTTCTTTCCCTCCCACATCTGCCCAGTTCAGTCAGGGTCTGAGATGCACCAAGGGCTTAATACTTAAATCTGCTTCTAGTCAGGGGTAGGAAACCACCTCTCTCCCTCAATATCAAGTTGGGTCTGGTAGGAAGTTCAGCCTTGGAGGCCAAAGGCCCAGCTTTCAGGCCCGAACTACCAGTCTAGCTCTGTGACCTTGGTTAAATCAATACTCTGAGCACCAGGTCTTGATCTGAAAAATGAGGATAATAATAGTTGTCTTACAAGGATCTAGTGAAACACTGGTCAAAGGAAAACCCTGTCTGGGTTTAATTTTCTGCTATAGCCACTTGAAATTCTTAAAAACATTTGGAGAAGCTCCACATTTTCACTTTGCACTAGGTCCCACAAATCACATAGCTAGCTGGTCCTGTGGATAATGAGATCTTGACAAAGTCACTTAACCTCTCTGGGCTTCACAGTCTGTAGTTCATTGAATTGAATTGTTAGCAAATATATTGTTAGCGCGCTTCTCTACCTCTTAGCCAAATTTGACACATTTGATCACTCCCTCCACCCTTTTTTCCACTTGGCTTTCCTACCCCTGACTTTTTTCCACTTGGCTTCCAGGACACTACACTTTTCTGGTTTCCTGTCTCCTTTACTCTCCCCTTAGTCTAAACTAAACTCCTGTTGTCTCCTACAAACCTGCCCTTCCCAGTCTTCCTCATCTGTCATGGTAACTCCAGCCTTCCATTGTTCAGAACAAAACCATAGTCATACTGTTTGACTCTCTCACTCCACATCCGATCTGTAAGCTACTCCAAACCCGAGACCCTCTTCATCACTGCAGACTCAGCCAAGCTTTGATCACCTCCCACCTGGATTATTGCACATCCTTCAACCTGGTCTCCCTGCTTCCACTTCCTCCCTTTCTCCAATGGTCTTTTATCTACACAGTAGCCAGAATAATCCTTTTAAAATATATGTTGGAAAAATCCTTTTAAAATATATGCTACTTCTCTGTCAAAACCATCACAAGACTATCTCAATCAGAGTAGAAATCCCAACAAGGGGCAACAAGCTCCCTCCCTAAATCCACCTCCTGTCCTCCCTCCTCAGGTCCTCTGCCGGCACCCCTCTGCTTGGAGGCCCTCCCATACACCAGCATGGCTGGCCCCTCACCTCCTTCAGTTCTGCTGGCCCATCACTCTATCAAGTCAAGCCTCCCCTGACCACACTATTTATTTTAAATATTTTATTTTTACATAGAAAAACTGGGGTACAGGCCAGAGGTGCAAAGGATGAGAGGATTAACCAGGGGAGCAGAGCAGGTGGATCTAATGAAATACACTGCTGAGGGGAGCAGCGGGTGAGACAGGGGCAGATGAACAATAAGAAAATAAATAATATATGTAATGAGGCTCCTAGGGCAGGGGCATCTGTCTTTTACCTGCTATACAGCTCCAGCACACAGGCCAGTGCCAATGAGGACGAGAGAGAGAGAGTTCTGGGGCTGGTGACGAACGAGATTACTGTTATTAACTCATAGCATATCAGCCCATCTGACTGTCACAGGCTTCACCAAGCCCATGAAGCTGGCCCTGCATCCAGGGGTGAGGGCATTTGTGGGGACCACTGTGGGCCAAGCCTCTCAGTAGAGTTAGAGAGGGGAATCAGGAATGGTAATGATTCTCAGAGAATTTGTCTCCTGGAGGGAGGTTTCATGTATATATGCAAGTAACTCTAGAACAAGGCAGCATTCATTAAAAACATCCAACCTTTAATACTTAGCATCTTACGTTCTGGTAAAGGCTCTAGAGGTTTCTACAGATAAAAGAGACAAAGAACTTGTGGACTTAACTGTGTGGCTATTTCTGTCCCAGGCAAGTTCCTGCTGCGGGCTGCTTATCACACCAGAGACACCTTGCCTGACACCCAATCTAGTTTGCTCCAAAGTACCCTCCACTGGCCCCCTCCACCCAATATTGGCCCCTAATTAACTGTTAACTTGACACCCCACCCTCCTATAGTTGCTCCAAATTCTGCCCCTAGATACAGGGAACATGAAGTAGAGGGGAAGCCAACTTCAGTAGGTTGCATTGGGCTATAAAGAATCTCAATATTGTTTCCCTAAATGCTGAGTGTGCTCAGCTGTGTTTTAGAGAGCACGCAGCTCAGGGACTACGTCTAAGCATCTTTTTAGTTTGACAAGCCTTGCTCAGGAGGTCTCACAGAGTGTCCAGTAAGGCTTGTGAATCATTGAACTGGTGCCATAGGCTCTGAGTAAGGGTAATTCCATTTGCCCTTACTCTGCATTTTCTGTAAGGTGCCTCAGATGTATTCTATAAGGTTATCTTATTGCACTATCAAAAGAAATAGCCTAATCAGTAACATTGAAAACATTTCAAATAAAGGGACAGATATTTAAAATTCTAGTTTAAATGATCAAATGCTAGTATTTTATATTTTTGAGTTATTTGGATTTGCATTTGATTTTTTTTTTTTTTTTTGTCTAGAGGTATTTTAGTTCTTTCACATCTATTATGCCATGAATCCATAGGGAGTGGGTTCCAGCAGCTCAAGCTCCTTTCCATGGGTTTTCACAAAGTGTGCTGCTCTGGATGGAGCAGGCTGGCTCTTCAGTTGAGCCCAAGTACCTTTCCATTTGGCTTCTTATTACTTCTGATGATTTTCTTTTACATTTCATTTCAGGGAGCCATCTTGGTTCTTAGCGTGTCTAATGTGTTCAATAAAAACATAGATTCTTGGGCCTCCCCTGTGGCGCAGCGGTTGAGCGCTGGGTTGCAAAGCTGCCTGAAGCCTCCGCAGCGTTGGTTTGATCGCCGGCTGCTCTCCAGCCACTGGAGGAGGGTCCCACATGGTGCGCAGACCTCTCCTGCCGCCCGCTGCTCCCCTCAGCAGTGTATTTCGTCAGTCTGTCTGTTCTGCTCCCTGCTCTGTCTCTGGTGAATTCTCTCACTCTCCTGCGCTTCTGACTTGTACTTGTATAAATAAATCTTAAAAAAAAAAAATTGAGGACCGGCAGATCGTTCCCCTGCTTGGTTCTCAGTTTTTCTGAATATATAAACTATACGGAGAGACTGGATTGTTTGAGGGAACTTTCCAGTTCTAAAGCCTATGGAATTAGGGGCATCTATTCACATTATAAAGATTTTCTCTTTATAAAGGATTCCTTTCAGATTTTCTATGAGGTTTTTTCCTACTATGGATTTAAATTATGACTTTGTTTTATTAAAATCTAGTCACTTTTTTTTTAAGATTTTATTTATTTATTTATAGAAGCACTGGGTACAGTCAGAAGCGCGGGAGGGTGAGAGAATTCACCAGAGACACAGCAGGGAGCAGAACAGGCAGAAGGGCCTAAGTACACTGCTGAGGGGAGCAGCGGGAGGCAGGAGAGGTCTGCGCACCATGTGGGACCCTCCCCTGGTGGCCAGGGATGGAACTGGCGCTGCAAAGGCTGTGGGCAGCTTCGCAGCCCAGCACTCAACCACTGAGCCACCAGGGGAAGCCCTAGTCACTATTTTTTTTTAAGATTTATTTTTATTTATTTATGCATATAAGAACTGGGGTATAGGCCAGAGGTGCTGGGAGTGAGAGGATTCACCAGAGACAGAGTGGGGAGCAGGGCAGGCAGATTGACTGAAAAACTCTGCTGAGGGGAGCAGCGGGCAAAACAGGAGAGGTCTGCTGTGCCAAGTGGGCTAGCTCCATGGCTGGGGATGGAACCCATGCCACAGTGGCTAGCAATAGCTTGATAGCTCTGAGACTTTAACCCCTGCACCACCAGGGAGGCTCTAGTCACTCTATTTTTTATTATTTGTGAAGGCAACTAACATCAATCAAACTCAATATGCCAGGCATAGATGAAATGCCTTATGTAGATAATTTGATGTAATATTTCCAATAACCATATGAAAGGTATCAATGTTGTTCCATATGACAGATAGGTAAGCTGGCTCCAAGGCCATATAACACATCTAAGGTCACTAAATTAGAGAACGTGGCAGCACTGGGGTTCAAACTCTGGATTCTGCCTGTGCCTCCAGAGCACATTGTTTCCCTGGATCCCCAGACTGGCTGCCTGAGTGAGATGGTGTGAGGGTTCCCTCCCTAGTTGGACGACTATAGTCCTGTGTGCCTTCTTGCCTTCACAGGTGCGGTGATCTCTTGGAGGCAGGATGATTCCTTTGGTTTCTGTCTGTGACATAAATTTATGATATTTTCATGAACAAATGCACTTTGGCCTTTCCTGGATGAGCAACCGTGGGGTCACTGGTTATTTTGAGTTACTTGTAAATGGTCAAATGAGCAGAAAAGAGTTCAAATTTGTTTTGATTTCCTAATTTTCTTCTTTAGGTTTATTATCTAACAGTATATACAGCAAGATTTTCCATTTTTTGCAAAAAAAAAAAAAGGTGAAAATAGTGCCACATGTAGGACGATAATATGAGATTAATTTCACATCTTCATGATAATCACATTTGTTATTTTCACTTTCACAAGCACTGCATAGGGGGTGCAAGTCAGGAATTTTATACTCACTTTGCAAATGTGAAGAGAGTCACAGGAAGGGGAAGTGACTTGTTCTAGGACACAGAGCTGGTTAGATTCTAGGGCTATTGTTTCTGCAATCTGCCACCCACATAAGTAAAAACACAGCTGACTTGGGTGCTTCTAGGCAGGCAAAACAAATGACTAGTCTCCTGGGGCTTATGCTAGGCCAGGCCGTGGCTATGGGTGCCCTTTATAACTAGCAACTTATGCTGGAGGGTGAGGATTTAGCCATTCCCCTACGCACACCTGTGCAGTATGATAAAGTAAGTAGAAGTAGCCAGCAGCTATGGACCAAGTAGATAAAATATTTAGGCGGGAAGTCAAGTCCAAGTGAACTTGTCAAGTGTGTGTATGTGTGTTTTTAACTTAGTTGCTTTGGATATTTTCAAAAAGGCTGCTTGTGGAAGTCAGACCAAATAGCAGGAAGGTACTGCAGCAAGATGGAGTCGGGAAAGGACCGGTCTTGTCTGACATTCCATCAGACACCTGATTCTCATCAAGAGAAGACCTGTGTTCCAGGTAATGAGAGGGACCACAAGGGATAGTGGCTACTGGGAGAACTGAGGTTATGGTTATTTTCCTCATTTGGGGGGTTTGGTCAAAAAAGGAGGGGCATAATTTAGTATGTCCCTATAAACTTAGCTGGGATAAACTGGGACTGTGTAACTTCCCGAGGAACTTTCTTGTGCTAAGAAACACAAGGAAATAATAAATAAATAATAGGAATGAAAGATACTGAAAATACCCAATACTGGATAGTTGTGGTAAACAAACCACCATCTGCCTCTGTGGACGTGTACACTGGTATAACTTTTGTAGAGCGATTTGACAATAGGTAACAAGAATAGTAATAGTGCTTTTTTTTTTTGACACATTAATATTAGTCTTTGACTTTATCCTTAAAGCCTCATCTCTAAAATGTTTTATAAAACCTTTAGCCTTAAGTGGGTGCTTTAAAACTTTTTTAGTGCCATGGATCGCTTTTGCATTCTGATAAACTTACAGATCCTTTCTTAGAATAAACAGTTTAAATACATAAGATCAAATACATAGAACTACAAAGGAAATAACAAGAAACTATGTGATTATTAATAGGTGTATTAAATAACAAGATCTATGGCTGGGTTGTTGTATCAAATCAAGTATATCATGTTTGATATATACCATATCACCTCAAATACATGATATTTTAAGGCATCTATAACAGCTGTAGTGTGATATGAAAAAAATCTGTAATTTCTTTTGGTGACAAAGTCACAAGATGCTTAAACTACCATGGTTTATCACTTATAACCATAGTAGAATGAATGGCAATTATAAGAAGAGATTGGTAAAAATAAAGGTATAGTTTACCCTCATCCAAATTCACCATTGAGAACCTCTGTCCTAAGAACTAAAGGTGCTATGGGCCAAGGGGCATGCTTTAACTTTTGGGGGTTCTAGTACAAATTTACAATCCTGCTATAGGCTCTGAAAAGTTCTATCTTAAGCACCCAGTAATTTTTCTCAAACTTGGATGGCAAGAGAAATTTCTTCAGTAATACCTTTAATATTTTAAAGAACTTGGAGAAACACCACCCTCAGGAAAAAATCTGAAAAGAAAAAAAATGCTGTATGTATGAATATGTTTATTATATTTTGACCTCAAAAGGCAAAAAAAAAAAAAAAGAAAAAAAGACTGGAAACAACCTAAATAGTCACTAGATAAAGAATGACTAGGTAAATGAAAATATCTTGTTTAAGTACCAGTTCATTCTTAGAATTCTTAGAGTTATAATTATATGATATAAATATGTGATTCAAAATATTTCTGATAGGTTAATAAATAACAAATTGGTGGTATGCTATCATTATAAATTTGTGTGATATAAGGATGAGATGATTGTGAGGAGTAAAATGAAAACGGGCTGTAATGTCAAGGATGGCAGAATATAGCTGATTTTTCTTTTATTGTTTGCACAATGTATAAAAATATTTTGAAGAAATTAATAGGCTGATATCACACTTATATACAAATGCTGACCCTTTCATTTAAAAATGTCTACTGAGGGCCTCCCCAGTGGCACAGTGGTTGAGCGCTGGGTTGCAAGGCTGTCCACAGCCTCTGCAGCGCCAGTTCAATCCCCAGCCACTGGGCGAGGGTCCCATATGGTGCACAGACCTCTCCTGCCGCCCGCTGCTCCCCTCAGCAGTGTATTTCGTCACTCTGCCTGTTCTGTTCCCCGCTCTGTTTCTGGTGAATCCTCTCACTCTCCCACGCTTCTGCCTGTACCCAGTGCTTGTATAAATAAATAAATAAATAAATAAATAAATAAATAAATAAATAAATAAATAAATAAATAATTAATTCTGGATAAAGTAAAAATAAATAAATAAATAAATAAAAATGTCTACTGAATACTTGCTCCCAGGCATTGTTTGGCAGTATAAGGATGAACTATAGTGCTAGTCTTCAAACAGCTGGGAGAAAAACAGACCCCAGCATGGGGATTTTACCTCTTTGCCAGAGGACTGTCTTGCTATTAAATGCCACAATTCATCATTATTTCCTGAAACTTTAATTTTTATCTTTCAGAATTTATTGGACCTTGGAGTTTGCGAAACAGAGAGCAACTCAGGAAAAGAAAAGCTGAAGCTCAAGAAAAGCAAACATCGCAATGGCAATTTGGGTATGGTATCACTGCACAGGAAAGGGGCCTGACATTTACTGAGCATGTGCTACATGTCATATCAACCTGACTGCTTTTACTCATTCTACTTTGTCTTTCCAACAATCCTGTAAACAGAAGCTGTTATCACTATTTTGCAAAAAAAAAGGAAATGAAGGCTCTTACCAGTTAAATCTCTTATCTAAAGTCTCACAGCTAGTAAAGTGGTGGGAAAAGAATTTTCTCTCCATTCTCTCTTGGATAAAGCAACAGGTAATTGAATTATATTGTAGAAGGGAGTGGGAGACACAATGGGAAAATCTCTGAGCCTCTTCTCCAAGCTTTTGTTTTTTGTTAAAGATTTATTTTTATTTATACAAGAGCTGGGATACAGGCCAGAGTTGCGGGAGGGTGAGAGAATTCACCAGAGACAGAGCAGGGAGCAGAATAGGCAGACAGACCAAGAGCACTGCTGAGGGGAGCAGCGGGCGGGACAGAAGAGGTCTGCCTTGCCATGTGGGGCCGGGAATCTAACCGGCACCATGAAGGCTGCGGACAGCTTCACAGCACTGCTCTCAACCCCCTGCGCCACTGGGGAGGCCCTCTTCTCCAAGCTTTCTAATGGTAAAATCTTTATTGAATGAGTATGACTAACTCTCCATGGCGTAAACCAAAAACTTTATCTGTGAATGAGTGATGGCAGAGTTTGGGAGTTCCTCTATCTCCAGTCAAAGTCACCTGTGTGTCATCTCAGGGAGGAAATACAAGAACATGATTATTGTAGATTAGGCAACATCTAACTGCATCCATAGGGATTATGAACACAGAGGAACTGCTGGCCTAGAGACAGAAAGAAGGAACACGAGAAGCCGAAAGTGCAGTATCCATCTATGCTGGGCTTTCTCTAACTAGGCACTGTTGACACTTTGGACAATGTGTGGGGGAGGCTGCCCTGTGCTCTGTAGATGTTTAGCAGCATCTCTGGCCTCCAGAAATGCCTTCCTCCTTCTCCACCCCCAGGGCTAATACCAAAAATGTCTGCAGATATTGTCAAATATCTCCTGGGGGAAGGGGGGAGGGGGCAAAATTACCCTTCCCCCTTGAAAACCCTGATCTGAGCACTCATCTTAAGAAAGAGCAGCTACTCCCGACTGAGTAGTGTCTGTTTGGCTTCAATACCAATTTGCTTACAGCCGATTGGTGAATAGAATGATGTCAGTATAATGTGGAAGTTGTGTTGGTTCAGGACTTTTTGCATTCAAAAGGAACCAGAATAGTGGGGATAGAATTAAAACCTTTAGCAGGGAAGGTAACAGCCTTCCGCTTGGCTGCAGACAGGAGCCTTTTCAGCCTGCATCCAAGGCTTGTTTCCCACAGGAGGACACCCCCAGCTTTGCACAGTTCTCCACATGTAACAGGTTGCTGCAGCATTTCCTCCTGTGCCCAAACTTACTGGCAGCCAGTTGGCTCAGAGAGCCACCCTTATTTGTATGATTTCAGTGGCTGCAAGCCTGCTTTTCCACTGCTTTTACTGCTTTTGCTACCCTGGAGGGCAGCCTCCAGGCACTAATTTGCCCATATGAACTGTCCAAATGTTTTCTCCATTAACAACGATTGCAAATGTTAGTATCAGAAAACTGGACTATCCTCTCTATCCCCTGCCCCAACTCTGTTGCTTTTTAGTGCATGATATTGCAGAAGGTGAGGCTTCTCAGGAATGAATGTTAGGTTATAGCAGGACCTTCTGTGCTTGGGTCCTTTGGCAGGTGACTCTGTTGAATTAATATTCAATTAGATCCCTTAACTCCATACTCACCAAACAACCATAATAACTTCGTTTCTCAACTTGCTACGGAAAGAGAGTGAATTTGTTTGCTAGCTCAAGCATTTCTGCTGCGAGACTTTGCATTTCTCTGTTTGTGTAAAATTGTTCTTTTGGTTTGCATATCAGTCTTTCTGAGCTGTTTGATGAGCTCTGCTCCCAACAAATGGAGCTGGTCACAAAGTGCTGATAGAATTGGGTTTCTGAGCTTACGGGGCCTGGGGTGCCAGGCCTAAGGAAGTCACCGAAGTAGATGACACCTTGGTGAGCCCCTTGGCCGCTGTTATGGGTTCCTCTGGTGACACATCTCCATACTGCCAAGAACCATTCCTACAACCTACCACACAGTGCGACCTTAGTAGTTCCAGAGAGGATCAGCAGGGTGTACTGGTTAAAGCTGGGATGACTAGATTAGAAGATTGGCTCCCTTCCTTCCTGGCCCAGATCTTGGGCAAGTTACTCAACCTCTCTGATTTGACACAATGTGGTTTTGTCATCTACAAAATGGAGATAATAGTATCTACCTCATAAGTTGACGTGAAGATTATATAAGAAAATGGAAATTAATTAAGACTGTGGCACATAGGAAGCACTATAGTGTTTCCTATGTTAATGCAAGAGTACGATGCTAGTTATATTTGGATAACTACATAACAAATTATTTAGGATTTAATGTCTAGAACAAAACAAGTGTTTCCTGAAGAATCCACCTATACCATCTTTTAAAATTTAATTTAAAAAATTAATAAAAATTAATAATTTATCTTATTACCTTGGTTATTTGGAATTATATTTCAAAATGCTATGATGCCATTTTTAGATGACTATCTTTTAGATTATTTTGAATATTTATTTTGGACCACCCTATAACATATGAATCCTTTCAATATTTTTTAAAATATTTTATTTTATATAATTCTTACATCATTTTTCATTTTTGCACACTGACTACATTTTCATTTTGGTTATATTTCCCATACAATTGCCCCCCCCTTACTTTGACCCTAATCCTTCCTCTCCCCATCCCCCCCACCATGTGGTGTGTCTCTGGTTTATAGTTGCTTGTTGATTTTGATTTTTTTCTTCATTATAGTTAGTCTTTTTCCTGGCCCCTTATTTAGGTTTACTAAATTCCTGCTATGAGTGAGACCATCTGGTATTTTTCTTTTTCTTTCTGGCTTATTTCTCTGAGCATGATCCCTTCCAGCTCCATCCATGTTGCTGCATATTGCATGATTTTATCTTTTTTGATAGCTGAGTAATATTCCACTGTGTATATGTACCATATCTTCTTGATCCAGTCATCTATTTTTGGGCATTTGGGTTGTTTCCATAGCTTAGCTATTGCAAATAGTGCTGCTATAAACATAGGAGTGCAGGTGCCCTTTTGAATTAATGATTCTGTGTCCTTTGGGTAAACACCTAGGAGTGGAATTGCTGGATCATATGGAGGCTCCGTCTTTAGCAGGTTGAGGAATCTCCACACAACTTTCCATAGTGGTTGGACCAGTTTGCACTCCCAACAGCAGTGCAGGAGATGAACCCTTTTAATAGTAACTTCAAACTGGTCCTCCCCTTGTGGCACAGTGGTTGTGTGCTGGGCTGCAAAGCTGCCCGCAGCCTCTGCAGTGCCGGTTCGATCCCCAGCAGCCAGTGAGAGTCCCACATGGCGCGACAGACCTCTCCTGCTGCGCCCGCTGCTCCCCTCAGCAGTGTATTTCATCAGTCTGCCTGTTCTGTTCTCCGCTCTGGCTCTGGTGAATTCTCTCACCCTCCCGCTCTTCTGACTGTACCTAGTGCTTGTATTAATAAATAAATAAATCTTTAAAAAAATATATTAACTTCAGGGCCTCCCCGGTGGCGCAGCGGTTGAGCGCTGGGTTGCGAGGCTGCCCGCGGCCTCTGAGGCGCCGGTTCGATCCCCGGCTGCTCCCCGGCCACCGGAGGAGGGTCCCACATGGTGCGCAGACCTCTCCTGCCGCCCGCTGCTCCCCTCAGCAGTGTGCTTTGGTCCTTCTGCCTGCTCTGCTCCCCGCTCTGGCTCTGGTGAATTCTCTCGCCCTCCCGCGCTTCTGACTGTACCCAGTGCTTGTATAAACAAAACAAACAAATAGATAAATAAATAAAACATGCCTCTATAAAAAATAAAATAAAATAAATTAAAAAAAATATATTAACTTCAAACTTATTTTGGTAGTTTGTGGGGCTGGGAGACCAAGCTTTTTTTTTTTTTTAATCTAATCATTAGGAGAATGCAGATGATGATCTAATGAACATTTTTCCTCCTTTTTATTTCTTTTTAAACATCCTTGTTTATTTTTTCACAATATGGAATTTCTCCCCTCACGTGCTATCACCACAATTTTCCCACTGCCAAAGGGCCCACAGTCCTCCCCCACCCTCCACTGCACTCTCCTCCCCACCTGTTCTCTACTCTCCCCCCCCCCCCCGCCTGCCCCCCTCTCCTGCCTCTCTCATCCTGAGTGTCTCAGATCCACAATCTGCTTTTAAGGGTCAGACTTACAGTTTGTCTTTGTCTGATCCTCTGTTTGGTTTCTTTAGATTCCACTTTTAGGTGAAACCCTTGGTATTTATCTTTCCCCTTCTGGCTTACTTTGCTTAGAATAATCCCTTCCAGACAGCTCTCTTGACTGCCTGTGGCTATGCAGGTATCTCACTTTTTCTTTCTCCTTTTCATAATTAACCTGTCCTTTTTATTTTTTTAACCTGTGCTTTTTAAAATGTAATAATAATAATAATAATAATAATAATAATAATAATAATAGTAGTAATCCTTTCCAGCTTGATCCATGTTGCTGTAAATGGCATGAGTTTATTTCTCTTGATCACTGAGTTGTATTCCATTGTGTATATGTACCACATCTTCTTGATCCACTCATCTATTCTGGGACATTTAGGTTGTTTCCATATCTTGGATATTGGGAATAGTGCTGTTGTAAATAGAGGTGTGCAGGTTTCCTTTTGAATTAGTGTTTGTGTGCTCTTTGGATATATACATAAGAGTGGAATTGCTGTGTCCTATAGTAAATCTATTTTTAGTCTTTTGAGGAATCTCCACAATTCTTTCATAGGGGCTGGACCAATCTACATTCCCACCAACAGTGTAAGAGGTTTCCTTTTTCTCTGCATCCTCACCAGCATTTGTTGTGATTTTTTTGTTTGTTTCTATTTATTTATTTATTTATTTTTAAAGATTTATTTATTTATTTATACAAGCACAGGGTACAGTCAGAAATGCGGGAGGGTGAGAGAATTCACCAGAGCCAGAGCAGGGAGCAGAGCAGGCAGAAGGACCGAAATACAATGCTGAGGGGAGCAGCGGGCGGCAGAAGAGGTCTGCGCGCCATGTGGGACCCTCCTTCATTGGCCCGGGAGCAGCCGGGGATCGAACTGGCGCTGCAGAGGCTGCAGGCAGCTTTGCAAACCAGCGCTGCGCCACCGGGGAGGCCCTTGTTTTGTTTTTATCTAGGCCATTCTCACAGGTGTGAAGTAGTATCTCAAGGCAATCTTATTTTTATTTTATATATTTTTTACATCATTTTTCATTTTTGCACAATGTATGCATTTTCATCTTGGTTATATTCCCCATACAATTCCCACCCCCCTTATTTTGACCCTACTCCCTCCTCCTTCCCTCCCCCCGCATAGTGTGTCTCTGGTTTATAGTTGCTTGTTGATTTTGATTTTTACTTTATTATAATTAGTCTTTTTCCTGGTTCCTTATTTAGGTTTTCTAAATTCCTGCTATGAGACCATCTGGTATTTTTCTTTTTCTTTTTGGCTTATTTCTCTGAGCATGATCCCTTCCAGCACCATCCATGTTGCTGCAAATTGCATGTGTTTATCTTTTTTGAATGCTGAGTAATATTCCATGGTATATATGTACCACATCTTCTTGATCCAGTCATCTATTTTTGGGCATTTGGGCTGTTTCCAAAGCTTAGCTATTGTAAATAGTGCTGCTATAAACATAGGGGTGCCGGTGCCCTTTGGAATTAATGTTTCTGTGTCCTTTGGGTAAATACCTAGGAGTGGAATTGCTGGATCAGATGGAAGCTCTATGTTTAGTAGGTCAAGAAATCTCCACACAGCTCTCCATAGTGGTTGGACCAGTTTGCACTCCTACCAGCAGTGCAGGAGAGTTCCTTTTTCTCCACATCCTCGCCAACATTTGTTGTAGTTAGTTTTTTTAATATGTGCCATTCTCACTGGTGTAAGATGGTATCTCATTGTAGTTTTGATTTGCATTTCCCTGATTACAAGCTATGCTGAACATTTTTTCATATGCCTGTTGGCCATTTGTGTTTCCTCTTTGGAGAAGTTCCTTTTTAGCTCTTCTGCCCATTTTTTGACTGGATTATTTACTTTGTTTTTGTTGAGTCTCATCAGCTCTTTGTAGATTTTTGTGATCAGTCCTTTATCATTAGTGTTGTGTGCAAACATTTTCTCCCAGTCGGTGGGGTATCTCTTTGTTTTTGTTACTGTCTCTTTTGCTATACAGAAGCTCTTTAATTTGATGTAGTCCCCACTGTTTATCTTTGCTCAAGGCAATATTTAAAAAAAAAAATTTAAACTGGATAAATTTTCTAACATAACTCAAGAGGAGTGGTGTATACAGTTTTTGAACTGTGCAAGGAACTACAAGTACTTCAGAGGTATACAAAATACTGGTTTTATCTCTAAAGAATGTCTCGTTTACTAAAAGAAATTAGGTTTCTTGAGAAATAACTGCAGTATGAGGCAACCTTTCTTCCTTGCCTTCAGCACAATCTTCACAATAAGTCCTACAGGAGTGCAAAACAAGGAGAGCATTTCAGCCCTGTGGGCTGTTAGAGAAGACTTTACAGAGCAGGTATCATAGAACAGAATATCAATAGGTTTAGAAAAATGATGAAATGCTTATTTATAGGACCTTGTTCTTCCCCCTGAGCCCATCTGTATTTGCCATCTGTATTTGGTTATATTTGCAGTAACTAACAATTTGTCACTGGCTTCAATTTCCCTGTGTGTCCTTTCATCTTCTAGACCTTTAATCTATTAATTTGGAATAGGTAGGACACGGCCACGCATGTTTTCCACAGGCTTCTTAACCCCAAGAACTGTTTTTGCAGCTTTTGACCCAGCTCACAGTACATCTCATCTGATAGGTATTGCAGCTACTTAACATTCTTTTCACAAGACACAAGACACTGTGTGAGATAAGCAAGCTGCCTATATCATGGCTGCACAGATGAGGAGCTGTGCCTGGATTGCAAATCTGGAAACTCAATTGTGTCAATTTATCTAGAGCATAGTGGATGCTCTGGTGGTAAGTAGATTAATTCACATGGACTAAACCCAAAGACTCTCATACAAACCAGGATGCCAATCCGGGATGCCAATCTATTTGTTTATCGATTAAGTAAATACACACAGGCACGCATACACCACATTCACCAAGAAGGTTCCTGGTGAGCATGGTGTTGGAGACAAAAAGTCCCTGAGGGACATTTGCTCTCCTGACAATTGAAAACATTTAGCACTGCTTCTTTGTTTTACAAATAAGGAGATTAAGGCCCAGAGAGATTAAATGATTTGCTCAAAGTCATGCATCAAGGCATGGGGGAACCTGGGTTATTACCAAACATTTATTTGAAACCTGTAGCCCCACTTCTGACACTAATTTTGATTTCTCCACAGAGAACAGAAAAAAAGCAAGCGACAGAGAATAGGAAAAATAAATGAAAGAGGCAGAAAGAGACAACAAAATACAGAACCAAAGGTGGAGTCTCAGTTACAAGTAGAAAAGGAAGTGACTGAGAATGCACTGGCACCTACAGTAGAGAAAGAAACTGAGACATCTTGGGGTGCTCCTGAAACTCTACCTCCTGGAGCCTCCCCCCAAAATGGTGTACCAGAGAAACATTTTTCTGAAATAGGTCAACAGAGCATTACACAGCGGGAAAATGCTTCTGAGTACCAAAAAACAGTGGTACAGAACTATCCTTCTGAAATATGCCAAAATATGACTGAAGCTGAAGATCTCTCTCCTAAAGTGTGTCAAGAAATAGTCATACCTGAAGACCATCCTTCCAAAATGAGCCACGATATGGCTACCCCTGAAAATCTCTCTCCTAAAAGGTGCCAAGAAATAGCCATACTTCATGACCATCCTTCCAAAATGGGCCATGATATGGCTACCCCTGAAGATCTCTCTCCTAAAAGGTGCCAAGAAATAGCCATACGTCATGACCACCCTTCCAATGTGAGCCACGATATGGCTACCCCTGAAGATCTCTCTCCTAAAAGGTGCCAAGAAATAGCCATACTTCATGACCATCCTTCCAAAGTGAGCCACGATATGGCTACCCCTGAAGATCTCTCTCCTAAAAGGTGCCAAGAAATAGCCATACTTCACGACCATCTTTCCAAAATGAGTCATGATGTGGCTACTCCTGAAGATCTCTCTCCTAAAAGGTGCCAAGAAATAACCATACTTCAAGACCATCCTTCCAAAATGAGCCATGATGTGGCTACCCTTGAAGATCTCTCTCCTAAACAGTGCCAAGAAATAGCCATACTTCAAGACCATCCTTCCAAAATGAGCCATGATGTGGCTACCCTTGAAGATCTCTCTCCTAAACAGTGCCAAGAAATAGCCATACTTCAAGACCATCCTTCCAAAATGAGCCATAATATGGCCACCCCTGAAGATCTCTCTCCTAAAAGATGCCAAGAAACAGCTGTGCCCAAAGCCCTTCCTCCTAAAACATCTGAAGACACAGCTGATCTGGAAGGATGCTCTCTTGAAGCATACCCCCAAACAGATGTGTCTAAAGGCTATAGTCTTGAAACACACCAAAAAGGAGTTGAACTTGAGGAATATAATTCTGAACCAGGTCAAGGAATAGTTGAGACTGAAATCTTTCCAAACGCACAACAAGAAATAGCTGTGCCCAAAGACCTTTCAACAAAAACATACCAAGAAACAGTTGAACCTGAATACTTTTCTCATAAAACATATAAATCCCCCGCTCATAAAACAATACAAGAAACATCTGCTCCTGAAGCATATCCACCTGAAATATACCAAAAAACACCTGGGCCTGATGATTGTGCACCTGGAATATACCAAGAAACACATGGACCTGAAGACCTTTCTACTAAAACATATAAAAACAACAATGTGCCTGAAGAATGCTTTCCAGAACCACACCGAGAAACAAGTGGGTCCCAAGGTCAGGACCCTAAAGCACACCAGGAAGATGGTGAGGATGTTTATGCTTTTCCTTGTGGTAGGTGCTGTTTAGGGGGGAAAATCGGTGACATCAGCACGTAATGGTGCTCCCCATTTACAGTTAGAGCACAAACATAGGTATATCACTCATAGCGTGATGATTCATAGCCTCCTTTATCAATCTTAGGTTATCCCTATATCTCAAGGGGTGTCATTAATGTCACTGACTAGTTTCATTAACAATTTTTTTCAACCAACCAGTATTTGCCTTAGCACATTTCCCAAGAATTAAAAGAAAATAATGGGAAATATGTGTGTACAGTAGGAAATAGTACTTAACTATCCATTTTGGCAAGCTTTAGCTACTGAAGGGAAATGAACACAATGTAGGATGAATTATGTGCAAAATATTTTAAAGGACAACCAGAAAACTTCATGAATGAAGTCCCCCCTCCAAAATATTTTTAATTCCTGGCAAATGAAAGGCAAGTATATTCATGGCACACAGTCCCAGGGGATACAACAAAAGTAGGGTCTCATTCATGTAGGACTTCTAGGTTTATCCAAAACCCTTTCTATTTCAAAGTTTGCTCCTGAAAAACTTTCTCCCTAACACAGAATTTTGAAAACATTGTGACCTTTCATTAGTTCAACTTGTCTTTTTTTTATTTAAATATTTTATTTTATATAATTCTTATATCTTTTTTCATCTTTGCACAATGTATGCATTTTCATTTTGGTTGTATTCCCCATACAATTGCACCTCCCCTTATTTTGACTCTAGTCCTTCCTATCCCTGCCCCTCCCACCTCTCCCCCCTAGTGTGTCTCTGGTTTATAGTTGCCTGTTGATTTTGATTTTCACTTTGTATTGATTAGTCTTTTTCCTGGTCTCTTATTTAGGTTTTCTAAATTCCTGCTATGAGTGAGACCATCCAGTATTTTTCTTTTTCTTTCTGACTTATTTCCCTGGGCATGATCCCTTCTAGCTCCATCCATGTTGCTGCAAACTGCATGTGTTTATCTTTTTTGATTGCTGAGTAATATTCCATTGTGTATATGTACCACATCTTCTTGATCCAGTCATCTATTTTTGGGCATTTGGGTTGCTTCCATAGCTTAGCTATTGTAAATAGTGCTGCTATAAATATAGGGGTGCAGGTTTGGAATTACTGTTTCTGTGTCATTTGGGTAAATACCTAGCAGTGGAATTGCTGGATCATATGGAAGCTCTATGTTTAGTAGTTCAAGAAATCTTAAGGATATAACAGAACCTGGATTCTTTTTGGGCAATTAGTATAAGAAACAGGCTGAGTTCACCAGACCATAGTTATCATCAGGGAACCGGTTTTCCAAAGAAATCCTTTTGGTTGTTTATTTCCTCTTTCTCTTAAAAGTTAAGTACCACAACAACATGGGGTTAGTTAGATTCCAAATATATTTTGAGGAAACACCTTTAAAAAATTACAGTAAAAAACAGACATAAGCAGCACGACTTCAGTGACAGTTGTGGTTGAAGAAGCAGTGGTGGTCAGCACAGAGCCCATCCTAGGGGTTTCATGCTAATTCTAGCAAGGTTAATATAGCTAATGAATTAATGCTTAATTTGTCATTGTGGCTTACCAAACAAAAGTACCATTTTTTTTTGCTAATTATAAAATCTTTTTTTTGCTAATTATAAAATCTTCATAATAATAAATGATAAAGGGCCTCCCCGGTGGCGCAGCGGTTGAGCGCTGGGTTGTGAAGCTGCCGGCGACCTCTGCGGCGCCGGTTCGATCCCCGGCTGCTCCTCGACCACCTGAGGAGGGTCCCACATGGCGTGCAGACCTCTCCTGCCGCCCGCTGCTCCCCTCAGCAGTGTACTTCGGTCCTTCTGCCTGCTCTGCTCCCCGCTCTGGCTCTGGTGAATTCTCTCACCCTCCCGCGCTTCTGACTGTACCCAGTGCATGTATAAACAAAACAAACAAACAAACAAATAAATAAATAAAACATGCCTCTATTTAAAAAATAATAATAATAATAATAAATGATAAATGTTCATTATGATAAATTAAAGGAATATGTAAGTAGATACAGAGTAAATGTCCCCTCTAATACCCTCTCCTATCTCTGATATCTAACATGAAAGTTGTTTTAACAGATGAGATATTATACTACATTCCATTTTATACCTGATTTCCCCACACACAATATATATATATATCCTGGCTATCTTAACAAACCTCTTTTGCAACTATTGTGCAGTATTGAGTTTTATAAACACTGATTTATTCAACCAATCCCTATAATGATGAACGCTTAGATTGCTGCTAAGTTTTGCCATTATTACAATAATGTTCAATGAACATTATTGGAAGTAACATTTATTTAACATTTATTTGGCACTTCCTCTATGCTAGACCCCATATTAAATATTTTGTGTGACTTGTTTTAGTCATTGTTAAAAGCTCCAGTAATATTCCCATTCCACCGATAAGGAAACCGAGGCACTGGAAGCTTAAGTTTGTCTGATTGTTTCCTTTGGCTAAATCCCTAGAAATTGAAATGCTGGGCCATAGGGTACCAGCATTTAAAGTCATTGGGCTAGGCTAGTCTCCAAAAATGTAGCCGTTCACACAAACCAAGAGTTTATATAAAGCGCCTTTCCACCCCATACCCTTGTCAACACTACACATAATCACATCTTAAAAATCTTTGCTTACGGGCCTCCCCTGGTGGTGCAGCGGTTGAGCACTGGGCTGTGAAGCTGCCGGCAACCTCTGCAGCACCGGTTCTATCCCCGGCCACCGGCGAGGGTCCCACCTGGCTCGACAGACCTTTCCTGTCTCGCCCGTTGCTCCCCTCAGCAGTGTGTTTAGTCAGTCTGTTCTGTTCCCCGCTCTGTCTCTGGTGAATTCTCTCACCCTCCCACACATCTGGCCTGTACCCTGGTTCTTGTATAAAATAAATAAATCTTTAAAAAAAAAAATCTTTGCTTACCTGCTAGGTTTAAAAAAGAATTGTTTTTGTTGTTCCTCTATGGCTGCTATTAGAATTGAATCGCTAACTAAAAAAAAAAAAAAAAAGAGTCAAACTAATTGTTTTGATTCCCACTCTTTTTGATGGGTAATGCTACCAGGTTAACTTTTCTTTTCATGATTATTATGAATTTTTCCTTTTGAGAATTTCCTGATGAGTATATAGTCCCATTTAAAATTTCTGATATTCTGCTCTGCTCCCCGCTCTGGCTCTGGTGAATTCTCCCGCCCTCCCGTGCTTCTGACTGTGCCCAGTGCATGTATAAACAAAACAAACAAACAAATAAATAAATAAATAAAAGCATGCCTCTATTAAAATAAATAAATAAATAAAATTTCTGATATTTATCTTTTTTGACTGATCTAAAAATCTCTCTGTAGTTACTAAATCTTTACCTACATGTCAATTATAAATTTTTGTCCAAACCAGTTGTTTATGGTTTAACTTTTATAGTGTTTTTTTTCCATATAGAATTTTAACTGTCAGATATTTAAACCTAAGTTAAATGTGTCAATCTTTTTCTTTATGGGTTCTGGTCTGTGACCTGCTTCAAAAGGCCTTATAATTCTATCATTACAAGAACTTCCTATTGTTTTTACAGTATTTATGATATTTACTGTTTGAATCTTTAATTCATCTGTAATTTGTTTTTGTACAAGGTATTAGGTAGGGTTCCTGCTCCCCCCCCCCATATTTCCCAATACCCTTTTTTGAACCTACTTTTTATATTTTGTCTTTTAGAGATAAAAGAAAAACCCAAAGCAGAAGAACCAGACATACCAGCAATTTCAAATGTTCCTCAAGAGATTCATCCAGAAAATGATGTCTTTAGTTATGTTTTGTTTTAACAGTCCTCAACCATCATACTTGTCCAACAAAATACACATCTTAATATATGCTATGTGTGCTGTTTTCAAAATATTGTAGAAATCCCTACAGGATTCACTAATATTTTAACTTACTCTTTTTCTACTTATAGACAACATCTCAAAGAGAAGTAATATTTTTTTTCAGGCTTTATCACATGGACAATATCCTGCTAGTGTGTGTGTGTGTGTGTGTGTGTGTATGTATGTTTATGGGGTGAGTCTAGTGGTGGGAAGAAACAAAAATAGACGTGGGAGACTGAATAATTTATATTTACCCTCAAAATAATATCTTTGATGAATTTTTAAGAGAAAAATTAATCTGAAGACTGAAAATTTGGGGGAGTTTATTGTTTTATTGTCAGCTTTGTTCAATTAGTAATGTAACAATAACTTCAGTATTTTATTCAGGTTTTAGGGTTTTTTAGTTAATATTAGTTAATTTTTTTAGTTAATATTAATATTAATATTAGTTAATTTTTTTAGTTAATTGTTATCTTTGGGACACTTTCAAAGATATTTTAGTATTATGAAGATAGTTTAATTGTGTTTTTGAATTTTGATTTTCTATTTTTACTTTTAAAAGATTGTATTTGAAAAATGTACATTAAATCATTATTATATCTTAACTGTGTGGATGTATCATGGTAAAGTCTCTGGGAGGAGGTTTAGAAGATATATAATTTATAGTCCTTGCCCACCAGGGTCTTACTTTATTCTCATGGAGGATAAAACAAAACAAATAATTCAAGAACAGATTAAGTACAATGCCACTGAAATAGTAGATACAAAAGCAGAAACACTCGTTTTTTGCTGGAGTGACCTGAAAAGATCACACATGAGCAGAGCCTTGAAAGATGGAGAGGCTCTGCAAAGGTGAGGAGAGCAGCAGCATTGTATGTGACATGGAAAAGGTTGAATTTAAGACATGTCCAAGAGGACTGCGTGCAAACTCTAGTGAATACTGGATCCATGCAGAACAGCAGGCCCATAGGCTAAAAATCTTGCGTTATCAGAGTGTACAGAATTTTGTCTACCTAACAAGTATCACGTGTTAGGCAATAGGGAGCAAAGTAAGACTTTTAAACAATGGAGTGGTGGTGTTAGAATGTTAGGATATTTGTGGTCAGGAATGCAAGAGACTCCAACAGTAGTAGGAGCTTGTCCTGGATGGGAAGATGTTGGAAAACATCTCTGGCATATTTGGGAAGGGTTTTTCCAGTTTTTCTTCTGTTATTAGAGAGGACTCAAAGTAAAGGAGACTTTTACAAATAAAAGTTGGGTTCAGCAGGGGCACGATGGCACAAGCTGTCCATGTAGGCATTGGAGGGAAATGAGGCTTCGGTGAAGAACTAGACAGGACCTTCCTGTCTCAAGCATTCATGGTGTAGAATGGTACTTCTCACCCTTCACGTCGTATCAGAACCACAGGAAGGATTTCAGTTACAGCTGTCCAGACACCTCCGTGGGGATTCTGGCTCACCTGTCTAGGGCAATGTCCAGGCATAGGAATATTTAGTTCTTAAACATTTTTGTTTTAATATTTTTGGAAGAATAACTTTAAGTTTATAGAAAAACTATAAAGATAGTACAAAGTTCTGCATTTGCAACAACATGGATGAAACTAGAGAGTTTTATGGTAAATGAAATAAGAGAAGCCAACTCCAGTGATTTCACTCATCAGTGGAAGAAAAAAAAACTCAGGGCCTCCCCGGTGGCGCAGCAGTTGAGCGCTGGGTTGCGAAGCTGCCCGCGGCCTCTGCAGCGCCAGTTCGATCCCCGGCTGCTCCCCGGCTGCTCCCCGGCCACCGGAGGAGGGTCCCACATGGCGCGCAGAACCTCTCCTGCCGCAGAACCTCTCCTGCCGCCCGCTGCTCCCCTCAGCAGTGTACTTCGGTCCTTCTGCCTGCTCTGCTCCTGGCTCTGGTGAATTCTCTCACCCTCCCGCGCTTCTGACTGTACCCAGTGCATGTATAAAACAAACAAACAAATAAAATAAATAAATAAAACATGCCTCTATTAAAAAAAAAACTCATAAAATAAAAACTCTTAGACTATAAGATCAGCAGCTACTAGAAGGGGTGGGGTGGGACTAATTGTATGGTGAAGGATAGAAATTAGACTTTAGTGATGAGCATAATGCTATGTACACAGATGTTGATTAATAATGCTATAAATCCAAAACCTACATAATGATATAAACCAGTTACTTTGATAAATTAGATAAAGTATAGAAGTTCCTATATACTTTTCATCCAATTTACCATAATGCTAACATCTTATGTGGTCTATTGTCAGAACTAACAAAGTAAGATCGCTATATTACCATTAACTAAACTATAGGTATCAGAATTTCATTTGTTTTTCCATTAATGTTCTATTTCTGCTTCAGGATCCAATCCAGGACACAACATTGCATTTAGGATATTTCATTTTAAAGTTATCCAGATGACTCCTACATGCAGCTCAGGTTGAGAAACCACTGGTATAGTGGGAGGTTACATGCTGTTTCCCTCCTATCTGTCATACCCTCCCCCACAAATACTAAATTTTTTCCCCTGAGGATATAGTCATTGTATAATGATCACTCACATTCCATCATATTACTCAAGTGACATTCTGAGGGCGGCATAGCCATGATAGTCCCTTACACCTGGATGGCACTTTGTAGATTATGGTTTCACATGCACTTTTGTTTTATTCACACAAGAGTCTTTGAAATAGACTGGGCAGTGACTATCACTCCCATTCTACAGATAAGGGAATAACTTTAGCAAGGCTGTGTACTAACCCAAAGTCACGTGTAACTTCTTGGTTCTTTTCATGATGGTTCTCAATCTCTGAAAATCTTGTCTCAATTTCACTTGCCCAGAGTGGGTCAAGGTTAGAGAAAAAAAGAGTAAACAGAATCCCAAGTTCTAAGTTTAGCATTAAAATGAATCTTAAAGAGATTTGCAGGTACAATTTACATGGCACAAAGGTGAAAGAGGGAGGGAAGTAGATGGAATGAGGATAGTAGTACGTCAGAGAAAGAGGAATCTTTAACGTTAGAACACTTTTTGCCTATCCACTCACCTAACCACCTATACACACACAAACTCTGCTTTCTCACTATTCTCATTCAAATATTAGTGTGCATCTAAGCTGACTTCTTGACTTCATACCCTGAGGTACAGAATTAACATTTTGCAGGAATCCACATAGCCTTCCTATGTGCTGCCCTCCTCTGTGTTAGGCACAATGGTTAGTCTTTTTTTTTTTAAAATCCACGAACCCTATGATATTAAATACAAAATAATGTATGAGAAGTGTCAGAGCTTTAATTGATTTTCAAGGGGATTCTTCAACTAAAGGAAAAATTAAGAATCATTATACAGAGAAGTGTTTCTCAAAGTGTAGTCTGATGATTACGTGTAGTAGAGAGGGTTGTCTTATAACTACAAATAATCACATAATGAAAGTGATAAATATTTAAGTTCGTTATCCATTAAGAGGAAATTTTACCTTTAAAAGAGGTAGCGATTTATTTCATCAGCGTCTCCAAATATGATTTGCATTTCAGTTCTTTTTACATGTAATAATGTATTTTTGTGTGATTATCATTAATAATATCTAAGGCTAGGAGCATAAATACCTCTCATTTTCTATACTAGTCAGTTCACAAATTAAGACTATTACTTTCAGCGGTTCTCCCCGTGGCGTAGCGAGCTGAGCGCCGCGCTGTGAAGCTATCCACAGCCTCTGCACAGAGGGTTCGGTTCCTGGCCGGCCAGGGAGAAACTCACATGGCGCGGCAGACCTCTCCTGCCTCGCCCGCTGCTCCCCTCAGCAGTGTGTTAGGTCGGTCTGCCTGTTCCGTTCCCAGCTCTGTCTCTGGTGAATCCTCTCACCCTCGCACACCTCTGACCTGTACCCCAGTTCTTGTACAAATAAATAAATCTTAAAAAAAAAAAA
Organism: Talpa europaea; assembly: GCF_964194135.1. Lineage (NCBI taxonomy): Eukaryota > Metazoa > Chordata > Mammalia > Eulipotyphla > Talpidae > Talpa > Talpa europaea. Next base: position 53,080,120 of record NC_140074.1, on the reverse strand, counting down.
AGTGTATTAGGTCTTTTAAAGGGCCTCCCTGGTGGTGCAAGGGTTGAGCACCGCACTGTGCGGCAATCCGCAGCCTCTGCTGCACTAGCGGATCCCCCGCCTGCCAGGGAGCAACCCACATGGTGCAGCTGACCTCTCCTGTCTCGCCGCTGCTCCCCTCGGCAGTGTATTTCAGTTAATCTGCCTGTTCTGTTCCCCACTCTGTCTCTGGTGAATCCTCTCATCCCCCGCATGTCTGGCCTGTACCCCAGCGCTTGTGTGCATAAATAAATAAATCTTTAAAAAAAAAAAAAAAGACTTACTTTCAGCAACACCACCATCTACTGGCAAATGCAGCTATGACCGGCCCCAGTTTCTCAAATTTGTTTTTTCAGCTGCACAGAATTGTTCCTACTGGAAACAGAGTAATGACATTCTCTTCCTAATTTTAATGTGGAAAATTCGGACACATATATGAATGTGATCAATGTTAAAGTGTTCTTGAAAAAAAAAACACTATTTTTAAGTCTTTGGCTCCTCCTGTAAGTTATTTTCCTCTGGTGATCTGTTAGTCCCTGGCAAATGTACAGGTTTAGAAAGTTTCTCATGATTGTTAAGCTTTTTAAAAAAAATTATTTTATATATTTTTACATCATTCTTCATTTTTGTACATTGTATGCTTTCTCATCTCAGTTATAGTCCCCGTGAAATTCCCACCACCAATTCCCCCGTGTTTCATCACCATAGTCCCTTGTGCTCTTCCCACCCGTTTTGATTCTACTCCCTTCTCTCCCCCTGCAGAATGTCTCTGGTTTATAGCAGCCTGTTGATTTTGATTTTTAAGCTTTTTAATCTGTAGACTTTTATGCTATTGAACCTTTTATATTGCAGGCAATCTCTCTCCCATTCCACCACCACCCCCCAACAGAATAAAAAATCCCAGCAACAAAATTCTGTATACAGAGAAATCTAATACAGGTAAGAGACGTTACTGTGAGGAGAGGTTTCCCGCACGGGGATGACTGGTCATCGTATGGGATGAATGAGTGGTGTTTGTTGGTCCTCAACTTTTCAGAGCTGCCCAGAATCAATGGCCACAATCCCCTCCTCCCCCACTCCCAGGTATATAGTCTGTTGTCTCTCCATTTCATTCACTTCAGTTCCTGTGAAGAATGGAAGCACAATAAAGTCCGCATTTCTTATCGGTGTGAGGCTCCCTATCCACAGGGCTTTGGGGTCTTACCTGACAAAACACCGTTTTTATTATGGAAAAATTGGAACCTACAGAGACGTATAATCGTTCACCCAAGGAGAATTTTTTTTTAAATAATAAATTTTATTTTTATATTCCCCATACAATTGCAACCCCCCCCATTCTGACCCCAATCCCTCCCCTCCCGCCCCCCACCCTCCAAAAAGTGTCTCTGGTTCATAGTTTTTTTTGTTGATTTTGATTTTCACTTTCTTATAGTTATTCATTTTCCTGGTCCCTTATTTAAGTTTTCTAGATTCCTGCTATGAGTGAGACCATCCGGTATTTTTCTTTTTCTTTTTGGCTTATTTCGCTGAGCATGATCCCTTCCAGCGCCAAGGAGAATTTTTTTAGCATTTCCTAAAGTCTGAACATTTTGCTATGTGGTGATCGCCTATACACACCCTTTGTCTTCAAAAATTAGTGTCATGCGTTGGACATGTACTTGGCTTATTCTTGATATTTATATTAATATTTTTATATTACTAAGTAAGACAGCAACCTCTTTGTGCGTAATAATGTTCATCAACGTGTCCCCTTGGAAAGCGCAGGTGCTTGCAGTCGCTGACTGGTGAGCAGCCGCACCAGCCTCAGGTAAAACGCAGGCGCCAACCTGAAGCTCCCGGCGGCCCGGGGAGCCGGCGCCGCCCGCCTCGCCCTCCACGCCTGCGCCAAGTGCCGCGCCCGCACCTCCCCCGGGACGCTACTTCTGCGCATGCGCCAGGTCGGGAGACCGGAAGGGGAAGGCTCTACAAATTGCTTGGGCGCCTCTGACTAGTAACCATGCGCGGTCTGGAGGAGCCGGGGCCTCGGGCCGCGACGACGCCGTGTGGGTGTGTCAAGCCGTCTCTGGAGACAGGTAACTTCTGAAAGGCTGGCGGTTGCACTCTGAGAAGTGGCCTTGGTGCAGGCCCCCGACTGTAATGCAGAGGGGGACGGGAAATGTTAAACCTTGAGCTAATATGCGTCATTCTCTTGCTTATTGCGAAAGCACGATTACGTGCTTGGCAACCACGTGACGTGTCTGAATCGAGCGGGATGACGTCGTTTCTCGTGTTCTGTTGGTGATAGTGGCTGCAGTTGTCTGGTGGCTAGAAGTACCAAGTGCAGTTGTAATATCCTTTCTTTTAGGAAATTCTGTCCTCCTGTGGGAGAGGCAGAATGTGTACTGCTGGTGTTAAGCCGGTTAGGAAGGAATTAATGCCAGGATAGGCATCCTGTGCTAGGAAGTGAAGAGGGAGGAGTAAAGTTTGGGAGGAAATAGTTTTAAACTGAGCCCTGGTAAAGGCACATCGCAAGAGTTTGTGTTTAAGTTCACACCTTCATTATTTTTCTCTATATGAAATAACCCCTGAACCCTAACCCTAACCTAAGTCACATAACATGGTTATGGTAGCATACACTTTGCATTGTGATGATAGTAGGTTTTCTGAAAATACCTCTTTTCTTAGACCTGCAGTCATTCCAGCCATGTACATGTAATGATGAGAATATTTATATGTATTGATGAACATTGTAAGAAATCATATTTTATATTACGTAAAACCTAGTTTTTAAATGGAATCAATGCATTAAAGAAGTATTATCTTACAACTTTGACCTTTTGACTAATGATTTCTTATCTGGTTTTCTTCTATAGGGAATCTTTTAACTGAGCCAATTGGCTACTTGGAATCCTGTTTCTTGGCCAAGAATGGTACTCCAAGGCAGGCATCCATTTGTAGCCATTCGCGGGCTTGTTTGAAAATTAGAAAGAGCATCTTTAATAATCCTGAACATTCCTTGATGGGCTTAGAAGAGTTTTCTCATGTTTGGTAAGTTGTTTTATAGTTAGTAGTGGTATTTTGGGCTAGAACTTGTCCCCGAGTAAAGTACTCCAGTTATAAGTGATCTTAGGGTCTCCCATTTAGACCACTCTTTGTTTGTTGCATGTGATTACTGCACTGTGTTCCTGCAAGGGATTGTCTGCAGGTGATTGGACATCATCAGGGCAGCTTTGGAAAACCACTGAGAAACAGATTCCATTTGCAGTTGTGTTTAATTGTGATGTACGCCTTCTGTTGAGTTGAAATCTGTAGATAGACTTTCTCAGTTTTGCCTAAGGGTCATTATTATCCCCTTTAGACCAGGGATCAGCTAGCTGTGGCCATGGACCAAGTCCCTCCACCACCTGTTTTTATAAGCAGGTTTATGGGAACACAGCCATACCCCTTTATTTATGCATTGTCTGTGTCTGCCTTGTGCTACCAGAACAGAGGTGAATAATTACAGCAAATTGGTTGGCCTGTAAACCCTAAAATGTTTATAGTTTGACCCTTTACAGAAAAAGTTTGCACCCTGCTCTAGACCCATGAAAAATTAAGTCTCTTCTTACTAAAAGACAAAAGAGACCGTAGAAATCTGTAGACCTTACATCAATGTTAACTCTTAGTTCCTGTGTTTATTGGTGTTACTGTCCCTTGGAATCCTCTCTCTATCCGTTATCCTGACTCCATCACCAGCAGTCTGAATTGGCCTAATTTTACTGTTGAAAAACCTTAAAATAAGTGTTTATTCTGAAATAATGTATTTTTGTGTTAATTTGGGCACATAAGTAGAGTAGGAAGAAGATTGATGTTCTGACCTAGTTTGTATGATAGTGGTTGGGTTATATAAAATAAAAACATTGCTGGGCCTCCCCGGTGGCGCAGCGGTTGAGTGCTGGGTTGCGAAGCTGCCTGCAGCCTCTGCAGCGGTGGTTCGATCCCCGACTGCTCCCCGGCCACCAGAGGAGGGTCCCATATGGCGTGCAGACCTCTCCTGCCGCCCGCTGCTCCCCTCAGCAGTGTACTTCGGTCCTTCTGCCTTCTCTGCTCCCCGCTCTGGCTCTGGTGAATTCTCTCACCCTCCCGCGCTTCTGACTGTACCCAGTGCATGTATAAACGAAACAAACGAACAAACAAACAAATAAATAAATAAAAAACATGCCTCTATAAAAAAAAAAAAAAAACATTGCTGATATCAAAAACATACTCAGAAGTAGAGACAGATATTTTCCTTATTTCTCCTCTTTTCTCCTCTCATTCCTCCCTGCATCACTCTTTTTTTTTTTTTTTTTTGTGGGACCCTTGCCTAGTGGCCTGGGATCGAACTGGTGCTGCAGAGGCTGTGGGCAGCCTTGCAACCCAGCGCTCAACTGCTGCGCCACCAGGGGAGGCCCTATCACTCTTCACTAGGTGTATATCCAGCTAGACCTTTTTTTTCCTTTTTCAGTACACATAGAAATGTAGATATACACATGTAGAATAGGCGTTTGTTTAAAAAAATTGATTTTTTTCCCACTTAACAGTATATATATATATATATATATATATATATATATATCATGACGGTACATAAAGAGTTATCTTTTTTGCTTCACTGGCTGCTATTGCAGAATACACATGCACCATGATTTGACTAATCCCTTGTTAGTGGAGAATCACCTCACTTACAATAGTGTAACATAATAAACCTTCTTAGATTCCTATTCTTGGGCCCTTATGTATTTTTATGAGGATATCAGAAGTGGATGTAATTGGTCAGGGGGTATATATTTATATTTTTGGAGGATTGCCAAATTTACCTCTAAAAAGCTTAACCAGTTTATACTTCAAAGGTGTATAAAAATACCTTTTTCCTGCACCTATACTCTCACTATATGCTATTGAATTTTTTACATTTCTTACCTGACAGGGAAAACCACTATTTTTCAGTTTTATTTCTTTATTATCAGTGAGGTTCAACATCTTTTCATGTGATTGTTAGCTATTTCGAATTCTTTTTGTGAATTGCCTTTTCATGTTCTTTGCTTAGTTTTCTATGTTGTTGTCCTTTGCCTTATGATGTATAGGAACTGTTTCTGTACCACAGCTGTTTACCTGTTGTCTTTTTATATGTTTAGCAAACATTTTCTCCTGGGATGACATTTAAATTTAATGCTTTAATGAATTCAGATCTGTCACTGTTTTTCTTCATGGCTCCTTGCTTTTGTCTCTTGTTTAAAAAGGCCTAGCCAAATTATTTAACATTTCTGAGTTTCAGTTCCCTCATCCATAAAAGGAGGATAAATTATATTCATAGGGCTCTTAAGGAGATTAAATTAAGTGGCTATAAAAATGCTTAGCATCAGTTGCCTGGCACATAGCAGGCACTTAGTAAATATTGTTCATTCAGGCATTTGAGAAACATCTATTAGGTTCCTGACATGTCCCAGTCATCATGTCACAGAGAGAAGACTCCCACCATTACATTTTAACACCACAAAAAGCATTTTTTCCTATTAAATTTATGGGAATTTAAAATGTTTTTCCCTCTGAAATCATTATACAATAATTTGTGCTTTTTTCTTACTCAGTGGTTTATTTTCAACAGGATTTTGTTTGTTTTTCACAAAAATGGTCATTTGAGCTGTAAGGCAAAAGTGCAGCCTCCTAGGCTGAATGGCGCTAAGACTGGAGTTTTTTCCACAAGGAGCCCTCATCGTCCCAATGCAATAGGACTGACCCTGGCCAAACTGGAAAGGGTGGAAGGTAACATGTTTCATTGCTACTTTTACCTTTTTTTTGCCTTATCCAAAAGAAGTCATAAAATTAGCATAGTGTTTACCACTGACTGTTATTTGGGCGGGTACCAATGTCATCAGTCCCTGAGAACCACCACACATTGAAGCCAATGAAATGATTTAGAGTGTTCACATAAAAACACATTGAAATAAACTCACAGGATGCTTAGAGTTTGTTTATGCATATATCAAAAGCTACTAAATTATTTAAAAATAACTCTAAGATTTCATAATTGTTAAATTATAACCAGATATTCTCCAACTTGGAGTGCAATTAATACAAAATGATTCAAAAATAGTTGGACACTCAAGATGTAACACATGCATGCACAAGCCAAAACTTAACACACAGCAACCTGTTGTACATGCATATGTGTAAGCACATAGAATGGGTTTTCTTATTTCTTCCTTGCAACCTTGAGAAAATGAGCATGCGTTGTGGTTGCAGAGCAGCCATTGGCTGTAATGTGTAGCAGGGGGTCTGAGATGAATAGCACCCTAGTACTGAACATCTGTCAGGCTGTGCAAGTACCTGTGTAGAATACTAGTGTTAACTATATGTTCAAAAATAAACTAGTGATTGATCTATATGTTTTTGGAAAGCAGCCCATTCGTGAGTCTCTTTGACCTAATAAACATTTGTTAGCAAGGCAGAAGGTGAAACAGTGTGACACTTGGAGTGAGCAGACCATTCCAGGCTTCTGCTTGCTTATTTGTAAAGTGTGCAATGGAGAATGACCTGCCCTCTGGGATTTCACAGGAATTTTTGGGATGATATTGAGATAAAAACTCTTGAGAGTATTTTTTTGGCTATTGGGTACTAAATTGATGAGAGCAGTGATTTTGCTTGTTCTTTCCCAAAATTTGAATTCCCCTGCTGGATTGTATTCAACTGGACTTTGGGTAGGTTTTCCAGGAAAAGAACAACCTACTTGAGTTTCGTGAATTTCTGGTGGCTCACCAACTTGGGTAATAGTACTGGAAATGCTCATTTTATGCTCATTTGTGCAACCCATACATATTTTTTGAGCACTGATTTTGTGCTAAGCATTGTCCTAGGTGCTGGGGCAGAGTGGCTACAAATCGGTTAAACATCCCTGCTCTACAGGAGAATTTATTTATTTTTTAAGATTGATTAATTTATACAAGAACTGGGGTATAGGCCAGAGGCGCGGGAGGGTGAGAGAATTCACCAGAGACAGAATGGGGAGCAGAACAGGCAGATGACTGAAAACACTGCTGAGGGGAGCAGCCGGCGAGACAGGAGCGGTCTGCCGAGCCATGTGGGTATCTCCCAGGCCTGCCAGGAATCAAACCCATGCTCCAGAGGCTGCAGACAGCTTCACAGTGCTTCGCTCAACTCTCTGTGCCACCGGGGAGGCCCTACAGGAGAATTTAATATTCTCATAGAGGAGGTCAAATCAGAAAGGTGAAAGGCATGCAGTAGCACTGTAGACACTGAGGGTCACAGCAACTACAATGTCTTTTTGATGCTCCATAGTTGATGCTCCATAGAATGATGGATCATTTGATGCTCCATAGAACATCATTTGATGCTCCATAGAACAATCATTTGATGCTCCATAGAACACTCCAAGAGTGTTCATGTAGGTTATCTCACAGTATGAGTTTTATGGCTGAGGGAACAGGGATTCTTTGATGTTAGATAAGTTGCGTACTAGTATCCAGCCAGGTAGTTGTCTGACTCCAAACTCTAGTGCCTGTGCTCTAGTGCCTTTCTTTCTTACATCGTTAGGTGTAATTTACCACTTATGAGTAAAAAAATCATCTTTCTGAAATTCCAGGCTCATTCACAGGAAGTGTGTTTTAGATATCAGAGTCCTTTGTCACATTTTCTTAAATGGAGAAAGAATTATTGGTAAATGTGATCACATGTAGTGTTTGATTCTTAGTTGGCCATTTTCTCAAGTATGAAGTTATGGGATACTGTAACAGTAGCAGGAACTGGATGGCAGCTGTGTGAGGAAGACAACAGAAGTCTTGTCCATGATGTTTCATAATGGTGACTTATATTCTGCTTAGTTATTTGATACTTAATGGAATATTTAATTTCTCTTGCTGCATATTATCAGTTTAAGCAACACCCAATGATTATGTGTTTGAAACACTATTATTTCTTCAGGAGTTTGGGCACAACTGATCTGGGTCCACTACTGAGGGTCTCTCGCCAGACTTGCAATTAAGGTATCAGCTGGGATGAGTTCTTATGTGGAGGGTTGACTGTGGAAGAATTCGCTCCCAAGTTCATTTTGGATGTTGGCAAAATTCACTTCTTTATATTTGTGGCACTGAGGGCCCCAGCTTCTTGCTGGTTGTGAGCTGGTGGTTCCCCTCAGCTCCCTGAAGTCACCCACAGCGCCTGAAGGCCGTCCATAGTTCCTTGCCACATGAACTTTCCAGCGTGGCTGCTTACTTCATCAAGCCCACAGGGAAAGAGTCTCCAGTGAGTCTGCCAGGAAGTACAGGAGTCTTATGTAACATCACAGTCATTGGAGTGCTCTCAGCTCACAACTTGAGAGGAGGGGATTGTGCAGTGGGTTGAACACCAGGAGAGGTGCCATCAAAGGGTCACCTGAGAGACTGTTTAATACAGTAGAAACCCTCTTTGGTGCATAGAGAGATGTTGACACTCTGATGTGTCTGGAACAGAGCTGCAAGCCCCAGTGCTGCAAAAATGAGTCGGCTCCTCCCAGTGCCCGAGGATCTGCTCACTTTCTCCAGACTCTAGGCAGGTCATTGACAGACCATGTAGAAAGGGCCCTGGCAAAGGTTAGTACACAGGTTCTTCTCTGGCACCCATAGGAAAGATGACTTCTGTCTGGAAGAGCCAGAAAGCCTTTGTAGATGAGGTGTTAATGTGAGAGCTTTGAAGAGCAAGTTTGAGTTTGACAGCTAAGGAAGAGGATGATTTCCAGGCAGGAAGATACTTTTGTTGTATCAAGGGTAAGAGAGCCTGGTGCCTGAGAGAATTGTGAGTGAGCTGGTGAAGCATAAGCTGGTGGTGTTGGGTCTCGAATTGTTTGCATTGTTCTTCATTGTTAACTATTGCTAAGTGGATGTTTTTCCCATCATAGGTGGCACTGTTTACCTTTCGGGAATCGACATGATTCATGGCACACCCGTACTAGACATAAAGCCCTATATAGCTGATTATGACTCGCCACAAAATTTGGTGGAGCACCTAGGGAACTTTGATTTGCAGTATCACCAACATAAACCACACACTGTGTTCCAGCCTGATGGCAAGACTGATAGCTGTGACCAGCAGCAGCTTTCAGCTTGGGATGAAGCACAGCCACACAGTCACCCAGAGGAGAATTTGAAATGTCCAGGTGAAGCCAGAACTTCAAGAGAAAACAGCCCGGACAACGACAAGACCGCAAACCTGCGAAACCCGCCTAAGCACAGGGAGGTGGGAGCAAATTTGGGTATAGAGTCAAGAAGAGATCCGAGTCTCCTTGTGGCAGGAGAGTGTGTCAGACCATGTCGCCTGGAGAAGAGCACCTCAGAGGAAGGTGCAAGCAAGAGAAACAGGAGAGAGAGCGAAGCCACGGCCATGCAAGGAAAGCGTGTGGAGGTGCAGGCCTCAGGGCCTCCCCATCACCCCAGCATGTCTGAGGCAGCTCGGAGCAGTGCGGTGCCTCCATGGGTTCGGGAGGCCCCTGTGGCCCCCTTGGAAGTCCGGTTCACTCCTCACGCAGCGAGGGACCTGGGGCACCTCAGTTCAGAAGGTGAACCGGGTTCTTTTCATTTCTGAATGAAAGATGAGCTTTGGCTAGGAGATTTATCACAGTGTGTCTTTCCCGAGGGCAGTTATCTAGAGTATTTGCAATGTGTCTGGTTGTAAAGAAATATAGGCGTCTAATGTAATGTTTGGGCAACACTATCATCTGTCAACTTTTATTCAGCACCTGTTTGAGTGGCATTGAGAGTCCTGGGCACCCAGGAAAGTTTGCTGGGGAATGGCTGCTGCCTCATTAGAGGTCCTGATTTAGCACTTTGTGCCTGCCTGTTACAGTGGTCTGGGAAGTTTCCAGACGGCATGCGGAAGCTAAAGGGTACTTGTCCTATATTTTCATAGGTTAGGCTTTTTCAGCTGCCTTACTGTCTGACTAGAATCTCATCTTACCAAAATCTCAGGTGGCTGATAGCTCAATCTCTGGCCCAGGTTCTCGAAACCCAGAGTAAGAGGGAAGGAATCTCAGCACAGGAATTGTCCTCGTAAGTCCCATCCCTAGAGACGTACTTCACAGCCAGTCAAAGAGAGGCCGTGGGGCTCTTACATAGAGCTGTTGGAACATGGTTCCTAACACAAGCCGTTTCGTGGTTTGCCCTGCCCTCTTAGATCCCACACAGCAGTGTGGCATGAGGGAAGGGGCTGTTAAGAGGTGGTATAGTGGCCCAGTAAGAAGTAGCCAATTGCCAAGATGATGTCACTTTTCACCTGCCACCCGAGGATTGTCTCATTCTTAGTCCTAAGTCTTGATTTCAAACAAAGCATTTGATTTTTAAATTGGCCTCTTTATTGAACAGTTTTGCTTATGAAGATTATTCCATCACTATATACAGTTGATGGCAGGAGAAAGGTCAGTTGTAAAAGGATTTTGTGGTGAAACAGAAGAGTGGTGTTGCAAGACCCCTTCTGTCTGCATTTGTCCTTTGTCTTGGATTATTGTTGAATGCTTCCTACTTTGAAAGTTGTATGATTTTCAAATGACAGTACTAAGTGAGATTTTACATATTGTAATCAATGTGCCTTCTTGATTAAAAAATGGCTAAAAGTAGAAATTATGAAATATAACTACGAAACCAGGAAAGATTTACAACAGACAATAGAATTTAGAGCCAGTACAGAAATAAGTAAGGATTTCAGAAAGTTTAGATTCTAGAAAAGATGAAAGAGACTGCTATGTCAGGAACTGGTGCGGGAATAGAGGATTGGGCAAAGTACTGTGGCCACACAAAGGAGAGGATTCCGATTTAGGGAGTAGGGAGGAAATAGGGGAAGACTTCCTGGAGTCAGCCAGACAGGCTGTCACTGAAGAGTGATGATTTGGGAACGCCTCTGTTTTCAGTGGCCTGATAGTTATCTTATGAGCCACGTAATAAGGAATCTGATGCTGCTTAATTGGTCCTGGGTTTTTGACCAATAGTTGTACTGCATGGTTTGCCTTTCCAGCTTATTTATTGGACTTAGCCCAGAGCGACTTTGACGTTAAAGGTGGGATCTGTTCTCAGGAGAAACACCTACTGCTACCCCTGATGATACTTTTAGCAGAAACAACATTGTTTAAAGCACATGCCTTCCTGGAAGGGCTTGGCCTTCCAGGCCTTGAGGATGTTTGTAGCTATTAAAAACCAAGTCACAGTTTTTAAAGTTTTGTACAGACAGTGTTTTTAAAAATTAAAGTACACTCACAATGATATAAATGTGGAATTTTTGCCACTAGACAGACAAAACATCTTTTTACCCAGTGAAGGTATTGAACTTCCTTGGCGTGTCTGTTTCACGGTTGTCCCAGGACACTCAGGGTCCTTTTCCTGAGGGAAGGTGGCTTCACTTCTCACTGACCCTGACTCTCTGAGGCACTGTTCCCTGCATAGCTAGTGTGGGTTTGCACTTTCTGTGGCTCCTGAGCATGCTGGACCGTCATGTATTTCCCTGATCAGACCTTCATTCTGAGAAGAAAATGACAAGAAATTGAATTAAAGTCTATATTGAGCATAGAAAAGTGACACTTGGATTTGTCAGAATTACAGGTCAGCTCTTGTAGTTAGGAGACTAAGGAAGAACATTGCCATGATCTTTTTGTTCAGCAAATAAAACTTTGGGGGGGGAGTTGTGCAAACATTTACTGTAATGACAGTAACTACCACTTGAAGGTGACATTCTCTGTGTTGACTGCATAGATTTCCAAGTGCTGTTCATGTCAGGGAACCAACCAAATCCACACTGAACTTCACGCTAATGCAATTAGAACTGCATGATTTTGAGCATTAAGTTATGTTCTTCTCATTGCAGGTGTGGGTCAGGCTACATTTAAATATTTTCAGTCAGCAGAGGAAGCCAAGTGCGCCATTGAGGCTGTGCTGTCAGCCGACCCTCGGTCTGTGTATCGCCGGAAGCTTTGCCAGGACCGCCTTTTCTATTTCACTGTAGATACGGCCCATGTCACTTGCTGGTTTGGTGATGGCTTTGCAGAGGTGCTAAGGATCAAGCCTGCTTCTGAGCCTGTTCATATGACTTACCCTGCGGAGTCCTTGGTGTCTCTGGGATCGTAAGACGCCGCCATCTCATCTTTATGACAGTCTGGTTGACTGTTGGATTTTCTATATGAGTTTATGATGTGCCTTCTTTGCAGAAAGAAGCAACATTTTGTGATCTCACTGCTGGGATGAATTTGGATTGTTGAACATATTTATTTGGAAAACATTTTAATAAACTTAACTGAGAGATACGAAGTTTAGAGAAATTGCTGTATACCATACCTTCTCACCTGTTTATTTTGAGGAATCCAGTGGTGATGCTGTGTCATTGGTTTCTGAAAGAAGCAGGTTGTGCTTGGTACTTGATAAAATCATTCTAGCAGAGGAGTTTAAGCTAAGGGGATCTGGTCAGCAATTCACGTTGGTTTTCCTACCTGGAAAGCCTAAATCAAACTGAGTTACTATCTTTTAGAAAATTAACAAATGAAAAACAATTCGTTGTAAGGATTTTTAGAGATTAAACCTCTGACAAAGAGACTTTGTCACACACACAATGTATTTGCTCCTGATTCCAAAATAGAGATTCAGATGTCTTTGGATGTCTATCAGAATAGAAAATCACTCCCCCTCAGCCCAAGAAAATAACTTCCCAAGAAAATAATTTAATTACTGGTGTTGGGGGTGAGCGGATTCACCAGAGACAGAGTGGGAAACAGAACAGGCAGACTGACTGAAATACACTAAGGGGAGCAGCGGGCGAGTCAGGAGAGGTCTGCTATGCCATGTGGGTTTCTCCGTGGCAGGGGATCGAACTTGTGCTGTAGTGACTGCAGATAGATAGCTTCATAGTGTTGCGACTTAACCCCTTGTGCCACCCTGGTTTATTTCTTATTTGCTCTATGACTATTTGCTAAGCACCTACTACGGGTTAGGGTTTGGTGATAAAAAAATCAGATGAACAAGATGCAGTTATTGCTGCAAGTCACAGTGGAGGAAGTAAGACAAGCAAATTAAATTGTCTTACAGTGAGAGTAAATACAAGTAATTAAGTCCGTATACAGCTCCCATGTAGTACCACGTAGGAAGCAGTTGTAAGAATGTATTGCCTATAGGTGATTTAATGATGAAATACCAGATAACTGAAGATTTATGATCAACGTAACCGAATTAGACACCTGTCAACAAGACATAGACTTTCCTAATCAGAAGTGTAAATCTTAGTAGCTGATTGATCATGGTTTTGAAATGAACCCTGCTGCCTGTGGAGACTTGCACACAGCCGTCTGTGGCTGATGGCACTGCGCTCTTGAAACAAACAGGGCTGTCTTTGAGGTTACTTAGAACCTCCTGGGGAACTAGCTTTTATTTGACTTGTAAAAAGCTTCTTATTTTGAGATAATTACAGATTCACAGGAAATTACAAAAATAGAGCAGAGTCACCGTCTACCCTTCTTCACCTAGCTGCTTTCTCTGGTAACATCTTACATAACTAGAGGATAATATTAAACCTGGGAGTTGATATTTGTACATTCTACCCTTTAGTTGGATTTTGATGTCTTTAAAAAAAAAATTATTTTGAAAGTGAATCAGGACCTGAAGCAGAAAGTGTTGCTATTTAATATGGAAAAAATAATTCTGAGGATGATATCAATCAGCCTTTGAGCAAGGGGACTGGTTAGCTGTTTGGGGTTTTATTACACAGTCTCAAGATTTTAGAACTAACATCCTAAATATAACCCAGCTTGGTTCTCTGCCAGCTGACCAGTCTTCACTATTTCCAGTATTTGGCCCTCTAATCTCTGCTTAAACCCCTCAGGGGTGAGGCCTGGCCTTCACCCCTGCCTATGTGGCTGTATGGACAGTGGGAACTATTGTATTACAGTGCTCTCTCTGAGATGAGATCTGGGAAAGCTCCCCTCAGTAGGGGGTGCATGGCTTGAGGCTGAGCCCGCCCTCCATGTTAACCTATCAGATACCTTGCTAGCTCCCCACACTCCTCAGTTCTCTCTCTCCACTGAAGAGATGTTTCTCTTATAATCTCAAGCCTCTCCTCACCCCAGTCCTTGTCTCCTGTGAGCTTTTGTTTCTAGGCATCTGTTTCCAGTATCCTATTTTAAGGAAATTTGGATCACTAGTCATGAGCTTCCACTCTCAGAAAAAGAAATAATTCAAAACAAGTCATATTCCTTTTCATCTTGCAAATGATTTAAAAAAAAAAAAAGGGACACAATTCTTAGTAGCAGGCATGACACCCACCTTAAATATTAGCATATGCTTTTTGCTGCCTGTAGGGGGAGCCCTTGATAGCTGATGATTTTAACAAGTTGGGTGATAAATTCCAGGAGTTAAGCTATTCAGGTTATTTTGGCTTTCGGCCCACTTGGTTTCCACAAGAAATGCCGATGCTTGTCAATCACATATAGGAAGAGATTAGACAAATGAGTGCCAATGGTTAAATTTTTAATCTTTGCTTGGTTTATGTATAACCATGGGGAGGTTGTACATAAACAAGCATGTGTTGGAATATCCTTATGTGTAATGCTTACACATATGTAGAAAATTTCTAGAAGATTAAGCACAAAAATTTCCTCTAGGCTGTAATCTCTGGGAACTCCATGGGGAAGGGGACTTTTCACTTTATTCTCTTCAGTCTATTGTGGAGATATACATATATTTTTTTAATATATGCAACATAAGGGGAGTAAAATGCCCTGACTTAGCAAGTACATAACTATATAGCCCCCTCCTTTCCTCCCTTTCCCCCATAAAAAATGATAAATATAGAATCAGCTTTTTCCTGGCATGTCCTGTATGGATCCCAAAGCCAAAACCATGTAGGTCACACACACATTGACTGTGGAGCTGAGCGGTAAGTTGGGGCAGGTAAACAGCTTAGCCTTGGCAGCTTGTCCCTGACGGTACCCTGACATTTTCTCTTCTTCCAGAGAAAGGGTTCTGGGTTAGGCATTGTGCCCCCGGGCAGAATACTGGCGCCCATGCTCAGGCTGGCAGAGGGCTGAGCTGCCGAGAGCACTTCAGTCCATTACTCGCCAAACCTGTGCAGTTCGTCCTATCTGGACTCAAGGATGGGTCTGTGCTTGCAGGATTCACTCACTTGTCAGCTCCACCCACTGGTTCTCCGTCTCTTGCATTTACTGAGCTCACAGAGCATGTGACTGGTAGGGATGGCTCTCCATGGGTCTGCAGGGCTGGCCCTGGCCCACTGTCAGAATGGAACACTGAGCTCAGTCAGCAAGAAAGCAGAGGCTTGGAGCTGGGAATGGGCTGTTCCCACTAGGTCAGGGGGTTGTGCTGAGGTGGAGGTGGGGCATGCCTGGGGTATGGGCACGCTGGCATGCAGGCAGATGGCAGAGCAGAGCCCATGTGGGTTGGAGGAGGGCTGTCAACAGATTTGGGGGCTCATAACTCTGGTTGGGGCAGAGTTGAGTTTCAAGAGAAATGACAGCGCTAAGGCAGGACTAAGTCCAAATGGGGTTAGGTGGGTTATCTTAGGAATCTAAGTTGGGGATGTTTCTTCCTAAATTCTTTTTTTTTTTTTAAATGGAAAGAGTCCTGCTGAACACTTGCTTTCTTTTTTTTTTTTTCTTCCTGAATTCTTTGCCTCATACTCTGTCTATGCCAAGACAAAAGGTCACTTTCACGGGTACCTTCAATGTAGTAGGATAATATGAGTAAGGAGTGTTTCCAAATGACAAGGCAAGGGTAAAACAAAAGACATAAACTGCATTGATGTGTGAATGCACAACTGTCCACTAGGTCCTGAAGTGGGAGGGGCTTATCTGCACAGCTTGCCGATCCTTCCTCCCAGGAATCTCTGCATACCACACCAACAATCCTGGGTCAGCCTGCTGATTGAACACATCTCCAGACAAAGGCAAGACCACTGTGCATCATCCAGCTCTCTAAGTTAGCTTAGATCACAAAAGCTTTGCAGCCAACACATGGAGTTAAAAGATAAAAACTGTTTGCTATTTTAAACCACTGATTTAGGGCAAAAGGTAGCATCTACATTCAGCTACCATAATCTTGAGCAGGACCGTGTAGCTAGGAAGGGGAAATATATAAATCCTGAGTCTATCAAACTGTAGAACCAATATTCGTGAACACTAAGGTTTCTAGCCTAGGAGAATCTACAAATGGTAAATCCATAAATACAAATGGAAGATCTCATGATACTTCTTTTATTCCTTGTGCCGGGGGGTTATTTTGTATTCCCTTGCTCATAGGTTTCTGCTCCTATGTCAACCTCAGCTGCACTGAGGCCCTGCAATCACATAGGCCATGCTAGGAAGAGTGACACATGAAAGAAAAAGAAATCCATCAACACCAGCTTTTCCAAAGAGTGAGTAGGTCTCATGTCACGTGAGTGCCTTTCTGCCAAGTTAGGTCTCATATCATACAAGCTAAAAAAGCTCTCCAAACTGGGAAACCAGGAGACTTGGTCACACATGGTAAATATAGGAACAAAGGAATCTGATAAGAGGCTGAGTAAATGGTCCTTTGGGGAGGCTCCTGGGAGACTAGACTCTTGAGAGCTCCAAGCCTTAAAGCACAAGGTCACATGGTCAGTGACTATGCTCAGAGGCTTAAGTGCTCTGCTTAAGGCTTGATCCCATGTGACCCTCGGAACCACACAGTGAGTGTTGCAGAACAAGTGTTTCTCAAGGAGGAACCTGAGCCTCTGGAAAGTTAAACAATCTCTCCAAAATTAGGACTCAACTGGTCCGCCTCCAGATTAGGTCCACTGCATCTCACACCGCCACCTAGTGGGCAAGACTCTCTGGCCAGCTCCATCATTTCTCAGGTCTAGGAGGAAACCAGAAAAGTGTTGCAGGTTCTGACTCCTGTGAGTCTCCCTGCTGAGAACTTGGGTTTCTGAAAAGGATGAGCTCTAGCAACTGACATCCTCAGAGACTGTGAACCTGGGTCTCTTGAAAACACTGGACTGAATAGGCAGATTCTTGCCTACAGATGCTCCCATTTGGCTCTTCCTCTTCCCTTTGCATTGATGCTGAAAGAGAACAGGATGAGGGGCCGAGAAAGATTTTCTGGATATCCTATCTGGATTATCCTATCTAGATTATCCTATCTGGATAATCTTTCCACACTGTTTTTATGGAACTCTGTCACTTTCCTTTTGTTCATGTAAAGTATGCAGAAAAATTTCTATATTTTTCATTTTAGACTTTAAAAAGGGTTTTCTGTGTGGGGCCCTCCAGTTATTAGACTTCTCCTAAGGAAGGGCACGGGATCTCTGGTAGGATTTGCTCCAGAAGGTAGGATTTGCGTGAAGACTCCAGTATTGGATTGGAAGCTTCCAGAAGTGCCACATTGCTTTTCAGTTCAGCCCTAACACAGAGGAAGGGCTTGGCCGAGATACCTAGATGGGAGGACGGCTGGTGAACAAGTGTTGAAGTTTGTTCTTTTTTGACTTTCCTGAACCCAGTTCATGGCCCCTGAATTACACGATAGGGATTTTCCTTGGAATCCCCTTACTACATACACTCAGATAGAAGGTCCATAGGGCTGGGGAGAAGCCCTGGGCTCTGCTTTAACACCCCCCCCAACCCCACCGCTGACCCCCTACCCACAAAGGTGATGCTCTCTTCTTTCCTGAGAGGTCCCATCTCAGTCGTCTCTGGGATAACTGATTTTGAAAATGGGAAGAGGGACTGGGTAGGGGTGGGAGGGTTAGAATGCAGTGCCTACGGGGGGCCAGTTCTCATCTGCAGTTTTTTAAGCATGTGATGGGTGGTGATGGTGGAGGGGGACAGAGTTACAATGTAAACTCACAGCCTCTCAGGTAGCCTGGCAGATCCCCTCAAGCCTCTAATCCTTCTAATCCCTCCCCCTTCCTCCATCCCTGCCTATTCTCCACTGTCTGTCTTGTCCTCATGTCAGAGGCACACCTCTTGCTATTTCCTATTTCTGCCACCTGAGCCCAGATATTAACAGGGTCTTTTTTTTTCCTCTTGGCGATCTCCCCTTGAGTCCCACCACAGTCTGATAGACAGAAAGTCTGAAGTTCTGCCAGAAATATGTGCCCATTTCCACAAATTCACACTGGAGTCTTCAACTCCAGCTTTCATGCATAGTCGGTCTGTTTTTGCCTGGGGTCAACACAGATCTGCAACTCCTCTGAGTCCCCTTCAGTATTCCCAGAAGAATCCATATTCACAAAAAAGAATTAGTGAGTAATAATAGTTTTTTTCCTAAAGATAGAGCAGGAGGTGGGGGGGGGGGGTGGAGAGACCTGTAGCAAATACTAGGGCAAACAAAGTAGATATTCTCTCTGATTAATTCCTTTTCTCCCAAGTCCCTATTGTGTTGCCTTGCCCTAAGGGCCCACCCTGCTGGCCCTACTCTCCTCTCTCCAGGCCCCTCCCCATCCCTGCCTTAGGATCCTTCCCCCATAATACAGAGCATTCCCTATTCCAAGGCTCTACCCCAGCCTGCATATCCCAACTCACCCTGATTTGGGAGTAGGAGAGGCCTCTTTAAGATATTCCAGCTTTTAAAGATGTGAAATATATTTTGTTAAAGAAATGTAAACATACTTTTCATCACAAGAAAATATTGTAACTACATGTGGTGATGGATGTTAACTGTGGTCAACATTTGGCAACATGAACATATCCGATTATTATGCCGTACACCTAAAGTGAATTAAATTTTACATACCAGCTATAACTCAATACAAATGAAAAGATAGTGTACTCATGTAACTATTCAAGTTGCTTTTTATAGTTTTATTGAGGATAAAATTAGTTTAAATGGACGAATTGATGGAGTTTTAACATATAGAGAGAAAGCCAGTGAGACCATCACCACCACCACCATCAAATTTCCTAATAAAGCAGGGCCTCCCCGGTGGAACAGCGGGTTGAGTGTAGCACTGTGAAGCTGTCCGCAGCCTCTGCAGCGTGGGTTTGATTCCCGGCCGGCCAGGAAAATACCCACGTGGCACGGCAGACCTCTCCCATCTCTCCCGTTGCTCCCCTTAGCAGTATATTTCGGTCTGTCTGCTTGTTCTGCTCCCCGCAGACAGAGGGTGAATCCTCTCACCCTCCCTCACCTCTGGCCTGTATCCCAATTCTTGTATAAAAATAAATAAATCTTTAAAAAAAACTTTTATTTTAAAAAAAATTTCTAATAAAGAAGTAATTTCCAGTCAAGAAATCCAACTAATAAATTCTAAGGTAGATTCCCAGACTGAGACTGAGAAAGTGACCCGCGGGGCTTGGGGGTGTGAACAGGTCATTGGGACTGATGTCCCTGTCAATGGGACCACTGTTGCTTCCTCCCACCCCTTGCTTCCCATCTGTCCTTCCTCCTGGGGGCACATCACCATGTGGTGGTCTTTCAGTTAATAAATTCACTGAATCCCAAAGAATGGCACTCCATCCTGGAAGGGTGTAGCCTCAGACCTGGACCTCAGCTGTGCCTACAGAAGGGCGTGTTGCATCCCCTGCAGTTGGCTGCCTCCAGGTGCCATGTGTCGGATCAAGCAGTGCACCCCATGACCCTGAGCTCACCCCCTTACCTTACTCATGGTTAAGTGATTCCCCTGGCCAGGCCGTGCTCAGTGGGATTCCATGCCTGTGGATTGGCCAAGCCTTTTAGCCAGGAGGTGTCAGAAGTAATTGGATGAAGATAATGGAAATCACTGAGAAAACAGGCCAAGATGAATGCTAAGACAAAGGGAAGGGAAAAGGATACTGTGGAGTTAGGAAGTTAATCTTGTGCTCTCACCTTGGGTAGAAGTTGTCCATTTCTGTGGTTAGCAGCTTGTTCAATCTGAGAGTTCCTCGTGGAACAAATGCCTTGTAGTCAGGAGAAAGTGATGTATGTCGTTTTAGTTGGAAAACATGGATCCCAGGATAAAGGCTTTGGAGTTTTACTTTTTTATTTTTTAAAGATTTATTTAGTTATGCATACAAGAACTGGTGTGGGGGGTGAGAAGATTCACCAGAGACAGGGTGGGGAACAGAACAGGCAGACTGACTGAAATACACTGCTGAGGGGAGCAGCAGAAGAGACATGAGAGGTTGCTGTGCCATGTGGGTTGCTCGAACTTGTGCTGCAGAGGCTGCTGCTTGCTTCAGTGCTGTGCTTAACCCCTTGTACCACCACCAGGGAGGTCATGGAGTTTTACTTCTATGCAGTTATCAGTGACTCATAAGGCCCTTTGTGCAAAGGAAATTTTCCACTGATGGTATTTTCCAGAAACCAAATCTCTATATTTAATTCATGCAGATCTGCTTAAGTGGATGTTTTGGAAATTTGTTAAAATAAAGCTAAAAAAAAAATGTTTCAGGCATGCTTCTCTCTGGCATGCTAGTCTCTTCCATCAATCTCAAAGGTGGGAGCCATTTCTTAACTATATCTGTCTTCCTTCTTCAGAGATCCACACAGGGTTGAGTAAGTATTTAGAAGAAAATTGAACAGAAGGGCATGCTGCCCACCTTGCTTGCAGTGGGCTGGAGCCCAGCTAGCAGCCCCTCATTCTTCCCACATGTCCAGCCTGGTGGGTCTGTGCTGCAGCATGCACTGCTTCAGTCCTGAGAGACTGGCAGAGTTCCAGGGCAGTACTCACTGCTTGATGAAGCCAGAGGAATGCCTGCAGCGGATGATTGCATTCCCATCCAGTGTGCAAATGGTAGTGAAATCACTGCAGCTTCCTGTGGGGAGTCAAACGCCCATACTCTACCCCAGCAGGAAGATGCCGGAAGGCACTTTAGTAGAGACAGATTTGGGCCTCCATGGTGGCGCAAGGGATTAAGCACCGCACTATGAAGCAATCCACAGCCTCTGCAGCACAAATTCGATCCCTGGCTGGCCACATGGCAGGGCAGACCTCTCTTGTCTCGCCCGCTGCTCCCCTCAGCAGTGTATTTCAGTCAGTCTGCCTGTTCTGGTCCCCACTTTGTCTCTGGTGGATCCTCTCACCCCCTGCATCTCTGGCCTGTACCCCCAGCTCTTGTATGCATAAATAATAAATCTTTTAAAAAATTTTAAAAAAAAGAGACAGATTTTCCAGAATGCAGAGTCCCTGCACCTCACTCCATCCAGAGTCATTGCACTGGAGTATGGCTTTGTCTTTTCCTTTGGCTTCCAACACGAAAAGACTGCATTTATAAGAGAAAGCTTTCTCATATCTGCACTTTCTCAAGGCTGGAAAGGGCGGCCATGGGAAGCTCCAAGTCCCCTGCCTGGGGTGTTGGGTAACTAATTGGCAGAGATGTTGTGGGGGTGGGGAAGAGCACTCCCAGCCCTGAGAGGCTGTGAATCTTTGGTGCCCATTGTCCCTAGGACGCTACCAGAGGTATGCAATTTGATGCATATTTCACAACAGCTTCTGAGGTTAGTGATGCAAGTTCATTCAGGAGAAAACTGTGGCTGGTGAGCCAGACCCCTGGCTGCTGATGGGGCTCGAAGGGCCTGACTCATGCGTCACAGCCCCTGCCAGCATTTCAGAAGGAAGCGATATTGTCTCTCCTTCTTCTTCCTCCTCTCATCCCCTAAAGGTAGGCAGCTGATCTCCAACCCTCTACTCTCTTATTTCATATGCATCTCCTGGGAAATGTCAACCATGCCTTTAGATTCAACCCCTATCTCTGTGATGATAATTGCTAATTTGGTGTCTCTAACCTTGACCTCATCCTTAGCACCAGACCCATGTCACCAACCACTGACTGGCCACTCCAGCCTGTCGTCCTATGTTGCAAACATGTCCTGGACCAGGATGTTTTCTCCTGCCTTTAAACCTGACACCCTTCACCAGTGAACCGCCTCACACAGAAACCTTTCTCTACCTCCCTCTAAGTCCACTCCTATTTTGTGTCCACATCCTGTGTATACCACCCCATAGTGCCTCTTTTTACCAGCTCACCTGCCTCTGATTTCATGCTCTTGGGTTCTAAGTGCCTGCCCTCATGATTGGTCCCTTTGTGCCACCTCCCTCTTTTCTAAAAGCCATACTCCATGCTACCAGAGTGACAGCTTTCATTCTAGGTGGGACCATGCCATTCCCCCCAAACAAACAAGCAGAAAACATAAAAAGACCAACCAAACCAGTTGTCACCAAGGATATACAGCAGCTACAATGCCTGTGCATTTCTGGTGGGTGTGTAAATGGACAAAACAGTTTTGGAAAACTAACGGTGTCTATTCAAGTAGATGTATGCAACCTCTCAGCGCAGCAATCCCACCCCTAGATATGTCCCCAGTAGATATATACATGTGTGTAGGCAGCAAAACACACACGCAAGGTTTATAGCCCCAAGCTGGACGCCACATAATGCTTGTTAATAACTGTGATACATTTGTACAACTGGATATTAGCAATGAGAAAAAATAAGCTTCCTTTATGTATAGCAGTGTGTGTCATGAAAACGTTAATATTGGATGGAAGAACCCAAATGCAATAGAATAGGAAATTGATTTATGGTTAAAGTGAGAACAGTGGTTTCTCTTGTGATTTTGTGGTTCGTGAAAGGAGGCCAAAGGGGACTTCTGGGTTTTTGGTGATGACTTATTTGTTTGTCTGGGTGCTATTTATATAGATGTTGTCTGTTTATGAAAATGTTTGCACTTTTCTATATGTATTATACTTCAATGAAAAGCTTAAACCATGCACACCAAAGCAGAATTCCTTCCAGCTTCCTTGAACCCAGAGGAAAATCTTCCTGACTCCAGGAAAAAAAAAAAAATTCAGTGTTCTCCATTCTACAACCCCATCTACAAGGCCACCTCCTTCCCACCTGTGACTTATGTGCCATTCACATAAGTCACTGCCCAATCCCCTTGCATGATGTACCCTTGCTTTTGCCGTTCCTTCAGTCTGGAATCTTCTCTTTCTCTCTAGTGCTATGCTGAAAATGCCACCTCCTCCAGGAGGCCTCTCCTAATTTCTCAGACTAATCAGATCTCCTTCACTGTTGCATTTCCACGGCATGCTGCTGTTCCCTCTCTCTGTTCTTAGCTCTCCCTGCTTGCATGTTTCCTTGGCTAGAGGTAAACTTCTAGGTGGTAGGAACAGTGTCTCATTCATCTTTGTAAAACCTCCTGGGGCCAGTGCCGTGCCTGGTACAGCGCTCGAGCTAATGAATGTTTGACAAATGATTGAATGCATGCTATGAGTTAAGCCTCAGTCCACATTGCCAGAAAGCCAAGACACCCAGCGTGCCTGCAAAAAAGCTTTTCCAAGAGCCAAAGCCCTTTGGAAGTAAACACATCCTGTAGTCCTTTATTGGCTGCTGACAACCAAGTAGATGTCAATGTGTTGTGCAGCATGGTGGGCGTGTCCAATTAGACTTGGTGAGACGGAGCAGCCCCACTAACATGAATAAGCCGTGCAAATATGTGGTTAATGACCATGTCGCTCCGTGTCAATTCTTAATCCCAGATAATTAACAGATAGATAATTGGTGGAAGAATGGGAGGTGCTGATGGATGTCCCATCACTTGGGTGAAGCTAATGATCCTTTATGGATTAAGACCCACCCTCTTTAAGTGTTGATGGCTCCTATTTGAAATGCTCCTTTTGAAAGGACCTAGATCCAAGAAGAGGTGTCAGGAACCCCAGAGTGGGGCGTTGGCATTGGCATTAGTACTAATTCCCTGGACTGCTTCCATGGAAGGGTGGGTGGATGGGCCCCACAGCTGCCTGCCTAGTGCAGGCAGTTCAGAGTCCTGTACTGCCCCTGACATGAGCAATCCTGAGGCAATCCTTTCTCCTCTCTTGATTTTACCATTTGTCTAATGGCAAAGGGTAGGAAAGTTGGGGTGGGCACGCTGATTCGAGAACCCATTATGGACAAGAGTTTCCCTAATCTGACTTTTCCTGGCTACATCAGAGGTGCGGCTAGCTCGCCTGGGTGATAGGATGCTGTGGAGGGGACATTCTGGGGATGGAAGCCTATATGTGAGATGGGAACTGACAGTATTATACATGACCCAAGGCAGGGGCAGCTAGCTGTCCACCAAGGTGGGTTCATCTGGTTCCTCAATGTTGAGTCATCACTGGGAAGCAGTTGGGCAGTCAGAGAAGCCTTGGGAGTGCACACAACTGTCTTTGTAATTGGCACCCCCTCAGAAGGCTATGACTGTTGTGCTCCTTGGGTTTGAGTAACCCGGTTTTACTAGTTCATCTAGAGGAGAATTTGTGGAAAAAAAAATTGTCACTGGGTTCAGGACAAAAAGATTACCTATACCAACAAAATCATTATACAGAGAGTTTAAAAGATTTAAAGCTTCTGAATCCAAACCATCCTCCAACATCTAATCTATCTCTTGCTTGCTCATGCTCCCTGGGCACCTTTCTCTCACCTGTGTCCCATGGGACAATCCATCTGTAGTCCACTCTGGTCTAACCACCCCCAAAGCCCTCGTGAAATCCTTCTAGCAGACATGGTTCTTTGTTACCTCCCAGTGGTACTATCTTAGGTGTTTCTCTCTATAAGTTTGGGGCCCCTTAGTGGATTCATTCCTTTATCCTTCAGTTCTTAGGAATCTGTAAGACCAAAGTTTTTCAACCTTAGCACCATTAAGATTTGGTGTTAGATAATTCTTTGTTATAGGGGACTAGACTGTGCATTCTAGGACATTTCACAGTTTCTCTGGGTTCTACCCAATAGATGCCAATAGCAAGATGCTGTTCTTCCGCCACCCTATTGTGATAATTAAAAATTTCTCAAAACATTATCAAATGTCCACTAAGGGTTAAAACCACTCCAGGTGGAGACCCACTGCCCTAGGCTATGAGCAACTTCAGGATAGAACAGTGCCTCATTCACTTTGAAGCTCCATTATCTAAATTTGGTCTGGCATATCAGTGTTTGTCTATATAGAACATTCACCTTATTACACACCAACTCTGTGCCAGATAGAGTCTTATATGTATCAGTGTTGACCGCCACTCGTTCATTCACAGGCCAATACTAGTATTAGCTTGATATTTTCCTTTACAATGACTCACTTTCTCCCTACAAAAAAGATGGATCACTTCATCATAATAAGATAGTAATTTTAAGCTTGTATGCACTTAACAACATAGTTTTAAAGTATAGAGCAAATGTTGATAGGACTAAGAGATTTTAACACATATATCATCAGAGTGAACACATCTTTCTCAACAATAATAGATCAAGCAAACAAATTATCAGTGAGAACAGGGACTATTTGAACAGCGCAATTAATAAGCCTAAGCTCAGCTGTGAAATATGGTACCCAACAATAGATGAAACAGACAAATTTCTAACAAGATTAATAGAAAGAGATTAACACATGTTAACACATGTTAACACACCAGAAGAATATACACAGAATGTTCACAGCAATTTGTTTGTAATAGTAGTAACTGAAAGGAAAAAAACCCCTAAGTGTCCCTTAACATCAGAATGCATGAATAAATTTGGGGGTGTTTGTTTGCCATGAAATATATTTTATATGAAATTTCTTCTTTGTACCCAGTTTCCCCTAATAGTAACATTGAAATGTTAAAAAGTAAAATGATAATACTATAAGACCAGGATGGCAACATTTATATAGTCAAGATACAGGATAAAATTTATCCCAAGGATCTCTCCTGATGCCCTTTTATATCCACAACCATTTGACCCCCTCACCTATACCGTCTGTTTAACTCTTGGCAACCATAAAACTGTTCTCCTTTGGGCTTCCCTGGTGGCGCAAGGGGTTAAGATGCAACCTGTGAAGCTGTCCGCAGCCACTGAGCACAAGTTCGATACCCGGCCTGCCAGGGAGCTACCCACGTGGCTCAGCAGACCTCCCCTGACTCGCCCCCTTCTCCCTTCAGTATACTTTGGTCAATCTGCCTGTTCTGTTCCCCACACTATCTCTGGTGAATCCTCTCACCCCCCGCACCTCTGGCCTGTTCCCCAGCTCTTATATGCATAAATCAATCTTTTAAAAAAAAAAGTAAGTTGTTTTTTTAAAAAAACTTGTCCATTATTATACTTTTTCACTTTAAGATGGTATGTAAGTGGAATCATATAGCATGTAGTCTATTTGGATAGGTTTATTTTCATCCAGCATAATTCTCTGGAAGTTCATCCAGGTCGTTGTGTATATTAATAATTCATTCCTTTTTATTGCTGAGTGGTATTCCAGGGTAACATAGATTGTTTACTATTCCCTCATTGAAAAACATCTGGGGGTATTTCCAGTTTTCCTGAGTTTTGTGGTTGTTTCGTGTTGAGCTTAATAAAAAACTGCCAAGTTGTTTTCTAGAGTGACTGTATCATTTCAGTTCCCACCAGTAATATATGAATGATCCAGTTTCTCTGACTCCTTGCCAGCATTTGGTGTTGTCACTGTTTTTTTTTAATTTTAGTCATTGTGATAGGTATGCAGTGCTATCTCATTGTGGTTTTAATTTGCATTTCCCTCCTGGCTAATGATGTTAAACACGCTTCCATGTACTTACTTGCCATCTGTATATCCTCTTCAATGAAATCTCTCTTTTGCTTATTTTCTTGTTGGTTAAAGGGTTTTTTTGAGAGTTGTCTGTATATTCTAGACAGAAGTTATTTGTCAAATAAGTGGTTTCAAAGTATTTTCTCCCGGTGTTTAGTTTATCTTTTCTTACTTTTAACAGTCTTTCACAGACAAGTGTTTTTATATTTATTTACCTATTTAATTGAATTATTGTTGGCTTCAAATATTCTTAATATTAATAAAATTCTATCTAGTAATTTTTTCTTTTATGAATTGTGCTTTTGGTGTCAAATCTAAACTTTAAACCTAGCCTTATATCCCAAATAGTTCCCCATTTTTTAGAAATTTTATAGTTTTTCATTTTACATTTAAGTCCATGATCCATTTTAATTTTTCTATGAAGTATGACACTTAGGTTGAAACTCAGTTTTTTTTTTGCCTATAGATGTCCTTTTCAATCATTTGTTGAAAAGCTATCTTCCGATTATAGAAATGTTTTTGCATCTTTGTAAAAAAGTTGGTTCTTTTTCATTGATCTATATGTCTGTCTCTTTATCAGTACTATAATGTCTTGAATACTGTAGCATTTAAGAAGTCTTGAAACTGGGTAAATGATTTTCCGCACTCTGCAATAGACTGAATGTTTGTGTCCTCTCAAAATTCTTGAAATCCCAACCCGTGATGTGAGGGCATCAGGTAGGTAATTAGATCACGAGGTAATTAGATCACAAGGACAGAGTTCCCATGAGTGAGGTTAGTGCCTCTATGAAAGGCCCACAGAGAGCTCTTTCCTCTTTCTACCATGTAAGGATTCAACCAAAAGTTGGCAGTCTGCAACCCAGAAAAAGGCTTTCACCAGATCATGCGTGCACCCTGATCTCAATTTCTAGCTTTCAGAACTATGAGACATAAATATTTGTTGTTTATAAGTTACCCCATTTATGGCATTTTGTTACAGCAATCTGCACTAAGATAGACTTTATTCTTTTTACAAAGTTATTTTAAATATTCTAGGTTCATTGTCTTTACATACATTTTCGAATACTGTCTATATCACCAAAGCATTTTCTGAGATTTTTTTATAGGAATTTCATTAAACATGTATATCAATTGGGAAGAATTTGTATCTTTATATATTGAGTTTTCTAATCATAACATGGTACATTTCTCCATTTAGTTAGACTATCTTGATTTTTTTCATCAGCATTTTGTAGTTTATAGCATACAAGTCCTGTACATCTTCTGTTAGATTTATTCTAAGTCTTTTGGTTTGAGGAATTATAATATTATATATATATTTTTTAATGTTTACACATTGACTGTTGGCACATAGAAATTTACTGTTTTTATGTTAATTTCATATCCTGTAACCTTGTTGGGTTTATTAATTATAGGATTTTGCTTTGTTTTTTGTAGGGGCCTTGGGATATTTTTACTTTATTATTTGGTGTATATATATATATATATATATACACACACACTTATGCACAATTGTTGCATTAAAACATTGCTATGTATTCTTGGTGGATTTATCCTTTTGTCATTATCTAATGTCCTTCTCTGTTTCTTTTCTTTTTTTTTTTTAAAGATTTATTTTATTTATACAAGAACCGGGGTACAGGCCAGATGCGTGGGAGGGTGAGAGGATTCACCAGAGACAGAGCGGGGAACAGAACAGGCAGACTGACGAAATACACTGCTGAGGGGAGCAGCGGGCGAGGCAGGAGAGGTCTGCTTGCCATGTGGGTTGCTCCAAGGCCAGCGGGGATCGAACCAGTACTGCAGAGGCTGTGAATACCTTCACAGCGCAGCACTCAACCCACTGCGCCACCAGGAGGCCCCTGTCCCTCTCTATTTCTAGTCTTTTCCTTTGCTCTAAAGTCAATTTTATCTAGCATTAATATAACCCTCCTATTTTATTTTGCTTAATGTTTGCATGGTATATATTTTTATCTTTTTTCAATTTGCCTATATTTTAATATCTATTTTCTTATAGATAGCTCTATCATTTTCCCACAGCTGCAAAACCAAATTAGCACAAACCTTGTGACCTAAAGCACTACATATTTATTCTTTCACAATTCTGGAGGTCAGAAGTCTTCAGTCAGCTTAACTGGGCTAAAATTAAGGTATTGGC
Source organism: Talpa europaea (assembly GCF_964194135.1). Taxonomy (NCBI): domain Eukaryota; kingdom Metazoa; phylum Chordata; class Mammalia; order Eulipotyphla; family Talpidae; genus Talpa; species Talpa europaea. Next base: position 53,051,461 of record NC_140074.1, on the reverse strand, counting down.
AAGACTAATTCCTTTGGGAGGCTCCAGGGGACAATGTGTTCTTTGTCTCCTCCAACTTATAGAGGTTGCTAATATTCTTTGGCTTGTGGCTACATCATTCTAATTCTGTATTTAATTTTCCTCTTCTTCCTTCCTATAAGGCCACTGCTGATTACATGTGGAGACTACCTGGACAATTCAGGGTAATCTCCCCATCTCAAGATTCTTAACTTTCATCATAAGGTAACACTCATGGTTCCAGGTATTAGCACCTGCATGTCTCTGGGGGCCATTATTCAGTCTGTCACAGCAACCTGTACCGGGGTCCAGGCTCTCCACTTGGCCTTTGTAAATGTGGGTGTGGGTGGGGTCATCTTTTCCTATGTTGTTTGACTGGAGTACAACAGATATAAAGATTTTTGTCTTGCCACCTTTCCTGCTTGTTTGATTGTGTAGAGAAGACTTTTGGAGGGCCTTTTTATCTGTATTCTTTGGCATTTTCAGATTACCAACTTCTTCACCTTCAACTGTGGGATATATGAGGTAAAGAGAAAGTGTATTTAATGTTGAGAGTAATATATATATATACACATACATACCCAATTTTTTGTACTTTCTCCACCTAGAACAGACCCTAGATTTTTCTCTTGTCTCCTCAACCTCATGAAATCCTACACAACACTGTAGGATTTGGCAGATAATGCTCAGGGTAAGAGCTGTCTTTAGGGCTTGCTCACTTCTAGAAATCTTGCTTTCATTTCACTTTCTGTGGATTTTTTAAAAAAACTTTCTTACTGACTCAGCCTGCATTTAAAAAAATTTCATCCAGATATTTTTGTTATTTCCATTGGCGTTTGGTACTTGTTGATGGAAGCAGAAGTTCCATCAGCCACCAGGATGTCTATAGCCACATCTTAAAGTATCAGTGTACCCAGAGCCTTGACCTTGACAAGTTTGTGAGCCTTTTATAGGGTCAGAGAAATCATTACTCTCACTTAAATGGAAAAGATTTAATTTAAATTCAGCTTAATTAATTCCAAATTTATTGAGCTATGACTGACTTATAACTGGTGGAAAAATTTTAGATTCTTCCAACTAGTCCTGCTGATTTATCCTGGCAAGAGCAAGACACAGATTCCTTTATTATGTCTGCACAGCTTCCCTTTCTTCTGATAACATCTTTCAGATTCTGTTTTATAGAAGTCAGTGGATGTGGACTGGACTGTCTGTGGACCTTTGTGCCCTGTTCTCTGCTAGCCTAGAGCAGGCATGTGATACTAAAGAAACTATTCAGACAATCTTTTTCAGTGACTGACAACTTGATTCACCTTTGGTGGCACTCAGAAGAGCTCATCCACTAGCTCTTAGCTACTATCTTGAATACTGCCTTTTTCCAACCTGATTCCTCAGCTTTCCTTTCAGCTCTGTGAACTCTCCTGCAGCTTCCCATATGTTCCTGTTTCTGCTCAGTCATCTGGAATTTTACTTTGTTGCTTGTAACCACAGACCCCTAGTTGATAGTGTCGTGGGATAGTGTACCTTGTCCTCTTGGGGGTGCCACCAGAATGCCTATTAGAAGGTGGGTGTGAAACCATGGAATATGTATGTGGATGAATCTTTAAGGAGTACCTGATATTTAGGAGACTTAGGGCTAAAAGACTCTTCAAAAGGTATTTTGACCCCACCCCACTCAAAGAATGAATTCTCTTGCAACAACTGCTTGAGGCAGTCAGTTTCACCCTTAGTTACCTCTGACTCTTTGAAATGTCTTCCTTTATATGGGTGAAATCTGATGCTACATAGCATTGATCCAATTAATCTATCTCCCTCCTAACTTCTCTGTCCTGGAAACTCCTCACGGACTTGAAGATAGGGGAAAATGTTCCAGCCTGACTTTGCTCAGCTACATAAGCCTACAGTTTCCAACTGCTCCTCCTGGGACAGTTTGTAGTTCCTTTGCCATCATGATAATCTTCTCCTGATACATTCCAGCTAATCAATATCCCTAATGAAGCATGAAACTCAGGGATTGCAATCCAGATGCTCTGAACAAAGTAAAGTCAGGCAGGGCCATCATGTCCACACTCTGGGCAGTCAAATAAAATTCATTATTATGGCAGCTTCATGACACTCCTGACTCATAGTGAGCACAGCATTATTAGCTAAGCTTTCCTCACACATGCTGCTACCCATCCTGGCTTACCTACCTGGCTCATGTACTGTTTGTTTTTTGAATTCACTACTTAAAAACATGGCAGATCCTCATTTTTCTATGGCCTACTCCGAAAAAAAAGCTTGCTATGGCATCAAATGATCTGGATTCCCCTTGAAGTCTTTACTCTCTATGCAGAAGGGAATGTTAGAAAAAGCTGCCTCTCTTAAAGAGTCCAAACACAGATTGGAGCAGAAGTCATGGATGTAATTTTGAGAAAACCTTGTCCCAGACTGAGGTTGGCTGAGGTCTCCAAAGGTAAACCTCTCGTTTAATGTGTGTTACTCATTTCCTTTTGGAAGCAGTTAAATCCAATCTTAATGTCAGACTTAGTGTCACAAGAAAGTGGGTTGAATGTGTATTTGTTGACACTGTTCATAATCATTTTTTAAAAAGACTAAAGGTGGATTTGGATATTGAGAAGCTTGAATCCTCTAAAGAAATAGTGAAATACTCACTGTCAAATGACTGGGTAACCAGGAGTCCTGAACATAGACCAAGGCTCTTTGGGGGTCAGCTCCCTGGTCTTCCATCACTTTGTTATCTTACAGGAGCTCCCCAATCTTTAGTCCCTCTGAGCATCAGGAATACACACAGCTAGGGGGTTCCCTAGGCTTCAGAGACCCCTTATCGTGTCTCTGCTAATCTGGAAGAAGAGCACAAATTTTCCACTCAAGAGTGAAATGCTTGTGTGCCTGCATGTGTGTGTGTGTATGTGTGTGTGTGTGTGTGTGTGTGCCTGGCTGAGATGGAGCAGCCTGGCCAGAGGCTATGGTGTGAGAGTGCTTCAGTTATCCACTGCTGCATAAGTCATTACCCCAAACATAGTGACTTAAAACAATAGTATCTCAGTTTCTCTGGTCCTCTACTTCAGGGTCTCTCATAAGCCTGCAATCACCTCTAGGTGCCACTGGAAAGCATCAGCTTCCTTTCTTACTCACCTGGTTGCTGGCAGGATTAGTTGTTTATGGGCTGTTGGATTAAGGTATCAGTTCCTTTTAAGCCCCTTGATTTCTTTCCATTACCATACAGCATCTTGTAACATGGCAGCCTGTTCAGTAGACCAAGCAAGAGAGAGTGCTAGCAAGATAGAAGTCACGGTCTCTTACACCCCAAAGATAGTAGGTACACGCTTTTACTTGTGGCATATTCTATTTATTAGGAGCAAGCCAGCGGGTCTGTATCAATGGGAGAGGATTACACAGGCACTGAATACCAGGAGGAGGGTCATTGGAACAATGTCAGAAACTGCCACTGCACTTTGCGATTATATAAACAGGTAGGAGGGGTGGCTGGAGGATGAGGCGTGTGAGGCCTGGGACAGCCGTCAGTGTCCCATCTGGAAGGAGAACACAATAGATGGTGGACAGAGAGCAAGGGCCTGGGTCTAAGTACCTTATGAGATTGAGCCCAGATCTAGATAGATTCTAGTCCTGAGCCCCCATGGACCCTTGATTAGTAACCAAGAAGAGGGTGACTCTCATTATTCTTCCTACCAAACCACTTCTCTAAGTCTGCATGCTGTGAGTACCCACTGCAGGCAAGGCACAATACCAGGCACAGCATTTATAACCAGGTTAGTACTATGATGTTTTTGCATTATTTGCAAAAATTTATACAGTTTACAGCAAGAGCACCAGGTGTCACAAGTGCCTAGTGTCACAAGTCCAGCATGAGTTCCATCCCATTGGCTGGAGATCCCTCGCTGGACATCAGTTTTCCATACTATAAAGATAAGTAGAGTAAAAACCTCCCCCTTCCCACTCACTTTGGGTTTGTTGTGAGGACTTCATGAGATAACAGTATAGAAGGACTTACTTTTCACATCTGTTTTGCTATTCCATGAATATGTGTTCATGTTCAGGGCAGGGAGACTGAGCCTCATCAACTATTGTGCTAATGGGACACAGAAGGTCATCTGATTGTCTCCAGCCACTCACATCCACCATTGGTGCAGAAGGGACCACCAAAGGCAAAGGACTCACCCTGGATCACGCACAAAGTTGGTCCCACTGCAAGGTCTTTCAGTTGCTAACCCAGTGCCTCTCTGAGAACTGGGAGCTTCAGGGTGCAAAGTGCTATGACTGAGCCCTTCTGGAGTCAGACATCTGGGCTTTAAAGTCTGCTCACACCATTTCCTAGTTCGTGATTACTACCTCCCAGGGGAGTTTGTGGAGATTGAAAAGCACTATGGTTCCTGCCACATACCTCGCTGAATGTTAGCCATCATGATCAATATTAAAAAGGGAAGGTGGTGTTGTGCCCATTTTATACCTGGGAAAGTTGAGGCTGAGATTTACTCAGTTATGGGAGCCAGAACTTGAGCCAGTGCTTTGTTGATGAAGCCCGACAGTCTCTTGGAAAACAAGAAAGTGCCAAACAAAATGCTCCAGGCTGGTCTACAGGGCACAAAGGGAGCAACCCAGGTTTTCTGAGCTTGAAATGAGGCCTGAAAGTCCCTTGCTGAGGAGTGAGGTGTTTGCCAGGGCCCCTAACTCACTACGCCGACCATCCTTGCAGTAGTGTTTCGGGAAAGCTGTCTATGTTCAGTATGGTTTGGGATTTGGGTGGAAAGATTGTTTCAGTTCTGGGGTTGCTCTTCTATCACCCGGCTGCAGGCCCAGGCTGGCCCCTGTTGGAAGGAAGTCAGCCCTCCTTCCCCCAGGAGGAAGGGCCCTCCTGTCTGTGGTCGGCGGCATTGTACTTGCCGGATTCCAGGTTGTCAGTCTCACGGCAGAGTTCCTGGGATGCTTAGCCTGCAGATTGTTTTGTTAGGTTTCTCCTACAACTAATTTGGAAATTACCCAGCTACCCACGGCCTCTCCCAGGTGTTCTGTAAACTACGGGCCTGCTCCTGCCGCTTTTGCCTTGGTGGGATCCACACTGCTGGAGCTGGGGGGGCGGGCAGAGGGGGTGACAGGAGGCACGGTCCCATAGTGGTAGGCTCCTTTTAAGCACCAGCCAGTCCCTTCCAGCTTTTGCACCAACTATCCTACTTTGTAGGATCTGAAGCAACCAAATCCACACACTTCACAGACATTATCTTTAAGCCTCACAAGCAAGCCCTATGAAGATAAGTCAAGGGCATGGGGACCATCCACCCTCCTCAGAGGCCCACAGAAAGGATTTCCCCAGAGCACCAGTGAAAACCAACATGCAAGTCTCCCCGCCTTATCTCGGGAGGAAGAGTCTCAGACTTCTCATTCATTTTGCAATGCACTTTGCTACACTGGGTTGAGGATCAGTCCCTCCCAGGCAAGTCATGTGAGCTTGAGCTTGTCTTCTGGGGCTTTAGCTTCCTCATCTAAGAAGTTGCAGCTGGAAACTGCTGCTTTTCTGGCCAGTTGTGAGGATTCAGAGGATAACGTATACGCAAGTGCTTGGTACCCAGAGTGAGGGGACTCTTCCCTAATGTTGGGCTTATGGTCAGTCAGCTGTTCCGCTGGAAGCTGGCAAGAGCAATGGACTTGGCCTGGAGTCTAAGAGGGGTGGGGCTAGATGACATTTTAGCCACATATTTACTTATAAAGTGGATGGCAAAGGAAGCCTCAAATGGAATAAACCAAAAATCTGGTTTTCCCCTGCCCCTTCAGGGTTACCTTCTGCATCATTTAGGATGCATTTGGTTGCAAGTAACAGAAAGTCCAAGGCAAAGAGGCTTAATCTTGAAGAACGTTTGTTCTGACAATCGGTGCCCATAGGTATGAGGAACGGTCCCGGGATCATTTCTGGCTGCAGCTCAGTGAATTTGCCAGGCTTCAGGCTCTTCCCATTGGTCTACACTGCCATCTTTACCAGCTTGGTTTATTCTCTGGAGCTCTTCTGGGTCCAGCATGATGGCCATACTTCCAGGGGCCACACCCAAACAACATTCAGGGGGAGAAAAGGCTGTTTCTCTTCTCCCATCTCTGTCCAAACAAAGTATGCATCCCTCAAGTCCCAGCAGACTTTCCTGGACATTCTCGTGGCCTGGAAAGTATCCGTGACCCTTTCTAAATCAGCCTCTGGCAAGGGAGATGGGATTAACACCACGTTTATCTTAGAGAAGTCCAGATGGAACCCCTGGGCACCCCAGGGTGAAGACTTCCTCTGAAACATGACCAGCTGCTACCTGGACAAAATGAGGGCTGGGAGCAAAGGGGAGATGGTGAGGGGGAGACCAGCAGTGTCTGGTACAACTTACTGAATATGCCAGAAAGAGGGTGGGTTGTTTCTTTCTGTCTAGAGATGCCCACTGTACAGTTGTCTTTGTCATGCTCCACCTGTTCACCCCCAACTCTACCAGCAAGACCCCTGTCCCCAAACCCTGCGATTGGACACTTATCTTTATGAGCATCATTGCAGGGAAAATATGGGCATACCTCATTTCACCTAAGGTAAATACATCACTGTGTGAGACTTTGATGAAAATGTGGGGTAAAGGAAAGCGTTACACAGAAGGGGGAAATTTTTAAAATGCTCATCAATGTGCCCATTTTCTCATCGTGTAAGAAACCCTCCACAGGGCTGCTCGTGGGCACGCCATGTTCCTGAGCTGGGCCTGACAGGTTGGTGTTTGAGCTGGGTCTCACACACTGGGGCTGTGCGGGGAGTGGGTGACTGAGGGGTGCTGGAAGGACCTGGGCTCTCTCTGGGTTGGTGGGCTGCTTGTCTTGGAGGTGCAGATGCAGTTAGGTGGCTCCTGGAGAGGTCAGAGCAAATTCATGGTGATAAGGAACATGTTGGGGTATCTGGGGGAACAACTAGTAGTGTGCCCGCTGAAACCCAGGGGTGTAGGAAGGGCAGCTATGGGAGATGATGCTGGGAGGGGGCTTGGCATAAGAACCATAGAAGGTCCCTGGTGCCAGGAGTTTGGTTTTCTGCAGAGACAGCAGGCAGCCTGCTCCCAGGGAACTAGAGCTCTGCTTCAAGAACTGAGGCTGGCAGGTGCGGGGTGGCATGGGAGGCGGGAGTACACGTGGAGAAGCCCTGGCTGGCTGCAGGGCGCGGAGAGCAGGGCAGTGTTAGGCTGGGTGAGGCTGTGGTTCTCCCACTTTATCTCTTGGCTGCTGAAGCTTCCATGCCTGAAAGCTGTGACTGGGGCTCTGTTCTGCCCAGCGAGCAGCCATTCCAGGTGCTCAGATTCCAGCTTCCCAGTCCCTTCCTCACCCTGGGAGGGGCTGACAATTGATCCCTGTGCCTCTCTGACTACTTCTGACTGCTTCTGTGCCTGGTTAGCTCTTTGGGGCTGAGTTAGAAATCTGAGCCTCAGTTCTCAGAAGAGGGGTCCTGGGGCAAGCAGGGGGGATGGGATGGGCGGGGAGCTCCACAGGAAAATGTCATCCTCTCCTAAGCCAAGCTGTGAGGAGCACTCTAGAAGTCCCACCAAGAGCTTTGGCCTCAGCTGGGGAAAGAAGACACTGGAGAGGGAGCCTGCAGAGGGAGAACTAGCACCAGCGCACTGTGGGCCTCCATCCCCACCTGTCTACCTCAGTTTTCTTTTTTGTTCACTGTTCAGTTTGGTCTGAGAAGCTCTAGCACAGTTTTTGTTTTCCCTTTAAGTACTTCTAAGCTATTTAACCAGTCATGAACTAAGTTCATTGCTCCCTGCAATGGGGGTTATAACAGGGAGGTCCCCGAAGCTGCACTACCTGATCCCTACCTCTCACCTCTACCACCACTGGTTACTTCCATTTCCAAATTGCCTTTTTATTAAGATGACAATTGAATACATTTTCCCTTAGGAGAGGTATAGTTTCTAGTCTGATTTGGACACTTATACCTATAAGACCTTGGGAAATTCACAAGACCCTTCTTGAGGTAGCAGCTCATAAACTTCCACAATGTCCCTATTTATTTCTACTACCGAGAACACACGTGGGTTTGGAGATGAAGTCCTGGTTCTCATGGTGTTGCTGTGTGATCCTGGGAACAGTGCTTCCCCAGTCTAGGCTCCTGCCCTGTTCTTCATGGTACCTGCCTCCTGTCTGTATTGCTTTTCATCAGAGAAACCCTTTCCTCCTAGATCCCCCCCCGCACCCCCCCACCCGCCAGTGGGGAGTTAGCACTTCTCAGGAATATAATGAGCTCAGAAACCAAGTCCCCCAGAAAGTAATTCATGTTTGGGGGAGGGAAGAATTTACTAGGAGCTTAGGATCTTGCCTATGCACAGGGCACTCAAGATACCCAGATGGACTCAGAAATAGGCATTCCTGCTCCTATAGTGTCCTGTGAAGAAAACCTTTTTTTTTCCCTTGAAGCCCTAACTATTCCAGATGTGAGGCTAGAGCTGAGGGATCAGAGGCCAAGTCTGTTTCATACTTGGGCTCCTGCTTAGATAGAGACCAAAGTCCAGGGTCCCCCAATTGTCTTATCTGGAGTAAAATACCTGAATGCCAACCCTGGCTCTAATTTGCACCCTACTTTTCAAGATGCTTTCAGATACAGTCTCACTGAATGTCACTGTCCCAGTCACCCAGTATGACTGGAAACAGGAGGTGACATGCATTACAGGGGCTAGGGTTCCACCATTCAGAAAGTACCTCGGAGGGAGGAGGTAAAGGGTTTCCTCTCCAAGCCCTGCCCTCTCTCCAGCCCAACCCTCTCTCCCCACTACAGCTAGAGCTGGCCACAAGGTAGCACTGTAGTGCCGGCTGGGATCCGTAGTCAGAAACAGGAGGTTTCTGGAAGTTATTCTGGGGTCTCTGATCTTAACAACATAAAGCATTTGCTCATTTCTCCAAGTTGTGCATCTTTGCCCAGGGCATATGGATCACCTGTGCATCTTGTTTAAATGCAGGTTCTGGTCCCTAGTTTGAGGTAGGGCCTGAGATTCTGCATTTCTAGATGGCCCACACACCTGCAAGGCCTTGGGTCTCTATAAAATGGTGGGGAGGGCCTCCCTTCTTTGGAGAAGTGCATCCTGGACTCAAATGACCACAAAAAAAAGAAAAGAAAAGAAAAGAAAGAAAGGAAGGACGGAAGGAAGGAAGAAAGAAAAAGAAAAGAAAAAAGAGAGAAAGGAAAAAAAAAGGAGGAAAGAAAAGCAAAAAAGGAGCCAGCGAATGTGAGGGTGAGAGTGTAAACCACTCACTTTTGCAGGTGGCGAGACAGACTACCCTTCTCCAGCCCGGGTGCTGAAGATAGGACAACAATTCAGTGACAACGCTAGGAAAACACAACAGAAACCTGGGAAGGTACTTACTGGGGTGTTCACTGGACTTTCTCTGGGCGAACTATGGGTTCCTTTGGCTAGTCTGCCTTGTATCTTGTTTTACAATAAACATGTACCAAGTTTGTAATAAAAATTAATTTTAATAAAAGAAAAATCTCACAAAGTTCTTGGTAAGTGAGATGATGTTTACAAATGCCGGGTGAACCGTAACTACGTACTCAGCTTCGTGTCTTGGGCGTGTAGTTCAGTTCAAAGCATGCGGAATTCATTTCAGCGAGGTTGTCCTACTTTTCCCGGCGCTCGGATCTCGGGGAGGGAACCGCGGGCGGCTGCAGCGAGTGGCTTTCTGCGCCTCCTCGCGCTGTGGCCCGGGCTCTTCCCCCAGAGCGCTCGCCGCACTTCGCTCCCCCCTTAAATGGGGGGGAGATGGTTCCCTAATCCGTTTTCGTAGTAAACGACCTCGGGCCAAGTCTGCTTTTGTTGCTGGTTTCCTAAGCTTAATTGCAAGCAACGTTAATTTGAAAGAAAATAAATGTTACAGCTCTGGGGCGAATTCTAACGAGCCTTGGGCAATTAGGGAAGAACGCATCTAATTACCTACAGCCCGAGGGCGCCTGCACACGACGCTGGGGGTGCACGGTCCAGAGAGGGGTAAACGATTTTTCTGTTTTCATAATAGAAAAAGGAAAGAAAAAAACCAACAAAGAGAAAAACGCACCTCCCATCTTTAAGCCCCCCTGAACTGGGCGGTCCTGTTCTACGGTTGGGGATTCTTGGAGTTGGAATGTTCCAAGACACTGTAGTGAAGTGTTCTCGATAGTCTGGAGTCGTCAGACTTGAGGGTCGGTGCGAGGCCCCCGCTGCGCCGGAGCGCCGAGGCGCACGGCTTGGAGGCGCTCCCCGCCGCGCGGTGTGCGTTCCGGTGCGCGCTGCACCTGAGGGGCTCGCGAGTTCTGGGGGTCGCCGGTCGGTCGGCGGGAGGTCGGCAAGAGCTGAAGCTCAGTCTCCAACTTCTTGATCCCAGCCGTCGCGGGTTGCATCTCTCCCGACTCCCACAGTACTCGCCCAGGGTCCTCCCCAGAAAGACCCTCCCCTGCTCCCCTCCCCCAGCTTTTGTCGTTTTGGGCACGACCTCAACTATCGCCCACGCCGCCGAGGAAGGTGGGTGGCTGGGACGCCTGCACTTTGCCACCCGCTCTTTTTTCTCTCCCCCGGCTTTACAGCGAAACTCCGAGTTTTCAGACAAGGCAGCGCTTTAAAAAAAAATCTAAACCTTAAATAATGTTAAACCTTTCTTCCCTCCTCTGCGAATGCTTTACAATCAGCAAAACACTCTCAACACGCGTGTCCCCGTTAACTTTGAGAGGGCCCTTGAGGTGTAGGGGTCACGCGCTCCCATTTCACAAACGAGGACATTAGAGAAGCGACCGGCTTAAGTTTAATGGTACTGTCAGAGCACTCGATTTGGTATTTAAAAAACATACAGGGGGCCTCCCCGGTGGCGCAGCGGTGGAGCGCTGGGTTGCCAAGCTGCCCGCAGCCTCTGCAGCGCCGGTTCGATCCCCGGCTGCTCCCTGGCCACCGGAGGAGGGTCCCACATGGCGCGCAGACCTCTCCTGCCGCCCGCTGCTCCCCCCAGCAGTGTACTTTGGCCCTTCTGCCTGCTCTGCTCCCCGCTCTGGCTCTGGTGAATTCTCTCACCCTCCCGTGCTTCTGACTGTACCCAGTGCTTGTATAAATAAATAAATTAATCTTTAAAAAAATAAAATAAAAAACATACAGGGTCAACTCCAACTCGGGCAGGCACTAATGAGTTACTTACTTAGACCACCCTTCTCCAGCCCAAATGTTGTGGCTGGGCTCTTACTAGATAAGGATAAAACTCAAAACCCCTGGATGGGGGACTCTGAATTTCAGGGTACTCTCTACTGGGCAAGATATCTTGACTTCTGCTTGGGACAGCCAATCTGTCTCGTTGCCCAAGGACAACCTTTGTCTTCCATGCCTTCAAGAGTCCAGGTAGAGATAAGGGAAGCCAATACCTTGCCTTTCCCAAGGTCTCAGAGTGCCTGGAAAAGTAGGACAACGTTGCTGAAATGAATTCTGCCTGGTTTGAACTGAACTGCCCGAGACACACAGGGCTGGACCCTTTGGCAGCAGTCAATGCTTCGGCTACGTCCTGTCTCCAGGTGGTCATTTACCATCTCCACAGTCAGGAAGGACCAGCATCTAGACCTGTGTTGTCCACTACAGTAGCCATCAGCCACCCATTGCTACTGAACACGTGGCATGTGGCTAATCCAAATTTAGACGAGCTGCAAGTGTAAAACACACTCCAGATTTTGAAGATTAGTGTGGAAACAATGATTATTTCAACAATTTTTATACAGAGTGTTGAAATTTCTTGGATATACTGGGTTAAATACAATATACTATTAATCTCACGCATTTCTTTTTATTTTACTAATGAGGCTACTAGAAAAAATATAAATTTTACACATTTGGCTTGCATTCTATTTCTGTTGGATGGCACTGGTTTAGACAAACACCCGTCTGGACTGAATCACATTCATGTGTCTTTGTTAACAGGATAGCACAGTCTCCAAAATGAAACATAAAAATCACCAATGGTTTTCATACAATCTTTTTCACACCCCTATCCTTCCCTACCAAGTTCACTACCCAGAAAGAGGCTGAGTTTCTCTCGTCAGAAGTCACTTACTCAAAGGTTTTTATTTGAACACTCAGGGTTATCTGAAAGCTGTGTACCGAGCCTCTGAAATATTTAAGGCTGGAAATTTTTATTCAGAGCCAAAACTTACAAGATTTCTCATGAGAAAGGTGGGAAATGGTTGGATTTTTCCCCGATCTTGCTCAGTTTGCTGCTTAAAACAGATACACAGAAACAAAACAAAGTTAAAAATCCAATTTCTTTCTAAAGCTTACTTTTACTGATGGCTCCAATGAACTTTTCTCTTGCCATTTTGCATGGGGAGACTGCTGAAGTATGGCGGTGGATGCCAGGGGGGGAAGGATCAGTCCTACTGAAAGCTGCGGCCAAAGGGTCCCCCTGTATCCTGTCACCTCTTTGAACTTTTAGTTTGCCCATTGGGCCCAGGCTGCTTAATGGAAAGAAACAATGGACAATGGGTAAGATATATTTCTACCTGCTTGCTTGGAAAACTGCGTGAAGGACCCAGCAGTAATAGCTGCTGAATGGTCAGCACCTCATGCTTAAAAGATTCAAGAAATTATGCTATAAGCGCTGCCTGGAGGTAATCCAGAGACTTTACTTTGGTTAATGCTTGAGGTGAACTCCTTTCCAATCCCCCAGAACAGGGGTAGGTTGTGGGTGGCTATTCAGGCCTTGGGTGGGTTACAGATGCTGCCAAATATGAAGGGCAGCCCCCACCATGATGGGGCTCTTAAGGATCACATTGGGGGTGGGGTGTCGAATTCTGCAGTCCTTCTGTGTAACAGACGAGGACTGGGGTGTGTGAATGATGAGACTGGGTCACGCTGGGTAGCTGAGACGCACAGTCCAGACTCAGAGCCAGACCTGCTGTTCTCAGAGGCAGGAAAAACCAGCCAAGGTCAAGTGAAGCAGAGCGGTTTCTCCCATTAAAAAAAAAAAAAAAAAAGCTACTTCGTTTACTTCTTTTGCAAACTTGTCCTCCTCACCTTAAGAAGGAAGGCGCTATTGGAGCCTTTTATTGCAGGAACGTACTCAAAGGCACAAGAGGCCGAACCGCGTAAAAAAGGTCAGAATTTCGCGCAACAGAGGGACCAGTGAAGTTACGTGATCCCCCACAATTCGGATCCTAGACTCTAGCGTAGACACTACGCGCTTCCCCATTTATTATCAAAAGCCCATCCCGGCAGAATGTCAGAAAGGCATGTCCTTTTGGAGTCGCTCCTCGTTGTGGTGGGTCGTTGGTTCCCAGTCCGCTGGCGCAGGCTGCCTCTCCCCATCTCCTCCTATTTACAACAAGAAGGGGATGTGTGCGAGGTGCGCCGGGACGCAGAGCCTCTCCGGCCGGCCTACTGGATCCCTTCCACGTGGCTCTCAATTCGGTCCTCTCTCCAGTCCCGTCCTCAGGATACTTAGTGCTTGTGGACAGCAGAGGTATCTGTGACATTTCTACCGTGTGTTCGGCTCACATGGCGGACACGAACCGATCCACCCCGCCAGGATAAGCGGCCGCATGGCGCGCGTGATAGACCGCTCCACCGCTCCCTCCGAGCTGCCCTCCCGGATTGTAGCAGGGACCCAGAGCTCCGAACTGGCCGGGCGACGTGCGCCCATAGAAGTCCACCGCGCTCTCCACGCCGCCCCCGCCGCCGCCCGCGGGGGGCGAAGCGGGCCCGGCCAAGCGGCCCGCGGCGGCGAAGAGCGCGCTGCCGGCCCCTTGCGGGTACGCGCCGTCGGGGCCGGCGTAGGCGGCCGCGTACGCGGAGGGGTTGGCGGGCCGCGCCCCCGCGCAGCCGGCGTTCTGGTAGCCGCTGGTGGCGGCCGTGGCGCCGGCCGAGGCAAAGGCGCAAGACCCGGCGGGCCCCGACGGCGCGGGGCCCAGCTCCGGGCTAAGCGGCCGCTCGGGCACCAGGCCGAAGACGCGGCAGGGGCCCGGCGACGCGGCGGGGTAGTAGACCGGCGGCGGCGCGGCGAGCGCCGGCGGGGCATAGCCGGCATAGACGGCGCCCGGGTAGGGCGGGCGCGCGGCGGGCACGGCGCCCGGGAAAATGGCGGCCGCGGCGGCCGCTGCAGCCGCAGCGGCGGCGGCGGCCGCGTCGTGCATGTAAGCCGGGTAGGTGGAGAGGTCCGAGCGCTTGAAGCGCTTGCGGCGGCGCAGGAAGCTGCCGCTCTCGAACATGTCCTCCGCGTTGGGGTCGAGCGCCCAGTAGTTGCCCTTGCCCGGGCGGCCGGCCTCGCGCGGGATCTTGAGGAAGCAGTCGTTGAGCGTGAGGTTGTGGCGGATGCTGTTCTGCCACTTCTTGGGGTTGTCGCGGTAGAAGGGGAAGCGCTCGGTGATGAACTTGTAGATGCCGCCCAGCGTGAGGCGGCGCTCCGGCGCGTGCGCGATGGCCATGGCGATGAGCGCGATGTAGCTGTAGGGCGGCTTCCCGCGCTGCAGGGGGCGCTTGCGCCGCCGCCCCCCCGCGCTGCGGCCCGCGGCCTCCGCGGGGACCCCGGCCCCGGCCTCGCCGCGCTCCTCCTTCACGGACGCCAGCGCCTCGGGCTGTGGGGGCGGCGGCGGCCCGCTCTCGGCCGTCATGGCGCGGCCGTCCCGCGCGCCCCGGGCGTCCCCGCCGCCCGCTGCTGTCGAGGGGCGCGGGCGGGCCGGGGAGTCGCAGGACCCGGGGGGCGCGGGCGCGGGCGAGGACGCGGGCACCTCCCGCCGAGAGCTCGCCGCTTGCTCGCGGGCGGGCGCCGAGGGCACGGCTGCCCGGGCAGGGGCGCGCGGGGGGCGCGCGGGAGGCCCGGCGCCCGCACCTTCCGAGCGGGCTGAGAGGCGCGCGTGGCCCGCCCCCCCCGCGGCGCCGCTCGTGCTCCGGAGCGCGAGGTCAGGCGCCCGCGGCGGCGCCGCCACCAGGAGCAGGTCCGGGGCTCGGGACGAAGACTGCTCTGCGCGCGGGTGCCAGGCTGTCGAGGAGTTCGGAACTGGGCCCAGGTCTGGGGCGACGGCTGCGGGCCCGGCTTCCCCGCTGATCCGAGAGTAGCCGTCGAGGCCCCGAGCGCACGGGAGGCTGCGAGTCCGAAGGCCCCAAGCGAGGGCAGTTGGTGCGGGCGCGGGACACTCCGGTGGGGGCCGCTTAGGCCGCGCCCCTGCCGCGCGGAGGGCGAGAAGAAGGGGTGCTGGCGGCAAGCTTCGGGCGCGGGCCCGGCGGGGCGGCGGGCGAGTGTTGTCTCCGCAGGGCTGGCCTCCAGCCGCGAGACCGCTGGCGAGGCGCTTCCCTGTGTACTCCAGGCCGGCTCCTCCCTCCACCGACTTCTCCTTAAAGACGCGGGGAAACTTGGGGCGGCGCCCGTGCCCGCCCCCCGACTGCCCGCCCCCAGGTCCCAGGCGCACCTTCCCAGGTAGGCGCGTCCGGAGCCCCACTACGTCAGTGCGGGGAGGGCGCTTAGAGATCCCCCGGGCTGGCCTTCTCCGCCGGCCGGCGGGGAGACTGAGGTCGGGAGATCTCAGCGCCCTAACCCAGCGCTCCAGGATTTTTCTGGCCTCCGCGGTGGGCTGGGACTGGCCGGTGAAAGAAGGGGCTCGCTTAACCTTTTTTTTTGGGGGGGGGGCTGGGTTCCTAAGTGGGCGAGAATTGACCTAGGAGGCGCTTGGTTCTTGTGGCTGGTGGAGGACCGAGAAGGGAGAAGATGTTTGGGGTGACTGGCTTCCAAGGTCTTTAAGGATGATTTGAAAAACCCAGCCAAGGCTGCCCTGCCCATTCTCCATCCAGCCCCGCGTCTCGCAGATGAAGACTCCCAGTCCCGATAGGGGGGTGCCCCGCTGGGCCACACCGCGACTTCGCAGCTTAGTGGAGTCTGGCACCTGCGCTCTGCTAGGACTGCGCGTCCCCGCCGCGTGCCCTGGCGGCCGCCTTCCCTCTTTGGGGCTCAGTGCCTGGACTGCACGAGGGTTTGGATTTCAAGAGCCTTTCTGGGGCCGATAGTTAGGGGAAGGGCTGTTCCCCCACCTCCAGTCGTCTGTCTGTGGCTCGGGACCCTCTGGGATGGAGCGTGGCACACGGCGTAAAGCGGAGGGCGGCCAGGCGCTGTCCCCCGCAGCAGCCGCCTGCAGCTCTCCCAGGCCCGTGAGGCTCGGGGTGGTGGTTCCCGACACCCGCCGGGACCGCGCCTTCGCGACAGGACTTGAGGCTTGCGGGGGAGGAGGGCAGGCGCTCTGGGTGGGCGAGTGTCCGGGGAAGAGGAGAGGATCCATATGCTTCCCGGGTGTCTTGTTTCTGAATTTGTTTCCTGCAGACCCACGAAGGCGCAACTGGCCTCACCCGAGACGCCCCGCGGCCCGCAGCCTCCCGGGCCTGGGCTCGCTCGGTGATCTAACCGCGGGCGAAAGACCTCGGGCCTGTCCTTCGGCCCTGGCAGGCCTCGGTTTTCTCCCTGTGACTTGGAGGCGGAAGGGCATGCGCGCATCTCAGAGGTCATCTGTTCCACCTTTAGGGTTTCGGGTCTTGTGGGGTGCCAGCCTGTACTCAGCTTTCCTCCGGGCTGCGGGTGCAGAGTGGGGTGGATGCAGCCACCGGGCAGGGCGAGGGCGGCCCGACTTTGGGGGTTTTAGTCGCGGTCTTTGCGGTAGTAAGTCGGGAGCAGGCTCAGCCGCCCAGCTTGGGTGATTGCCTTGGGAAGAAAGACTCAAGAGTCCAGATCTTCATCCGGGAGTGGAAAAGCGGTCACACAATTTGCGTGGCGGCGTTCCTCAATCGAGGGATTCTTATCTGCTGGACAGTGACTTTTCATTCACTTAAACTCAAGTCTCACCTGCATTCTTGCAAAGTATCGAAATGCAAAAATCCGGGGATCGTCCTGTTACGTTTTCCCAAAGGAAAAAAAAAAAAGTGGTTTTGTTTAAAAAATTTTTAACCAGAGCACATCATAGCAACCTTGTAACACGGGACTCTGTGGTTCTATTTCCAAGATTTTGAGATTCAAATGTACAGATTTTAAATGTTGAACCATTATTCGAATACGATTCTATGAAAGAAAAAAGATTCTGCAATTCTAAGATTCCAATCACCTGAAGTCTGAGTTCTTTTACTGTGACTACATTCCTGTGACTTTCAGCTTCTGTCAAAGACTAAAAGCAATTGCCTCACATTTTAAGATGCTGAAATTTTGTGCCTGAAAAATGCTACTACTGGGACCTGCAGCGTCTCTAGTTTTTAGGTATTTTTGCGACTCAAAATATGACTTAATTTGAATACTGTCTGGGAATGTTTGATGGGAAGATTTGGGTCCTATAAAATTACAGCTCTTTATTAATTGAAAGTTGTAAATGCGAGATCTAATTATTCTGTAACTCAAAGAATCTATCATAATTCGTATATTGCTTGTGACTGTGCTTTATGCATCAGCCCTGTGCTGCTTTTACATTTCTCTTAACCCCCGATGACTGTAGTTAGAAGCCTTATTGATCACCAGTGTTGTCGGCCTGTGGACTCATTCTTCTAGATTCCTCTTTCTCCAACGTTGCTGCAGCTGTGCACCAGAGTAAGGACATCCTGCGATTTGAATTCCTAAGATCACAGCCTAAGATTTTCATGAACAGAGAATCCTTAAGACTCTATTCTATAAATGTTTTAATCTTATAATACCTTTTAAAATCATGTATTTTAAAGATTTTTGTCATTCCACAATGTAAAGTTTGAATTAAATGACTTGCTGAATGAACTGGGACAGGTTACCCGTTTGGATCAAAACTATATGTAAATATCCCCTCCGTGCCAGGGCATTCCCTCATTTGGCGGCAGTGATCCTTAACTTTCATGCGGGGGTGACAGGTCCTTTTGAGAACCATTGAAAGCAACCCTAATGGGTTCCAGCCCCTTGGAAGTCATTTTCCTCGTCCAGCAGAAGTGAGTTGTGTGATAGGGGGAGCAGGGTGATTCTGTCTGCTTCGTGTAGGCCTTAAGCTCTGTGTGTATCCTGGGTACCCTGAAGTTTTTTTGGTGAGGATGGGGGGGTTGGTGGGGGGAATGACGATCTCTAAAGATGCTGGAGGCTACTTTGAAATGCCCTCAGAGGTTTGTAAATATAAAGGAAGGGATCCTAGACGTCATGGAAAATTCCCGCACGTCCCCTGATGCAGATGCCCCTTCATGCTAATGCAGGGGTAACCAGCTCCTCTTAAGAGAATTTTGGAAAAATCAAACTGGAAGGAAATTAGACCCGGTTTGGAAAGGGTCTTGCTTAAAGTCTTGCAGAGAGAAGGATCCATGCTGAGGGGAACCCAGGTCTTTGGGGATCCTTCCTCCTGGCCCCATGGCCTCTTTCCTCTGTCCTTTCCGGGATCTCAGAGCTTGTGCTTACCGACTTGGTCTGAGGCACGGTCCTTCCTGAGTGACAACTGCGACTCCAAGCCCCTGCTTGCAAATCAGATCCGAGAATCTCTGTGCAGCAGGAACACAGTGACTGTCTGTTTCGCACTCTGGGACAGTCAGTCAGGGCTAGTGCATCGTATGCCTTGGCCTCGGAGAGCGCTGGAGACAGACTACCGTCCTCAGCCCTGCCTGCAGCCAGCGATCCACCAGAGCAGAGCTGCGGAGCCAGAGCTTGGCTTCCCACTAGCTTGTTACTGGCCTAATCTGCTGCCCTTCTTAGGCCTCAGTTTCCCTGTCTGTGACAGGGGTAAACCTGCCCTCCCTTTCTTGGGAGTTGAGAGGACAGAGTGGGGTGCCACCAGTGATCATTTTCTTCCTGTTTTAAATTGTTTTCAGGGTGAGCCATGGAAGTAAGATAAACTACCAGGGAAAATTCAAGTCATTCCCATAGTGGGCAGCATAAGATATCTTTCTCTAGGAAATGGCCCTTGATTAAAGCAAAATGTCCCTGTGCCTTTGGGGGTGCAGGCAAAGTGGAGGAAGGTTTCCTGTATTTTAGGTCCCTGTGAGTACAGCCTCTTTTGCTTCTACCAGGGCTCTAGGGCCCTGGCTTGGAGTTTGGTTGGGCAGCCCGTCTTCCAGTGCATTCTAGTCGTTGGTTCGCTTAAATGCTGAGAGCAGGAATTATCCTCACACCAGGGGCACCACCATGATGACTGACATGACAATGACAGTGAGACAACAACTACGACAGAGGAACTAGGGCTGGAAGAGGGGCGCCTTCTGCTTCTAGCCACCTTGCTTCTCTTGGACCCAGCCACCAGCATTCAGCTCACCTAGAGGAATTTATCCTTCTTCCTGTCAGTTTTTGGAGCAGGGAGCACAGGAGCCAGCTTGGACATTCAGGAGCTACTCTGAGGCTGCAAAAAGGGTGAGGATGAGGACCTGGCCCAGGGTGCAGTGGGGACTCAGCGAGCCTGAGCCTGGGCCTCTACTTTGCCGCCCCACCCCCCTGCACCTCACAGGTTAGTTCTCTCCGATCCCACTCTGTCTCCAGGGGCTCAGCCGGTGTTTCTGCACCAAGGGCAGAGGAGTGAAAGGTACCAACCTCGTACAGTGTGAGAGGGAGGTCGGCAGTGCACTCTTGGCAGAGGCTAAGGTGACTGTGACAGCAGGGTCCCCAAGCTCTCCAGCTCGGCAGGCTGGCACATGTAGCTTAATTAGATTCTGGGGCCATAGGAGTTGGGGCAGTTTTCTGGCTTCCTGGGCAGTCTCTGTTTCTTGGGCTGGTCGGAGCTCTCTGCATGGCCTTGGGATGCCACCGGCCTGGGATTTGCAGGGAATATTGTGGATGTCCTTTTTGAGTGATAAAATTTATGTTTTGCAAGACAATCTCCGAAGGGCAGATGATTACTTCCCTTCCCTTTTCAAAAGGGAAATATACTAGACTGGATTCTATATAGTTAAACCGCCTGAAACACAGGAAGAGACAGTGAGTTGTCCCTCCTCCCACGGACAGCTTGGAGCCTGGGCATCTGATTTAGATCCTTCATGTCTCCCCTGGCCATGCACTGTGGCCATCAGGGCCGCTCACCCCACAGCTCAGTGTGAGGGCCTGGGGGTGGGGGAGGTAGAATAGTTATTCTCTGCAGCCACTGCACAGGCAGGTCCCCAGATATTAGTCCAACTGGCTGGTCGACCAGCTGGGCAGAGAGGCTGGTGGAGAGGGAAGCAGAGGCAGTCCATCTCTCCTCTGGCCTCTTCGAACTATTTTGGTTTCTGTCTCGAAACCTGGGTGTGGTTCTGTCTCGAAGCCTCTGAGTTTTACCGTGTGTCTCTTTGTCTCTGTACTAATAAGTGTGTTCACGTAATTTCTTTCAGGATATTTCTCCCCAGCCACTCCTGACATGAACCTGCCCAGCTTCTCATACCAGCCTCTTCCTTCCTGGAGGATGGTGCAGACAGTGGCAAGGCTAGGACAGAAGAAAGCCACTATGGAGGACATGGGAGCCAATCGGGACGGGGGAGGGGGTTGTGATTCTTGACCTTTCTGTCCTTTTGGGACCTTTAGCTCCCAGGTCTCTGCCAGCGCCTGGCAGGGGCGTGGGAACACAGAGTTACACATGCCAGCCTTCTCTGTAGGTCTAAGGCTCCAAACAGTCCTACTAGCAGGGTGTTCCTGCTGCCACTACTAACTTCTTAAAGGCCTGCAGCGGCTCCTTTCTCACCTTGGCAAGATAAAGGCATCTTCCTTGGCCTGGCAGTTCAGTGCCCTCCCTACACCACGCAGCCCCTTCCCACCCCTTCTCTCTCACTGGGTGTCACCTCCCAGGAAACTTCAAAGGACTCCCCTTCCAAGTCTTCTCTTTTTCTGCTACTCACCCCCTCAGCTTAGATAAACTGGCTCCTCTTCTCACTTTAGCTCAAATGTCTCCTCCTCTAGGAAGCCTGCGTTGATCTGCCAAAATAGGTCAAACTCTCCCTCTTTGGGTCAGCCTCAGAATATTTGCATTTTGGCTCTTGCCCCACATTATGTGGTATCACGATTTGATTATGTGGCTGCCTCTGTTCTTGTCTTCTCACTGATGCCAGGAGTAGGACTTTGTGCAACCGGGCGCTGAGGTCACCAGCACACTCCTGGTGCAAGGCACAAAGTAGTCCTGCTGTTACTTACAGTCACCTCGTCCTGGCCAGTTCTGTGTCTCTTTATAGCTCTGTGAGCTCCAGACACTATTTTAAGCTTTTTGCATACATTAAAAGCTAACATATCAGGGGCACTGGGGGTAAGTCTCAGGCCAGTCATTGGAGGATACACACAGGAGAATGGGCAGAGCACCATGGAAGACATGGTGACTGGATATGCCTTCTAGGTAGACTCTGTGGGTTTCTATTATTTCTTTTCCCAAAGTTTTGATTCTTATAGATCACCTACTATTTTCCTATTACCTGATTTGTGGAGTTGCCTCTGATTGTTAGGGCATTTGCTAGCCAGAGAGGGTTGACATCAGTTTTACCCAGTGAGTGAATAAGACTATCCAAGTACAGCTCCATCCCCTTCGCCTGCCCTCTGCCCCCTTCTCTTTGCCGACTGTGCCCTAGTATACCTCCCTTGGGAACTGGATTTCTAGACTTGGTCATTTATGGTATTGAAATAATCCAAACAGACTAACAGTGGTGGGAGGTTTCCACCATGAGAAGACAAGAGCGTGTTCTTCACACCAAAACCTAGCTGTTCTGCATTTTCTCGATGACTTAGAAAAAGACATGGAAGGGAAGCTGATTGGGCTTGTGGCCGGCCATGCTGAGGTGCTGGTGCTGGTAGCTGACAGATACAAGGCTCTGCATAATTGCCAGGCTGAGCCAAAACCAACAAGAAGACATGCTATGAAAACATCATAACATTATAGGAGGCGAAACAGGAAGAAAAAAGTCACCCACATGCCAGTTACCTATCATTCATCTGCTGGGTTTTTCTATGTTCTCTTTTCTCTCCTTTGTGTTTTTATGCATATATATGTACATTTACAGAGGCGTAACCATAGTGTATGTACAATTCTGTAGTCTGGTACATAGTGCGATTGCATTATTTTTTGCACATAGCTACATGTTGCTCCTTACTTTCCATTTTTCATCAGTAACTATGGAGGAAATTGCGTAGTGTTGACTTACCCCTTTCATGGTAACTGGGCAATTAGGTAATTTCCAGTATCTCTGATACAAGTAATAGTATTATGAATGTGTTTGCATAAAGAGCGTTTTGTTTCTTTTGATATTCCTAAGACAAATTCCTAAGTAACATTAATGCACCACAAACACTATGATTCTAAATAGAGTGCTACCACTATTTACAATAGCTAAGCTTTGGAAACAACCCAAATGCCCAAAAAAAGATGACTGGATCAAGAAGGTGTGGTACATATACACCATGGAATATTACTCAGCATTCAAAAAAGATAAACACATGCAATTTGCAGCAACATGGATGGCGCTGGAAGGGATCATGCTCAGCGAAATAAGCCAAAAAGAAAAAGAAAAATACCGGATGGTCTCACTCATAGCAGGAATCTAGAAAACTTAAATAAGGGACCAGGAAAAAGAATAACTATAAGAAAGAAAATATCAAAATCAACAAACAACTATGAACCAGAGACACTCTATGGGGGGGGGGCGGGGAAAGGAGGGCTTGGGGTCAAAATAAGGGGGTTGTAATTGTATGGGGAATATAAAAATAAAATTTAAATAAATAAAATAAACAAATAAATAAATAAATAAATAGATAGATAGATAGAGTGCTACCAAATTGTCTCCAAGAACATCTTGCGTGCAACTCACCACAATCACTATCATTAACCTATTTATCACCCCTGAAAGTTTCCTTTTGGATTGATTGATGAATTGGTCAATTGAAGATGAATCCCCCACTGTCCACAAATAATTACTAATATACTTACATCACTATATAAGTGTCACTTTTATCACTAGCAGGCATTTTATAAAATTTAATATAAATGGAATAATACAGTGTATTTGCTTTTGTCTTACTGTTTTTTCACTCTATTTTGATATTCAACCATAGTGTAATATCTTCAGTTCCTTTTTTTCCTTTCGCTAAGCAGCAGTCCTTTTTATGGGTACACTGCAATTTGTTTATCCATTCACTTGTTGATGGACATTGGGTTGTTTCCATTTTGGCTTTTATGAACAAAACTGCTATGAATATTTATGTACCGATCTATGTGTGGGCATGTGCTTTCATTTCTCTTAGGACAGCAGTGTTTGGGTCAGTTGGTCAGGATATGTTTAAATTTTTAAGAATTTGCCAAAATGTTTTCACACGAGCGCTGCATTCCTTTTTTTCCCCACTAACAGTAGAATAGGAGAATTCCATTTGTTTCACTTCCTTACCAACACTTTATCTGTTCTGTCTTTTTAATTTCACCTTTTGTGGTGAGCATACAGTGGTGTCTCTTTTTAGGTTTAATCACTGCTTACCTCTTGACTAATAATATATTTGTTATCTATTGTTATATAACAAATTACCCCAAATTAGTGGCTTAAATCAACAAACATTTATTATCTCACAATTTCTATGGGTCAAGAATCTGTAAGTAGCTTAGATGGGTGTGGCTAGCAGAATTAATTAAAGCTGCTTTGGAGTACTGCTAGATATGAGAAAATTGGAAAGGAGAAGAAATAAAAGAGCAAAGGTTAGCAGTGAAGACATAAGGAAAATCAAATTAAGGGACTAGAATTACTTTTTTTTTTACAATTTATCTCATTATTTTTATTTTTTAAGATGCCATCTTAAATTCTTAGAAAGAATTATTGTTCAGAACAAAGTAGTGGTTCTTAAACTATTTATCAGGGTACAGTTCTGCTGGATGGAGGAGTCTGAATTTTCTTGGTGACTCTGGGAAACTGAACATTTGTTGCGTTGCTCTCTAGTGGACAGGAGCAGTGGCGATCCTTTCATCTCTCCCGTCTCTAGTTGTCATAAGCTGGCTTCTCCTTGGACTGATACCTGCTTCTCCCACCCACAAGTCTGCCAGGCTTGAGTGGCATCTGTGAGAGCGGCCTAGATCCTGTAAAGGGACAACATAGGTCTTTGCTCCTGGCCACCCGCATGAGTGCGTTCTGCGCCATAGTGGAAGAGTCTCCGGGAGCCGGCTGGAGCCGTCCTGTCGTCAGCACGCCTGGTCCAGACCCCGAGACACGAAAAGCCGTGGATGTTACTTTAAGTTTTAGCTCCAAGTAGGAATAGGTGTGGATAGGCCACTCTCCTCTCCAGCTATAGAGTTGAGGGGGGAGATGTCGCTGGCTAGGTTAGTCGTAGTTCTTACCCCACGGAAGAGAAGATGGTAAAGTATGTTCCAGTCCATAGGAGAAACACAAGAAACTTGTGGAATTGATGGAGATAGAGGTAACTTCGATTATGTTAATAATGATCTCAGAATATGCATATGTCCAGGCTCCCCACAATGTATGTATAAAATATGTGTAGTTTTTTGTATGTTTATTATGTCCCAGTAGAGATGTTAAGAAAAAAAAAAAAGATCAATTTGGCAGGTATTCATCAATCAGCAGGTATGGTCTGGAAGAGGGGGCCCAATCAGAATGGAAGCCTGCTAGGACAGCACCCCTACTTCTACCCTCTTAGACTTTGATCCTTTAGTTGCATAACCTTGGGGCATCCCAGGAAGTTCCAAAGGAAGGTCAGCGACAACTAGGACAGCCAGAGGTGGCGCTGCGGTGGCTGTCTATCTAGGGCCTTGGTGGCATTTGTGTCTCTTGCTGCCCTGCAAGCTCTGTGGCCACAGGCCTACCTGGTATCAGTACGCTGCACACTCTTTCCCACATTTGACTTTAAAATGCTCTATCCTGCCAGGTGGTTTTCCACCCAGGTGGTAAACTTGTCACCCTCCAAATCTGGTTTTGGTCAAATGAGCTCATTTCCTCCTCGCTGCCTATGTACAAGACAGCTGTGTAAAAGGAAAGAAGGCTGAACTGGCGGGCAGGAGATGGGTCCTGGGATCACAGCTCAGCTCTGCTTCTTTCCCCTTACATGCCCCTGTGGCCTCAGGTGTGTGGTCTATAAGTGGGGTGGTGACATTTGTCTGTCTGTTCCCCTCACAGGGCTGTGTGATGGGAGGGGAAATGCTTTGCAAACTGTAAAGCACTGTGCACACATGAGCAAGTCACTGTTGCAGAGACTGAAGGATCTGGCTGTTGCGAATGTTGCTTGTCTGATTCTGACTGAATCGGGGTGGCAGATCTGCCATTTACTGAGAATGTTTCTTGACTATGCTCAAATATAATCATAATATAGTTTCAGCTTTGTATGGGGAGAGTTGGTAGGCTGCCAAAATGTGATTTTTTGTTAACCCTACAAAACCATAGCTGACTTAGGCTTTGCAGAGTACCTAATTCAGCCCTCTGACTTTATAATGGGGTCATTGAGGTCCAGGGAGAGCCAGTGAGTGGCCCAAAACCCCCAAGCAAGTTAGCGGCACAGGCAGCCCAGGTCTTCTGATGGCCGTCTCTCTTCTTCATGATATGTGAAGTGTCTTGGGGTAAACCATTCATTCCTGCTTCATTCATTCAGTAGCTTAAATACTGGGCACTGTGCTAACCATTTTGGAAGTAGACAAGTCAGTTGCGATTCTGCTCTCAAGTTGCTCATGACCCTGGGCAAGTAACGCTTTTTCAGAATCCAGAGAGGGAGCAGATAGTGTTTTCCCTGTAGGACCCTGGCAACCTCTTTTGGGGGTTTTTATTTATTCATTTTTTAAGATTGATTTATTTATGCTCACAAGAACTGCGTTGTAGGCCAGAGGTGTAGGGTGGCCTCCTGTGAAGGTGAAACCAGGGTTTGGGGGTGGAGCCCCGAGCTAGTGTCTGCATGCAGTTGATACTCGATGGTGTTCCTTTGCCACTCCTACTGGATCCTAATGAGGATGGCTTGGTCAGTAACACTAGCAGCCAAATACTTTTGGCCCCCTGGACCTGAGTCGTGGGCTTCTACCAGAAAGGCCTGGAAGGTTTTCCTTAGTTGAATAATAACAAGCTTGGTGGCAAAGGTGAAGTTGGCTGAAGGCTGAGGCCTGAGGACTGGGGCCCTGGCCCCCAAAGCATACTCTCTCCTTCCTTCTCTCTCCCAGGTGGGGCCCAGAGTTTCTGAAGGCCCAGTTTGGATGCCCAGAGCTCCCTGCCATGCCTGAGTGCACGGGGTGTCAGTTCTGCCCTGCTCCTCTGCTGCATTCCAGCTTCATATGTCAGCACCTCATGAAAATCTCCCAGGTTCCAGCTTTGAATAGCCCCTTAGCTGCCTGGGAGTGAAGAGGCTGGCTCTGTTTTGCCTGTCAAATCATCTGCTTTGTCTGTCCATCGGCAGGTAAGCCGGGTGTCCTTACATAATACAGATTGGGCCGTCACTGTCAGGGTTGATTCTGGTTGACTCAGGGTGAACAAACAGCCATTCAGACCCACCGGCCGAGGCCCAGGCCACGCAGGAGCAGGGGCTGCTATTCTTCTGGAGCAATTTGATGACAGGCTGAGCAGATGCCTCACACTCCAGTGAGGAAGGAGCTGAGCTCGGACTTGCCTCTCCCAGCCACAGCAAATCCTCCTTTCTTGAGTCAGACCTTCCAAAGGACCCCTGATTTAACTCCTGCATATGCTGGGCAGGTGATACAGGAAGTGGGCAAAGCAAAACAAGAGGGAGCTCCTGAAATACAAAGCCCTGAATATATATGGAGAACCTGCCAGATTTCTTCTTTTGCTTTAACTGGTAGGAGACATGGAACAAATTTAGTACTGGAGGTGATAATTAACTCAGCCCAATTGCCCAGTAACATCCTCTGCTCCTTTTAATTGGTTCTCATCTGAGTCTCTAATCACTCTTTAACACATTTTTTTTGTTGTTGTGGTAACATAAATATAACAAAATATACCACTAGTGATATTTAATTTGTTCACAATGTGGTACAAACATTATTGCAATCTAGTTTCAGAACATCTCCATCACCCTGAAAGGAAACCACTTACCCATTTAGTAGTCAGTCCTCATTCGTTAACTTTTAAGATACCACAGATATCCTTGTGAAGGGAGTAGAGGTTGTGGATGCTGAGTGAGAAATAATCAATAATAGACAACTCAAATTTCATTCACTGGTGGGACACATTCATTTATTTTTATTTTTCTACGTTCACTTTTTATTCTCTTTGTTCAACCAGGGACTTAGTTATAACTCATTCCTGAGTGGCCATGTCGTTTCAAATTCTCTCCTTCCACTCCCCCTTCCCTTGCTTGATACCTTTGGATCTATTGTCTGCATACTTGCCAATCATTTTTCTCTGCCTGCCTGCCTACCTTCCTACCTACCTTCCTGTCATCTGTCTTCATCTTCGTACTCTCCATCCATCTATCTGTAAATCTAGATAGAGCATTGGTTCTCAGCTCTGCATATTACAATCATTTAGAGACGTTCTAAAAATTTACTGATATTGGAGTGCATCTCAGGTCACTTGGAAGGGAAACTCTTGGTATGGGACCTGGGCAGCTGCACTCTTTCAGTGTTTTCCCAGGTGATTCTAATGCATAGTGAGGTTAAGAGCCAGTCACCTAAATTAACCTCATATATGCTTCACCTTTGCAAAAACTTGTTATCCTAGTTCTGTTCCTTAGTTGCTCTATTTTGTAGATAAATGACCATTTGTTACACATAGTGCTATATAAGCTGTCTGAACAATATGTATAAAACTTTTTATGTACTTAAATATTTTTCAACAACAGATTTTAAAGGCTGACTATATTCACATACACACAAACATTGATTTTATCAGCCCCCTGTAGAGGCAGGAATGGACACTGAGCAGGTTTTCTAGGATCCAGCAGACTGGGTAAAGGAGGAGTCAGAGTCCTTAGTGGTTTTTTGCAGGTCTTTTATTGAGATTACCAGGTACATGGCAGGCAGGGGTGCAGGGGGGCCAGGAGGCTGGCAGGCCTCCCAGCCCCCAGCAAATCCTCACTCTTTCTGCGCTCTCCGGCCTTCTCTGCTTCTCTCGGCTTCTGCTGCTGCTTTCTTGGCTTCTCTTTCGGCTTCTGCTGCTGCTGGCATCCCCATGACGCTGCCCTTAAAAAGCACAGTCTCAGCCCAGGTGAATCCCATCTACCTATGCCCACACCCTACTCCAGGTGCCCGCCATCAGGCATGCATTCAGGACAAGGATCCATCATCTATCCTGATGGTGGGAGGGCAGAAAAGCCTGACATTTTTCCTTACCCTACACCCCTTATTGGGATTTTGGTTAAAATTGTATTGAATCTATAAATGAATTAAGGAAATTTTATGTGTATTTAATACATTTATGTTCCCTGTTTCTTTTTTAATTGAAATAACAGTATATAAATTTCAGGTGTGCATCATTCAAAATCAATAGCTGTATTACCTACATTAAGTTCACCACTAAGACTCCAATTCTTTTTTTTTTTTTTAAATGGTGATTTTTATTTATTTTTTTTAGTGGGACCCTCGCCGGTGGCCGGGGAACAAACCGGCGCTGCAGAGGCTGCGGGCAGCCTCGCAGCCCAGCACTCAACCGCTGCACCATCAAGGGAGGCCCAAGACTCCAATTCTATCCTTCACCATGCAATGGACCCCTTTACCCAGTTTACCAATCCTCTTTTCTCCTTTCTTTTTGATTCTTATAGTTTATAGGTTTATTTTTGTTTTATCTAGTTCATTTGTTTGTTTTCTCTATATACTACATAAGTGAAATCATACAGTGTTTCTTTCTTTTTGACTTATTTCACTAAGCATAATACTCTCTAGACTCAGTCATGTTGTTGCAAATGGCAGAATTTCCCCTTTTTAACAGCTGGGTAGTATTCCATTGTGTATATATACAACAGCTTCTTTATCCAATCATCCATTGATGGGCACTTAGATTGTTTCCAGCTCTTGGCTATTTTAAATAATGCTGTAATAAATGGGGGGGGGTGCATCTATTCCTTCAAATTAGTGTTTTGTTTTGTTTTTTTTTTAATTTGGGGAGTAAATACCAAGAAATGGGCTAACCGAATCATACATAATTTCTACTTTTACATTTTTGAGGAATCTCCATTCTGCATTCCACAATTGTTGCACCAGTTTATATTTCCATCAACAGTGTTCAAGAACTCCCTTCTCTCCACATCTTCGCCAACACTTGTTTCTTTTCTTCTGGATAATAGCCATTCTTATAGGTGTGAGTTAATATTTTATTATTAGTTTGATTTGCATTTCCCTAATAATAAGAGATGCTGAGCATCTTCTTATATGCCTATTGGTCATTTGTCTTCTTTGAAGAAGTGTCTATTTAAATCCTTTATGCATTTTTTAGTCAGGTTATTTTGTTGTTGTTGAGTTTTAAGAGCTCTTTATATATTTTAGATATTACCACCATGTTGGACATACATCTTCTCCCATTCAGTAGGGAGCCTTTTTATTTGGATGCAGGTTTCTTTCGCTGTGCAGATATAGTCACTTTTTTTTTTTGCTTTTGTTTTCCTTACTGTTGGAAGTTGAGTCCCCAAAGATGTCCAATGTCTGATTTCATCGAGCTTATTGCTTATGTTTCTTCTATATATTTTATGATTTTAGGTCTCCCATTCAAGTCTTTAGTCTGTTTTGAATTACTTTTTGTATATGGTGTTAAATAGTATTTATTTCATCTTTTGTATGTGACTTTCCTGTTTGCCCTACATCCTTTATTGGAGAGACTTTATGCTCTTTGGTTTATTTGTTGTAAACTTGTTGTCCATATAGGTATGATTTTATTTGTAGACTCAAGTTTTATTTTTTTGTTGTTTTGTTTTGTTAGTGTCGTAAGTTTTTATTTTTTTTATGTTTTATTTTTTTTATTTTTTCTTTTTAGATAATAAATTTTATTGTTATATTCCCCATACAATTGCAGCCCCCCCCATTCTGACCCCAATCCCTCCCCTCCCGCCTCCGCCCGCCTAAAAGTGTCTCTGGTTCATAGTTTTTTGTGATTTTGATTTTCACTTTCTTATAGTTATTCATTTTCCTGGTCCCTTATTTAAGTTTTCTAGATTCCTGCTATGATTGAGACCATCCGGTATTTTTCTTTTTCTTTTTGGCTTATTTCGCTGAGCATGATCCCTTCCAGTGCCATCCATGTTGCTGCAAATTGCATGTGTTTCTCTTTTTTGAATGCTGAGTAATATTCCATGGTATATATGTACCACATCTTCTTGATCCAGTCATCTATTTTTGGGCATTTGGGTTGTTTCCAAAGCTTAGCTATTGTAAACAGTGCTGCTATAAACATAGGGGTGCAGGTGTTCTTTGGAATTGATGTTTCTGTGTTCTTTGGGTAAATACCTAGGAGTGGAATTGCTGGATCATATGGAAGCTCTATCTTTAGTAGGTCCAGAAATCTCCACACAGCTTTCCACAGTGGTTGGACCAGTTTGCACTCCCACCAACAGTGCAGAAGAGTTCCTTTTTCTCCACACCCTCGCCAACATTTGTTATTGCTAGTTTTTTTAATATGTGCCATTCTCACTGGTGTAAGATGGTATCTCATGGTAGTTTTGATTTGCATTTCCCTGATGACAAGTGATGTTGAACATTTTTTCATATGCCTGTTGGCCATTTGCATTTCCTCTTCAGAGAAGTTTCTTTTTAGCTCTTCTGCCCATTTTTTGACTGGATTATTTTCTTTGTTGTTGTTGAGTCTCATCAGCTCTTTGCAGATTTTTGTGATCAGTCCTTTATCATTAGTGTTGGGTGCAAAAATGTTCTCCCAGTTGGTGGGGTTTCTCTTTGTTTTTGTTATTGTCTCTTTTGCTGTGCAGAAGCTCTTTAATTTGATGTAGTCCCAGCTGTTTATCTTTGCCTTCACTATCACTGCTTTGGGTGATGTGTCTGTAAAGATGTCTTTGATGTGCAAATCACGTAGTATTTCGCCTATATTTCCTTCTATATATTTTATGGTTTCAGGTCTTATGTCTAGTTCTTTAATCCATTTTGAGTTGATTTTTGTGTATGGTGTGAGGTAGTGGTCAAGCTTCATTCTTTTGCATGTAGCGACCCAGTTTTCCCAGCACCATTTATTGAACAAACTTTCTTTGCTCCAATGCATAGTCTTTGCTCCTTTGTCAAAGATTAGTTGACCATAAATCTGTGGGTTTATTTCTGGATTTTCTATTCGATTCCATTGGTCTGTATGTCTGTTCTTGTTCCAATACCATGCAGTTTTGATGATTATGGCTTTGTAGTAGAGTTTGAAGTCTGGGAGTGTGATGCCTCCATTCCCTTCTTTTTTTTTTCAGGAGAGCTTTGGCTATTCGGGGTTTTTTGTGATTCCATATGAATTTCATCAATAATTGTTTCTATTTCTTTGAAGAATGACATTGAAATTTTCATTGGAATAGCATTGAATCTGTATATTGCTTTTGGAAGGATGGCCATTTTAATAATGTTTATTCTTCCAATCCATGAGCAGGGGATGTTTTTCCATTTCTTTGTGTCTTCTTCTATTTCTTTTAACAGTGTTTTATAGTTTTCTTTGTATAGGTCCTTTACCTCTTTTGTTAGATTTATTCCCAAATATTTGATTTTTTTGTTTCAATAACAAAAGGGATGGTTTTTTTGATTTCTTCTTCTTCAGATTTATTGTTTGTGTATAGGAAGGCTACTGACTTTTGCGTGTTGATTTTGTATCCTGCCACTTTACTGAACTGATTGATGAGTTGAATTAGTTTTTCTGTGGAGTTTTTGGGGTTCTCTATATATAATATCATATCGTCTGCAAATAGTGATAGTTTGACGTCTTCTTTTCCTATTTGGATTCCTTGGATGTCTTTCTCTTGTCTTATTGCCCTGGCAAGGACTTCCAGTATTATATTGAAAAGCAGTGGTGAGAGTGGACATCCTTGTCTTGTTCCAGATCTTAATGGAATTGCTTTCAGCTTTTCACCATTGAGAATGATACTGGCTGTTGGCTTGTCATAGATGGCCTTTATGATGTTGAGGTATGTTCCTTGTATCCCAAGAATTTCAAGGGCTTTTATCATGAATGGGTGTTGCACTTTGTCGAAAGCTTTCTCAGCATCTATTGATATTATCATATGGTTTTTATATTTCTTTTTGTTGATGTGTTGGATAACGTTGATTGATTTTTGGATGTTGAACCATCCTTGTGTCCCTGGAATGAATCCTACTTGGTCGTGGTGAATTATCTTATGGATACATTGTTGGATTCTGATAGCTAAAATTTTATTGAGGATTTTTGCATCAGTGTTCATTAGGGAGATTGGCCTGAAGTTTTCCTTTTTTGTGTTGTCCTTGTTCGGTTTTGGTATTAGTGTAATGTTGGCTTCATAGAATGTGTTTGGTATTGTCCCTTCCTTCTCAATTTTTTGGAAGAGTTTGTGAAGGATAGGCACTAATTCGTCTCTGAACGTTTGGTAGAATTCATTTGTAAATCCATCAGGTCCTGGGCTTTTGTTTTTGGGGAGGTTTTTGATTACCATTTCAATTTCGCTAATTGTAATTGGACTGTTTAGGTGTTCTATTTCTTCTTTATCTAGCTTTGGGTGATTGTAGAGTTGTAGGAATTTGTCCATCTCCTCTAGATTGTTAAACTTGTTTCCATATAACTGTTCATAGTAGTTACTGATTATTCTTTTGATTTCTGCTGTGTCTGTTGTGATTTCTCCTCTTTCATTGATGATCCTGTTTATTTGTGCTTTCTCCCTTTTTTCCTTTGTGAGCCTGGCTAGGGGTTTGTCTATTTTATTGATTTTTTCAAAGAACCAGCTCTTGGTTTCATTGATCTTTTGGATTGTTTTTTTAGTTTCAATTTCATTTATTTCTGCTTTGGTTTTTATTATTTCTTTTCTTCTACTGGTTTTGGGTTTTTTTTGTTGTTCTTTTTCTAGATCTTTGAGCTTCAAGATTAGGTTGTTTCTTTGAGTTCTTTCTTGTTTCTTGATGTGAGCTTCTATTGCTATATATTTTCCTCTTATTACTGCTTTTGCTGCATCCCATACATTTAGGATATTGGTGTCCTCCTTGTCGTTCAATTCAAAGAATTTTTTAATTTCTTCTTTGATCTCCTCATTAGTCCAGTGGTCTTCCAGTAGTGTGGTTTTTAATCTCCATGAGGTAGGAAAGTTCCTTGCCTTCTTTTTATGGTTTATTTCTAGTTTGATGCCTTCATGGTCAGAAAAGATGGTTGATATGATTTCAATCTTGGTGTATCTGTTGATGTTTGTCTTGTGCCCCAGTATGTGATCGATCCTGGAGAATGATCCGTGTGCGCTTGAGAAAAATGTGTACTCCGTTTTTTTGGGGTTTAGTGTTCTATAGATGTCTGTTACGCCCAATTGCTCTAGGTCCTTATTTAGAGCTTTGGTTTCTTTACTTATTTTTTGTCTTGTTGATCTATCCATTGTTGATAGTGGTGTGTTGAAGTCTCCCACTACGTATGTGTTTTCTCCGATGTCTGTTTTCAGAGAGGACAACAGTTGTGTAGACTCAAGTTTTATTTGTAGGCTAGAGATGTGGGGGGTGAGAGGATTCACTAGAGACAGAGTGGGGAGTGGAACAGGCAGATCTACTATAATACCTACTGAGGGGATCAGCGGGCGAGACAGGAGAGGTCTGCTGCACCATGTGGGTTAGCTCCCTAGCCGGGATCAAACTCAGACTTTAGCTGTGGGCCTTCATGGTGGTAGTGCTGAGACTTAATTCCTAGGCCACCAGAGAGGCCCTTTATTCTAGCTTCTTAAGGAACACCAATAAAATGTTGACATGCTTATTTTTCCTCTATCATTTTCTGTTTGTTAGTTTTGTCTTTTTTTTTCCTTTGTGGTGCATTCTGAGAAATCAGATTCAGTTTTCTGCAGCATTAGAAAGCAATTTTTTTATGGCTCTGATAATCCATCATTCCCCTATTGCTAGACATTGTTAGTGTCCTGCCTGTATCACCTTGGTTCTTAGCTCTGCATACTGGAGGCTGCTTGCTATGAACACTTATGACTCTCCTCTTAGCCTGCACATGCAGCAAATGAAAATTCCAGAAAGTTAATATTCCCACATCAAACAATGGCTGATGAGGAATTGCTGGGTAAATGCACAGCCTCCTCACTTGCCACCCACTGGGTGGGATAGCTCTGAGATAAGGTCTACACTGTTGCCCAGAGTTCTCCAGTGAGATTGAGTCCCAGTTGCTTGTGGAAGAAATTTGCTCAATAACTCACCCTTTATACAGTCACTTTCTCTTCCTGACTCAAATCCTTCCTCCCTTACTGGTGATTCCTGGGATCACTTTTAAATTAAAGTACGTACCTGAAGGGTGTAATCCTATACTCTAAATCATATACAGTGTTGTAAACCAGTATTACCTCAATGGAAAAAAATTAAGTAAGATAATAAAAGCATAAAAATAAAACAGGGATGGATTATAAAATAAATATTATTTTAAAATATGGGGAAAATCAAATCAAATAAACTATGTACACTTACAGCCTTCCTCAGAGGGAAGGAAACCTGTCCTAAAATAGACATTTAAGTTGTTTCTAATTCTTGTTAGTATAAACAATATAATGATGCATGCATTTATTGAATAGCTTTGTACACGAGTCTTTGCATCTTTCACTGTTTTTCTAGAATAGAGTCTCAGAGTGGAATTATTAGGTTCCAAGGCGTACATATTTCAATCTGTAGTAGATATTGCCAAATTACAGGTATGTTTTTAAGACAGAGTTGGAGAGCAACCAGCTCACAGCTGAACTGTCTGAGACCAGAGTGTTGACGACTGCTTCATGCTCCCTGCTTGCCCATCTCTTATAATCTTAAAGGATACGGGGAGGTAGCCTTTTTTTTTTTGCATAGAAAACTGGGGTGTAGGTCAGAGGTGCAGGGAGTGAGAGGATTCACCAGAGACAGAATGGGGAGCAGAACAGGCAGATCTACTGAAATTCACTGCTGAGGGGAGCAGCGGGCGAGACAGCAGAGGTCTGCTGCGCCATGTGGGTTGTCTCCCTGGCTGGGTTTTGAACTCAAGCTATTGTATTTTTTGGAGATTTTTTGAATGTTGTCTGTGTTTAATTTTGTTCAGTTAGCCTCACCTACCAATCTTCTTCAAACACACTGATCCTTATTTTGAATTTGTAAACTCTTAGACTCTATGCCATCCTGCCATAGACACTAACCTTAACCACAGCCCTGCTCATGCTCATACTATTTATTTTATTTATGCTATTTATCCAAGGTCATTTGAATGATCCTCAACTTGATAAAGACTTTTTGCCGGCATCAGATATGAACAGACCTGTTTGATGTACTGGAAAGCATGTTCAGCCAGGACCTTGGGTTCAAGGTTTGCAATCTTGGATTCATCTCCTTTCCTCTCAGCCTCACTTAAAGCTGATGAAAATAAGGCTTAGAGAGAGGTAGTGACTTGCCAAGATCAAACAAAAGGTTAATCTAGAGCTGGGTTCAGAATCTAGTCCCTTTGAGACCCTAGGTCTAAAACAAGACAAGGCAAACAAACAAATAAAAAACCTTCTGGGTGGCCGTGATGAATCATTCCTGCTTCATTTCCTCCCACTTTTTCTAGCTCAAGCAGATGCTTAATCTTCTACAGAGTTACATCGAGGTTCTTCCTATCTCTGAGCTCCTCCTGCAAGATACAGCCCCTCCCCGCCCCCACCTTTTATTCAAGCCTCTCTTTGGTTTTTCTCTTCCTGTCCTGATCTGTTCTCACCTCTCTCCCCCACCCTTTACTGGGTGACAGCTCACGTACCACCTCTTCGGGGAAGCTATTCCCTTCCTGTAATTGGTGAGTGATTTGCTTCCAGGAATGGGTCTCAGTGGCCACTGAATCACTAGCATTTACTGCAGGTGTCAGGTAAATGTCCGCTAGGGAGATACTTAAATGAACAAAAACGAATGGAGGAGATTTGTTGATTGCTTCAATGAGGATTTGTTTGAAGATCAGCAGCCAAATGATTTAAAAACCCATCCCCACAGAGCACTAGGGAAATTAAACAAGAATGACAGACAAAATGACTTCTAAAAATATTGGAGCCTCAGGATCTTAGTTTTCACACCTGGCTTGGCCGGTTTTGTTTATTCAGTATTTTCTTATTTCCATGTAAATCACATTCCCTGATATTCTGACTTTGACCCTAGGTCTTCTTGTATTTTGGTTAAAAATACAGTATTTTTAGTGAGTGCCTGGATTCCACATCCCGCTATTACTTACTAGAGCTGCCTGAGTAGAGTGTGCGCTAAGTGCCTGCCATCTGATATGTAGTTAAATCCTCCCTGGTCAGTGGGATTACGCACCTTTTGTAGGTGAGGAAACAAGTTCAGAGAGGTTAACTAATTCATGGTTGCCTAGGAAATGAGCAGTGGAACAGGGATTTGAACCCACATGAGATCCTTCACATTCCAATACTTGTCTCCCTAATTTACCACATGATTCCACATCCATCCTCTCAAAGGCTTCTTGAAGCTGTTCACTGAGGGAAAAGAGTAGGGATCCCTAATCACATAAGTTAATGGCAAATGTGGGACTTCAGCCCAGCCTTGCACATCCCTCGCTTAGCCCTTGCCAGGGGTGTGGCTGTGGATGGTTTTCTTTCTCTCTCCAAGTCTCAGGGTCTTCACCCGCGACACGGGGACAGGCGCTTTTCCCCCCACAACACCACATACGTGTTGTCTCTTCTAACTTCACTTCTCCAGTTCTCTAACACCAAACAGGTGTCATTCAATTATCAATTCAATTCAATTGACGCTATTTGGAGTTAGCATTATACTCCACAGGCTAAGGACTCATTCCCACAAGAATGTCCTCACTTCAGCTATCAGTTGCAAGTACTAGCTTCCCAGATTACCCACCCTTCTGCCTGACTTGACTTCAAGTCAGGGGTTCTGTACAACCTGGTGATCCCACTCTTGGTCATATACCAATGAATATGAAGCCATCAATGAAAACCCTCACATGTTCCAAACAATTTATAGCAGCATTATTTACAATAGCTAGGATATGGAAGCAGTCTGAATTTCCTTCAGTGGATGATTAGCTCAAGAAGATGTGGTATGTCCACATTATATATGGTTGATGAAATCACCTGGCCAATGATGATTGAACTCAATTCTCTGAGGGGATGGGTTTTTAAAGACCAAGACATGATTAAAAGATTGGAACTTTCAGTCCTACCCTTCCATCCTGGAACTTTCAGTCCTACCCTTCCATCCGTGAAGGACAGGGTTGTTAGGGGATACAGGCTGGAGGGTGGAGCAAAGAGGGAATAAATAAGCTAATTCTGGAGGAGCAAGAAGGTGAAGACCAGCCTTGTTCATTATGGAAAAAGCACCTTGAGGTTGGGTGCATGAGCGAATTATCTCTGTATCTTTAGTAGTCTCGCAACTTCCTCAGTATAACTGGTACTGTGAATCTATTTCAATGTGGCGGTACAACTGTGTCCAACTAATCTGCCTTTTTCTCTAGGCAGAGCCCCTGCAGTGGACCCCTGCCACAGTATTCACAGGAAGGTGGAACTGGTAGGAGGGTAATTGGTGTATTGCAGACCTTCTGTGAACTAAGTGTAGAGATACCTACCTATGTGTGTTGGTATGCATGCATGCATTTAAGTGTATATTGTTGCTTTCTTGAAATATAATTCACATTCCATACATTTCACCATTTTTTTTAAAGATTTATTTATTTATTTATACAAGCACTGGGTACAGTCAGAAGCACGGGAGGGTGAGAGAATTCACCAGAGCCAGAGCAGGGAACAGAGCAGACAGACTGATGAAATACACTGCTGAGGGGAGCAGCGGGGCGGCAGGAGAGGTCTGTTGTGCCATGTGGGACCCTCGCCGGCAACCATGGATCGAACTGGCACTGCAGAGGCTGCAGGCAGCTTCACAGCCCAGCGCTCAACCACTGCGCCACCAGGGGAGGCCCACTTCACCAATTTAAGGTGTATAATTCAATGGTTTTCAGTATATTCACAAAGTTGTGCAACCATTCTTTTTTTTTTTTAAATTTAAATAATAAATTTTATTTTTATATTCCCCCATACAATTGCAAACGCCCCATTCTGAACCCCAATCCCTCCCCTCCCGCCCCCACCCCCCAAAAAGTGTCTCTGGTTCATAGTTTTTTGTTGATTTTGATTTTCACTTTCTTATATTCATTTTCCTGGTCCCTTATTTAAGTTTTCTAGATTCCTGCTATGAGTGAGACCATCCGGTATTTTTCTTTTTCTTTTTGGCTTATTTCGCTGAGCATGATCCCTTCCAACGCCATCCATGTTGTGCAACCATTCTTGCAGTCATTTCTAGAACATTTTTAATCACTCACCTCATATTTCATACCTACTGATAGTTTCTCCCCATTACTCCTGAAAATCATCCTCTTCCTACACGCCCCACATCCCCCAACCTTAGACAACCAGTAATATGCACTCTGCTGTTAAAGATTTCATATAAATAGAATCATATAAAAGTCAGAAGAAGAAAATAGTAGTGTCACTTATATATGGAAAATAGACAAACAGACCAATAATAAATCCTTATCATCTGACTGCAAAACTGAGGCAAAAGGGAGAGTGGTGGCATGGAAGTTGAGGAGGGAATGGGATGTATTAATGCTTAGTGTGTACACAGTTGCTGTTTGGGGTGATGCAAATATTTTGGGACTAGATAGTGGTGGTGGTTATACAGCATCACAAGTGTAATTGATGTTGGTGAATTGTACACTTAAACATGGATAAAATGGCAAATTTTGTGTTAGACATATATATTTTACCACATTAGAAAAAAGCAAGAAAAAAGAGGACATCTTTGTCCTCTTCCCCATCATGGGTATAGCACAGAGCGTACAGTAATAGAAAATCAGGAGATGTTTGAATTCAGCTAGGCCAGAGGCTGGGACTCCAGGAGCCTGTGCAGAAAATGCTGAATGCTTGTTTCCTAGAGAAATAATTCTGTGTTGTTTATATGGTAGCCGACCTTCTTCTTCTTAGTGCGTCAATTAATCTGGTGCCAAGGCAAAGGAGAAAAAGTTTCTTATCTTTCTGAGACAGGGGTGAGTGACCCTTGCCAATTCAGCATGAATATCACCTTCCACAGAGCTGTTTTTTCTCTCAAGGAGCTCTAATTGTATTTGGAGAGTTCAGGCATTTCAGTGTTGAAGAAGAAGAGTTTATTACAGAGCTATGAGTCATCAAAGCTTTCAGAGCCAAGATAAGGGGGAATAGGGTAAATTTGAAATGAGTGGACGGGACACTGCAGAAGGCCTCTGAAGAGGAGGGCATGCGAGTTCAACTGCTGTCCAATTATGGGGTTAAAAACAAATTGGTATTTTTACATCATTAGCAGTGGGCACGGGGATCAGTACCTGGCACACAGCAA
Source organism: Talpa europaea (assembly GCF_964194135.1). Lineage (NCBI taxonomy): Eukaryota > Metazoa > Chordata > Mammalia > Eulipotyphla > Talpidae > Talpa > Talpa europaea. The sequence goes on along the minus strand of NC_140074.1, from coordinate 53,012,127 downwards.
TTTGAGGGTTGATTGGACTTTGTTGAGTAGCTGCCTTTTTTGCAAGGGCCTCTGATTTCCATGTAAGATTGGCCAGCCCCTTGCTGAGCACCTACTATGTGTGGGGCTCTGGCAGGATGCCAAGGATATCAAATGAAATGAGGTAAGGAATGAAGTGCTGGCACTTGCTGCAACATAGATGAACCTCCAAAAATTTATGGTCAGTGAAAGAAGCTAGTCACAGAAGACCTCCTATTATAGCATTCCAGTTAAATAAAATGCTCAGAAAAATCAATTCTATAGAAACAGAAGGCAGAGTAGAGGTTGTCTGGGGTTTGGGGGTGAGAATGGGGAGGATGGGCATGAAGAATCTTAGTCTCTGAAGGAAATGTTCCAAAACTGCACTCTGGTAGTGGTTTCATAGCTTTGTAAATCTATTAATAGATGTTATTCAATCATACCCTTAAAATAGGTGAATTTTATGGTGTATATATATATTGTGTGTGTGTGTGTGTATATATATATATATATATATATATATATATCTGGAATGTGGACCTTTCTCAGAAAGAGGAGTTTGCAGGACACACACTTGACCTTGAAGTGGAGCCAGCATGTATGAGACACAGGAGCTAGGCATTTGGGAGGTGGGGGGAGGGGAAACACATACTGAACATTCTGTACCCTCCTCAAAGCAAAGGGCTCACGTCTGGTCTAGTCAGGGACAACCAGGATCCTGCCAGCGTTTGCTCTGGTTAGCTATACTATCCTAGTGTTCTTTGATAGGCAGCCATGGGTGGGACTATTAGCCCACTGTACCCAATCTTAGAACACTGAGGTCTGGAGGGAGAATAGACAGAAACTGGACAGATTTAAACCCAGGTCTCTAGCACCCCATGTTCCTGCTCTTTTGGGTGTCTCCGAGCTCTGCTAAAGCAGTTTCTTGAGGATGAAGCTGGGAGGGCCTGGGGCTGACTCAGAGGCATGTCTTTCTCCTCTTGAATGGTAGAAATCTGAACTTGAGGCCCAGCTCTGACACTGGAGGGAGGTGGTAATCAGGTTTCCTCTCCTGGGGACCAAGGGTCTGTATTTGCAAAATGGAGGCGTGAGACGAATTGAGCTCTCCTGAGCACCCATCTCTTTCTCTAGGGAACTTCATGGTTCTAACCTGCCCAGGAGCCCAGGACATCCCCGCCCCTCGGTCAGCCCCTAAGATGAGTCACAGGTTAGAAGGTAATTCCATTATGGAAGGGGGCCACCCACCAGGCCTTTATTACCAGCATAATAGTAAAGTAATTGCCTCCATTTATCCAGTACCCAGTATGAACCCAGCACTGTGGTAGGTGTTTCCCATGTTTTATCCCTCTTAATCCTCACTGGCAAAAGGTAGGTGGTATAATATTTATATTTTACAAACGAGGAAACCGAGGCTCAGAGCAGTGAGGCATACGTGCATGCTTTCCCTACCCACCTATGCCTGTTGCCATCTTACTCAAGACCCCTCTCTGGCACCGTGGCTGTGCTTGGCGCCATCTCACTGCCTCCTTACCACCACATGTGTCTCCCATGGCACTTTGCCTATGGACTGTGGATCTATGAGGCTGTGACAGTTACCCTAGTAAGGCAGGCTGATAGATTTTGGAAGGCAGGAAGGAGGTCTGACTAGGCTTCATCTCTCCAACGCCTGGCTAGGCCTTCAAGACATATGGGTTAGATTGGTTCCCAATTTACTAATTGGGTCAAGACCCACAGGTACCGAGAATACAAGGTCAGCAATGGTGAAAGTAAGTCATAATCTTTGTACCCACCCTATGGAGTAGGGATAATGATCCCATTGAAAAAACAATAAGGAAATATTTTCAGAAAGCTTGAGTAACTTGATTAAGGTCACACTGTCAGTGAGTATACGAACTAGATTCAACCCCCTGGCCTGATTCCAAAGCCCAAGTGCTTTTCATGGCTCCAGAAAAGTTGCCTGAATTCTGATCTTTTGGCTCCTCTTTGATGTTTTATGCTGTACCCTCTAACCACTTACAAGATTATTTAATCAACACTTTTATTTAAATGAACTCACTTTTTGTAAGAAATAATTTTTTTCTAAAGAGAAACCAGATGAAAGCCCAGCATCATTAATTAACTAGCTATTATAATAACTAAGTTCATTCCAGAACCACCTCTAGTGGTCTGTATTTGTGCTCTGGGTAATCCATATCACACAGACCCCACGTGTTTCATATAGTTCCCATGGCACATTTGAAATCTCTTCTCTCTTATTTACAGTCCAGTTTGTCACATGATGCTCAGAGTCCTGGTAGGTGAGTGATGGAAGGGACTTTGAAAGGTTAATGATGTCACTGAGTCCGAGAGAGCTTGTGGCATGTGTGAATCAGTAGTTGTGCGGCCTAGGTCCCACAGAGACTTTTCACTACCCACATTTCATTGCCCAGAACTAGTTACATGATGCCACCAAATTGCAAGGTGGCAGGAAGTATAGATTCCCATGGAAGGAAAGGAGATAATGGTGAGCATTAGTAATATCTCTGCATTATTCCTCATGCCATTACTATGCACATGTCAGGGGGAGGAGGGGCTAAATATTTTCTTCTATAAATGAGGGAACCGAAGCCCAGAGGTTGTGTACCAAAACCACACAGATGGGAAATGGTGGAGCCAGGAATTGAAGCTAAGCAGTCTGACTCCAGAGTTCATGTATAAAACTCGATTAAAGTGCCTAACATATGTACAGAAGCCTAGTTCCTACGGGTATTGAAGCAAATTGCCAAACCTGATAGCTTATAACAAAACAGACTTGGTCTCTTATAGTTCAGAGTTAAATTCAGTTTCACTGAGTCAAATTCAAGGTGTTGGCAGGGCTGGTTCCATCCAGGAGGCGCTAGGGGAAAATCCATTTTTCTGTTTTTTGGGGACAACCTATATTCCTTGGCTCATGGTTCCTTCCTGTAATAATTCTAACTTCTTGCTTTCCTCACCACTTCTCTGTGTCAAATCTTCCTTTGTCTCCCTTTTGTGAGGATCCTGTCACTACATTTAGTGCCCAGCCTAATAATCCAGGAACTTATCCCCATCTCAAGATCCTTTATTTAATCACACCCACCAAGACCCTTTGCCATATGAAGCAATAATCTCAAGTCATGTGGATTAGGATGTGGATATCTTTGGGGACCATTATTCAGCCTGCCACACTATCTGTGAGACTCTTCTAATCCAGAATCTGCTTGTCTTTGTTCTGTCCTTGGCTTGAGGCCCAAGCACTTGCAAAGTTACAATATGTCATGGTTTATTTATTCTACTGGAATTCAAGCTCCCTGAGGTCAGAGATTGGTGCTGATTCACCTTTGCCTACAGAGTTGAACACATAAAAATAATATAAAATTGTGAAAGTGATTGAATTGAGTGAGCTAAAAATGTCCTTAAGGGCATCAGTAGCTATGGCAAAGGAAGAGCCAGTGAGTGGTGGTGCCCTCTGAAACCACATTTTTGAGGATGAAAAGAGTTAGAAGAGCTGTCTCCAGTTTGTGTCACTGCTTCATGCTTGAAGGTTGAGGATGTAAGAACCAAGGGGAAAGTTGGTTGTCCTCTCACTATTACCTTTGACTCACTGGGAAAATGTTTATGACTGTCTCTACAGCTTAGTGACATTTTCAGCTGAGGCAACCATGGCCTTAGGGGTCTTTTTTCGGTGCCATGTGGACAGACTTTAGGTCACGTGTATGTTTAGTTGATGGGCAAATTTCTAATCAGTGAGGTAAAGAGGCTTAGGATACTTGGGCTCAAGTCCTAAATCGCTGCTCCCTTGGACAAGTCATGTCCACTCTTAGTGTCTACACATATCTATATTAGTCATTTGTCATATTAAGTTGTAATTACAGATGGTTTCTGTACCCTCCTTCCATAGCATGGTGTATCATAAATGCTGAGTATTAGTAATAGTAATAATGATTATAAGCTTTGATGAAGAGCTTATCATGTGAGAAGCACTGTTTTATATACTTAAATGTAACTCATTTAATCCTTGTGCAATTCTTTGGATTAAATAGTATTATTGTTCACAGTCAACAGATGAGGAATTTGAGGCACAGAAAGGTTGAGTAACTTGCCAAAATCACACAATTATTAAATGGTAGAGCTGGGATTAAAATTGTCCACAGGGGTATCAACTATTCTGTACGATGTGGTTTGTCTGAAAAATAGAACAAAATGTGAAATCAGAACCTCCAAGGTTTCTTCAGCTCTGATTTTCTGAGTCTTGACAAAGTCTCTTTGTGCTCTGGCATGGCAGTGCAGAACCAGGGTCCAGCCTAGTACAGTGTGGGGTCTATTGAGAGTGGGAGCTTGAAATCTGGTTATCGTACTTATAGATATGACCTTGAGAAAAGTTATTTAATCTCCTTGAGTCTCAGTTTCCTTATAGGGTAATGAACAGTTATACCTGTATTATAGGGCTATTGAGAGAATAAAGTAAAAATATAAAAATAAAAGTATTTTATGGGAAAGTGCTTGGCACAGAGGAAGTTCTTTGCAGAAAACAGAGCTTAGGATATTCTATTTTAGAACAGAGCTTGGTGGGAAATTTAGGCAGGTCAGCCTCTCAGGGTTTCACCTGAGAGGTAACACTCATATAGTAAAAAAAAAAAAAAAAAAAAAAAGAATTCACAGGTGGTCTGCTTTCTGGATGTATGGACTTTGGATAGAAAGCCAACAGGTTGCCTCTGTGTTCATATACATAGGAATGTGTGTGTGTGTGTGTGAAGTCTTGGGGGTCAGTTCTGGAGATGGGGTGGGAACATCTATTGGAATGAACAGGGGCCAGGGAGTGAGGAAACATGTCCAAATTCCATCTCTGTCATGACCTTCCTGTGCAATCTGGCAGGCTTGGCAAGTCACCAATCATCTTCGGGTTTCCAGTTCCCTGTTTCCAAGATGAGGGGGTGGAACTTGAAGATCTGTAAGGCTTGGATGAATACTACCAGTCTAGAAATTCTCAAGCCAAGTTCTTTCATGAATGAAAATTCCTCGAGTATCAATTTCCACCCCAAAACCAACTGTTTTTTTCCTCCTTAACTGGCACTGCCAGGAATTTGACTGTGACACAGGTGAGAAGCATTTTGTCCTGATGTATAGGTCTCAAGCTAGCAAGGAGCTCCAAGAGGCACAACTATCTCAGCCATTTTGGCTCAGGCTTGTGGATAAAAATAACCAACCAGTCAACATTTTATTTTTTTAAAGAAAGCAAATACAGTATTATCGGAGAAAACACAAATAAGCAAAATGAACAAAATTTAAATCTACCATAATTTCATCATCCAGAGAAGACCATTATTAACACTTTGGCATATATCTTTGAAGATACTTTTTAATTAAAAATTTTTAATTTTTTTAAAATTTATACAAGCATTGGGTACAGTCAGAAGCGTGGGAGGGTGAGAGAATTCACCAGAGCCAGAGCAGGGAGCAGAACAGGCAGAAGGACCGAAATACACTGCTGAGGGGAGCAGCTGGCTGCAGGAGAGGTCTGCGCGCCATGTGGGAACCTCACCGGCAGCCAGGGATTGAACCGGCGCTGCAGAGGCTGCAGGCAGCCTCGCAACCCAGCGCTCAACTGCTGCGCAACTGGGGAGGCCCTTAATAAAATTTTTTTAATTAAAAAATTAGATGCATACAATACATAATATTTTACAGCCTACTTTCCCCATCTAACATATTGTAAATGATTTTCCCTTATATTAATATTCTTCTATATTTTTAAAATAAGATTTATTTATTCATGCACACAAGAATTGGGATGTAAGCCAGAGGTGGGGGATGTGTGTGAGAGGATTCACCAGAGAGAGTGGGGAGCAGAACAGGCAGATCTACTGAAATACACTGCTGAGGGGAGTAGCAGATGAGGCTGGAGAGGTCTGCTGGGCCATGTGGGTTGCTTCCGGGCCAGCAGGGGATGAAACTTGCATTGCTGGTGGCTGAACATAGCTTGATAGCGCTGTCTTTAACCCCTGCACCACCAGGGAGACCCTCTTCTGTATATTAAATGGCAAAAGAGTATTTGTTGAATGGGTATATTTATTTAACCCTTTCCAGCACCTTTGGTTGTTACCATTTTTTACTCTGACGAATGTGTCCTTAAATAGTGGACTACATCTCAGTTTTCTTAAAATTCCCTAAAGGAATTGCTAGATTGAAGGATATAGACATATTAAAAGATTCTGGTACAGTCCTTTTGGATTGCAAAAGGCCCCACATGGTTGGTAGGGCCTGAAGGTTTGGAAAAGATACAATCACCAAGTTACCCCTTACCAAGGAAGAGGGGGATGCCTAAGAGAAAATCCCAAGGTGCACCAGCTCCTAAGGGATGTGTGAGGGAGGAAGAATCTGCATAGACTGGGAAGGAGAAGCCAGGGAGCTAGAAGAAAGCCTGGAGTGCCTGTTGGCATGGAAGTCAAGGGAACAATTTTGAAAGAACCACGCCTCACAAAGTCTGAAAGGTTATGGCTTTCAAACTTTCTCAAGGCTGATACTATTTAACCCTTCCAACAGATTATTAAGGTGGGGACCTTCATCACCCAGTTTCATTAAGTGCAAACCGAAGGGAATGAGGGTAGGCACATTTCCCAAGCTCATCCCACAGGTCGGTGGCGGAAAGGTCTTGAGGGGCAATGTGTGGGTCAGGAAGGAGAGTCTAGCACTAGAATTTCAGAGTACAGCCTTGGAGTGGATGATGAGAGCAGTGAAGGCCACCACTCACCATGTACCTGGTGTACTTGGCACTGCCCTGGGCCTCACGGCCTCACCAGTGGCATTTCAAATCCTCAGAACCACCGCGAGAGGTAATGATTTTACTTAGTGCTTTGCACAGAAGAGCCTGGGGCCCAGAAGACTTGACCGACAACGCTTCCTGGCAGGTGTCAGGCAGGGCTGGGAACCCGGGTCCTCCCCATCCCCAGCGGTCCAGGGGAGGCTCTTTCCAGAGGCGCGGGGCGGCGTCTCCAGCGGGAACACCCGGAGGCGCCCCCTGGGACCCCCGCCTGCTCGTCGCCCCCGCGCGCATGCCTGGCCGCTTAGGCGTGAGAGCGGCCGCCCGGGGCCCTCCCTCCCGCGCGCCTTGCACAACCCGCCCAGATAAGTGCTGCGTCTCTGGGCAATTATCACCCTCCCGCCGCACCCCCTCCGGGGCTGGCCGGGCAGCGGGCCAAAGGCCAAGGGACTCACAGCCACCCAGGGAGCGCGGCGCTCGCCCGTGGGGCCAGCCACTAGCCCTGCGCGCGCTTGCACAACGGCGGGACGCGGGAAGCGGCGGGCGGGCAGGCGGCGCGGGGCGGTGACGTCACGCACACAGCGCCGCCCCCAAGCCCGCCGCCCCCAAGCCCGCCGCCCCCAAGCCCGCCGCCCCCAAGCCCGCCGCCCCCAAGCCCGCCGCCCCCAAGCCCGCCGCCCCCAAGCCCGCCGCCCCCAAGCCCGCCGCCCCCAAGCCCGCCGCCCCCAAGCCCGCCGCCCCCAGCAGACTTGGGGGGAAAGCGGGCGGGGCCGCTTCTCCGCTGCCTCGCGGTTTGCGAAAAGGTATTCTTTTCCTTGTCCCTTCTTCCCTTTTCTAAAGCTCATCTCTTGTCTTTCCCCTCCATTCCTCCCAGTCCCCCCATCTTCCTTCCAGTTCTCCCTCCTTCCTTCCTTCTTCCTCCACCCTGCTTCTTCCCTCGCTGGCTCTTTCCCTTTTCCTAGTCTTTGCTTCCCTTCCGTCCTCATCTTTCCTTCCACCTCTTCACTCTTCTGGGGTTCCGTCCTCCCCCACTTTTCTCACTCTCGCTTTCATTTGTTCATTTTTAAAATTCAAATTTTTTAAGTTAATTTATTTTATTTTTTAGAGATCCACCCATTCATGCATACAAGAACTGGGGTACAGACCAGAGGTGTGGGGGATGAGAGGATTCATCAGAGACAGAGCGGGGAACAGAACAGGCAGACTGACTGAAATACCCTGCTGAGGGGAGCAGCAGGCGAGACAAGAGAGGTCTGCTGCGCCAAGTGGGTAGCTCCCTGGCTGGCTGAGGATCAAACACGTAGCAGTGGTTGCCAACAGCTCCATAGGCCTTGTCCCAACCCCTTGCGCAACCAGGGAAGCCCTAAAATTCTATCTTTAAGCGTGGTAAAAAACACAATATAAAATCTACCCTCTTAACCATTTTTAGGTGAACAGGTTAGTGGCATTAAGTAGTTTGCATTGTTGTGCAGTCAGTTTCCAGAATTTTTCGTCTTGCAAAACTGAAACTGCACCCACTGAATAACGACTACCCATTTTCTGGTCCCCTAGCCCCTAGTGGCCATATTCTGTTTGTCTTTTGTCTTTTTGTGCCTTTATTTTCCTTTTTCTTGTCTTTTTCTTTTCCTCCTCCTTTCCATCTTTCTCTTAAAAGCCAAATGCCCCCACTGCACCTTTGCCAGTCCTCTACAGCCTCTGCCAGGGGTTGGGCCAAGAGGCCTGTCAGCGAGGCTGTTACCAGGCTGGTGAATCATCATTCCTCCCCCGTGTGTCAGGGCCAGTGGGCGGCCCCTGGAAGCTCACCTGGCTTTTTGCTGGTAGGCAAACATGTCCAGCAAGGAACTTCTGCCAGGAAGAGTTAATTAGAAAGAGGCCCTGACTCCAGCAGAGTCTCAAGGTCAGGCCTGGAGCCCCTCTCTGCTGGGCTATTCCCCAACCCTGCGGTTCCCCTTCTAGACGGTGCAAGTCAGCCATGATGATGGTGATGGTGGTGATAACATGGACTGACACAAAACTTTACAATTTACAAAGCATTCCTATAGACATGACCTCATTCTAGTTCTCACAACAATCCTGGGAGGTAAGACTTATTATTCCCCTTTTACAGTTGGGGAAACTGAGCCTTAGAAGGTGAAGGGATTTGCCTCTGTCTGCAGAGCTGGTTAATGGCAGAATTGGCAAGGTGGGGACCCAGATTGGTATCACAAAAGCAGAAATGGTGACTAGGTCAGAGTTCAAAACATCTCTTAAAAAAAAAAATTCTTTCTCCCTCTTCTGTGATCTCTTAGCACCTTGTTTAGACTTTGGAGTGAACGTCACACACCACCCCATAGTTTTCTCCAACACTGGGTATGGGGGACACATAACCAGTAAATGAGTGAGTGGTGGGAGTATTTGATGGTTTGCATAGCAAGTGTTAGCTGATTTCTAGGCAGCTAAGTGACTTTTAAAAGCCCAATAGAATTGTTACCTTGCTCTCCCTGAAGTATGTAGAAGTTTGTCTCTCCATGTAGTGAACATAGTAAGAGGATAGGGGATTTGTAAGTATGGATGGAGTTGTAGTTCTCCCACCTTTTTTTTTTTTCATGTGCTGGTATTTTCTCATGTGTCTTTTTTTTTTTTTTCTATTTTTTTCTTTCTTCTTTTTTTTTTTTTTAAGATTTATTTATTTTATTTATACAAGCACTGGGTACAGTCAGAAGCGCGGGAGGGTGAGAGAATTCACCAGAGCCAGAGCGGGGAGCAGAGCAGGCAGAAGGACCGAAGTACACTGCTGAGGGGAGCAGCGGGCGACAGGAGAGGTCTGCGCCAGGTGGGACCCTCCTCTGGTGGCCGGGGAGCAGCCGGGGGAGCAGGCTGCGGGCAGCTGCGAGCTGCGGGCAGCTGCGAGCAGGCTGCTCAACCGCTGCGCCACCGGGGAGGCCCGAGTATGTTCTGTTTTGATTCTTTCGCCATATGTTGGTGTGGAAATGATTTTTTAGTAATTGTGGTAGACTATTAAAGTTCCCCATTGTCCTAATTCCCCTTTACTTCTGGGCACATGGAGGCATACACTCCCCTGTCCCCTTGAGGGTAAAGCACGGTCATGTGACTTTGGAGCCAATACATGTGATTAGTGGTATTTGTCTTTGTGAACTGGAGCATTGAGCTGCAGGTGCTTGCTCTTTAGTTCTGTCTCCTCAGGCTCTATGGATCATGAAGGCCATATTCCTGGATATTGGAGCTGAGTCTCAGGGAGATGACCATTAACATAACCCTCTATAAACTGTTATGGATGTGTAGAGTGAATGAAGAATAAACTGTGGTGGTATTAAGCCGCTCAGATTTGGGTTGCTTGATAATGTAACTTAATCTAGCCTATTCTGAGCACAGATCAATCAGTACTACACATTGAGTAAGCTTCGTTGATTTTCACCTTTTTACAACAAGATTTAATTTTTTTGAAGACAGACATTTATAGCTGCATAATCTAGTGGAAGGTGTAAACTTGATTTACATTTTATTCATTAAATATCTCATCACCTATACTTTAAAAATATATTTAAGAGCTTCATTGAGATATAGCTGATGTGCAATAGAGTCCACATATTTAAAACATACATTTTGATTAGTTGTGGTGCATGTATATGCCTATGAACCATTACCACACACTTAACAGTGAATATATCAGCTACCCACAAAAATTTTCTTGTGTCCTTTTGAAACTGCTGCCTCCTGCTCTACTCCCATTCTAGTCACCAGGCAATCACTGGTATGCTTTTGTCTCTAAACCTTAATTTGCATTTCCTAAAATTTTATATAAATGCAGTCATATAATAATAGTCATTTTTGTCTAGTTTTTCACTCAGGATAATTATTTTTTTTTAATAATAAATTTTATTTTTATATTCCCCATACAATTGCAACCCCCCCATTCTGACCCCAATCCCTCCCCTCCCGCCCCCCACCCCCCAAAAAGTGTCTCTGGTTCATAGTTTTTTGTTGATTTTGATTTTCACTTTCTTATAGTTATTCTTTTTCCTGGTCCCTTATTTAAGTTTTCTAGATTCCTGCTATGAGTGAGACCATCCGGTATTTTTCTTTTTCTTTTTGGCTTATTTCGCTGAGCATGATCCCTTCCAGCGCCATCCATGTTGCTGCAAATTGCATGTGTTTATCTTTTTTGAATGCTGAGTAATATTCCATGGTGTATATGTACCACATCTTCTTGATCCAGTCATCTATTTTTGGGCATTTGGGCTGTTTCCAAAGCTTAGCTATTGTAAATTCACTCAGGATAATTCTTTTGAGATCCTTTAATTAAGATTGTGGCATGTGTCAATAGCTCATTCTTTTTATATTGCTGAGAAGTATTTTATTACATGGTTATATCACAATTTTCCTCTGTTATGGACTTAGGCTGTTTCCAATTTTTAAATATGACAGTAAAGTGATGGAACATTTGTGTACAAGTCTGCGTGTGGACACGTGCCTTCATTTCTCTTGGGATACCTAGAAAGGAATGGCCAGACTTTGGCAGGTGGTATGTGTTGAACTTTTTAAGAAACTGCCAAACTTTTTTAAAGTGGTGTAACGTATGTGTCCACTAGTGATATAAGAGAGTTCTAGTTTCTCCATATTCTTGCCAACACGTGGTATGGTCAGTGTTTTCGTTTTTTAAATTTTAGCCATTTTTCTAGTTGTGCAGTATATCTCACTGTGGTTTTTAAATTGTGATAAAATTCACAGACCACAATATTCTCCATTTAAAGTGTGTAATTCAGTGGCATTTAATACATTCACAATTTTGTGAACCATCACCACTGTAGTTGCAGGATGTTTTCATTACCCCAGAAGGGAATCCCGTACCTATTAAGACGTCACTTCCCATTTCCCCTTCCTGCTACTCTAAGTAACCACAAATTTGTCTTCTGTTTCTCTAAATTTGCCTATTCTAAATAGTTCAAGATGAAATATGGAATAATTGGAATCATACAGCATGTGGTCTTTTATGACTGGCTTTTCACTTAGCATGTTTTGGACGTTCATTATGTTGTGACAAATATCAACACCTCATTCCTTTTTGTGTCTGAATAATATTCTGTTGTACGTATACCCCACATTTTGTTTATCCATTCATAGGCATTTGCATTGTTTCTGCCTTTTGGTATCGTGAATAGCGCTGCTGTATGAACAGTCATGTTTAGGTGTTATTCCCTTATATCAGAACCACCCTTGACCTATTGTGGGTTAACATTTTCTTGAGCAACTTGGCTAAATAAATAAATGGCAAGGTATCAAATATGTGGACATGAAATCTAATAGCTTGTAGAATCTGATGGAATTGGAGTCCTGAAAGATCTTATTCCCCAAAGATCTTGAATAAAACAAATTGCAGTATGTTGGGAATAAATGTGAAATCTGTTACTTAGATTTTCAAAATATATCACATGAAGAAAGAAGAGCTAACAATTGTTAATAGCACCTCCTCCTATGGCTGGTAAACTCTAATATCATAGCCCCACAGTGAGTCATTTCACCAGAACAAAAAGGTCAAATATGGAAGTTTAAGTTTAGATTATTGACATGTATATGTTTACTATTTTTTGTGTTGTGGTAAGAACACGTAACATGAGATCTACCCTTTTAACAAATTTTTAAGTGTATGGTATATTATTGATGATTATAGGTACTATATATAAGTTTTCGTTTGAATACCTGCTTTTTTTTATTTTGGGTCTACACCTAAGAGTGGAATGATGGATCATATGGTAATTTTATGTTTAATTTTTTGAGGAACCATCAAACTGATTGCTATAGTGGCAGCAATCAGTTTATTTTATATTACCCCCTGCAGGTTGCAAGGGTTCCAATTTCTCTAAATCCTTGCCAAGACTGCTGTCCATTTTCTCATCTAGCTCTGGCGCTGAGGGAGTAGAGGCAATGGAAGAAACACATCTTTGTTCTGAGTGGAGGAGAGTTTAAGACTTTCATGTTGCAGGTCCTGGGAGGAGACAAGATGTCATGTCCTGAAAGTCCCTCAGTCACCATCATCATGACCCAGACCATGTAGCTCCCTCATCCCACTCCAGGCAGTACCTCTCACAGCAGCTCTGAATGGGGGAGCAGATGTTTGGGATGTCAGTTGATGGTGGAGTAATTTGCAAGAGTATATGTTAACTTTAACTCTCAACTCCCATGTCAGGTATGTCTCTGTCTTAGCACCAACATGAGGTATAGGAAATGTACATGAAATGTACATGAGATGCTTGTATAAAAGAATGATTCCTCAAATGTTAGATTAGGAGGACTTTTTTTTAAATTTTTTTTTATAGAGGCATGTTATTTATTTATTTATTTGTTTGTTTGTTTGTTTGTTTATACATGCACTGGGTACAGTCAGAAGCGCGGGAGGGTGAGAGAATTCACCAGAGCCCGAGCGGGGAGCAGAGCAGGCAGAAGGACCAAAGTACACTGCTGAGGGGAGCAGCGGGCGGCAGGAGAGGTCTGCGCGCCAGGTGGGACCCTCCTCCGGTGGCCGGGGAGCAGCCGAGGATCAAACCGGCGCTGCAGAGGCTGCGGGCAGCTTCGCAACCCAGCGCTCAACTGCTGCGCCACCGGGGAGGCCCAGATTAGGAGGACTTTTAATGATCATTAGATCCAATCCATATTCAAAATGGATATGGATGACAAAATAATAGTAATAATATTTTCCATGGCAAAATAATAGTAATGATCATTTATTGAGAGCTGACTATGCTAGGACCCATGCTGAGCACTTTAGATGCCTTATCTGTTTTATACTTAAACACCAACATAAGCTTGAAGTTATTCTTTTTTTAAAAAAATATTTCTGTGTAGAAAATCTAGTATTGTTTCTTTCAGCAGATAGATGTCTTGGATATTCCATTCAAGAAAGATCACTTCATCCAATTTGATATATATATATATATCCTTTGTGTACTGAAGGAAACACTGGTGGTATATTGAGGCCCTATTTCTAGATCAGACTGTGGCAGTTTGAACAGATGTAGCAAGAGGGAGAACTCTGGCAGAATTTTTGAGGCTGACTCCAATAGAACTGCTGGTGACCCATCTTGCTTTCAGGGGTACAGCCTGGCAAAAGCCTTACCCTTACTTTAGAAATAGGGAAAAGGCACAGAGAGGTTGTATAATCTGACAAGGTAGCACAGCTGGTGAGTTACAAAACAGCCATGTCCAGAGCCCACTGGATAGCCCAATGCTATCAAACATCTTGTTGTATCTGTAGGAAACACACACAAAGAAGGGCAGAAACAGCCTCTGGACAACCACATTATCCAGAGGTGCCTTTCTAGCCAGGCCTTCTAAGACACCTGATTGCAAGATACCATAAAGAGGAAAAAAGAATTTCAAGTGCATTCTCAGAACCACCTCCATTCTCTTTTTGTGCAGGGAAGAGAGCTTGCACTCAAAGACCCAGCCAGGAAGAAAGATTTGATCTCTTGGGCAGGATCCACTTCCCATGGCGACGCCTTCTTGAGTTGAAGCTCTGGTATGAAGTAAGACTTGTTTAAAGCAGTTAAAAGCAGCAATCCCCATTGTGTCGAGTAGTGACAGTATAATCCTCCTTAATAATTTCGTTCCCTCTCCAAACTCCTCTCCATTATTCATCTTTAAAATGTGACTTTGGATACCTCTTTAGGTTTCTAGTCTTCTAAGTGCAGGGGGATTTGTCAAGAGGGGAGCAGTAAAGACTGTCTCTGTTGCACTCAAATCACTCAGAAATGCATCACTGGAAGCACCTTCTCACTTTTTCTGGCTAGATCTATTTGTTTCTAAGTTTTCCCCCTTAAAATAGAAATTAAAATTATATACAAAAAGTGGAGACTTTAGTATATTAAATTTCCACCTCCCCATCACCTAGTTTGAGTAATAACAGCATATGACCAATCTTGCTTCATTGATACATTATCCACTCCTATGGCCCTTACCACTGGATTGTTTTGAAGTAAATACCAGATGCATCTGGGATACATACTATCTTTTACAGCTAAAAGATAAAAGCTCTAAAAAATTACCTATAACATACAATCATACCTAAAATTTTAAAGTGATTTCTTAATCTCATCAAATGCCTGGTGTTCATATATATATATACACATATATGTGTGTGTGTGTGTATATATGTATATGTATCCAGAGTTGGTGTACACATTGAATTTGATTGATACCTGTCATCCCTTTTATTTTTATTTATTTTTTTAAAGATTTATTTATTTATACAAGCACTGGGTACAGTCAGAAGTGCGGGAGGGTGAGAGAATTCACCAGAGCCAGAGCGGGGAGCAGAGCAGGCAGAAGGACCGAAGGACACTGCTGAGGGGAGCAGCAGGCGTGGCAGGAGAGGTCTGTGCGCCAAGTGGGACCCTCGCCTGGCGGCCGGGGATGGAACCTGCACTGCAGAGTCTGCAGGCAGCTTCACAGCCCAGCGCTCAACCACTGCGCCACTGGGGAGGCCCACGTCATTCCTTTTAATAGATCCCTTCCTCCTATATTAAAAAAAGTTATATTTTTGTAAAAACTTGATTATTTGTCCCATACAGATCCCCATGTTTTGGATATGGCTGCTTACATCCCCAGGGGATCAATTCACATTTCTCTGGTGCCTGGGAGTGAAGTCTGAGTGCTGTCTGGTGCAGGTTTGATTTGGGGGCAAGACGCTTTCAGAGTTGGTGCTGGATAATTTTTGTTGTCTCATATCAGGAGGTATACAGTGTCTGTTTTTCTGTTGTCTTGACTTATTAAGAAGATATGGATCATGGGTTGAAGTGTTTTCAGCCTGATCCATTCGTTATGATGTTCCTCCCTGGTCTGTTGCCTGATGATTTTAGCAGTCACTGATGGCTATTACCTCATGGTATTATTTCATCAGCAATCTTAAAGTGGCAGTATTCTAATTCTGATACCCTTTCATTTGTTGGTGTACTTCTATAAAGAAGATCTTGCTTTCATCAGTCATTTGATTACTCTGAAGTACAGTTCCATAAAGGAAAGGCAGGATAAATGCTAGATTCTTTAACTTTTTTTTACCTTTTTCTGGAATTATGAGTTTATTCTTAACCATCCTTCAGAGGTAAAGTGCTGGCTGCATACTGCTGCATATTAATTAGCCCAAATAAAGTTGCTTAAGACAACAACCATTTTATGCCTCATAATTTTGTGGGTCCGGAATTTAAGCAAGATCATCTGATTGAATCCACTGATTTCTACTGATGTGTCACTGACTGGGTCACTTGAGTGTATTCAAGTTATGGATGTGCTAGTCCAGAGGATCCAGGATAGTTCCCTCATGGTGAGAATGGCTGGAAGGCTGAACTGTAGTGGAGCACACTACAGAGTGTCTCCACATGACTTCTGCTATGCTGGCATAGCAGTTGTAGAACTTCTTGTGTAGTGGCCCAGAGCTCTCAGTATTTCAGGAGACCTGGGTAGAAGCTGGAAAGCTTTTTCTGACCTAGTTTCAGAAGGCACTCACTGTCACTTCTGCCATATTCTGTGGTTGTAGGTGAGTCCCAGAACCATTAGGTTTACGCAGAAGTTACTACACAAGCACATGGAGGAAGGGGGGCATGCTTCGTTGGGACCCTCTTAGAGTTACATGGAGCACAAAGCCAAAGACCCTCTTAACCTTCTTTGAATGCACTTAATTCCTCCCCAGGGGGTCTGTTAATTTTCTCTGGGAGCTGCTGAAGGAGACAGCTATGCTCCAGGTGTGCACAGTCTCCTTCAAGGCCGCAGAGTGAGGACAGCCTCCTCATGAGCAGAGTTAACAGTAAGTTACCAAGCTCCTACAGTGTTGTGTGCCCATTGCCACCTCTGCCAATCCACTAGTGCCTGGTAGGCTCTGGCTTAATTGAGCTCCACCTTCACTGTGAACGTTTTGAACTTGGCTTTCACTTGCTTGAAGATTTGAGCAAGGATCTGTTCTGAGAACTTGACTCTTCCCTCCCTAATCATAAAGAAGCTGCTCAACAGGACTCAAGGGTTTTGTGGCCAGGACTAAGAATGCCATTCTCACCAAATAAAGTTGCTAAATAAAATGGCCATGCAACTATAATGATTATTTTTAATGACTGTGAATGGTTCATCCAGTGGGTGCAAGGGCTTTACCAAATCACCTTTCTACTTGTGGGTGTTTGCACTTTTTAGATATTAATAATAAATGTTTGCCCACCATGTTTTTGTTTAATTCTTCCCTTAAGATCTATTGTCAACAATAGAATTATTTTTTACTCTTGAAGTGTGTTATCAATTGTCTCTCCAAAGATATAAGTAATTTTTTTTAACAGGAGTACATGCACATATTTACTTTTTTACTACCTCAACAACATTGAGTTACTAATATTGTTTTGCTAATTTACTAGTAGAAAACTGGATTTAAGCTTGCATTTACTTTTCTTCCATTCTAATTTGTTCATTCTAATTTGTTAGTTCTTTCCTCTTTTCCATTATTATAAAGGGTTAATTTGTTTAATTGGTGTCCATTTGGTATTGGTTGCTTAAATGAACTAGGTGGTTCCCAATAATGCTCCATGTACAGTTTGTATCAAAAAATTTCTTTTAACCAGTTTTAACAAAAACATTTAATTTCTGAATCTTTTCAGAGATGAGTAGCAGTAGCATTTTTCTTCTGGGATTCTGCACTTATAAGAAATTCACAAGTAGAAGCAATATCTACTTGTGTCTGAATTAACCTAGAGAAAATGTAAAAACAAAAAAAGCAAAAAACAAACCCCGAAATTTAGAAATAACCCCTTACAAGTGCAAGACAACTTAGAGGTTATAAATAGCATTCACATTTATTATTTCATTGATCTTTACACTCAACCATGAATTCTTGATAGAATGGACACAAATTATTACAACCATTTCATAGATGAGAAGATTGAGACTCAGAAAAGTGAAGTGCATAGTGACTCAAAAATTCAAAAGGAATTTTTTCTTTATTTAAGAAGTCGTTAGTGGCTAGTTACCACATCTCAGGCAGGAGACTAGGAGCTGGGGATGCAATTATAAATAAGAACTTCTTAGAGCTCATAGTATAATAGGAGAAATGAACAATTAGCATATAAACTAGGAAGCACGGGAAACCTAAACTACCCAGATAAGTACTCTCAGTCCAAGGTTGGGGGGTAGGGGGAGGAATCAAGGCAGGTTCCCCAAAGGAGGTCAAGATTAAAGTGAACCCTGAACAAATTGCTACCCAGGCAGTGGGTTATGGAGCAAAATTCATATAGGCCAAGGAGAGTAGTCAGTTCAGCCAGAGGTGAGGGTATGCAGGGAACTAGTCATGATGAGCCTTTGGATGTGGAGGTGTGGGAAAGGGGTTCACTGAGATAATGTCCAGGTTCTGGCCTGAACATCTGGAGGAAGGGGTGCTAGTCACTGAGAAGAGGAGTAGAGGAAGAAGAGCAAGTTGGGAGGGGGTGTTGGTAAGTTTGGTTTGGTGAAATTCAGGGTGTAGTGGGAGTTCTCTTGGAGCTGGAGAAGTTGGCAAGGGGATGAGAGGTATGAGCTTCATCTAGAAGATGGGCTAGGATTCAAGAAACCCCTTTTTAATCACTAGAACGTAGCTGAATCTACTAGAATATAAGTTACATGGTCAGGTTATTGAATAGTGCCTCACACATAGTAGGCACTCAGGAATTATTTGTTGGATGAATGGTTGGGGTTATTGACATCTTTGCCTTATCTTCCATATTATGGGATTTGCCAATATCATCTATTTCTTTTGATTATATATTTTTTACAATAAGGCTTAATTTTATTTCTTTCTTAATCACCAATAAGGAATTTAAAAAGTATTTTTATTGTGGTAACATTGGCTTACAACACTGTATAATGACTTAGAGCTATAGGATCATACCCTTCAGGTGTATGTTATTGCACTACACCCACCACCAAGGCAGCCACAGTCCATTGTGGTAGCCTCAGTTATACAGTCAGATTTCTAGGATTTGGTTTGGTTTAGTTTTACCTAATGTTTTGTTTTGTTTCTCTGTATTTCCACATATAAGTGAAATCATGTGGTATTTTCTTCCTTCTTCTGACTTATTTCACTTAGCATAGTCTCCTCTAGTTCTCTCCATGTCATAAGTGGCAAGAGTTTATCTTTTTTCATAGCTGAGTAGTATTCCATTGTGTTTCTATACAACATCTTCTTAATCTACTCATCTGTCTTTGGGCATTTAGGTTGTTTCTATAACTTTGCTGCAGTGAACAGAAGAGTGCATATTGTTGAATGAATTAGTGTTTTTGCAATCTCTGAGAGGAATTGCTGGATAATATGGTAGATCTATTTTTGATATTTTAAGAAACCGCTGTACTGTTTTCCAGTACAGGGTCTGGATCAGTCTACAGTCCCACCGTGTACAAATGTTTCTTTTTTTTCCATGTCCTCACCAGTTCTTCTTGTTTCTGATCTTGACATGGACCATTCTCACAGGTGTGAAGTGGTATTTCATTGTGGTTTTGATTTACATTTTCCTAATGATAAGTGATCATAAGCATCTTTTTGTGTGCCTGGTGTTCATTTGCATGTCTTTGGAAAGTGCCTATTTGTCTCTTCTGCCCAATTTTGATTGGGTTATTAGTTTTATTTTTGTTGACTTTTATGAGTTCTTTGTAGATCTTGGATATCAACCCCTTGTCAGATGTTTGGTGTGCAAACATTTTCTCCCATAGGGTGTCTCTTTGTTTTAGTGATAGTTTCTTTCACTGTGCAAAAACTTTTTAGTTGGATGTGGCTGCAACTGTTTACATTTTCTTTTGTTTCTATTGTTGTTGGAGACCATCCACAAAGATATCATCAAAGCCGTTTTTTTAAGAAAAAGGACTATGTAAATGGTTTTTGTGGGTCTATAAATTTTCCCCACTAGCGTTGAATATTTTGAAAGAATTGGGAAATGCAAAGAAGTACATGGACCATTTTGAATGCATGAGTAGATGCTAAAGCATTTTAGTTGATACTGTTTTCATAATCATTAAAATATTGGGAAAGGTCAGATAGCTAAACTAAATATGAAATTATTTCCAGACTATATTATATCTTGTAATCAGCAGTCTAAAAGATTGGTAGATTTAGCAAGTATTTTCAGTTGTTAGCAATGTTGGGGTAATGAATAATATTTACTAACCAACCCAAAATTTCCAGATGTTGGAGTTGGGCTTGAAATCTGATCCCTCGTTTCATTGTATATATGAGAAACAGAAAGGATTTGACTGAGATCATACAGCAACTTAGAAGCAGAAGCAAAAATAGCATCCAGATGTTTGACTTATTCCAATAGCCACTCTGTTATTAACTGTTGCATTTTGTCTGTCTAGAGCCCTTTTCACACTTTAGAAGCAAAATTCATAGGGATGACCACAGGGGTAGGTCAGTAGCCCAACTAGGCCAATCATTTTATATTATGTCACTCTCTCTGGCCTTAGCCTTTTGTTCAGGTGGAGAGCATGTGACCCATACGACCAACCAGAATCATTCCCTGGGATTTGTGATAGTGATCTTGGAAAGAAGAGCCTTTTCCTTTCTGGTTGTGAAGTTATAAGAATATGAGCTCAGCAAGGGTGACTAAGGTATGTCACATGGAAAAAGTGAGTAGGGAAGGAAGATAGAGTGAAGGGAAGGGTAGTCCTGATGGGGACTGGCTTATTTGTTCTAGTTACCAAGATATATCCATCCTGAGGTACTTCCTTTTTAGCTTTTGCTTAAATGAAAACAGTAGTAATATCCTTTCCACAATCACCCTGGCTTCCTTTTTATTTTGCTTAGACAAGTTAGAATTTTGTTTCTGTCACTTATAGTTAAAGGGTCTACCCTAGCATTTCTCAGCAGCAGCTAGACTAGATAATTCTGTGTTGGGAGGGGCTGCTTGGTGCATTGTGGATTGTTTAGCAGCAACCATAGTCTCTACTTCACTTGATGCCAATGGCACCCCACCCCAGTTGTGACAATTAGAAACTCTCTAGATGTTGTGAAATGTTCCTTGGGGACTGGGCAAAATTGCCCCTGGTTGAGAACCACTAGTATCATCTAATATCTAGGAAAAAATAAAACCATAGGGAACATTAAGATTCAGTGAGGTATGAGGCATTTTTAAGGTGGCAAAGATAGGACTACCAAATCAGGCAAAAAGGATCCAGGAAGTGATACTACAAAGAGATGTTTGTACATGCAGATGTTGGCTTTCTTACAGCTGTTGGAACAATAACAAACTCCACAAAATGATTTAAGATTTTACCCATGACACAGGTGGTAGCTCCCTACCTAAGAATTCTCACGCATCTCACAAGATGGTGAGACAAAAAAATTCCAATTTGTTTTATTTCTGTTGTTTTAGATACTTCTGGTGAATGACCTGGAAGTTTGGGTTCAGTAAGCTTTGACTGGGTGTCTCCAGAAATCTCACATACTCTTCTGAAGCACATATCCAGGAAGCCAAACCTTGCTACAATAATATGAGATTCACGGCACAATGATGTCTACATAACTTCAGTAAAACACTATGAAGAATCAGCTTCATTTTTGTTAGAACTATTTTTGAGGAAGTGTTCTTCACAGGAGGCATTGTGGAGAAAAGAGTGCTAGCATAAGAACTAAGAGGTCTAGATGTGTGCTTGACTCTACCACTAATACTGTGTGACCTTGTGTGTCTGCATCTCTCTGGACCCCCGTTTCCTTCTCTGTAAAATGGTTCAGACAAATACCAAGGAACTTTCCAGTACCAATCTTCATTGATTCTGATGGGCAGATACTGTATGTCATATCTATCTAAGTTTTCCTATCCCCAGGCCAGGATCTGAGGCCACACTGAAAACAAAGCAAAATACACAGATATTTTAATTACTTAGGCGATAAAGGACAGTAACATTTTAGTTTCCATGAAAGTATAATTGGAAGGGATCTTAAAGTTGAAAGGAATCAGAGAGTTCATTTACTCAAACTTCCCAACCAAAGCTGGAACTCTCTACCTTTCTTTCTGACAGATGGACATATAATTTCTGCTTAAATAATTCTGATGACAGGGAACTCAATATTTGTAGGGGCAGTTAGTCCCAATTCTGGGATAGATTTAGATGTTAGAAATTTATTCCTTATCTAGAACTCAGATTAGCCTCCTTGTAGCTGCAACCTGCTTTTAATTTCCTTTGAAAATTAATGTTCATTTTGATCCAAAAATATGTGCACATAACTACAAAAGTCAAGTAATACCAAAATATTATTTCTAATGAAAAATAACTCTCTTCCTCATTCCCCAAGTTTGTCCTCTCAAGACAATCACTCTCTACTCTTTTAGTTGTTTCTCATATTGTGGCTGCATTTCTGATTGATATGTTTGTGCAGTTATTTTTTGCTTAATTAATTTTAGCTATATTTATTGACTTCCTGTTTCTATAGAAGAGTGTTAGCCCTCTTAACTAATCTTCTCCAACCTTCCCTCCCTTAATTGTCTCACTATACCAGTGAGTCACAAATTTGGTTCAATCCACATTTGTGGTTTTTATTAGTATGATTATGAAATATTGTTTAATGCCAAGTCAAGTAAAATACCATGTTTCTTTTCTTATACTTCTTATTGTTTTCCTTGGAGTTAATAATTACTTTGATTAGCTTTTAAATATACTTTTCTCTAATCCCAAATGTTGTAGCTATGGAATACCCATTAATACAGCATTTTAAAATAGTTTTTCTTATCAGAGATATGCATAAATATAGTTTAAAGACTCAAATAGCTCTATAAGATTGATATAAAAAATAGCAATTCTTTTACTTCCGCTTTTCCCATTTCCTGTCCTGCAAGGAATTTTTTTTTTCAACTCCTTTGACCAGTTCTTTTGGTATTCTTCCTCCACAATTCTATGTAACATGATTAGTTTACTACAATTTAATTTTTCAGATTTAGGACGTACCTCTATGGAAGATGAAGATTTAGCTTCTTTTATAGCCACCTCCATAATTTATATACATTCTTCCATTACTTCATCCTCCTAATATAGTCATAAAATAATGTTAATTAGATCTGCAGTCAGTGTTTACATTGTGGCTTTTCACAGCCAAATCAGTAGAAATTAATTCTTTCCATTTTTTACATTTTGTGGGTTTTATGTGGTGTTAATAAACAGCTCTGTATTCATTTGTTTAGTTTTAAAAAATCTGCTATCTCACTTATTCAATCTTAAATCCAGTCTCATCTCAATGTGTACATGTAGATAGCTATTATTATCTCCATCATACAGATAAGGAAATTAAGGTCCAGAAAGATTAATAATTGGGGAACAGCAGAACCAGGCTTTGAACCTAGGTGGCAAAAATTGGGAGTTCATGCTGTTAAACACTGAGCGTGTTGCCTCTTAGAACCTGAATATCCCCTAAAAATTCACTTTTAGGAGGCACATTTTTCCTGGCATCTGAGCGGATGGAGTACAATCACTCCATTATTGTAGCTGAGATGTTACTGTTTAGTCATTTCACTGCCAATAGCAGTTAGCCTACTAAAGTTAGCCTACTGAACTAAACTAAATTAGTTTAGTAGGCTAACTTTATCCCTTTAGGCCAGTGATTCTCAGTCTTTTGGGTTGGCCAATATTTCAAGTAAAATGCAAGGGGGTGGAGGGAAGGATGTGTATGGAGTGTCTGGATTATTTTGTTTTCCAAGTCAGGACAAAGAAACTAATAAACTATCAAAATCTAAGATCTTTGTTCATTTCATTGTAACAGCCACAAAATAAATATTTAGGCTAGACATAAATTCATAGTAAAAGTCAGTCTTTCCCAATAATTATAACCTGATTGATTAACTTAGGCCAATATTTCCACTGTGGACAAATGTTTGGAAACCATTGTCCTAAGCTTTTTTTCTTTTTCAGAAGACAGTGATAAGCCTTTGAATGTGTGCCACAATATACATTTCAAAAAACTCCTTCACCTAACCATGAACAACACATGTGGCTGGAGGTTATTATGTTTTGGTAATAGTTTAAGAAATGGAAGCCCAAAGTGGATAATGCCTGCCTCAGGTCACACAGTAAGCACCTCAAGAAGCAGAGCCTTTAACACAACACAGCATTTTCCAAATACTCTTATGTCTGGGAACATTACTTTGAGTCCAAACTGGCTAATGGTAGAATGTACTCTAAAGATAAGGGGCTTCTGGGATGTGACTCATTTTTAATAGACTGGAATAAATCGCTTCTGTGCAAAGCAGGGTTCAGCAACTGGCAGGACTGAGTGGGGTTGGCAGCCATCCGAAGCCTAAGTGTGAAAGGCGAGAATGTCTCCACGCCCTATAATCCTGCAAATAGGGTCTCTATTTTTTAAGATTCCTAAACAGTGTTACACAAACCCTCCAGGGGCTTAAACTTGACACACAGACAGGTAAGCAGGGGCAGGTAGGTAATCTCCTCACGAGTCCTGTTGCCACCTCCCTAGCTCACAGAGAACAGTATCTCCTTAATCCCCATGGGGCAGATCTCTTCTTGCTCCTGTTGGGAACCAGAGCGAAGGAGTGAGAAATGGCCCCAGGCACAAAGTCAAGTCATTCTCATTTCTGAAGTGAGTCCTACAATCTAAACTGTGCTGAGAGTCAACCAGGACAGCCTTTTTTGATTAAGACTGTGGAAAGTTCCCCTTTGTCACATGGCTGAGGAGTCCATTGAGATCTACTCCTAAATTCCCGAGACAAAGGAGGATGCCTGTGTCTCCAGCTGTTTTTACTTGAAACAAGACAGGGAGGGTTTGTTTCCCTTAGGCAGCACTGCCAGGGAAGAAGGGCATGGTGTTCTCCCAGGAGGCCCCCAAATATTCTTGACCCTCCTCTGCAGTCCTAATCTCTAAGATCTCCCCAACTGTTCAAGGCCCAAGATCTCATCATTTGCAGTCATATGCAAAGCTTTGGAACAGCATCAGGAGTGACTCAGCAGTAGCTCTGTGGATGGACAGACTGCCTGCGGTGAGGACTCACACTTGAGAACATTCTGGAACAGGAGTGTGGAGCCCTGGGATGGTGTAGGTAGCCTGGCCTAGGATGGGAAACACAAGTGACAGAGGCTCCCAGCCCCTGTTCCTGGTTCTGGGCTCCATTGTCTCATCTGGGTTGGGAGAAGCTGGTAATAAAGATCACAGAGCCTTGAAATTAGAAGAAATCTTTGTGACTTCTCATTTGACAAACAATTTGAGGCATAGTGAGGTTGAGGGCCTTTCCTGGGATCATTCAGCAGATTGGTGCCAGAGATGCTAAAAGCAGGGGCAATATTGAGTGTTCACTTACTGCCAAGCACAGAACGCAACACTCTAACTTATTTAACCATTCCAACAACCCTCTAAGAAGGGTGCCATTATCTCTCCCATTTATACATGGCAAACTGAGGCTCAGAGTGGTAAAGCAGTTTGCCAAGATCTTGGGGCTTGAAAGAGGCAGAAGCTGTCTGCCACCAAATGTTACGCTTATGGACTCCAGTGAGATACCAGCTATGACAGTACTCTGGATAGAAATTAGAGTATGGTGTTTCCCCCTGTTTCAAAGTTCCTATGCCACTTAACGCTAAGTTAAGAAGAATTTGAGAGACTGTGGTGAAGAGGGGTGTCAGAAGCCTTGGGTCTCAGCCCCCTACCTGACTTACTGTGTGACTTGACAAAAGTATCAGTATCTTCTTTGTCCTCACTGACCCTTAGTTTTGTGATCTTGGGGGCAATTTGAGGAAAGTTTATTCTGTGCTCCAAACAGGGGTGGTCATGCTTCTGTCTAGCCCTCAGTGACCAAAGGAAGAAAGGCCACCAGAGGAGATTCTGGGTGGTTGGCACAGGGTCTGGCCTCCCAAGAGGCTGAGGTGCTTCTCGCCCACCAGCCAGGCCAACACAAAATCCCAGCCTTTGTTTGACTTGGCCTCTTGTACCTTGTTTAGTCTGCAGAGCAGGGAGCTTATCCTGCTGCCTTTGTCACAGGCCATTAGTACTCACCTAATCCCTGGGGGCTTATTGCTAGCTGCTTTCTCTAAGAATTTAGAGAGGGCCACAGGGGGAGCCCTGCTCTTAGGGACTCCACACTTCCCCCTTATTCTTGCTCTTCATTGCCCCCCAGCAGTATAACTCAGAACCCATGCCACTGTGTACTCGTGGTCTGTGATTCTGGCTGTGTGACCTTGGGCCAGTCTCTCCTCTCTGGGCCTCCGTCTGCCTATCCATGCAAGAAGAAAGCTGGCTAAGATCCCCTCTACGGAACTTCAGCTCCAGGAGGCTCAGAAGTACATTCCTATGTGCTTTCTCCCCCAAGAGGCCTCCCTCACTTCCCCCTAACTTGGCTACTGCCCCCTCCCCCAATTCTGAAGCAATTTGTAACCTCTGCAGAGTTTTCACTGATTCCATCCCTGCCCTGAGCCTGAGGCCAATCCCTCTCTCATTCAGCCTCCTGCTTGTAAAGTAGGATAATAATAGCCGATAACTCACCCTGCTGCTACAGGGATTAGCTAATTAGTGGTTATTAAGGGATGGAGGAACATTGCGCACTATTCCCATTTAAGACAATTTTCCTCCTCTGAGTTCCTGCTACTGTCTGCACAGTCTCAGAGTGTTAGAGTTGGAAAACCCCGAGAGTGCTGACTTCCAGCACCCCCACTAAACAGATGGAGAGACTGAGACCAAGGAGAGGAAGTCATGTAGGACGAGTCCAGCAAGGAGGGGCCGTGGATGCAGAGTTCTGGACTTCTGTCTAGGGCTCCTCCTCTGTGCACACTTGTGGTCCAGGTGTGTCTCAGGGACCCCTGTGTTGGGATGGGAGACACAAGGCAAGGCTCCAAGACCCAGGGCCTGACTCACAGGGACTCCATAGCTTTGAATCAGGGAACAAAACTTGACTTCCGCCAAACCTGTCATCTTGGCTTGCTAACTGCATGACCTTGGCCATGTCATCCCTGCTTACTGCTTAATTATCAGTTTCTTTACCTGCAAATGATGATAATGATACCTTCCTCAAAGGTAGCTGTGAGGAGTAACTGGAGCAGGTACTGGGGAAACAATAGCTATTCTATTGTTTTTATTGACTGCTGTGAAGGTCACAGCTCACCCCAAAGTTGCCCAGCGACTCACCAAATGTTCCTGGGGACTACACCCTGGCTGGGGGCTTCCACCTACAGGATCTCACTTCTTCACCCTGTCAGTGAAAGGAGGTGCTATTACCCACTTGACAGAGTTGGATGAGGAAGCTCGGTGAGGAAAATACCTTGCCCAAAGCCATGTTTGCTTTAGCAATGAGATGACCTCACTTTTCATCTCTTTCCTTTCTTCTCTCATTCCCCTCTCCCTTTATTTCTTTGCTGTGGAGAAGTAAGGGTAACGCCTGGCTCGCCAGGAAGCAGCCAGCACCCCTCACAGCTACTCTCCCCCTTTCTCTGTCAGCATATCTGAACTCATTTCAGGTGTCAGGCACTGCTGGGAGCCTCTTGGGGGTGCAGGGAGCCATTGGGCCTGACCAGTCTCATTGTGGATGGGCAAGGCCTTTTGAAAAACACCTGCCTCAGCCCTGGGTATGGGCTCTCCATGATAGAATTGGTATTAGCTTCTGTCGCTGAGAACTTGCCAGTGCGATACTAAGCATTCACTGTTTCCTTATTGCAGCCTCCCTCAGGCTCTGTACCCCACACAACTAGCTCCATTTTACATAGGAAGAAATGGAGACTCAGAGAGGTGAAGTGATTTGCCCAAGGTCACACAGCAGGTAACTGGCTGCAATTTAAACCTAAGTCTTTTGCCCCTAAAACCTGGATACATAACTCAATTCTGTATACCTCTGAACTTCTTTACCCTCCCTGGGACCTGATCCAGACCCAAACCTGAATTGTCCCTGGTCACATTGTTCCGGATTCTTGCAGCTGTCCTCTCATCTGGGATGGCAGATGTGTATAGGAAGTCTTTTCATCTGTGAAATCACAACAATCGTGATCACCTTGTAGGATATTGAAGATAAAATATAAACAGTTCTTATCAAGCTGCCTGGCATGTGGTGAATACTTAATGCATGGCAGTGTTTATTTGTTTATTTTTAAAAATTTTTAAAACAATATTTGCTTCTCCCCACCCCCTCAGCAGTGTTTATTAATAATGATGTGAACTTACCTTCTGTGGGCTATATGGGATAAAGGGCAATGTGCTAATGGGACAGGGAAACCAGCATGTCATGTGCCAATAGGACAGGGCACCCAACTCACAGTTCATTTGAGAGATGGACAGACTGATATGGGGATAGGAATTATATTCAATGGTGAGGCATTTAGCCTCACCTAAAGTGAGTGAAGTGGGGGGTACTCACTCACCTGAGGCTCCAAATGCTCCATATGGAGGACAAAGTGGGGGTGTTCTGGGCAGGACAAAGACTTTTGATAAGGGAACAGCACAGGCACCTCTTGAAGGAAGAAAGAGGTTTGGCGAGTGAAGGTGGGGGTGAGACTGGAGCAGGGCCAGCATCAGGAAGCAGATCCCAGGACCCCTGTTCAAGTTATTCAAGGAAGATCCGCTGAGCTGACTGATGGGTAGAGGCTATCTGGAACATTCCTGATGGGGCCCTGTCTGTGCAGTCTGCCTTGCACATTCAGGACAAGTGAGGGGCATGGCTTGCAGGGTCTCCTCCCTCCACCTCTTCCTTATGGAATCTTGTTCCCCTGCCTTCATGAAAGGGCTCAAGGCCCTGACGTCCTCCTTTGGCAGGTCCCCAAGAGTCTCCTTCTGAGAGCGTATCCTTCTCATCTTCATCTTCAGCCCTCCCATCGAAAACTTGCTCATGACTCATGCCTTGACATTACAGGGCCGGGCTGCCTCCTCGTTTCACGGGCCCTGAACTGACAACCTGATGGACTTCCCAACTGACATTCCTGCCTCCAGCCACACCTCACTCCAGTCTACCCCCCAACATTAAACAGAAGAGCTTTCTGGAAGAGCAGAGCTTGAAACCTGAAGGATGGTTCTAAACATGGTGTGCAGGTGTCTTACTGGCCACCAACTTCTTGGAGAGACTAGTGAGAGAAAACTCTCTGCCCAAGTTTAAGGGAAGCTTCGAGCAGAACAGCCACTGGGTACAGTACAGTGCATGTTGTTGACAACCTGCTGATGATCCTCCTTTTGTTCCGTCCCAACAAAACTCTAATGTGATTGTGGTAACCCATTCATGCGCACACAACCACAGCCATCTGCCTCTGGGGGACTCTGAGTCACCCCTTAGCTTTAGAGCTGAGCCAGAGTTGATTCTCCTATAGAAAATTCCATGTCCTTTGCCATTGTCTATACCCTTACTTATTGGCTAAGGTAAGCCAGAGTTCCAATTTTGGTCAACGAAACACAAGAGATCCCTGCCAGGGACCTTAGGACCTTTGCTTGCCTTAAACCCTAGAAAGACATGTAGTAAAAACCATTCGCTCTACTTCCTCAGTTAGTGTCATATGGATAATTTCATAGAGAAGCGATGTCAGCAGTAACTGAACATCACATTTTTGGGTGGAAAAGGGAGCCTGGAAGAACCCTGAAGACACCATTGAACCTTTAAATCCACCCCAAAGGTCACTCTAGATCTTCTGTTTTCTGAGTTAATACATTTCTGTTATTTGCAGCTAAAAACCAATACAGAGAGATGAGGTAACATTTCAAGTAACAAGCTCAGTGCCACCTGATTTGAGCAAAAAAGGGGTCCTGATATTGCTTTGTTGGATCTCCATGTGGGCCAGAGAATCTGTGCAGATTATGTGGATTTAGAAAGATTTTTTTGCCATTCCCCTACTAGTCTAGAACTTATGCTGACTTTGAAAATTGTTTATTTAACTTTGGAACATTGTGTGTGTATGTGTGTTTCCAATCATTACCATTTTAAGTTCACGGTGGGAGCAAACTGAAAAGGACTGCCCTTGGATGTCATTCTGCTGGCACACTGTGAGGTTCTAACAGACTCAGCCTTGGGAGGGATACTGTTAGAGGCTTACTATGTACTGTGGCTTGCCCCAACTTTGGATTAGTCCAACCTTTTGATCAGGGTTGAACTTAGTCTAGAAACTAGACACCTAAGGGGACTTCCCCAGGGAGTCCTGGGAGGGTTGCTGATTTCTTTGCTTTGGATTCTTGGAAAAGTTCTATTTGGAGTCCAGTTCACAGCTGCAAGTCCTTTGTTCTCCCTGATCTTCAGTAGAGGTCTATGGACCTATATCTCCTTGTGGGGTACTAAGGATAGGCTGGGGGTAGGAGAGTAACCTTTTTGAAAGCTCCCACATGGTGAGAGCCAGCAGTGGTAGCTGTGTATAACAAGTCCAGAGCAGGGTAAATAGAAGCCCATCAAGAAGTTGAGCTTGGTGGGCAATTGAGACCCCTTGAGATCTTTTCCTCAGCCCCCAATATGTCTCCAAATCTTTCCTTTTCAGGCCTCAATATCAGAATTAGGGTGAGACTAGTGTGTGGGCCCAGAATCTAAGAAGATACACCTCCACCCAGCAACTCCTCTGCCTTCTTGATTCCTTCCAAAGCCACCCCCTGGTGATGGGTCTCCACTTCCCCTCTGGGGTCTAAGTTGGGGCTTAAGGTGCCTGCAGACTGGGGTATCTTCCCTCCATGAGGAGCTATGGTGCCTGTTACCTCCTCCCTTGTGCTAGGAGGCTTAGGGACTTAGTGTAGCTGTTGAGAAATAAAGCTATTTAAGTGGTGAGCATTATATTTTGATCCACAAACCTGTCTGTCTCCAAAACTCCCTTGTATATACCATCAAACAGAGCCTGGCAGGTTTTTTTTTTTTTTTCTTTCCCTCCAAAAGACTGCTAAAATTGCTTTTTAAAATCTGATACAAGAAGCCATTTTCTTTTGTGTTGCTAGATTCTGTCTAACCCTCTCCACTAAGAGGACCACCTTGGAACCTTTCTAGGTACATAAGGAGGGGGCTGCTCCCTCACCCCCGGCATTCAAGGCTCTTTTTCATGAACTGGTTCCGAATGATCTTCTCAGACTTAGCTCCAGCTACTCCCTAGTACATAGTGTATTTTTCAATTAAGATATCCCAAATTATCCTTCCCCCTGAAATTCTATTTCCCTTGCCTGAAACACCCTTTATTTCTTTCCCTATCCCAATTTTATCTCTACATGTCTAGAGTCTACCTAGTGTTGAAAGCCCATTTATACCCCAATGTCACCTGTCCCACACAGCCTTGAAAGGTGTTTGTAAGCCACTCAAGGTGTTTGTGAAACTGTGTGGCAGTGTTCACAATGTATTTCGGAAGAGCATTCAGGGGGAAGCATGGAGGCTAGACTGGAGGAAGACTTAATACAGGAGATTCATGAAGTAATAAGGAGTCTAGGAACAAGGGCTAGGAAATGCAGATTTTAGAAGGCAGGATGGAGCAAGAATCTTCCCCTAAGGCCTGGACTCCCCTGCACTCATCTTCCCCTTGGGTGTCTCGGTTTCCAGAGATGCCCATAGAGTTGAGCTTCTTGTCTGGGAGCCAGTGGTGTGGGTTCTCACGATTCCTCTCTATTCTGCACTCACCTGGCCTCCCAGTCATAGTCATGTCCTGTCTCCTTTGCTGTGATTGTTAATACTTTCTGTATTGAACACAGCTTTCCTACTTTAACCTCATCTGAACTGCCCTCTCCATTGTAACCCCCGCAATCTCATATCTGCCTTGTAGCCAGAGGGGTCCTGTGAAAAGATGTCAATAATGTTACTTTGCTGCTCAGAATTCCCCAGTGGCTCCTCATCTCACCCCTGAGTAAAAACCAAGTCCCTCTACCCTCTGACTCCTTCCCTGCCATCGCTCTGAAATCATCCACATCTGTTCTCTCACCCCAGAATCCCCACAGGCCTTTGAACATGCCTGATTTTTTTCTGTTTCAGGGACTTTGCACCAGCAGTTTCTTCTGCCGAACACACGTTTCCCTATTGAGGTCCTTGACTTTTCCTCCACCTCCTTCATCAATTAGCCCAAATGTTACTTTTGTCATGCAGCCTTCTCTGTGCAGCCTATTTAAATTTATAATCACTCCCCCTTTTCACTTGCACTCCTGATCCCCCTTTTTGGCCTTATTCTTTCTGTATACATGTCACCTAATAGAATGCATAATTGTCCTATTTGTTGTATATTTCTGTCTCCCTCTATTAGAAAGTAAGCTCAAGGAGGCAGGGTATTTTGTCTGTTTATTTTTCTGATGTATTCCCCAGTATCCAGAATGATCACCTCAAGTATTTTTATTTATTTATTTATTTTTATTTTGCTTAGTATAAAGTTCTAAATATCTGGGAATACTCTCTTCTAAATACCTGGCTTAAACATCAGATTGGAGTACTTCACACTGAAAAAGAGGAGAGGGCATTAGGGTCTCCATTTGATAAAAGAGTAGATATCAATGGGCTTGGAGGGAAGAAATAATCAACAAGAACATCAGCTTGCTTGTCAGTACAGGAGTCAATAATGTTCTTTGAACATACCCCCTCTCTGCCCTCCAAGTCATTCTTAGTAATTACTATCCACCTTCAAGATAAACATAATCCTTACTTCTAAAACTATAGATTAGTTAGTGTGCTTTTGAACTTTACATAAGTAGAATAATATAATATTCTTTAATTTCTAAAGAAAATTCATCATTAATTTTTTTTTTGAATTCTTCATTGCTATTCTATAATATTCTACTATAGTACTATAATACAATGTATCTATTCTACAATTGATACTCCTGGGTCATTCCAAGATTGGGGCTGTTGGAAAAAACTTTTTAAATATGCCTTGTAGGCCCCTCTGATGGCACAGGGGGTTAAGATAGCACTGTGAAGCTATCTTCACCTCAAGTATTTTTAGAATGAATGAATGAATGACCTCTGACTGCCTTTGAGTAGCAAGAGTTACTGAGAGCTGTCCCTGGTGCTGCCCTGAACCCACCTTTCCCTGTCCTTTCTGCTGCTCTGCTGACCTCAGCTTCTCTGGTCATTCTGGCCTTGTCCCTACGCACAGCTGATTTGACCAGGCAGAGGGCAGATGAGGAAGCTACAACACATCAGATGGGGACTATGATACCCTATGAACTTAACTTTCAAGGGCCCTCAAGATCAGGTCCAAACTACTTGATTTTTTTTTTTTTTTAAGGTCCTGCCTCCCTTTTCATCCAATCCTCTTCTGCTGCTTGTGCTCCTAGTTTCTTACTGTTCCTTGAACTGTGTGTTCTGCTTTGTTCCTTGATCGCCCATGGATCCATGACCATCTAAATTCCATACAGTTCCTCCCCTCTCACATCTTGGCTGGGCAATTCTCAGTCGCCTTCAGATTTTATCTCAGAAATAATTTTCTCGGGCCTCCCCGGTGGCGCAGTGGTTGAGCGCTGGGTTGTGAAGCTGCCCGCGGCCTCTGCAGCGCCAGTTCAATCCCCGGCTGCTCCCTGGCCACCGAAGGAGGGTCCCACATGGCGCGCAGACCTCTCCTGCCGCCCACTGCTCCCCTCAGCAGTGTACTTCGGTCCTTCTGCCTGCTCTGCTCCCAGCTCTGGCTCTGGTGAATTCTCTCGCCCTGCTGCGCTTCTAACTGTACCCAGTGCTTGTATAAATAAATAAAGATAAATCTTTATTAAAAAAAAGAGTAGTAAGTTGTTTAAAAAAAATAATTTTCTCTTGCAAGGCTTTGCTTGAGTCCCAGATAAGTTTTTGCTGTGGGTTATGACTTTCCCCTGTGGTGACAGTTAGGTTTATAATCTTCATTGTCTTCCTCCCCACTAGACTGCCAGGCCATGAGGGAAGACTCCAGGTCTGTTTTGCTCACCTCTGTGCCTTTGGAGCCTCACACAGTCCTGGCACACAGGAATGGTTCAATAAATCATCACTGAACGAAAGACTTAAGAGGAAGAAGGAACCATGAAGGCAATTCAGAGAGAACTTAGGCTATGGAATGTGAAAGATTTAGGCTCCATTCACCATTCTGTCACTTACAGTCTGTGTGACCATGGGTAAGTCAACACCTCTCTCTGGGTCCTTTATTTCTGTCTCTAAAACACTGATAACAATACAGCTTTACCAGGTTTGTTGTAATATTTGTACATGATGCTGGACAAATACTTGATACTTGGAAGGTGCTGAATAAATGGTTTATTCATTAATGATGAAATTATGAAATACTAGTAAACATCTCTTCCTGTTTAACTCCTATATGCAAAGTACTTCTAAGCCAGTTGTCTGGTTTAAAATTTTTAGAATAGCTCATTGAGGAAGGAAACTGAGATTGGAGAGGTTAAGTGACTTGCTCAAGGTCACCCGGCATTGTAGGCTTAGACTGAGATTGGACCAGGCAGCATGACTTAGAGTCCCTCTTTGAGGACACTGCCACTCTGTTTTATATTTTAGCTACTCGGGCACAAAATCTTACTTGACTGTAGGAGGCAAACATTATATCCAATTCGCTACAGAATCCCCAGTTCCTAATACAGAGTCTGGTAGAGAACAGGTGGTTGGCAAATATTTGTTGAGTCAGTAAATACAAATAAATTTGTCCATGACTCTTTTTGCCTGCCCAGCTCCTTCTGGCTGCACAGTTCAGAGCAGGACCCCCTGACTACTTCCCAGCACCACCTTGTGCTGGGGCCCAAGGCAATTCCAGAGAGGCAGGCTGCTGTGGGAGAAAGCTGCTTT
This sequence comes from Talpa europaea, assembly GCF_964194135.1. Lineage (NCBI taxonomy): Eukaryota > Metazoa > Chordata > Mammalia > Eulipotyphla > Talpidae > Talpa > Talpa europaea. Next base: position 52,977,732 of record NC_140074.1, on the reverse strand, counting down.
GGGTATCACTGGAGCATGCACCTGGCTTCTTTGAGAGACAAGTCAAGTGTCTCCTGGAGCCCTGACTCCTCTCTTTCCCAGAACCTGCTTGGCTCTCCTCTCACCTATGACAACTGGGTCAGGACTAGTGCTAGAGCACTGTGTAGACAGGCACTCTGGGGTCCCTATGTTGGGCCCCACCCATGTATTCTGGCACTTGAATGCCATCTCTAAGCCTCCTGGGCAGCAGCTGGGCAGCCAAACCAAATCTTAGGCCTTTCAGGCAGATAGAAAATTGGATCTGGAAACTGCCAGTCACTCTCTGGGGGAATTTGACTTATTAGGGGTCTGAGGACCTGGAGTATTACTTCATTTTGTTAGTCCCAAGTACTCCCTACCTATTTCCTTTTTAATTGAAGGCACATAGAAAAAATGAGAAGAGCCCAGAGGAAACTGAATTTTGTTCCAACTTGGTTTCCACTATGGCATTCTCTGGGTCAGGTGCTCCCCCTCATTGGCACTGAGTTTCTGAGAGTGTGAGAAATATGCTGGACAGATTCTGGGGGACAAGCTCAAGGATGCTCCCTTCCTTTCTCGTTACCAATGAATGGGTAGTCCGTGAGAGTACAGAGACCATTAGATTCCAGTCTAGGTGATCTTTGACAAGTCACCTCACCTCACACACAGGTTTTGCCACCCATAAAGGTGGGGTGGTGGTGGTAGATAATGTACATGTTCACAACCACCTCCTAGTCTTGAGGGGCCTACTAAGAATATGAGGGGCATGATGGCACTCTCAGCCTCAGTCATCTGCGTTTAAAACCATTAAACCGGTGAATACTTCTGATGTGGCTAGCACATTCGCAGCACCACACTGAATGCTATGATACAGAGATGTATGGCAAAGTCAGAACTTTCAACTTTTGAATCTTTTGCTTTCGGAAAGCCCCAAGTATAATAATTCTTAGATGTCATAGCTCTTATTGTCTAGAATAAGTTTCCAGAGGGCTGAGAGCAATGAAGGGACATCCAGGTTGGATGCAAAACAAGGCAGAGGGGCAGAGGGAGCCAGCATGGGGGCCTGCAGTGTTGAGGGGACTGTGTACATGTCTTCTCTTCAGTGCTCAGGACATTTCCCAAAAGGTAAGGGGCAGAAGCCCTGTCTACAGGTGGGGAAACTGAGGCACAGGGAGAGAAGGAGGTGGGTTCACACCTGGTGGTCCCATCTCCAGCTCTGATGGGATGGATTGACTGACTCCATCCCTCCTTTCTCTTATTCCACAAATACTTATGTACAATCTGAGGGAAGGGACTGGAGTTTTTGTCTGAGCTTCATTTTTTTTAATTACTCATCCCTGGGCTTTTCAAGCTAGCTGGGTCTCTCCCCTCTCGCAAAGAGACCTGTCAGAGATCAGCCTGGGTGCAGACTCCGTGAGCCTGGTTGGCATGCAGACATTCCCAGTAAGGAAATGAGGTGGTAGAGGGCAGGCTTGGACCCCACCCTAATGATACCACTTGACATTTCTCCTTGCTAACATAATCAGGGGATCTGTAAGGTTGAGCCAGGTTTCTTTTAAGAAATGGGAAGATTTTTTGTGATGATGAAAACTCTGAGGGTCAGTGTGAATGCGATCTCTCCCACAAATGGGTAGGGTATGTAGTGGGCAGTGCATAGGTCTGGAACCAGGGTTTCATTCCAGTTTGAAAATCTGTTGACCGTGTGACCTTGGACAAATCACATCATCTCTTGAATGTCGTTTGTGAACCTCACTGGTCTTACCTGTAGAGACTGTGGTGTATAGTCATTGCATAGTCCCACATATAAAAACTTGAATTATCAGGAAGCTCTCCCTGAATGTTATCCATTACCTATAAGTGGGGTCAAAGTTCCACATGACTGTCATCATCTGAGGAAAGATTTGCTATCACACTCCCTAAAGGACACAGTCCTTTTGCTTATAAATGGAGAGAGATAATGAGCATTTACATCATCCAAGCTTCAACTCTACTTTGGGATCAAAAGATTAAGATGCTCTTTGGAGATTTATTCACAGCAACTTTTGTGTAGTGAGTCACCCATTCATATTCTGTCCATGCTTTATGAGCCTATGGAGATCATGTAGCCCCAGGGTGATAAAGCTTAATGATAGTGAGAATGATAAGAATATTAATAAACACTCATTGAGCACTTATATATACCAAGCACTGTACTAGGCACCACTGTACTAGGCATACATTTTCTCACCTCATTGTGAAGAGGGCATCTTCAGATGAAGAAGTTGAAGCACAGATAAAATAAGCAACTTACTGTTTTAGTCTCAATAGGAAATAGAATCAATGCAAATGGTTCAAATAAAGAGACTAATGAAAGGGTTGTGCACAGGGGAGTAAAAGGATTGAGAGAATAAACAAGAGAGGTTGAGAGAACCAGAGGCTAGCCACAGTGGAAGGGGCGAAGGGAGGGTGTGGAGTCACCAGTGCCCAATGAGATTTGGGACAGTAGGGGAGGGTTGCTCAGCAGGCACCTTGGTCTTGGATTGCTGCAGCTACTCTTTGACAGCAGGAGCCCAAGGAGGGGGGATTTTGGTGGGAGCATATGGTGGTGCCTCTCTCCTCTCACCCTCCAATCACATGCCAGTGCTTCCTGTCTGTAAACCAGACAGCAAGGGAGCCAGAGAGCTGCAGCCTGCAGGGTCAGTGTCCCTGGACACAGGACAGGGCAGAAAAGTGTGGAGATAGATCTGACGATAGGAAGTGACAAAAATGGAAAGCACATCACACATCACACATTTGCCTGAAGTAACTCTGCTAATAGTGTGCAAAGCTGGGTCTGTGTGCTTAGCAGTGCCTGTTAGTTCACAAGGGAGGACAGGAGGGGAATGTAGAGAGCAGGTCCTCCTCATCTGGTCCAGAGAGGCCTGCTGCTTTTTGATTTCAGCCGTGTTGCCATCTGGAAAAACAGGCCCACTGTGACCAAATCTTCTAGTTTTTAAAAAGAAACTGAAAATCTGGATTTCAATATAATGTCTTAATTTTCAAATACTGGCAGATTATTCTGCCTTAAAATCATGCTGGTGAATGAATAAAAAGAATGAGCTATCAATCTACAAAAAGATGTAGGGGAACTTAAATGTATATTGCTAAGTGAAAGAAGCCAGTCCGAAATGGCTACATACTATATAATACCCATATAGGGACATTCTAGAAAATACAAAACTGTAGAGACAATGAAAGATCAGTGATAGCCAGGGTTTAGGGGGGACGGAAGGGTACAGGTGAAACCCAGGGGATTTTTAGGGCAGGAAAGCTGTTTTTATGCTACTGTAATATGTGACATAGTACATCTGTTACATCCCATAGAACTGTAAAACACAAAGAGTGACCCCTAATGCAACTATAGGCTTTAATTATAATGTGTAATGTCAGTTGTCACTTGTTACAAAGGTACCATACTAACGCAAGGAGTAGAGGTAGGAGAGGAGGTGTATGGAAACAGCACTTCCCTCTCCATTTTCTGGAAACCTAAAGCTACTATAAAAAACCTGGGCTATTCAACAACAGATGAGTGGATTAAGAAGATGCGGTGTATGTACATATAGACATACAATGGAATACTACTTAGTTATAAAAATAGATGAAATCTTGCTATTTGTGATAACATGGATAGAACTGGAGGGGTAATGATAAATGAAATAAATCATAAGGAGAAGGACAAATACCAGATGATTTCACTCATATGTGGAATATAGAGAACAAAACGAACAGACCAAACCAAATCAAAACAAGCTCTAGAAATCTGACAGTAGAACTGAGGCTATGGAGGAGGAGGGGGAGGGTGCGAACAAAGCATGGAGAGAGCCCCATGGACTGGGGGTGTCTTGGGGTGGGTGTGATGTGGTAACATACATCTGACGATTGTGAATCTATACCTCAGAGTCATATTGATGCCCTATACCAACATTACCTCAATAAAAAAGAATACAATTTAAAAATAATGACATTTTAAAAGAGCTATTAATTTTTTTTAAGATTTATTTATTTTTGCAAGAACTGGGGTGCAGGCCAGAGGTGTGGGAGGTAGGAGGATTCACCAGAGACAGAGCGGGGACCAGAACAGGTGGAACGACTAAAATACATTGCTGAGGGGAGCAGTGGGAGAGTCAGGAGAGGTCTGCTGCGCCATGTGGGTTTCTCCCTAGCTGGGGATTGAACTCATGCTGCAGTGGCTGCGGACAGCTTCATAGGTTGTGTCTTAACCCCTTGCGCCACCAGGGAGGCCTAGGGCTATTAATTTTTAAAGAACATACTGAAATTTCCTGTGGGCCAAATGCAGCACATGCCTGCTGAATCCAGCTACCAGTTGGCAACTTCTGACCTAATCCAACTCTCTCGTTGCACAGACAGGGATGCTGAAGACTAGGGAAAGTAAGGGGCCCTGCCAGTTGGTCAAACAATGTGAGTACAAACTTCCCATCTCAGGATGCTGGGGGTCTTCCCAAGAAAGGGAGATACACACCTTCCCCCCTCCCCTTCCCCAGGAAGGCCTGCTGCTTGGGGCAGAAGACGCAGCTGAGGGCACACACTGTGGTAAGCTTTGGCTAGGGGCAGGCTGGTTGGGCCTGAAACGCCCCAGCAAGCAGTGAGAGCCCCCAAGGGCCTAGACGCTCTGAGTGGCCAGGTTTATTTAGCCAGAGACCAGGCTCCTGTCCAGCTTGGCTTAGGTCAGACTCACTGAGTCGGATGCAGAAAGGAGTGGATACTTGTGACCCTCATCTGTGCCTTAGAGCAGGACAAGACCCAGAGGGCAGGAGCTTCCACCTGCAGGGCCAAGCCTGGAGCTCAGGGATGCTGATGTTATAACATCAGACATTTGAGGAGTGCTGAGTGATTTTTCTGGGTTGCTCTCTACAGTTTATCTCCTCTAATGCTTCCCCTCCCAACAGGGCTATGAACCAGGTAGGACAGAGGTTATGATTCTGATTTGATAAGTGAGTAAACTAGATAAGAAAGAGGTTAAGTTTGTGCTTTACATTGACAGTCAGTGAGTAGCAGAGCTGGGGGTTGAATCCAGGCCTTCTTTTAAATGCTAGAAGTTATATTTGGTTCAAGACAAAAAGAATTGCTTATCACTGCTCTAATTGGCAAACATGTTTCTCAGAGAGATCGTGAATTGCATTCTGACTTAGTTTATGTATATGTAACTGGCCCAGCAACAGGGAAGGGTTTCCCTTGGTCACAAAGCAGGTGAGGAAGCCAATTCAGGACTAAAATTCCTGGGTCTACATTCTTAATTCTATCTTGGCTGCTGTTTCAGGGCAGCTGCAGACAAAGCTTAAATTTTGACTGTTTGGGAAGGCAAAGGAAAGCAAAGGAGAGTAATTCTCATCTTGCCCCCACCCCCTTCTCACCTTTGAGTTAAGCAATAAAGCTGAAAAGATCCTTCAACAAATAAATCCCTCCTCATTATAGAATCCACGGGCACATCGGCTCTTAGGAAACCTGAAAGGCAAGCTCCTTACGCGGGAGGGCTGTTCGTACACGCCTGTCCAGGTGCCCTCTTCCCTGCTCACGCTCAAGAAGGCAGAATGTCTGCTTTGGGAGGAGCAGCCCAGTGGACATTCAGATTCTCAGACCCCAGTGGGGTGGCAGACTGGGAATCCTGGGAGCAAGAGGCTTCCGAGGGCAGCTTGTTGTCATGTTGGCCAAGACGCTTCACTTCTCTGTTCCAAAGTTGTGTTTATTCTTGATCTTGAAAATGCCCTGAAGTATTCACCATTGACGAGAAAGGACATTTGAGGAGTCAAGCCATGTGGGTGATCAGGTGAAGGTACTCCTCAGGCCAGAGGGTGAGTCCAGAAAAGATGAGACCTTTTCTCCTCAGACAAAAAGTGAAGTCCCTTTTAAACTAATCTCATGATCCCTTTTAAACTAAGAAAAACTGGATTTGTTGGAAATGGTTTTACTCCTGAATGTGGAACCAGGAACTCTAGGCAAGGTTTGGCTGCACCAAAATGTAGAATTTTCTTAGAGAAGGAAATACTTGCTTAAGTCACAGGAAAGCAGATAAAAGCCCCTATGTGGGCATCTTATTTGAGAGATGGAGAATGTTTTCTCCATTTGCATAAACAAAATATTAAAGCTTTTTGTTCAAGAAGCCTATCTATCTCAGTGGAAAGGAATGCAATCATTCCAGTAATTAACAATTCTCCAAGAAGTGTGGTTTGAATCATACGTGATCTTCTCATTTTGATCCTCTTGTTTCCCGGAAAAGCAGTGTTTCTTCTTCAGGGCCTCATGGAGGGGAGATGGTATTGACAGGTTTTGCATACCAATGATGTCAGAGTCCAAACTTTCAACTCTTGGCTGATCAGCTTTTAAGATTAGAAAATACAATTTGATTGGGGGAAAGATTTGAACATTGCTGTCACATCAACTTGGGGTTGAATCCTGGTCCTACTCAGAAGCTGTCAGACTGACCTCCAAAGAATTGGTCAACTTCTCTGTGTCTTTAATTTCTCTTCTTCCGATGGGGATAATAACTCCTACTTAATGGCATCCTTGTGGAAATTCTCAAAGAGTTCCACCCTATGGTAGTGCTCAGAAAACACGCTCACTGAGTGTCTATTGAATGTCTTCTTTCTAATTTGCTCTTAAGTCATCTTGTTTTCCAAGAATAGGTATTGATCAGTGATTCCTTTTTATTTCCCTCAGATAAACTAGAACCTATTTCTTCTAGCTCTCTTTTTATAACTGCTGTGTGGAGCTATGCAAGAGTTTGTTTTAATGATAGCTTTCAAAGCATTCATTAGATTAACTGGAACTTTTCTACTATGAGCAAGCTAATCATAGTGTAGCTTTCTCCATCTGTCCTTTGAAGCATTTACCAGCTCTTTAATTGGCTAATTGGCTAATGAATTGTTTAATGATGATTTGTCTTATCAGAATGTAAGCTTTGTGAAGGCAGGGGCAGTGAAGGCTCTCTCTGTCATTATAGTCATGTCCCTCATACCAGGTGCTAGCTGGAACATGTGACATTTTAGCCATAAACTATGAGAAATGACCATACATATCACTACAATTGATGGCTTCAAATTCCAACTCTGTCACTTCCCAGCTCTGAGAATTTAGACAAGTCCTGTTATACCTACTGGTCTCCATTTTCCTACTTGCTGTTCTCATCTTCTCCAGGCATAATATTTATCAGAGGACTTTGCTCTGAGCATACAGGTAATGTAAGTGATGCTTTAACAAAGGGCCTAGTGCATAGTGCATGTTTGACAATGACAGTTCCTTTGAGAGGTAGTATAGTATGGTGGTTAAGAACATAGTTTTTGGTGTTAGGGTGCCTGGGTTAAAATTGTAATTCTGTAATTTATTTGCTGTGTGACTTCTTCATGGACGTTACTTTAAAGCTCTCACTGCCACAATTTTTCTCATCTACAAAATGGACATAATGATAGCAGTACTTTATGAGATTTAAAGAGTACATTGCAGAATTTAAATAAGTAAATATAGGTTAAATGCTTTGAGTGGTATTTGAGTGTGTGTGTATCTAACATATAGTGTGATGCAAGCGTTACTCTTATTTTTTGGCAACACATGTTTATTCTTTAAGAGTACAGTCCTTTTCAGCCAAAAGTTAATCCCAGTCTTATAAATGATCAGGGTGAGGAATTAGAGTTTTTGGTAAACATCAAGTGTTTTGTTTATTTGTTCACTTAGTGAATATTTAGCTTTAAGTGTCAGGAACCAGAAGTCAGGCACGGATTGGACAGTCCTTGCTGTCTTGGAGCGTCTGGTAGGGCTGAGGAGACGGGCACACAGGCAAGGCCAGACAGAGGCTTGAAGCAGGAGGCAGGGGACTTGAATTCTAGTTACAGCTGTGTTTTGAATTTACTATGTGGCCTCGGAACAATTCCCTTTTCTTCTCTGGGCCTTTCTCTTAGAGTTAAACTTGATGTGATCTGTGGAACTGTCCTGCTTTGTGAACTCGGGATCTCATGATCTTTTTCAGTAAAATGGTGCTGCTTCCAGCTAGTTCCATCTCCTGAAGCCTGTGCAGCCTCTACAGGAAGATGTGTGAATTTCACCTATTACCTTTTTCCCAGCTTGCCAGCCCTGCCAGCCCTGCCAGCCTGCCTTGAGTAAAGGCCCATCTTAGCCCTGAGGAGGGAGTCAGAGATCTGCTCCCTAACCTCATTAACCAGGCAACTGGGCGAATGAGCACTTACCCCTCTCTGGGGCAAGTATACAGAACCCCATGTTACAATGAAGAGGCTCTGCGCGCAGATCTCCAGGGTTCCTTCAACTCCACCGCATGCTGTCAGGTCGCTAGGGCAATGAGAACTGCTATTTTCTAGTGCAGCTTTTTGTAGACTGTGTTCAGTGAAATATTAAATTGAGTAGGATGTGAATAGAATTCAGTAAAGCAAAAAGTGGTAATGAGGAGAGGAGTGTTTGAGCTTCAGGTGAGTGTGGGAAATGTTTAAGTTTAAACAAGACTTCTCAGGGTGTTTAATATGATGACTGCATCTTGATTTTCCTCAAGGACAATGCAGGAGGCAGATAAAAGTAGACTCACAAAGTAGAAAGTCACGTTTTGAATCCTGTTTTTATTGCTTTCTGGCTGTGTTACTCTGGGGAAGTTCACTAACCTCTCTGAGCTGTAGTTTCCTCATTTGTAGTTCAGAGAAAAAAATAGAGTTGATTTTTAAGGTTGTGGTGAGGATGAAATGCAGCATTGCGTGCAAGCAGTGTCTGAAAGATAAGCACTACTATTATTATATTACTCTTCTGTGGAAAAATTACAAGCATTGTTCAGGATGCTGGCTTTCAGTGAGCACAGTGTGGGAAATGTTGATTGATCTGCTTGTTCTAAGCATTGCAATGCTTGGCCGCTCTGACATAAAAGACCTTCTGTCAACATCTACCTTACCTCTTCGTCCAGCGGTACTGGTCATGGAGTCTCAGGATGTGATGGGGTCAGAATTTGGGCACTGAGTGCAGGGATCTGAAAACTCAGGTAGCCAAAAGAGGGTGAGTTGGGCCTCCCCTGTGGCGCAGCGGTTGAGCGCTGGGTTGTGAAGCTGCCCGCAGCCTCTTCAGCACTGGTTCGATCCCCGGCTGCTCCCCCGCCACGGGAAAAGGGTCTCACATGGCGCGCAAACCTCTCCTGCCGCCCGCTGCTCCCCTCAGCAGTGTACTTCGGTCCTTCTGCCTGCTCTGCTCCCTGCTCTGGCTCTGGTGAATTCTCTCACCCTCCTGTGCTTCTGACTGTACCCAGTGCTTGGATAAATAAATAAATCTTAAAAAAAAAAAAAAAAAAAGAGGGTGAGTTGGTGGGTGTGGGGGAAGCAGGGGCACCTGAGAGGAAGTTGTGGGGGATAAGGCTGGAGAGGTGGGCTTGAGGACAGACGTAGGAGGCCTGTGAGACCAGGGTGAGGAGTTGAAACTTAGCCCTGTGGTGATGAGGGCTTGTGCTGGAAGTGTTTACCTGCTGCTGCTAGCTCCAGAGTACTCAGAGCAGACCTCCTGCTCCAATGGTCACCAGTCCTCAGCTCTAGGCACCTAGAACCCAGGAGGGCAGCAAGGGCAGCACAGTGGGCCGGGAGGCAGGAGATATAGGTAAGAGCACTGACCCCCACTCGGAACTGGGGCCTTGGGAATGTTACCTTGCCTCTTTCTGTGTCAGCTCTATTGCTATAAAATGAGAGGCCTTATCATTTCTAAGCAGCCTAATTTACTGGATTCTGTGAGATAAGGTGTTCCAGTGAGCACACTAATTCAGATCCTTTTATGTGCCTGGTCCTTGTTCAGGCCTGGGGAACCCAGAAAGGGCTGATGATCTCTGCCCCACAAGGATCACACTGCTAGTTAGAGATAAGTGCTGGGTCAAGTTAAATCCATAAAATAACAATTCACCTTAAATATCAATGGGAACATGGTTGTGAGCGCACAGAGGCTTTCAGAAAGAGTCCCTGGAGGAGCTGAGGCCTCAGTAGTTAGTGGATAAAAAATGAAGAAATGAGGTTCCATCAGAAGAAGCAGCATGAACAAAATCATGGGAAAATGAAGCACCGTGGTCCAAATGGATGAACAAATAGCAGGTGTTAGTATTAGGTCTTGAGATCTAAAGGATAGAAGGAAACTGAATGAACACTGCTGATAGGAACAGTGCTTGCCTGTACACAGAGGACATAGTCTAAAACTGAAGAAGTAAAACTCTAACTGGAGAATTTCAGGAATTAGCTAGTATAAAGTTCTTTTTGTCTCCCCTGAAATTATGTCATGGTCCCTTTGGTTTCTATGGTAGATCACAACAGTGGTGTGGGCAGACTACAGGCCTTGAATGCCAGACTGAGGGGTTTGCTCTGTAGCCTGCAGACTAATGGAAGAATTAACCATAAGAGCTGAGGGGATTTAGAATGGAATCCTTGGCATTCTCTAGGCAAGGAGGTTCCCAGAAGAAAAACAGAGAAACCTTTGCCCTCCTCCTCCACTTAGTCAAAAAGCAGAATTAGGATAAAGTCAGTTGAGTGATCTGGCTATTGTGCCTACCCTTTGGGCTTCAGCATCCAATCTGTCATAGTGCAGGGGGCTTAAGGCTTGCCACTGGGAGGCAGGATGGTAAACCCCAGCTGCCGCCTGGGCTTTGGCGAACTACTGCACACAAATAAGCCTGAGTCAAGGAATTAGTCTTCTTGTTACCCAGAAAAAGGAGCTTGGCTTTACCTCCCCGTTGGGAATGCACACTATCTAGCCTGCTTGCTGCCTTTGCGGGGAGAGTCTCTCAGCCTGCTCCTCCCAGAGCCTCTGAGTTTGACAGCAAGAATCTTCCATCATGAGGCTCTGGGTAGAGAGAAGCAAGGACTGGACATAGAGGGCTTGGGCCAGGGCCTGGTTCTGCTCCTCACCCACTGTGTGAGGAGGTCCAGTCACCATTTATGAGCCTAGATTTTCTTATACCCAGAATGAGGAAAGTCCTGAGCTATGTGTCTCCAAAGACTGATATGAGCATTAAATTAGATAGTGTATGTGGAAGAGCTTCTTGGCTAAAAAGGCATCATTTGTATTAAAAGAGACTGTGGGAGAGAGCAGAAAAACATGATTGGAAGTGTGAATTCTGCCTTGTTATTTTGATAATTTTTTTTTTAGATTTATTTATTTGTGCATATAAGAACTGGGGTGTAGGCCAGAGGTATATGGTGAGGTGAGAGGGTTCACCAGAGACAGATTTGGAAACAGAACAGGCAGATTGACTGAAATACTGAGGGGAGTACTGAAATTGCTGAGGGGAGTACCGGGCGAGACAGGAGAGGTCTGCTGTGCCAGGTGGGTAGCTCCCTGGCCGGGGATTGAACTCGTGCTGCAGTGGCTGCGGATAGCTTCATAGTGATGAGACTTAACTCCTTGTGCCACCAGGGAGGCCCTATTTTAATAATCTTAAGATAATTTTATTGTAGAGTATTAGGGCATGGTGATTGTATTTTGGTTATATTTTTAAAAATCAATGTTATCTCTTAAAGACACATTTTGAAATGTTTGTGAACAACACTATATAATATTGAGATATGCTTCAAAACAAGGAAAGGGTGATATAGGTGTGGGTAGGGATGAAACAAGTTTTGTCAAGAATTGATCAAGAAAGCTGGGTAATAGATGCTGGGGGTTCATTATACTGTTTTTTTTTTTTTCTTTAAAGATTTATTTTATTTATTTATTATATAAGCACTGGGTACAGTCAGAAGCGTGGGAGGGTGAGAGAATTCACCAGAGCCAGAGCAGGGAGCAGAGCAGGCAGAAGGACCGAAGTACACTGCTGAGGGGAGCAGCGGGCGGCAGGAGAGGTCTGCGCGCCATGCGGGACCCTCCTCCGGTGGCCGGGGAGCAGCCGGGGATTGAACTGCTGCGGAGGCTGTGGGCAGCTTCGCAACCCAGCGCTCAACCGCTGCTCCACCGGGGAGGCCCCATTATACTGTTCTCTCTACTCTTCTATTTGTTAGAACTTTCCCATAGTAAAAAATTAAATCAAAGAGCATGGCATTTAGAGTCAGACTGACCGGTTTTTACCACTTAACAGTTGCATGACCCAAGGCAAATCACTCCCCCTCTCTGTATGTGATAATGCATGTAAAATGCTAACTCCATGCCTGGTACACTGTAGGCAAGAGGAAAATCATGATTTCTTCCCCCCATTGAGATCTTTTTTAAAATATGTATATATTTATTACATTATCCTTCATTTTTGTAGAATGTACGATTTCCCGTGAAATTCCTACCACTAATTTACCCGTGCACCATCACCATAGTCCCTTGTGCTCTTCCTACCCCTGTCCTGATCCTTCGCCCTCCTCCTCCCCTGTAGAATGTCTCTGGTCTATGGTTGCCTGTTGATTTTGATTCTGACTTTATTATAGTTATTTTTTTCCCTGACATTGAGATCTTCATTGATTATCTTCCACTCCCTGGCCCTGCTGGATGCAACTGGGCTTCCTGGGCCAGTCACGGTCTGTCTCCAGATGGAGGAGAAGAATTATGCCCTAAGACTTTCTCCAGTAGTTGTTGAGCAAACAGCATGCTGGGACTCTGTTTGGGGAGAAGAGAATTTATGTGGTATCCCCACCCATCTTACTTCCCATCTGGGAGAAGAAGATATGGGTGAGGGAAATCAGTTGGATCAGATATCTCTGTACCCACCACCTAGCTTTGTAACCACCTGTGAGGGCCAGACTTTCATTCAGAGAGGTTAAGAAACTTGTGTTTGCATAGCTAGTGAGTGAAGAGGAAAGAGGGAGGAGGGAAGAACTGTAGAGCAAGGGGGAGGAGAAAAAAGAGTGACTCTGGCCAAAGGAATGGTGAGGATATTGGAAGAAGGTGAAAGAAGAGGAGATGAATTAGGGAGAAAGAGGCACCAAAGGGAATGGGCTGGAAAGAAAGGGAGAGAGGGAGTAGAGCAGAACAGCCAATCCTGTGTTTTCTTCCTTTGGAGCCTCAGATGAGGAAATATCTCTAATCCCTTCTTCTGGTCCAGAAGGGTAGACAAAATACAGGAAGACAAAATACTTTGTAGTGGTAGTGGTCGGGGGAGGGTGGACAGTCAGCACTGCAAAGCGGACAGCTCCCTGGCCACGCCCAGGCTGGGCCAGGCTTTACCCTCACTGGGAATCTCAGCTCCCTGCTGAGTCTGAGCCTTAGGACCCCATTCTCAGTTCAGCTCCTTTAGGCTATTGTTATCAGCTAGCTGGTGAGGAATAGGGGTAGGGCATGGTCTCAATAGCTATTAATAGTACCCAGGGCTAGTACACAGGGTTTCCCAAAAGTTTTGAGAGGAGGACCCTTCCTGCACAGGCTCAGTATGCTTGAAGAGATAAGACAGAAGCGCATGAAACCCTGTAGAACAATAGGAGGCTTTCTAAGTAGAGCCACAATGCCTGAAGGCCTGTTCCTAGACCCTCACTGAAACTCAGTCCTGCCACTCAGCAGCTGTATGACAATAGCTTCACTTCCTTGGACCTCAGTTTCTGCATCTGTAAAATTCTGATTACAGTATGGCCTGCCTGGTTTTCAGGAACTACTTGAGCACATCAGGATGATGACTATGAGAGCAGTTTGTAATTCTGGGTCCTTGTATCTATGTCAATATTCGTTCCTGGGTGCCAGTCTATGTGGTCAAGGTGTTGAACTATATTTTTCTGTTGGGTTTTAATCCAGAAATTACATAAGACACCTCCACATGAAGACAATTCCTCAGTCTTCTCTAAGTCATTGTTGGCTTTTTTAATCTCTTGCCTTGTTCAGTGTTCATTGTTTGAAGACATTCTTGCTCAGTCATTCTTAAAATATGAGGGAAAGATGTGTATTTCTTAAAGAACAAATTGTGGTTCCTTTTTATCAGCAAGTGAAAATGATACAATCCATCCTGATTTTCTTTTATCATCAGCTACCAGGAAGCTCAGAGTAAGATGCTGAATAACAACGAAGTTGGTTATTATACAATTTGCTTTCTCTCCTTTTTACCTGATTTTGCTGCTATTTCATTTTTTTTTTTAAGATTTACTTATTTATGCATACAAGAGCTGGGGTACAGGCCAGAGATGCGGGGTGGGGGTGGTGAGAGGATTCACCAGAAACAGAGCAGGGAACAGAACAGGCAGACTGACTGAAATACATTGCTGAGGGGAGCAGTGGGCGAGACAGGAGAGGTCTGCCTTGCCATGTGGGTTTCTCCCTGGTCTCCCGGGGATTGAACTCGTGCTGCAAAGGCTGTGGATTGCTTCCTAGTGTGGTGCTTAATCCCTTGCACCACCAGGGAGGCCTTTGCTGCTATTTCAGAGCATATTGATGTCAGGCTTATCCAAAGACAAGAGCCACCTAATAAGCCTAAAACACTCATTCTGTTACAGGTCAGGGAGAAGGGCACTCCAGACCCCGCAAACCTGCCTGCTCTAAATAGGTTCTGCCATCCACCACATCAACACAAAGCATATGAGACTTTAATGGGAAGGAACTTTAATACAATTAGGAAATAATACAGGAAAGGCAAAGAATATAGTTTTTAAATCAAGCACCCAAAGTTACCCGTCTCCTTTTACCCGTGGGTAAAAGTCCACCCAAGCAGTATTGGCCCAGAGCAAGGCCCCAAAGCCTGCCACAAGTCTAAGGCATCTTCCAGTGGGGACCCACAGAAAAGGATCAGAAACAACCAGACAAGTCTGGAAGGAAAAGAGCAAAATCAAAATCAAGACAAAACCACCATTGTCACCTCCCCACGAGTCTCACCCACATCTCTGTCACCCAGTCCATGACCAAAAGGCAAGTGTAGTTTCTTCACATGTCTCTCAGCTCCATGTGCCTCCTCCAGGTCTCCTTCTGGTTTCATCCTGCTTCCTTCCTGCCTCAGTCACCTCTGCAGCTTCTTCTCTCTCTCAGCTCCACCCTTCTTTTGGGTGGGGCAGGAAACATGGAACCTCCCCCTTTCTTGCGGACCACCCTTTTAACAATTCCAGTCATTAACAGCAACACTGATAAATGGGAGGTGGAATACACTTTACCATCTATATTAATTTTCTATGGCTGTTATGACATAATACCATAATCTTGGTAGCTTAAAACTATAGAAACATATTGTCTCATATTTCTGAAGGTGAGAAGTCCCAAATCAAGGTACTGGCCAGACTGTACTTCCTCAGGAAGAATTTGTTCCTTGCCTTTTCCAAATCTGCCTTTTCCAAATGTTGCTACCAGCATTCCTTTGCTTGTGGCTGCCTCATTCTGATAGTTGCCTCTGTCTTCACATCAGCCTTTCCTCTCTGTTTTCTCTTCTTCTATCTGTGTCAAAACTCTCCATGTCACTCTCTTATGAGGACACCTGTGAGTGCATGTAGGGCTGCTTGATTAATTCAGGATAAAAGCCTCCTCTCAAGATCTTTAATGTCATTACATATTTTGCCATTTAAGGTAATACTGATTCCAGAAATTAGGACATGGACATATCTTTGAGGCCACCACTCCATCTAAAATCCTTAGATTCAGAATCATCTACCATCTTTCATTCATTATATGACTTAGTGGTTAGAAGCAAAAGTTCTTCTGACTCCTGGTTTCCATTCTAACTCTGTCATTTGATGTGAGACCTTGGCAACTCAATCTGTCAGCACCTCAGTTGTCTTGACTGACAGATCAAGGATAGTATCTACTTTTATAGGGTTGTAATAAGGTTTAAGTAAAATATTCTTAAAAAACATAGAAAGGGCCTCCCCGGTGGCGCAGCGGTTGAGCGCCAGGTTGTGAAGCTGCCTGCAGCCTCTGCAGCGCCATTTCGATCCCCGGCTGCTCCCCGGCCTCCGGAGGAGGGTCCCACATGGCGCGCAGACCTCTCCTGCCGCCCGCTGCTCCCCTCAGCAGTGTACTTCGTCACTCTGCCTGCTCTGCTTTCCGCTGACTCTGGTGAATTCTCTCACCCTCCCGCGCTTCTGACTGTACCCAGTGCTTGTATAAATAAATAAATAAATCTTTAAAAAAAAAAAAAAACATAGAAAGTACTCAATAAGTATCAGTTATTATTTGAGATGATGGTTTTAGGAATAATCCACAAATTCTTTTTTTTAAAAAAGGTTTATTTATTCATACAAGAACTGGGGTACAGGCCAGAGGTGTGGAGGGTGAGAGGATTCACTAGAGACAGAGTGGGGAACATAACAGGCAGATTGACTGAAATACACTGCTGAGGGGAGCAGTGGGTGAGTCAGGAAAGGTCTGCTGCGTCATGTGGGTTGCTCCCTGGCCAGGGATTGAACTCATGCTGCAGTGGTTGTCGATAGCTTCATAGGTTGTGTCTTAACCACTTGTGCCCTAATCCACAAATTCTTTATTATTCCTCCCTTCAAGAGGTGGCCCTTAATTTTCTTCCTCTTGAGTATTGACTAGACCTAGTACTCATTTCTAAAGAATAGAATAAAACAGAAGTCACCATGCATGTGTAGCTTCACAGGCTAGGTCATGAAAGATGTGGCAGCTTGCTCTTGTTGTGTAGTCACTGATTCTGGGGATGTTTATTTTCCTGGCATAAGGATCATGTAACCAGGAACTGAGGTCTCTGGCTAGCAGTGAATTTAGAAGAGAATTTATGCAGCCTGAGTCAAGTCTTCAGATGATGGCATCTCTGACCAATACCTTAATTGCAATCTCTGAGTCATACCATGTAGCTAAGATATTCTTGGATTTCTGGCCCTCACAAGCTATAAGATTATTTTATTATTAATAATAATATTAATATTATTTTAAGTCACTAAGCTGTGAGGTAATTTGTCACACAGCTCCAATTCTGAAATGCTAGGGAAGAACTCTGATTGGTTCATGTTGGGTCATACGCCTGACCTTTAGGCCAATCCCCATGACTCAGGAAATGAGTTACTATGATTTACCCAGCTTACTCACCTCAGAGGGGTGAGGGATACAGGTTAGGATTTTGTTTCAAGTGAGGATGGATTAATTTTTCAAGAAAAGAAGGGTGATATTACCAGAGTAAGGGGGAAATGTGCACCAGGAAGACAAAACAAGGTTTTGTTTTTTTAACCATAGAGTTACAATTATCTCCCATCCTAATTGCTCTCCCTTTCAATGTGCCTTTGCTGCTCTTCCAGTTTCTACCCCTGGAATAGGGCTTCGTCACGTGATTGCTTTGACCGGTGGACATTTACAAATGTGATGCAAGCAGAGGTTTCATAAGCACTTGCACATTGGGACTTGCCCTCTCTTCTTGCATCTGGGAACCTGAGTCCACCATGTAAACAAGTCCAAGCCAGCCTCCTGGAGGATAAGATCATGTCAGGAGACACTCCAGCCACCCTAGCTGTCCCAGGCATTCCAGCTGAGGCCCCATATATATGAATGAGGCCAACCCAGACCAACTAGCCCTAGCTGAGCCAGCCAGACCAGAAGAACCATCCAGCAAACCCACAGATATAGTCTTAAGCCACTGTGTTTTGGGGTAGTATGTTATACAGTGAAAACTAACTGATACAGAGAGGATGATGCAGTTGAATATGATCATAAATTGGCTAGACATCTGAGGAATAGGTGGTGATCAGGGAGGGTAAACATTCCCCGCAGAAGAGAAAGAATCAGCAAAGACACACAGGCATGAAACAGCCTGGCATATTTGGACAACTCAGTGTTTTGGTTTCACTGAAGCATAGGAACAGAGTTAGGAAATGACAGAAAATACATCTAAAGGAGTAGGTTGGGGCTAGAGCAGAAAGAGCATTCCATTCCCGGTTAAGGAATTTCAATTTATACTGATGCCTGTGGGGAACCATGGAAAGCTTTAAAACAGTAGGAGTTATCCTTCATGCAGTCTTTACCATGTTCTGGGTACTTCAGATATGCTTGGCAAAAAAGTGCTCTGGTTGACAGGTGGAAAGTAGGTTGGAGGCTAGTGGGAGACCACCAAGGAGATGCTCCTGCAGGGATGTGGGTGAGAGTGGCTGAGTGTCTGAATTGAGACAGTGATGACTGGGATAGCAAGGAGGGGAGTGAGGGCAGGTGGGGCTGCCTAACGACCACATCAGGGGCATGAGTAAGGAGGATGATCCTGGAGCCACTCTTGAGGGTCTGGCTTAGGTGACTGTAGAGAATTTTGGAATCAGTATCATTGAGGATCCTCTTATGAATCCAGCTTCCAAGAGCTGAAGGAAATTAGGATGATTAGAAATGATCTGATCTCATTTTCTGTACTATACTTACCACTTTTGATTTCCAGGCTGATTTTGAGTAGTCTCGGGACAAGCCATTTTTTTAATGGTTGGGAAATTATTTTTATTGTATTAGGAACTATTAGCACACAAAATCCATGGTTTCAGTTATTATTGCTGACAAAGGGCTAAAGAAGTATTTCAGTGTGTGTTGATAAGAAAGGAAAACATTAAGTTAGTAACAGTACAGGGGTTCAAAGACATGGCCGAAATGAGGACTGACTGAGGTTCAGGGGACTCTGTACCACTTGAACCACACCCCAGAGGGTGAATGCCCATCTTGAGAAGTGGCCAGGGGGGCCCGACCTACCATGGAATCTGCCGTCCAGTCAGATTCATTCATGTTTGTCCCCTTGGTGCTTGGGAACTGACAAGGACATTTCTGACTTAGAGTAGCCTTCAGTGTCAGACTGGGCTTGTCCAGGTTAAGGATTATGTGGTGGCTGTAAAGAGTGAGAGAAAACGAACATGCTGTTCCCCAGAGGCCTTCAGGAGCCTCTGGCTCAGGGGATGAACTTGTCCTCACCCGCCTAACTGCGTCTAGCCTGCATGCCTGCCTTTGATGCAGATCTCTGCACTCTGGCCCCGCACATTGGCACGCAGGCTGCAACTCACCTGGTGTCTCAGGAGGCACCCATTGTGCCCTTGCGGGCTGTGAGTCACCTCTGTGCTGGCCAGTGCTGGCTACCACGGACTCTGTCCCCACGAGGGCACAGCCTCTGGCTAGGCAGACAGGCGGGTTAGCTCTGCCACCCAGCCACAGGGCCCAGGATTCTGGCGGGATGCAGCCTTCCCCACGGGCTGGGCCTCCCTTTGTGTGAGTCCCCAGCACAAAGGGAGTAATCCTGCAGACCTGCCCAGCAGAGTTGGGCGGGCAGGAATGAGCTTGGCTTCCTGTCTTGCTGAATGGCTTGAATGGGCACAGGGCCCCGCTCTTAATCCCCCAGCGGCTGACTCTCCCGGCAGAGGGGGAGGAGGGGTGCAAAGGAGGAAGGGAGGACAGTAGCCTTGCGTCTCCTCTCCAGGCTGGAGGTAGGTGGGGCCCGGCCCAGCAGGGCACAGTTTCGCCTACCTTTCAAGGGCAAGAAGCGAGACCAGCAGTGGGACTGCTTGCCAGCACCTCTTGGAACCCTCCGTCCTTCTCCCAGTGCTGACCGAAGCTAGAGTTGAATGTGTTAAGGTTAAAATGCGGGAGCTGTGATAGAGATCTGGAAGCACCCTCAAGGATTCCTTTCTCACTCTCATATTATAAATAAGAAACCGAGGCGCACAGGTCAGAAACAGGCCTGAGGTCAAAGAATAAGTAGAGGACATAGAATAACAGAGTCAAAGGCTCCTCAGTTCCCCCAGGTGGCCTTTCCAAGTATTCTAGACCTGGCTTGGATTTACATTTCTTTGGTCATTATTTTGCCAAATGATCCACTTCACTTTTTAAATATGTATATATATATATATATATATATATATATACACATATATATATATATATATATATATTAGAAGAACTGGGGTATAAGCCAGAGGTATGGGAGTAGGAGAGTGGTGAGAGGGTGAGAGGATTCACCAGAGACAGAGTGGGGAGCAGAACAGGCAGAGTGACTGAAATACACTGCTGAGGTTGATGAGGCAGAAACTGAAACACCTACACCTGGGAAGGGGTGAAGATCCTCCACAAATTGCTGGGGGGTGGGGTGGGAAGGGCGGGGAGGTTAGGTAAGTTACTTGCCTCTTGGTGCTTCAGTTTTCTCATCCAGCAGATGGGAATGGAAGCCCTGCCCTGCCTGTTGCACACAGCACCCAATCATAAAGTGTAGGATGATGATGAGTATACATCTCACCCCTCTCCAGTCTGCTCCTCCACATCTGCCCGCCCCCGATACTGTGCACCAGTTGTCATTCATATCAGCTAGGAGGGGGCGCACTGGGATGGTCTCAGTACCTATATACCTTTCCTGTCCATCTTGGCCAAGATCCCACCCCCTCAGAATGAGGAAGGACTTTAGATAGAGAAATAAGTGTTTTTAGGTTCAAGGAGAAGTAGAATGTTACAGCATGTATAGTACAGGCCTGGGAACCAAGAAGCCTGGATCCCAATCTCAGTTCAGTCATTCATTCACTCACTATTTGCAGCCCTACCATGCTCAAGGGCTGAGGGAACTTGAAGAAGAAGACAGTTTCCGAAGGAGCCCTTGGTAGGCAGGCCCCTTGTCATTTTTGAGGGTCCCCCACCTGTGAAATGGGCCAGGTGGTTGTGATGTCTCTTTCAGTGCTATCATTTTTTCCAAAGATTTATTTGTTTATGCATACAAGAACTGGGGTATAGGCCAGAGGTGTGGAGGTGAAAGGATTCACCAGAGACAGAGTGGGGAACAGAACAGGCAGACTGACTGAAGTACACTGCTGAGGGGAGCTGCGGGCGAGTCAGGAGAGGTCTGTTGTGCCATGTGGGTTTCTCCCTGGCCAGGGATCGAACTCGTGCTGCAGTGGCTGTGGACACCTTCACAGGTTGCGTCTTAACCCCTTAGGCCTCCAGGGAGGCCTCAGTGCTATCATTTTTTGCTTTATGTGCAGTGTCCCCAATATCCTTGAGATATGCAGCCAGGGGTCAACAGAGGGCATGGAAGCCAGGTCTCCTGAGGCTGAAGATGATGGGCCAAGGCAGAAAGAATCCTCCAGGGAAACTGCCACCTGCCTGAGGTTCCTCTGCCATGAGCACCGCCTAAGCTCTGCAAATAGCATCTAAAGATAGTGGATTTGGGCAGTATTAAGCTGTATTAAGTTGAGCTGTTTCTACAAAGAGTACCTTTTAGTATAAACATGGCACCAAAGGCAAGCAAAGAGGTTGTAGCACTTGTAAGAAGTGATTTCATGCCATTCCCCAGCTTAGCACTGAGAAATGTTCTTCTACTCTCACACATGCTAGACTCTGAGGAGAAAGGTGCACAGCATCCCTTTCCTCTGTTCCTTACAGCAAATTTCCCTTGAAGCCCTATGCACGTGGCTGAACCTGAGGACTCCATTTTCTGAGCTATTGTGATTTGTCCAAGGATGATCATGCGACCAGGCAAGAGTCCTTGGGATTTTTTTTTTTTGGGGGGGTGGGGGGGGCTGCTCGAAAAGAATCTTCTCTTGATAGTTCATAGAGATGTGAACCTCGAACTAAGGGGAGCCATGTTCTCCCTCATGGAAAAGCCTGTCTACAGCAGAATGGAATGAAGTCAACAGTTCAGAGATGAGAAGTTGAGAAGAAAGTTTCTTAGTGTCTGAGTCCCTGGTTCCAGACTTCTCTGCAGCCAGCTCCACGCCTGCCCTTCCTGGTCATTTAAAACAAAAAAATCCTTTCTTTACTTAGGCTAGTGTTTTATTTCTATCACCCCAAACGTAGAGAATCCTAAATGAGATCATCTTCCATTTATTGAGCTTACTATGAGCTTCGCTGCATCAGCTAACATAGTCCTTTATAAAGTCACAGGGGCCATGCTATTGAGGAAGCTGACAGTCAGAGGATTGAGTGCACTAGGCTGTTGGTAGGTGGCCAAGCACAGATTCAAACTCAGGTCTCCTTGCACCAAAAGGCCTATGCTTAATCTTTTTGCCATGGTGCTCACTGACAGCATGTGCCCTGAAGACTCTCCAATTCTCATCCTCTGGGTGGCCGCTATCAGGACAGACTAGAAGCATCCATGATTTAACCTTTTGCATCATGATTTCTTGTGCTGGGTTTGAGTTGCTGATGGGGGCTCTTAGCAGCTTAGTAGGTTAGAGCCAAGTCCATGTTTGACTTCTTCTCACACCGTCCCCAAGCTAAGCAAATGCTTTTCATTGATATCCTTTGGAATGTGAGACCTTTCTGATCCTATCAAAATCTAGCTTTAGGAACCACAACCAGTGTTGTTACCTCCAAAGGCTCAGAGGTGAAGTGACTTGCCTAGGCCACCCAGCTTGTAAGGGACAGAGCAGAATTTGGAGCCCAAGTTTTCACTTAATCTAGCCCCCTTTATGATAAATTTCTGGGTCTTTATAGTCCTCAGTGTTCTAAGCCCTCTGCCATAAGACCCCTATAGGCAGGCACAGATGATAGTGATGTCAGTGCTGGCACTGGCAGAGGGTGGTGCAGAGAGCTTTTAACCAGTGAGAGGTTGAGTTCCTTCATTAAAACCTGCCGTGGGAGCTGTGACAGGCTGTGGGCAGGGAACTAGGGTAGAGTCGCTGCCCTTCTCTTCAACACCAGAGCATTCCCCCAAAGCCATTGTAGATTGGAAGGGGGCTAGGAGGGCTCAGGGCCAGCCTTGTACTGACAATGAATCACCAAAAGGATCTTGAATGTGTCCATCCCCCTGCTCTTCTTCCAAGAAAAAAAAGTAATAACCACTCTTATTGGGCTGCTTTGTATGTGTATGTGTAAACACTCCTAACTACCCCTTGGTGTAGGCACTTTAACCATCCTGCTTGACAGATGGGGAAACTAAGGCACAAAGAAATTAAATAAGAAGTCTGCATCAACATGCACAAACAGCAAGTGGCAGAACTGGATTTGAACCCAGACACTCTAGTTCCAGATTTCATTCTTTGAACCACCTCACAGTATCATCTTTCTTGGAAACTGTGAATCAGAATATGGTCTGTAATCACATCATTCCACATTTGGCAAGGGGAGGGCACAGCAGACTTCTGTGGGTAGTCAGTATACCTCAGAGGTTGAAATCACTAACTTTCTATTAAGATAAAACTAGGGTACATTTACCTAAGCTTGTTTATAGGAAGCCCACTTGGCTTATTTTGTTATTTTAAAAGAGTTTAAAAGCCCTGTTCTCTGCCATTGGTAGGGGGGTATTGGACGAGCATTTTCTTAGCAGGGTCTTTCCAGTACTTTCATTTCCAACATGAACTTGAATGTCTGTGAGCTCAAAGGGGCCTATGTAAGGCCAAGATAGTTGCTTCCATGTTACTGATGAGAAAACTGGAGCCAGAGAGGGGGAAACACTTGCTCTGCATGTGCGCATGCCTGGGTGCGTGCGTTTCTGTGTGCATGTGCATAAAGGCCACAGATACTCCCACAGGACTGGATCCCAGCTAGCGAGAGGAGCTTGTTGGTTGTGATGTTTGGAGGCTAACGTTCCGGCCCGCTGCCCATGTATGGAGTCACTCAGATTTAGCTAAGTACACAGCAGCCAGGAGCCTGTGTGGCAGCAGCTGAGATCAGTGGGCAGCACAAAAATGTAGGTGTAGCTCTCTCCCTCCTCTCCCTTCCTCGTCTTCTCCCCACTCCCACAGGGTGGAACCGCCTGGAACAGACCTGGCCCAACCAGCATGTCTGTACATGTAGCAACCAGGGAACAACCACAGGCAGCATTGGGGCACATGTGGAATCATGGACCCTCACAGACACTCATGTGTGTACACACGTCTGCACATGCATGGTTTTCTAGGTGGGATACTCAGGAAAGGCACTAGTCTGGCTCAGCCTTTCCCTTTTTGCTGACCTTTCCCTCCTCTGAGCCTTGACTTTTTCTGTAAAATGGGCGTGATAACGTCTACATCCCAAGACGGTTACAAAAATCCATAAAGAGACAGCAGGATCTGAGAACTGAGAATGTGAGGGAGCCTTGGGTGGTGATTATCCCAATGCTTTTCATTTACCAGACTGGGATCCTGGAGCCCAGGGGAGGACGGGAAATAACGAGTCAGACAGAGACCGGCGAGAATATAGGCCTCCTGACTCCCAGGACCCAGGCACCAAGCCTAAGGCTTGGCTAGATAAAGAGCAAAGTGTTGTCCAAGGTGAGTTCTTGCTCTTGCATCTGAACTTCCACATGGATGTGATTTTTAAGAAAAATATACACGTGGAAGTCATTTATTAACACAAGTTTATATATACTCTGCCAGGAGTTGGGGTGGTGGGGAGGACAGAAGGGTGTCCTTCTTTGTGAAATACTAGCTCAGAAAAATGTTTTGTAAGCATACAAAAGACTTTATTAATCTCAGTTTGCTTAACATATTTGATTTGCTTTTTACCTACAAGTTCTTACAAAATACTTGCCTATCTGCTGGCCGCTTTATTGACATTGTATCAATCCAGCATTCCCTAAAGATAAACTCCAAACCCTGAAGAGGTAGGTTTTAGGTCCACTGGGAATGTTTCCCAGAGTTCCTGGCCCCCTGCTAGTTCACCTGCTAGGCTGGCATTCATTCTGTCCATGTCTGCCTCTTCCCTGGGGCTCATCCCAAACTCCACTGCCTCACGCAGACTGTCTTTTTGCCCTCTGTCCTGTGGCACTCCATATTTGTGCCCATCTGTGTGTCAGACTGGGTGTTCCTTAGGGGCGGGGAACCCCAGTGCCCCTCACAGGAGCCATTTGCTCCTCAGGAAATGTGCGTCCTAGTAAACTTGGAGTTCAAGTGTCCAGGTTGCAAGAGGAAGGAAGGATCTAAAGCCAGTAGGTAAAGCTCTGGAAAGGTCAACATGCTTCCCTCCATCTGCTTCTGCTAACCAGCCTATGTAATAGTCCAGATTATGTGACTAGACTCCCTACTGACCAAGATTTTCCTAATAATAACCATATCATTTATTTGACACACACTAACCACCAGGCACTTCACATACATTAGCTCTAATCCTAACACCAGCAGAACTCTCATCTCATTTTCTAGATTGGGATGAAGGTTCAGAAACCTCCATTTACTGGCTTCAAGGAGACCTCAGGTGTGTCTGATCCAAAGGCCACATTCATTCTATAAAACCCAGGCCACTTTGAGACTATCCATACTCTCAGGAGACTTGGGACTCTGGGATTTTTTTTTTAAGATTTATTTATTTATTTATACAAGAACTGGGGTACAGGCCAGATGCGCGGGAGGGTGAGAGGATTCACCAGAGACAGAGTGGGGGACAGAACAGGTGAACTGATGAAATACACTGCTGAGGGGAGCAGCGGGTGAGACAGGAGAGGTCTGCTGTGCCATGTGGGTATCTCCGCAGCAGGCCAGAATTGAACCTGCACTGCAGAAGCTGCGGACAGCTTCACAGCGCTGCGCTCAACCGCTTGCACCACCAGGGAGGCCCAAGACTCGGGATTTTGCTCAGGGGGTGGGGTGAGGACATTTTTCTTATTGTAGAAGTAGAGAGAACAGGACCCTTCCCTGACCCTGTCTCCTCAGGGGCTCTCTAACATCCCTAGACCTCAGTTTTCCATTGGATGCAGTGAGGAAAGGGATCAATCCATCCAAACTTACTGGTGGTTCTAGTGAGTCATTTACAATTGCCACTTGGGCTCTTAATGAGAAGAGACAATGAGGAGTGGGTCGGGAAGAACCCAGCTTTAACTGCTCTCCTCAAAAGCAGATGGGCAGGGACTTGGGCTGCCTGGGATGCTGACAAATCTTCCTGGTCTATCGTTCATGGAAACGTGGAACCCAGGCAAGTTTCCACACTGGTTGAGGGACAGAATCAACTGCAAATACTTGCTAAAGTTCAGATTCCTGGGCCCTGCTCCTGGAGGGATTAAGGCAATACATTTGGGGTAGGGTCAGGATTGTGCAATTTTTTTTAAAAAAGATTTATTTATGCATACAAGAACTGAGGTACAGGCCAGAGCTGTGGGGGGTGGGAGGATTCACCAGAGACAGAGTGGGGAACAGAACAGGCAGATTGACCAAAGTACACTGCAGAGGGGAGCAGCAGGCGAGTCAGGAGAGGTCTGCTGTGCCATGTGTGTAGCTTCCTGGCTCACCGGGGATCGAACTCGTGCTGCAGAGGCTGTGGACAGCTTCACAGGTTGTGTCTTAATCCCTTGTGCCACCAGGGAGGCCCAGGATTGTGCATTTTTTTTCTTTAATAAATAAATTTTATTTTTATATTCCCCATACAATTGCAACCCCCTTATTTTTACCCCAATCCCTCCCCTCCCCACCCCCCACCTACCATAGAGTATCTCTGGTTAAAAGTTTTTGTTGATTTTGATTTTCACTTTCTTATAGTTATTCATTTTTCTGGTCCCTTATTTAAGTTTTCTAGATTCCTGCTATGAGTGATAACATCCGGTATTTTTCTTTTTCTTTCTGGCTTATTTTGCTGAGCATGATCCCTTCCAGCGCCATCCATGTTGCTGCAATTGGCATGTGTTTATCTTTTTTGAATGCTGAGTAATATTCCATGGTGTATATGTACCACATCTTCTTGATCCAGTCATCTATTTTTGGGCATTT